>NC_091245.1:39282500-39907500 GCF_042477335.2 Ovis canadensis
CTCATGTCTATGGATGGGATTTTATTTTTATTAAATATTTAGATTCATGCATATCAATTAGGATTAAGTTCAGTTGCATGTAAAAGAAAATCCAAATAACAATGGTATAAAGAGAAATGGATGTTTGTTTCTTTGTTTTTTCTCATAAAACTGAGAAACCTGGGATAGGCAGTTGAGACAGTGAAGTCGGTTTGGTGTCAAGGTCGAATTCTTTGGGATTCTCCTGATCTTTCCCATAATGGCGGCAATATGATTGCTCCAGCTCCAATCATTGTAACCCATTTCCAATGCAAGAGGATAAGGCCAGTGACAAAGGGACACATGTCAGCTGACTCTTTCTTCCTTTTGAGGATCTTTCCCAAGAGCCCTATTCAACAATTTCCACTTTTATCCCATTTTTCGGAATCATGTACCAACCTACATAGCTGCAAGAGAAGCTTAAAAATGTAGTTTTTTACTTGGACACACCACAGTATAAGTAGGGTTATTGCACTCATCTCACATGCTAGTAAAGTAATGCCCCAAATTCTCCAAGCCAGGCTTCAGCAATATGTGAACCATGAACTCCCTGATGTTCAAGCTGGTTTTAGAAAAGGCAGAGGAACCAGAGATCAAATTGCCAAAATCCTCTGGATCATCGAAAAAGCAAGAGAATTCGAGAAAAACATCTATTTCTGCTTTATTGACTATGCCAAAGCCTTTGACAGTGTGGATCACAATAAACTGTGGAAAATTCTGAAAGAGATGGGAATACCAGACCACCTAACCTGCCTCTTGAGAAATCTGTATGCAGGTCAGGAAGCAACAGTTAGAACTGGGACATGGAACAACAGACTAGTTCCAAATAGGAAAAGGAGTACATCAAGGCTGTATATTGTCACCCTGCTTATTTAACTTATATGCAAAGTACATCATGAGAAACGCTGGACTGGAAGAAACACAAGCTGGAGTCAAGATTGCCAGTAGAAATATCAATAACTTCAGATATGCAGATGACACCACCCTTATGGCAGAAAGTGAAGAGGAACTAAAGAGCTTCTTGATGAAAGTGAAAGAGGAGAGTGAAAAAGTTGGGTTAAAGCTCAGCATTCAGAAAATGAAGATGATGGCATCCGGTCCCATCACTTCATGGGAAATAGATGGGGAAACAGTGGAAACAGTGTCAGACTTTATTTTGGGGGGCTCCAAAATCACTGCAGATGGTGATTGCAGCCATGAAATTAAAAGACGCTTACTCCTTGGAAGAAAAGTTATGACCAACCGAGATAGCATATTCAAAAGCAGAGACATTACTTTGCCGACTAAGGTCCATCTAGTCAAGGCTATGGTTTTTCAGTGGTCATGTGTGAGAGATGGACTGTGAAGAAGGCTGAGTGCCAAAGAATTGATGCTTTTGAACTGTGGTGTTGGAGAAGACTCTTGAGAGTCCCTTGGACTGCAAGGAGATCCAACCAGTCCATTCTGAAGGAGATCAGCCCTGGGTGTCCTTTGGAAGGACTGATGCTAAAGCTGAAACTCCAGTATTTTGGCCACTTCACGCGAAGAGTTGACTCATTGGAAAAGACTTTGATGCTGGGAGGGATTGGGGGCAAGAGGAGAAGGGGACGACCAAGGATGAGATGGCTGGATGGCATCACGGACTCGATGAACAAGAGTCTGAGTGAACTCCGGGAGTTGGTGATGGACAGGGAGGCTTGGCGTGCTGTGATTCATGGGGTCACAGAGAGTCGGACACGACCGAGCGACTGAACTGAACTGAACTGATGCTACTATGAAGGCAGGAGAAACTAGATATTGGTTAGGCAACTGCCAGTCCTTTCTACAGTTTGTTTCCTTAGTAATATGTTGATTTGAATGCTTTAACACTTTATATACATAAAATCATATGTAAAGAAAATTATACTGGTACCATATATCATCTGCTTTTTTCTTTTCCTCAACATCATATTTTTGAATTTCACTAACACTGATACCCAGAGAAGGCAATGGCACCCCACTCCTGTACTCTTGCCTGGAAAATCCCATGGACGGAGGAGCCTGGTGCGCTGCAGTCCATGGGCTCCCTAAGAGTCAGACACGACTGAGCGACTTCACTTTGACTTTTCACTTTCATGCATTGGAGAAGGAAATGGCAACCCACTCCAGTGTTCTTGCCTGGAGAATCCCAGGGACGGGGAGCCTGGTGGGCTGCCGTCTATGGGGTCGCACAGAGTCAGACATGAGTGAAGCGACTTAGCAGCAGCAGCAGCAACATTGATACAATTTATTCATTTTCATTACTCTAAAATATTCCCCTTATAAATATACTACAATTTGTTAATCCATTCTCTATTGATGTACATTAGATTTTTAAAATTTTTCAGTGAACATTCTCTCATGTTTCTCCTTCAAGGTAAACATAAATCAAATTTCATTTCTCCTTTATTAAAATTCTACAATGGTTTCCCACTACATTAAAATAAAATCTAATGTTCTTTCTATATAACATCCTATACGGACTGGTCCCCATTTACCTCCTCCATCACATTTAGTTCTCCTCTATCTCTTTCTTACTCTGCCCCACACATACTGATCTCTTTCAATTCCTAATTTGCCAGTCACTTTCCTTGCTCAGGGAAAGAGGCTGATCAATGTTTTGTAGGGCCTAAAGCTTATTCGATTTTGGTTTAATTATATAAAATTAAGTGCAGGACACTGGAAGGGACTGAGGCAAGTGGAAGGCCCTGATATTTAAGTGTCATTTATCTCCATGGAAAATCTACCTGTTCTCAGAGTCTTTGAAATTCTGTTCGTTCTGCTCAGAATGTTATTGCCATAGATGTTCTTCCCCAGGCTCCGTTTAATTATTCAGGTCTGTGGCAGATGTGGCTAGTCCTCCAATACCCATTCTCCTCTTCTGCCATAGTAACAGGATGTCTAGCTAAGTACATGATTCCCTAAGTAAAAATGACATTTCATGGTGGGCAACTAGTTGTAGCCCTGTGACTGTTCTGGCCAATGAAAGTGAAAGTGAAAGTCCCTCAGTATTGTCTGACTCTTTGCCACTATACAGTCCATGAGTTCTCCAGGCCAGAATGCTGGAATGGATAGCCATTCCATTCTCCAGGGGATCTTCCCAACCTAGGGATTGAACCTAAATCTCCCATATTGCAGGTGGATTATTTACCAGCTAAGCAACCAGGTAAGCCCAAGAAACTGGAGTGGGTAACATCCTATTCCTTCTCCAGTGGATTTTCCCAACCCAGGAGTCAAAGTGAGGTCTCTGAATTGCAGGAGGATTCTTTACCAGCTGAATGGGGTATAACAAAAGTGATGTATTCAATTTGGGGGTGATTTCCTTCTAGGGGATACATTTTGATTAAGAGATGTCCTCTTTCTTCTCTCTTTTCCCTTCCCAATGGTGAGAGATTGGACCTCAGTTCAGTTCAGTTACTCAGTCATGTCTGAGTGACCCCATGAACCCCAGCACGCCAGGCCTCCCTGTCCATCACCAACTCCTGGAATCCACCCAAGCCCATGTCCATTGAGTCATTGATGCCATCCAACCATCTCATCCTTTGTCGTCCCCTTCTCCTCCTGCCGTCAATCTTTCCCAGCATCAGGGTCTTCTTAAATGAGTCAACTCTTCACATCAGGTGGCCAAAGTATTGGAGTTAAGGCTTCAACATCAGTCCTTCCAAGGAACACCCAGGACTGATCTTCTTTAGGATGAACTGGTTGGATCTCCTTGCAATCCAAGGGACTCTCAAGAGTCTTCTCCAACACCATAGTTCAAAAGCATCAATTCTTCGGTGCTCAGCCTTCTTTATAGTCCAATTCTCACATCTATACAGAGCTACCGGAAAAACCATAGCCTTGACTAGTAGGACCTTTGTTGACAAAGTAACATCTCTGCTTTTTAATATGCTGTCTAGGTTGGTCATGAGAAAGCAATGACACCCCACTCCAGTACTCTTGCCTGGAGAATCCCATGGATGGAGGAGCCTGGTGGGCTGCAGTCCATGGGGTCGCAAAGATTCGGACACAACTGAGTGACTTCACTTTCACTTTTCACTTTCATGCATTGGAGAAGGAAATGGCAACCCACTCCAGTGTTCTTGCCTGGAGGATCCCAGGGACAGGGGAGCCTGATATGCGGCCATCTATGGGGTCACACAGTGTCGGACATGACTGAAGCGACTTAGCAGCAACAGCAGCAGGCTAGTCATAACTTTCCTTACAAGGAGTAAACGTCTTTTAATTTCATGGTTGCAATCACCATCTGCAATGATTTTGGAGCCCAAAAAAATAAATTTCCACTATTTCCCCATCTATTTGCCATGAAGTGATGGGACCAGATGCCATGATCTTCGTATTCTGAATATTGAGCTTTAAGCCAACTTTTTCACTCTCCTCTTTCTCTTTCATCAAGAGGCTCTTTATTTCCTCTTCACTTTCTGCCAGAAGGGTGGTGTCATCTGCATATCTGAGGTTATTGATATTTCTCCCGGCAATCTTGATTCCAGCTTGTGTTTCTTCCAGTCCAGCGTTTCTTATGATGTCCTCTGCATAGAAGTTAAATAAGCAGGGTAACAATATACAGCCTTGACATACTCCTTTTCCTATTTGGAACCAGTCTGTTGTTCCATGTCCAGTTCTAACTGTTGCTTTCTGATCTGCATATAGGTTTCTCAAGGGCAAGTCAGGTGGTCTGGTATTCCCATCTCCTTCAGAATTTTCCACAGTTTATTGTTATCCACACAGTCAAAGGTTTTGTCATAGTCAAAAAGCAGAAATAGATGTTTTTCTGAAACTCTCTGGCTTTTTTAATGATCCAACAGATGTCAGCAATTTGATCTCTGGTTCCTCTGCCTTTTCTAAGACCAGCTTAAACATCTGGAAGTTCACAGATGGACCTAGTGGCTGGCAATTTTGGAACCATTTGTATGACACTCAAGGGATGGTAGAACAACAGGACAGAGGAAACAGAAGCCAAAGATAATTTTGGGTGAGGCAGAACTACCAAAAATTTGGTGAGAAAAAAATTAACCATCATGTTTTCAGTTCAGCCTCCATTGTTTCTGATAGTCAGTCAAATGTATATCTAATACATGGTCTTGGTTCAAACATTTCTTCACCAAGCCTTCTCTGACTAACCCATCTAAAGTAGCTCCACCCTCAAATAAACCAAGTCAGTCTCACATCAGTCTACCCTATTTCCTTCATTGAATTTATCCTCATCTGAAAATATTGTGTTTATTTGTTTGTCTATTTGTTTACTAGGGCTTCCTAGGTGGCTCAGTGGTAAAGAGTCTGCCAATGCAGGAGATGCACGTTTGATCCCTGGGTCAGGAAGATCCGCTGGAGAAGGAAATGGCAACATACTCCAGTATTCCTGCCTAGGAAATCCCACGGACAGAGGAGCCTGATGGGGTACAATCTAGGGGGTCACAAAGAGTTGGACACGACTTAGGAACTAAAAAACAACAACAATTTGTTTACTACCTATCTCTCCCCAGTAAAAAATAAACTTTATGGCAGCCAGGACCTTGTCTGCTTTGGTAACTGCCTGTATGCCCCGTGCCTCAAACACTGTCTGGTATAAAATAAGTACTCAATAATTTCTTGACCAGACAAAAGAACAAATAACAAAAATAACATTAATTAGCTTCCACTAGACTGTAAGGGCAAATAGATGGGGAAACAGTGGAAACAGTGTCAGACTTTATTTTGGGGGGCTCCAAAATCACTGCAGATTGTGATTGCAGCCATGAAATTAAAAGACACTTACTGTTTGGAAGAAAAGTTATGACCAACCGAGAGGGCATTTTCAAAAGCAGAGACATTACTTTGCCGACTAAGGTCTGTCTAGTCAAGGCTATGGTTTTTCCAGTGGTCATGTATGGATGTGAAATTTGGACTGTGAAGAAAGCTGAGTGCCGAAGAATTGATGCTTTTGAGCTGTGGTGTTGGAGAAGACTCTTGAAAGTCCCTTGGACTGCAAGGAGATCAAACCAGTCCATTCTGAAGGAGATCAGCCCTGGGATTTCTTTGGAGGGAATGATGCTGAAGCTGAAACTCCAGTACTTGGCCACCTCATGCAAAGAGTTGACTCATTGGAAAAGACTCTGATGCTGGGAGGGATTGGGGGCAGGAGGAGAAGGGGACCACAGAGGACGAAATGGCTGGATGGCATCACTGACTCGATGGCCATGAGTCTGAGTGAACTCTGGGAGTTGGTGATGGACAGGGAGGCCTGGCGTGCTGCGATTCATGGGGTTGCAAAGAGCCGGACACGACTGAGCAACTGAACTGAACTGAACTGAGACTGTAAGCTGTAGGAAGGTAGGGACAATGTATATTTGTTTATTGTCACATCACCAGGACCTAACAAACTGTCCAATATGTTTTTGTTAAGTGAGTCCACAGACAAATGATTAAGACTGAACACATTCCCAAGGAATCTTTTGAAATAAGGAAGGAGTCAATAATAAAAATTCAATCATGAATATAATTTCATTTGTAAAGATGTTTCAAAGTCTACCCTCCTGGGGAAATCATTTGTTCATTAGGCAGTAAGAAAAAGTAGACGTACTTCGATAGATAACAAACACAAAATGGCAACAGAAAGTACTTAACTTTCCCAAAATGTCTGATGTGATTATAGTATAAAATGTAAATATCAATAACATTACCTGATATTTATTATTATTACTTTTATTAAGGGCTTACTGTGTGCAAAACACTGTGCTAAATGGTTCCCATTTATTTAATCCTCATCACAGTCTTATGACTAAGTAATACAGGTCCACAACTCCTTACCTGGCCTGCTTGAAGGCTAAATACATTTTGGCATTCAGAACTTTCTGGAAAATTATAATAGAGAACATAAAATATATGGAGCAAGATCTGGGGCAGTACCTCATAGCCAAAAACATTATTTTTGCAGAGAAATATGAATAAGTTCAGTTCAGTCACTCAGTCATATCTGACTCTTTGCAACCCCATGGACTGAAGCACGCCAGGCTTTGCTGTCCTTCACCAACTCCTGCAGCTTGCTCAAACTCAAGTCCTTTGAGTCAGTGATGCCATCTAGCCATCTCCTGTCGTCCCCTTCTTCTCCTGCCTTCAATCTTTCCCAGCATCAGCGTCTATTCCAATGAGTCAGTTCTTCACATCAGGTGGCCAAAGTATTGGAGCTTCAGCTTCAGCATCACTCCTTCAGTGAATATTCAGGACTGATTATTCATGATTGAAACATGAATATTCACCAATTAACAAGCAGACAAAAACCTATAAGTAACCTTATAGCCATTTAAGTCAGATTCTTCTCTAGTTTTGATCAAGGCAGATTTTCTGGGCAAATGAGTAACAAAACCTTTTGGTTTTCAGAGATTATACGTTTTAGAATTACAAACAAAAGACTGAGTTTGTATGATCATCCCAGTTTTTTAGGTGAAGAAACTAAAACTAAAGAACGTGTCCAAAGCCACAGAGTTAAGAAGGAGCAGTGGACTTGAACCCACACAATTTGGCTGAAAATTTGCCATGTTTAACTAATTTACTGTGGTACTTGAAAATTCCATGTTCCTTAAAGCATTCATTCTGAATCATGGGAGATGTTCCATCTGAAGGAGACAACTCTGCCCTGAAGAGATTTGCACATCAGGAGCTGGATAAACTTGAAGATAAAGTCTCTTCAAGTGTCTTCTTGCCCTGAGCGTCCATGATCCTCTGAATTTAAATGTACCTTATGCTAATCTTAGTTCATAGGCCACTTTTGTATGTGGTCCTGTAGTGGTGCTCAAAACTGACATTTGCTTCATGTATTCTCTCAACAAATATGGTTTGAGTATTTACCACGTGCGAAGCAGTATAAGAAGATGTGAATATTTATTGTACATGGTCTATGATCTCAGTTCAGTTCAGTTCAGTTCAGTCGCTCAGTCGTGTCCGACTCTTTGTGACCCCACGAATTGCAGCACGCCAGGCCTCCCTGTCCATCACCATCTCCTGAAGTTCACTCAGACTCACGTCCATCGAATCCATGATGCCATCCAGCCATCTCATCCTCTGTCGTCCCCTTCTCCTCTTGCCCCCAATCCTTCCCAGCATCAGAGTCTTTCCTAATGACTCAGCTCTTCGCATGAGGTGGCCAAAGTACTGGAGTTTCAGCTTTAGCATCAGTCCTTCCAAAGAACACCCAGGGTTGATCTCCTTTAGAATGGACTGGTTGGATCTCCTTGCAGTCCAAGGGACTCTCAAGAGTCTTATCCAATACCACTGTTCAAAAGCATCAATTCTTTGGCACTCAGCCTTCTTCACAGTCCAACTTTCACATCCATACATGACCACAGGAAAAACCATAGCCTTGACTAGCTGGACCTTAGTCATCAAAGCAATGTCTCTGCTTTTGAATATGCTATCTCGGTTGGTCATAACTTTTCTTCCAAGGAGTAAGCATCTTTTAATTTCATGGCTACCGTCACCATCTGCAGTGATTTTGGAGCCCAGAAAAATAAAGTCTGACACTGTTTCCATTGTTTCCCCATCTATTTCCCGTGAAGTGATGGGACCAGATGCCATGATCTTCGTTTTCTGAATGTTGAGCTTTAAACCAACTTTTTCGCTCTCCTCTTTCACTTTCATCAAGAGGCTTTTGAGTTCCTCTTCACTTTCTGCCATAAGGGTGGTGTCATCTGTATATCTGAGGTTATTGATATTTCTCCCGGCAATCTTGATCCCAGCTTGTGTTTCTTCCAGTCCAGCGTTTCTCATGATGTGCTCTGCATAGAAGTTAAATAAGCAGGGTGACAATATACAGCCTTGTCGTACTCCTTTTCCTATTTGGAACCACTCTGTTGTTCCATGTCCAGTTCTAACTGTTGCTTCCTGACCTGCATACAGATTTCTCAAGAGGCAGGTCAGGTGGTCTGGTATTCCCATCTCTTTCAGAATTTTCCACAGTTTATTGTGATCCACACAGTCAAAGGCTTTGGCATAGTCAATAAAGCTGAAATAGATGTTTTTCTGGAACTCTCTTGCTTTTTTCATGATCCAGCGGATGTTGGCAACTTGATCTCCGGTTCCTCTGCCTTTTCTAAAATCAGCTTGAACATCAGGGAGTTCACGGTTCACATATTGCTGAAGCCTGGCTTGGAGAATTTTAAGCATTGCTTTACTAGCATGTGAGATGAGTGCAACTGTGCAGTAGTTTGAGCATTCTTTGGCATTGCCTTTCTTTGGGATTGGAATGAAAACTGACCTTTTCCAGTCCTGGGGCCACTGCTGAGTTTTCCACATTTGCTGGCATATTGAGTGCAGCACTTTCACAGCATCATCTTTCGGGATTTAAAACAGCTCAACTGGAATTCCATCACCTCCACTAGCTTTGTTCGTAGTGATGCCTTCTAAGGCCCACTTGACTTCACATTCCAAGATGTCTGGCTCTAGATTAGTGATCACATCATCATGATTATCTGGGTCGTGAAGATCTTTTTTGTATATCTATGATCTCAAGGAGTCTGCAATCCAGTGGAAAAGACATGATATGAAAGCAGAAAGAGTTAAAAAAAAAAAAAGCCATACAAACAAGACTAGTTACAAAGCCTAAATGAGAAAAACCAAAGAGGTGAGTCAGATAGAACACTCTTGGAGATCAAAGAAAGAGAAATCACTAAGGACTAACAGAATCAGGGAAGGCTTCATTGAGAAGATGAAGCTGTGCTTACAGGGATGGAAAGGATTTACATGGATACAGAAAAGAGAGGTGGTGTTTCAAGTATAGGCTGTGACCCACAACTGTGTTTCATACAGCAAAAAGTTGTCTTTACCATCAGCACAAGCAAACTATTTTTGGAGACATTCATCTTAAGCGCATACATATATAAGAACAAATAATAGACACTCTCAGATGTGTCTTTCAGTATACATACATTATAAAAGACCTTACATAAGCAGTTTTACACACCCTGAGAAAAGTTGCTTTGACCATTTTCAACCAGGTAGTATTGCAAGGGCTTCTGCAGTAAAAGAAGCAACCCTAAAATCAATCAGGTACCTAAGAAACAAAAGCTGCCTCTAGGACAGAACATTCAAGTGAACTCTCTATGAGAGACTACCTGCTCCGCTATTCAGCAACATATCTTGAAGCACTGGACTGATTTATGCTCCCAGTGTCCTCCAAGATTCCATAACTTTAGGGCATCTACATAAATATGTCTTATGACAAATACATACTACCACGTAAGTATAATATAACCAGTAACATCATATGCATGTATAAATATGCTGATAGAGCTAATATTTATGTATGAAGAGACATGATACCGAAATTTCACTCTAAATTTAAAAGTGAATTGTCACTTTTCAGTGCCCTCTCTAAAACAAGCTCCCAAATCACTGACATTATTCTTTTTTAATAAAATATCACTAAACTGACCTTAAACCCAGAATTTATTTCTTCTTGCCTGCAAAAAAATTATATAAATAGGATGGTACATATTTTGAAATTAATATGACATTGAGTCACATCACTTAGGTACATAATAAAAGGATTAACAGAATCAAATGGTGAATTTGATCGTTTTCCTCAGACAATCAGAAGAGTGTTATGACTTTGGCTTTCTCTGTTTTAGAAGGACCAGAATAAAATGTGGTCTCAAAAGAACTCTGTCCATTTCTTGGTGAATTTATGACATTTCAAAACATTCCTTTCATATTTGCCACTCTACAGACCAACAGTGATTAAAACTCAGTAAAGTATATATAAGCAGAGCATCTTCCTTTCCACCTTAAATCCCAATTTGAATTCTTTTCAGAGCTTAACATCCTGTTCTGTCATTGTCACCTAAGACACTCTGCAATGCTTCATTAGGTCTTTTAAAGGTAAAGATTCAACATTCTGATTAATACACCACAACAGAGTATAACTGTGGGAAAATACATGTCTGAATAATGCATGTGTGGAATAACATTTTAAATATTGCTCAATGATTTTTTTTGTTCTCAGGAATTCCTTTATTCTCTACCATTAAAATGAAACCTTGACGCTAACACTTATATACTCAAGCGAAGGCAAAATCCAGCAGAGTCAAATTCTCTTTGTTTGAAAAAAAAAAAAAAAAAAACCTCTTAAACCCCTCACAGGTATAGAAATCTTGAAAGTCTACAAATGTTTTGTTTTCTTGGTATAATTGTTTTTTGAGAGAAAAAAATTTTCTTTGAAAACTTATGATCATGAAGTTCTCAGAGCATGAAGTCCTAATCAAAACAACAGAATGGTAAAGAAGGCAAAATGAGAGAAGATCTATGTTTGAAAGTTAGGCCGAAGAAAGATTTGTGGTTGAAAACATGAGCAAAGAAGTTAGCACTGATGTGAGTCTTTGAGAAGGAAGTCAGCCCTGGGTGGAATGACAATAGACATGTCATACAAGCTTGGAAGATTCTAAGAACAAAGATCTGTCCTTTGCTTCCTGGGCAAAGTACAGAAAGACCATGAGGAAAGACCATAAGTTTTATAAGCAAAACCCCTGTACCAGAAATATGTGGCAACAGTTTAGCAGAAACACAACCAAGTGTAGGAAGAAAGAATCTGTGATAGCTCGCCACACCTTCCTTGACCTCATAAATGGCTGCCAAAAGGTCAGTTGGTCTGAAGGACAAGGAGGTACCATAGGCATGGACTGTAGAAGCTGAGAATGTTGATATAACCACAGATATAGAAGCAAATGACTAATGGTGAAAGATTCTCCCTTTTCCTTAGACCATGGAAAATTTAGACCCTAAAGGACTTAGATGTCACCCTAGGAAGACAGAAGGGCAAGGTTGGAACCCCAAAGTTGAGTTTACATCTGAAAAAAATCCCTAAATAATCAATGATAAATACAACCAATTAGGAAAGAAATTCCAAAAGCTCCCACCATCATGCATACCATCCTCCCTTCATCTGTACCCATATCATCTACTTCCCACCAAATACCATGGAGAATGTTTATGCATCTCTCCAAAGTCTAGTTCTCCAGCTGTGCACTGCATCCTATTATCTCTCTCATGTATTCAAGAACAATACTCCAGTAATCATCTCTTCTTTCTCTTGTATCATCAATTTTTTAAATGTTCTGTCATTTCCATCAGTGAATAAACATGCTATATTACTTTCATTTTTTAAAAGGCCTCCCTTGAGACATTTGCATAGTACTAGAACATTATCCATAGACTTTTTATACAAAGTACAAAATGAAAATGTTACTTTATAATCAAGAAATCTGGCAATCACCATTTTAACTAAGGGATCAAATTTAGCATCATTACAATGGACAACCTAACATTATGTGTCCCCTGATGAAATATCATATGAAGCATGCAATATAACTTTAGGCATTTTTGCCAAAAACATTTAACCTAAATCTAATTAAGCCTTTAAACTTAATTTTCAGCTAATAGGATATATGTAAAAAAGAAACAAACTACCAAGAACAATTTTGTTGTTCAGTCATTAAGTGGTGTCTGACTCTTTGGGACCCCATGAACTGCAGCACACTAAGCTACTCTATCCTCTACTATCTCTTGGAGTTTGCTCAAACTCATGTCCATTGAGTCAGTGATGTTATCTAACCATCTCATCCTCTGCCACTCCCTTCTCCTGCCTATCTTTCCAAGCATCAGTCTATTTCAATGAGCCACGTCTTCGCATCAGGTAGCCAAAGTATTGGAGCTTCAGCTTCAGCATCAGTCCTTTCAATGAATATTCAGGACTGATTTCCTTTAAGATTGACTGGTTGGATCTCCTTGCAGTCCAAGGGACTCTCAAGAGTCCTCGCCAGCACCACAATTTGAAAGCATCAATTCTTCGGCACTCAGTCTTCTTTATGGTCCAACTCTCACATCCGTACGTGACTACAGGAAAAACCACAGTTTTGACTATATGACTTGTTGGCAAAGTGATGTCTCTGCTTTTTAACACACTGTCTGGGTTTGTGACAGGTTTCCTTCCAAGGAGCAAGCGTCTGTTAATTTCATGGCTGCATCACTATCCACAGTGATTCTGGAGCCCAAGAAAATAAAATCTGTCATTGAACAATTAGATGTAGGATATTCCAGGTGGCACAGTGGTAAAGTATTTGCCTGCCAGCACAGGAGATGCAGAAGATGTGGGTTTGATTCCTGGGTTGGGAAGATCCCCTGGAGGAGGAAATGGCAACCCACTCCGTATTTTTGCCTGAAAAATCCAATGGATAGAGGAACCTGGCAGGCTACAGTCCATGGGGTTGCAAAGGATCAGACATAAGTGAGCACGCACACAGTAGCAGCATTCCATAGGACAACTGGCCCAGACTTTCAAAAAATAAAAATCATTTTTAGAAGAACAGGAGGACTTTTCTATAGATAGATACTAAAGAGACTTTATATTTTGGGGCTCCAAAATCACTGCAGATGGTGACTGCAGCCATGAAATTAAAAGACGCTTACTCCTTGGAAGAAAAGTTATGACCAACCTAGATAGCATATTGAAAAGCAGAGACATTACTTTGCCAATAAAGGTCCATCTAGTCAAGGCTATGGTTTTTCCCGTGGTCATATATGGATGTGAGAGTTAGACTGTGAAGAAAGCTGAGAGCCGAAGAATTGATGCTTTTAAACTGTGGTGTTGGAGAAGACTCTTGTGAGTCCCTTGGATTGCAAGGAGATCCAACCAGTCCATTCTAAAGGAGATCAGTCCTGGGTATTCTTTGGAAGGAATGATGCTAAAGCTGAAACCCCAGTACTTTGGCCACCTCATGCGAAGAGTTGACTCATTGGAAAAGACTCTGATGCTGGGAGGGATTGGGGGCAGGAGAAGGGGATGACAGAGGATGAGATGGCTGGATGGCATCACAGACTCGATGGATGTGAGTCTGAGTGAACTGCGGGAGTTGGTGATGAACAGGGAGGCCTGGCGTGCTGCGTTTCATGGGGTCTCAAAGAGTTGGACATGACTGAGCGACTGAACTGAAAGAGACATAGCAATATGCAACATTTGAACCTTGATTGGCTTCTAGATTAAAAAAAAATACATGTATATATATATATAAAAGATCTTTTGAGATATTTGGGAGAATGTAAATAAGACTGGATATCAGACAATGTGGAATTATTACTAATTTTCTTGGGACATGAAGCTGAAGTGTTTATGGATAAAGTGTCATGATGTCTGCAAGTCACTTTCATATGGTTTAGCAAACCACTGAAGAGAGAAAGCAAATGTGGAAAGATATTCAAAATTAGTGAATCTAGGTGAAGGATATATGGTTATTCATTGTAAGATTCTTTCAACTTTTCTGTAGGTTTGAAATTTTTTAGAGTAGAAGTTCTTTTAAAATGCCTGGTTGATAGCATGTCCCTTTCAAGGTAACATCAAAGGGAAATTTCTCTACCATCCTTGGAAATTTCCTTAAAGAGTTGTCTATATGCAGTTTCCCATTTCCACAGTTTCCATTCTTTCTCAAGTTTACTACAAATGAGCTAAGTTACCGTCTCTTCACCAAAACAGATATTGTCAAGGTCACCAATGACCTTCATATAGACAAATACAATGATTAATGCTCATCTTATTCAAGCTATCAGCAGCATTTGACACACTTGATCAGTCTGTCTTCTTGAAACACTTTTTTAAAACATAACTCTTAAGATATCATGATCTCTTGATTTTCCTCCTACGTCATTGCCCCTTTTAGTCTCTTTTGGGGAATTCATCCCATCTCCCTGACTCCTAACACTGGCACCCCCAAGGTTCAGCCCTGAGATCTCTTCTCCATCGAGACACCTTCTCTAGATGATATCTTATATTCTGGACTTTAAACATCATCTGTATACACTATTTGGACTTCTATCTTGAATTCCTATGTTCGTATACCAAATGCCAATTTGACATCTCAGCTTGAATGTTTAATAGGCATTTCATACCTAACACTTAACATTCACATTTAATTGAACTCCTGATAGATCCTTGCTCCAATTACCATGAGCATATTCCTCTTACAGCCTTCCTTATCTTAGTGGAAACTCCATCTTTCCAGTTACTCAACCCAAAACCTTAAACACTTTTTGACATCTTTCTTCTTCTCCTATTTCTAATTTTTAAATAAATCCTGTCAGTTCTAGCCTCAAAATAGACACTAGATCTTGCACTCCTTACTATTTACACCAGTCCAAGCCACCATTTTCCTAACAGCCTATTTTTGTAGCTTTCTAAATGGTCTCTGTCCTTTACTTTCATCTCCTACAGTTTATTCTACAAAAGGCAGCCAAAGTAATTTCTTTTCTTTTCTAATTTATTTTTTAATTGGAGGAAAACTGCTTTACAATGCTGTGTTGGTTTCTGCTGTACACACTGCAAATCAGTCATAATTATATCCCCTCTGTCTTGAGCCTCCCCTCTGCTCCTTCCATCCTACCCTTCTAGGTCATCACAGAGTGTCAGACTGGGCTCCTTGTGTTATATAGCATCTTCTCACCAGCTATCTATTTTATACATGGCCGTATGTATATGCCAATGCTTTCTCCATTCATCCCACTCAGTCTTTTAAAACATAAGTCAGATCATATCATTCTCCTGCTCAAATCCTTCTAATGACTTCCAATCTCATTCACAAATAATTTGCAGTTCTGGTTGAGAGAAACTAAAGAAGACTTAAGTAAATTAGACATCCCATGTTCACGGATCAAAGGACTTAATTTCATCAGGATGTCAATACTCTCCAAATTGATCTACAGATTCAACTCAACACTATCAAAATTCCAGACTGCCTTTTTATAGTAATTAACAAGCCAATCCTAAAGTTCATAAGGAAATAAAGTTTCAAGGAACTCAGAATAGTTGAAACAATCTTGAGCAAAAAAGAACTAAGAGGAATCTACTTCCTGATTTCAAAATCTACTATAAATGCACACTTCTATACTTAAAACAGGATCTCCTGTACAGCACAGGAGAGCTGTTCAATAAACTAAACAGGAAAATAATTTGAAAAGGAATACATACGTGTATATGTATAACTGAATCACTTTGCTGTACACCCAAAACTCATAAAACATTGCTCATCAACTATAATCCAATCCAAAATAAAAAATTTTTTGAATAAGCAATGAATAAAAATAAATTTAAAAAAATAAAGCTATAGTAATCAAGCTAGTGTGGTACTGGTAATAAGGATAAACATTTAGGCCAATGGAATAGAATTGAGAGTATCAAAATAAGTCCACATCTATTGATTACTGGTGAGGATGACAAGATAATTCAATGGAGAAAGAATAGTCTTTTCAAGAAATAGTGCTGGGACAAAAATATATGCACATGCACAAGAAGGAATTTGAACTCTTACCTCACATCATATACAAAAATGAACTCAAAAACACCATAGACCTGATTTCAAGAACTAAAAATCATAGAAGAAAATGTAAGTATGAAATTTCATGTCCCTGGATTAGGTGGTGGTTTCTTAGATACAATGTCAAAGTGCCAAGTGACAAAAGAAAAGACGGATAATTTTAAACTTCATCAAAATAAAAAATATTTGTTCTTCAAAGGACACCCTCAAGAAAGTCAAAAGACATATATATTCCATATATATCCCAAAGAACAAACCATTCTGATACTCAATTAATGGCCTCCCAATTACTTCAGTTAAATCACCTCTTCTCATGCCAATTCATTCTTTGCTCTGCCCTCAGAATAGACTTTTAAAATATATGATAGTCCCATAACTCTTCTTAAAAATAACCATTGCTCCCCACTGAATATAGTTCTTCAGGGCACTTTTCTTAATCTAATCTCAATCTGTCTTTAGATTCATCTCTTTCTGGTCCCCTTTGGATATTGCTATACCTGGTATAAAACAGTTTTCATTTAGTCTTTGAATATTCAGTTTCTTCTCCCTGGAATGTTCTTTTCCTCTATGACCTGTCTCAACCTCTCATTGTGGAGAATTCCTATTCAACTTGCAAGACTGGGTTCAAATGGTACATCCGATGTGGAGCCTTTCTTATTTTCTCCAGATAGTTTGTCTCTCCTCATTCTCCTCAGAACGCTTTGCTTACTCTCTTTAATAGTTTTGTATTGTAAAGCTTATTGTTGTTTTTAATTTTTATTGAGATATAACTGACATATAGCATTACCTTAGTTTCAGATGTGTAACATGATATTTTGATATTTGTATATATTGTGAAATCATTACCACAATGAGTCTAGTTAACATCTGTCACCATACAGCTTCAAAAGTTTTTTCTTGTGATGAGAAATTCTAAGACCTACACTTAGCAACTTTCAAATACACAATACAGTATTATTAACGATAGTCACTGTTTTTATATATGTCTTCCTCATCAAAGAGACATTGTATCTCTTAGTTTTCCCAAAGCTTAGCACAGAACCTGACACAGAGTAGCAGTTCAGTAAATGTTAGTTCAGTGAATGAAAGTACATTCCATGGTGATTATTAGTAACTTTAATGTATTTTATAATGTTTTTATATTTAAAATAATAAAACAATTAGCTTTAATAAGGTATTTGGAGAATCTCCTAAAATATTTTATGCATATATTGAAAATCATTTTTATATAACTGGTAAAATAGAATGATTTTGTGCTAGGTTTAGGATTTATCCCACAATCTAACTATCAGATGGTCAAAAACTTCCCCTAAAATTCCAAAGATCACCTAGTAAGAAGAGCTGGAAATAGACACACAGTTAGTTCATCTTTGAGACCAAAGGATGTATTTTCATTTTGATGCCCAGCAATTTATATATCCAACTCCCATTAATGTTAATAGGAATTGTGCACATAAATTCTTGGAAACTGAGATGAGAATACATCTCTAAACCTGCAAACCAGTGATACACACAGATAATTTCAAAGCTTAGGAAACTAAGCTCATAATTAAAATGTGTGGATCTCTTGGTGGTAGCAAATTGAGTTGCTAACACACTTACCAGCACAGTTCATCACAAAATGTCTACGTCCTTCCAACTTCCATGAGTCCTGGAAGGCAGCAGAAGCTGGTGAACAGCAGACTGCCTTGTCCAGGGGAAAGGTCAGTCTGCAACAGAAACCTCAGTGGGAGAAAGAAGAAAGGAAATGGAAGGTAAAGCATTGTCTGTGGAAACTGAAAACTTGCCAAAGATCCCTTTGTTTCCTGCTGCGGTCACCTTGGTCCTTTCGCCTAACAGTTATACCTGCATAAAAGAGGATTTCTGAATCTAAAACCTATGAGTGAGAGCCAGATAATCTATTCTGCACAAGGCTATTTGCAAACCTGGTTTACTCACAACATACAATACAAGTGCTCTGCTTGGGGGAATCAACGGGTATTTCTGAAAATCCAAATCAACTTTAAGGCAAATACGAATATAGCACATGATTTCACATTTGTGATCATGATCATCAGGTCTCTACAGACTCATTAAAATTTCAACAAGTTATCTTCAAGACTCCTGCAATAAATTTATTTCCAAGTTTAACAGCATCAAAAACATTAAGTCTATACTGGGTATAGTCCAGTGAAAAGTGTGCTGAACTTATAATTCAAAGGTATAGATTCAAGTTCCACTCAATAGTTCTGGCACATGAAATGTCTCTGAAACACAATTTCTTCTATTGGAAAATGAGGGCGATAATTATAGCCTTATTCATCTCTTAGGGTTACTGTGAAGTTCAAATTAGAAATTCAAATGAAAGCATTTGAAAATATAGACACCAGGTTCTGTGCTCAATACTATATATATACATATATACAATATCTATATTTTAGAATTATATATTTAGAATATATATATTTTAGAATTAACTGTATATGCTATCCCCTGGAAATTATAGAAATGGCCTCTCTTCCTAAAAAGTAACAATACCCAACATAAAGTATCTTTCGTAACTCCATTTCTTCTCTCCTTCCCCTGGTATTCCCAACTTTGACCTTCAGTTTAGTCGCTCAGTCGTGTCCGACTCATTGCGACCCATGAATCGCAGCATGCCAGGCCTCCCTGTCCATCACCAACTCCCGGCATTCACTCAGACTCACGTCCATCCAGTCAGTGATATCATCCAGCCATCTCATCCTCTGTCGTCACCTTATTCTGCCCCCAATCCCTCCCAGCATCAGAATCTTTTCCAATGAGTCAACTCTTCGCATGAGGTGGCCAAAGTACTGGAGCTTCAGCTTTAGCATCATTCCTTCCAAAGAAATCCCAGGGCTGATCTCCTTCAGAATGGACTGGTTGGATCTCCTTGCAGTCCAAGGGACTCTCAAGGGTCTTCTCCAACACCACAGTTCAAAAGCATCAATTCTTTGGCACTCAGCTTTCTTCACAGTCCAACTCTCACATCCATAGATGACCACTGGAAAAACCATAGCCTTGACTAGACGGACCTTTGTTGCCAAAGTGATGTCTCTGCTTTTGAATATGCTATCTAGGTTGGTCATAACCTTCCTTCCAAGGAATAAGTGTCTTTTACTTTCATGGCTGCAATCACTATCTGCAGTGATTTTGGAGCCCAAAAACATAAAGTCTGACACTGTTTCCGTTGTTTCCCCATCTATTTCCCATGGAGTGATGGGACCAGATGCCATGATCTTCGTTTTCTGAATGTTGAACTTTAAGCCAACTTTTTCACTCTCCTCTTTCACTTTCATCAAGAGGCTTTTTAGTTCCTCTTCACTTTCTGCCATAAGGGTGGTGTCATCTGCATATCTGAGGTTATTGATATTTCTCCTGGCAATCTTGATTCCAGCTTGTGCTTCTTCCAGCCCAGCGTTTCTCATGATGTACTCTGCACAGAAGTTAAATAAGCAGTCTGACAATATACAGCCTTGACGTACTCCTTTTCCTATTTGGAACCAGTCTGTTGTTTCATTTCCACTTCTAACTGTTGCTTCCTGATCTGCATACAGGTTTCTCAAAAGGCAGGTCAGGTGGTCTGGTATTCCCATCTCTCTCAGAATTTTCCACAGTTTCTTGTGATACACACTGTCAAAGGCTTTGGCATAGTCAATAAAGCAGAAGTAGATGTTTTTCTGAAACTCTCTTGCTTTTTCTATGATCCAGTGGATGCTGGCAATTTGATCTCTGGTTCCTCTGCCTTTTCTCAAACCAGCTTGAACATCTGGAAGTTCACGGTCCACATATTGCTGAAGCCTGGGTTGGAGAATTTTAAGCATTACTTTACTAACGTGTGAGATGAGTGCAATTGTGTAGTAATTTGAGCATTCTTTGGCTTTGCCTTTTTTGGGGATTGGTATGAAAACTGACCTTTTCCAGTCCTGTGGCCACTGCTGAGTTTTCCACATTTGCTGGCATATTGAGTGCAGCACTTTCACAGCATCATCTTTTAGGATTTGAAATAGCTCAACTGGAATTCCCTCACCTCCACTAACTTTGTTTGTAGTGATGCTTCCTAAGGCCGACATCACTTCACATTCCAGGATGTCTGGCTCTAGGTGAGTGATTACACCATCGTGATTATCTTGGTCATGAAGATCATTTGTGTACAGTTCTTCTGTGTATTCTTGCCACCTCTTCTTAATATCTTCTGCTTCTGTTACGTCCATACCATTTCTGTTCTTTATTGAGCCCATCTTTGCATAAAATATTTTCTTGGTATCTCTAATTTTCTGGAAGAGATAGATTTCTAGTCTTTCTCATTGTACTGTTTTCCTCTATTTCTTTGCATTGATTGCTGAGGAAGGCTTTCTTATCTCTCCTTGCTATTCTTTGGAACTCTGCATTCAAATAGGTATATGTTTCCTTTTCCCCTTTGCTTTTCACTTCCCTTCTTTTCACAGAGATTTGTAAGGCCTCCTCAGACAACCATTTTTCTTTTTTGCATTTCTTTTTCTTGGGGATAGTCTTGATTCCTGATTCCTGTAGAATGTCACGAACCTCTGTCCACAGTTCATCAGGCACTCTGTCTATCAGATCTAGTCCCTTAAATCTATTTCTCACTTCCACAGTATAATCATAAGGGATTTGATTTAGGTCATACTTGAAATGGTCTAGTGGTTTTCTCCACTTTCTTCAATTTCAGTCTGAATTTGGCAACAAGGAGTTTATGATCTGAGCTGGTCTTGTTTTTGCTGACTGTATAGAGCTTCTCCATCTTTGGCTGCAAACGGATACTAGAGCCTGTCATTTTTACTTTGAATAATCCACTTGTCTCCATCTTAAGTGCCATCACCCTTGTCCAAGAAGCTATCATTTCATCATGTCTGCATAGACTATTATCATAACCTGCTAACTACACCACCCGCGTTCCACTCTTGGCCTTTATAGTAACTGTGATTTTTTTCAAAACCCAGATATTTTCCTGTCATTCCTTATGCTTCAGTTTTCAGTCGCTCAGTCATGTCCGACTCTGTGACCCCATGAATCGCAGCACGCCAGGCCTCCCTGTCCATCACCATCTCCCGGAGTTCACTCAGACTCACGTCCATCGAGTCAGTGATGCCATCCAGCTATCTCATCCTCTGTCGTCCTCTTCTCCTCCTGCCCCCAATCCCTCCCAGCATCAGAGTCTTTTCCAATGAGTTAACTCTTCACATGAGGTGGCCAAAGTTCCTTGCAGTCCAAGGGACTCTCAAGAGTCTTCTCCAACACCACAGTTCAAAAGCATCAATTCTTCGGTGCTCAGCCTTCTTCACAGTCCAACTCTCACATCCATACATGACCACAGGAAAAACCATAGCCTTGACTAGACGGACCTTAGTCGGCAAAGTAATGTCTCTGCTTTTTAATATACTATCTAGGTTGGTCATAACTTTTCTTCCAAGGAGTAAGCGTCTTTTAATTTCATGGCTGCAGTCACCATCTGCAGTGATTTTGGAGCCCAAAAAATAAAGTCTGACACTGTTTCTACTGTTTCCCCATCTATTTCCCATGAAGTGATGGTTAAAATAAATCAATTGCTTCTAGCTGTTCAATAAATAAACACCAAACTCTTTAATATGACCTATAAGAACTTACATGGCCTGCTCCCACCTGCTTCTGAAGCCTCATCAATTCTTTTCCTCATTTGTGCTTCAGGCATATAAACTCCTATGGCGTCTTTCTACATGCATTACCACAGTTCAGGTCAGTTCAGTCACACGGTCGTGTCCAACTTTGCGACCCCAGTAACTGCAACACACCAGGCTTCCCTGTCCATCACCAACTCCCAGAGCTTGCTCAGACTCATGTCCATATAGTCAGTGATGCCATCCAACCATCTCATTCTATGTCGTCCCCTTCTCCTGCCTTCAATCTTTCCCAGCATCAGGTCTTTTCCAAGGATCAGTTCTTCATATCAGATGGCCAAAGGATTGGAGTTTCAGCTTCAGCATCAGTCCTTCCAAAGAATATTCAGGGTTGATTTCCTTTAGGGTTCACTAGTTGGATCTCCTTGCAGTCCAAGGAACTCTCAAGAGTCTCCTCCAAAATCATAGTTCAAAAGCATCAATTTTTTTGGTGCTCAGCTTTTTTATAGTCCAACTCTCACATCCATTAATGACTACTGGAAAAACCATAGGTTGAACTAGATGGACTTTTGTTGACTAATGTATCTGCTTTTTAATATGTTGTCTAGATTGGTCATAGCTTTTCTTCCAAGGAGCAAGGGTCTTTTAATTTCATGGATGCAGTCACCATCTGCAGTGATTTTGGAGCCCCAAAAGATAAACTCTCTCATTGTTTTCATTATTTCCCCATCTTTTTTCCAAGAAATGATGGGACTGAATGCCATGATCTTAGTTTTCTCAATGTTGAGTTTTAAGCCAACATTTTCACTCTCCTCTTTCACTTTCATTAAGAGGCTCTTTAGTTCTTCTTCATTTTCTGTCTTAAGGGTGGTGTCATCTGCATATCTGAGATTATTGATATTTCTCCCAGCAATCTTGATTCCAGCAGGAGCTTCATCCAGTCCAGAATTTCGCATGATGTATCTGCATATAAGTTAAATAAGCTGGGTGACAATATACAGCCTTGACATACTCCTTTCCCAATTTGGAACCAGTCTGCTCTTCCATGTTCAGTTCTAACTGTTGCTTCTTGACCTGCATACAGATTTCTCAAGAGGCACAGTGGTCTGGTATACCCATCTCTTGAAGAATTTTCCATAGTTCATATGATCCACACAGTCAAAGCCTTTGGCATAGTCAATAAAGCAGAAGTAGATGTTTTTCTGGAATTCTTGTGCTTTTTCTATGATTCAGTGGATGCTGGCAATTTGATCTCTGGCTCACTGCCTTTTCTAAATCCAGCTTGAACATCAGGAAATTCACAGTTCAGGTACTGTTGAAGCCTGGCTTGGAGAATTTTAAGCATTACTTTACTAGTGTGTGGGATGAGTGCAATTGTGCAGTAGTTTGAGCATTCTTTGCATTGCTTTTCTTTGGGATTGGAATGAAAACTATTTTTTTCAGTCCTGTGGCTACTGCTGAGTTTTCCACATTTGCTGACATGGTGAGTGCAACACTTTCACAGCATCATCTTTCAGAATTTGAAATAGCTCAACTGGAATTCCATCACCTCCACTAGCTTTGTTTGTAGTGATGCTTCCTAAGGCCGACATGACTTCACATTCCAGGATGTCTGACTCTAGGTGGGTGTTCACACGATCATGATTATCTGGTTCATGAAGATCTTTTTTGTATAGTTATTCTGTGTATCCTTGCCATCCCTTTCTTTATATCTTCTGCTTCTGTTAGGTCCACACGACTTCTGTCCTTAATTCTGCCCATCTTTGCATCAAATGGTCCTTTGGTATCTCTCATTTTCTTGAAGAGATCTCTAGTCTTTCCCATTCTATTGTTTTCCTCTATTTCTTTGCATTGATCACTGAGGAAGGCTTTCTTATCTCTTCTTGCTATTCTTTGGAACTCTGCATTCAGATGGGAATATCTTTTCTTTTCTCCTTTGCCTTTGGTGTCTTTTCTTTTCCTAGCTATTTGTAAGGCCTCCTCAGACAACCATTTTGCCTTTTTCATTTCTTTTTCTTGGGGATGGTCTTGATCACTGCCTCCTGTACAATGTCACGAACCTCCGTACATAGTTCTTCAGGCACTCTGTCAGATCTAGTCCCTTGAATCTACTTGTCACTTCCACTATATTATTGTAAGGGATTTGATTTAGGTCATACCTGAATGTGGTCTAGTGTTTTTCCCTACTTCCTTCAATTTCAGTCTGAATTTGGCAATAAGGAGTTCATGATCTGAGCCACAGTCAGCTCCCAGTCTTGTTTTTACTGACTGTATAGAGCTTCTCCATCTTTGGCTGCAAAGAACATAATCAATCTGATTTCAGCACTGACCATCTGGTGATGTCCATGTGTAGAGTCTTCTCTTCTGTTGTTGGAAGAGGGTGTTTGCTATGACCAGTGCATTCTCTTGGCAAAACTCTTATTAGCTTTTGACCTGCTTCGTTTTGTACCCCAAGGCCAAATTTGCCTGTTACTCCAGGTATCTCTTGACTTCCTACTTTTGCATTCCAGTCCCCTATAATGAAAAGGATGTCTTTTGGGGGTGTTAGTTCTAGAAAGTCTTGTAGGTTTTCACAGAATCATTCAACTTCAGCTTCTTCAGCATTACTGGTCAGGGCATACACTTGGATTACTGTAATATTCAATGGTTTGCCTTGGAAATGAACAGAGATCATTCTGTTGTTTTTGAGACTGCTTCCAATACTACATTTCAGGCTCTTTCGTTGACTATGATGGCTACTCCATTTCTTCTAAGAGATTTTTGCCCACAGTAGTAAATAAAATGGTCATTTGAGTTAAATTCACCCATTCCAGTCCATTTTGGAGAAGGCAATGGCACCCTACTCCTGTACTCTTGCCTGGGAAACCCTGTGGACAGAGAAGCCTCGTAGGCTGCAGTCCATGAGGTCACTAAGAGTTGGACACGACTGAGTGACTTCACTTTCACTTTTCACTTTCATGCATTGGAGAAGGAAATGGCAACCCACTCCAGTGTTCTTGCCTGGAGAATCCCAGGGACAGAGGAGCCTGGTGGGCTTCCGTCTATGGGGTTGCACAGAGTCAGACACGACTGACGCGACTTAGCAGCAGCAGCAGCAGCAGCAGTCCATTTTAGTTCACTGATTCCTAAAATGTCAATGTTCACTCTTGCCGTCTCCTGTTTGACCACTTCCAATTTACCTTGATTCATGGACCTAACATTAAAGGTTCCTATGCAATATTGTTCTTTACAGCATTGGACTTAACTTCCATCACCAGTCACATCCACAACTGGGCATTGTTTTTGCTTTGGCTCTGTCTCTTCATTCTTTCTGGAATTATTTCTCCACTGATCTCCAGTAGCATATTGGGCACCTACCGACCTGGGGAGATCATCTTTCAGTGTCATATCTCTTTGTCTTTTCATACTGTTCACGGGATTCTCAAGGCAAGAATACTGAAGTGGTTTGCCATCCCCTTCTTCAGCAGACTACATTTTGTCAGAACACTCCACCATGACCTGTCCATTCTGGGTTGGCCCTACACAGCATGGCACATGGTTTCAAGTCTGTGGTCCATGGGATCAGTTTGATTAGTTTTCTGTGATTGTGGTTTTCGTTCTGTTGGCCCTCTGATGGATAAGGATAAGAAGCTTACTGAAGTTTCCTGATGGGAGAATGACTGAGGGGGAAATTGGGTCTTTTTCTGATGGGTGGAGCCATGCTCAGTAAATCTTTAATCCAATTTTCTGTTGGTGGGCTGTGTTCCCTCCCTGTTGTTTGACCTGAGGCCAACTATGGTGGAGGTAATAAAGATAATGGCGACCTCCTTCAAAAGGTCCCATGCGTGCACTGCTACACTGAGTGCCTCCGACCCTGCAGCAGGCCACTGCCAACCCGTGCCTCTGCTGCAGACTCCTGGACACTCACAGGCAAGTCTGGGTCAGTCTCTTGTGGGATCACTGCTCCTCTCTCCTGGGTCCTGGTGTGCACAAGGCTTTGTTTGTTCCCTCCAAAAGTCTGTTTCCCCAGTCCTTGTAAGTTCTGGCAGCTCTTTGGTGGGGTTAATGGTGACCTCCTCCAAGAGGGCTTACACCATACCCAGGACTGCTGCACCCAGAGCCCCTGCCCCTGCCGCAGGCCACTGCTGACATGCACCTTCACAGGAGAGACTCAGACATAGCTCTGGCTCTGGTGTGCACAAGGTTTGTTTGAGCCTTCCGAGTGTCTCTGGCGGGTATGGGGTTTGATTCTAAATGTGATTTTGCCCCTCTTACCATCCTGCTGGGGCTTCTCCTTTGCCCTTGGCATGGGGTATCTTTTTTTGTTGGGATCTAACATTCTCCTGTTAATGATTGTTCAGCAGTGAGTTGTAATTTTGGAGTTCTCACAGAAGATGAGCGCGTGTCCTTTTACTCTGCCATCTTCCTCTGTGAATTCTTTACCAGCTGAGCCACAAGGGAAGCACTTCACCACAGTTACTTCAGGTTAATTTTACCACAGGTCCCTCTAGTTACCACAGAGCTTTTAACATGCTATTTTCTCACTGTTTCCCCTAGTTAAACTACTATTCATCTTAGCACAATCATCACTTCCTAGGAAAACCTTCCCTGCCCTCCCTTACTTGGTCAAATCCCCCTTTATGTGTTCTTAAACCACCATGAACATCTCCTTAGCACTTAGCACTCATGATTTGATTATTGGCTATCTCCTCCAATGAATCATAGTACTATTAGAGCCAGATTTGTGACAGTTTTTGCTCTCCACTATTTTTTTTTCTAGCACCTATCACAGTACCTGGCACACTGTGGCTGTTCAGTTAATAAATATTGACTAAATCAGTATGTTCATTAATCAACTTATTTTAGTAATGATAAGTAAGTCACCAGGCATTTATATCTCAATAAACAAAGACATAAACTCTAAGAGGGCAGGAATTTTTGCCTCTTTTATTCACTGATGTATTCTCGGCACCCAGAGTAGAGCTTAGCATATACTAGGCACTCCATCAATACTTCTTTTTCTTTTTTCTTCAAGAATTTTTATGATATAACTTTTAAATATTAGGTACAATTAGAATTCATTGTTTGTTGTTCATTCACTACTTTGCCAACAAAGGTCCATCTAGTCAAAGCTATAGTTTTTCCAGTAGTCATGTATGGATATAAGAGTTGAGCTATAAAGAAAGCTGAGTGCCAAAGAACTGATGCTTTTGGACTGTGGTGTTGAAGAAGACTCTTGAGAGTCCCTTGGACTGCAAGGATATCCAACTAGTCCATCCTAAAGGAAATCAGTCCTGAATATTCATTGGAAGGACTGATGCTGAAGCTGAAACTCCAACACTTTGGCCACCTGATGCAAATAACTGATTCTTTGGAAAAGACCCTGATGCTGGAAAAGATTGAAGGCAGGAGAAGGGGATGACAGAGGATGAGATGGTTGGATGGCATCACCAACTCAATGGACAGGAGTTTGAGCAAACTCCGGGAGTTGGTGATGCACAGGGAAGCCTGGTGTGCTGCAGTCCATGGGATTGCAGAGTCAGACATGACTGAGCAGCTAAACTTACTGAACTGACTGAGAATTTATTGTTAGTAGTGACATAGGGATTTAGTTATGTTTTTCATGAAATGCCTGTATAAGACTTGCTGTTTAGTCACTAAGTCGCATCTGACTCTTTTGCCACCCCATGGACTGTAGCCCAGCAGGCTCCTCTGTCCAAAGAATTCCCCAGGCAAGAATACTGGAGTGGATTCACATTTCCTTCTCCACATCAATACTTCTTGAATGAATTAATTAAGAGATAAAACTCAGATAAGCACAAGGAATGATGACAACCTATAGCAAAGGTTTACTGGCTTGCTACACTTTCTTTACTTCATATATTCGATGTCTACTTTATTAGGAGGCTTCCCAGGTAGCACTAATGGTAAAGAATCTGCCTGCCAATGCAGGAGACATAAGAGGTGCAGGTTCAATCCCTACATTAGGAAGATCCCCTGAAGGAGGACATGACAACCCACTCCAGTATTCTTGCCTAGAGAATACCATGTACAGAGGAGCCTGGAGGGCTACAGTCCATAAGGTTGTGAACAGTCGGACATGACTGAAGTGACTTGGCACGGACTTTATTAGGAGAATTCACTAAAGTTCTAAACCCAAACACTTCCTTGCTGAATGACCTTGGGAAGTCATATAATATCTTTGAGATTCTGTTTCCTCATCCTTAGAATACAGATAATGCCATCTTCTCTGGCTTCCTCACAGGGTTAGTGTATTAATCAAAAGAGATCATGTAAAGTATAAAAGGCCATTGGATGAGAAGACTCAAGTTAGTATTTTTTGAACACCTACTATCTTGCTTTTTTCTCTTCATTCCTTTCCTATATCTATTTATGATTATTAGTTATGGCCATTCACACACTTACTAGCACTTTGAAATACAGGAGTGCTGGGAACTATGAGGTGTGGAAATAAGTGCTGAAGGCTGGATAACATGAACTTGAAACCTGAACAAGATATTCAGCCAAACGTCTAATTGTAGAGGAGGGACACGCAATGAGGTATCTGAAATTACTCTCAGGCTATAGGATCAGGGCAAAACCGGTTGGGTAGGGATCTCACTGAATGTCTGGCATCAAAAATAAGTATTGCAAGTTTGATGAACATTCTTTCCTGAATAAAATTACCTAGGAGACATTCATTGATGAACAGAAGGGAGCATAGGGAAGGGTGATGTCTGTAGTTGCTTTTTGTTTATTCTACAAAACGCTTCCCATTGTGATAGTGGTGTGCCAGCATGTTGGAGCAGTCATTACATTTCACGTTTGCCTACCCTAGAAAAACAGAGGTCCTCTTCTTGCCCTTCCCATCACAATCCACAGGCAATTATCCACCATCCCTTCCCGTTCTCTACTCATAATTACACTCTTCATTGAAGGCCAAAGCAAAGTCCTTCAGATAGACTTGCTGATACCAGCCACTGTCCTCAGTGTTTCCATGTGGAAGTAGGTGAGTTTGCTGGGATGCATCCGTGTGATATAAGACAAGCCAAGGAGACTGGGCATGGCTACAGTGCCCTCATTTTTGTAATTCTGGCTTTCACAGTTTTATGCATTGCTTGAAGAGAAGTACACACAATTAACTACACATTCAAACTGAGAGGTTCTCACTCAGCTAGGTTCATTGATTAAATTCTTGGAAGGAAAGCATAAAAATTCCTCTTTTTATAATGTTTTAGCTGGTATATTTCCTTGACTCTAATAAGAAGACCTCAAGATTTAACTCTTTGAGGAGACTCCAAAGCCATGGTAAACTTTCTTTTTCTAACAAACAAGAACTAGAATAAGGTTTTCACCAGATCTCTGAACCTAGTGACTTTCAGAAAGATTTCTGAAAAGAACCTTCCATGGTCTTCACAAAAACGAGCTCTTTCTCCTTCTGTGTCCAATATGTATTTTTTTTGAAGTACAGCTTATTTTCTGTGATTGTACAATATATGCATTCATATGAATGTTATTAATATTTAAGGAGTGATTATAAAAACAACAATTTCAATGGGTAAAAAGGAAGGGGGTTTGCAGAGTTTCAGGTTCCTAGCAACAAGGGGGAACAAAGGTATTTACAGTGCATATGTATATCTTGGTTTTGAAAGGAAAGATTATATTAGTTGATCAAATCATCACTAGGCAAATCTTAAACAGCATATAAGACTAGACCAAAATAAATAGATGTTATACCCATTATTATAAAATGAGAAGGCAGAAAATTTTAATCAGATGGTATTTTCAAAAACACAGATTCAAAATAAACAGCACAGTTCATAGCTGCCAGAAAAGAACCACAAGAATAAGCAAGAATAAGCTGCCAAATGAACAGCCAGCCACTAAAAACAAACGTGCATGTGTTCCCAAAGCGACGTGAATAACAACCTTTCTCCTGCAACTGATGTATAGCCAACAGCTGCATGTAATACAAATCATGTCTCTAATTACTCTGCCTCAATATATCCTACTTGTTTTGTGAAAACACTCACTGTAAGAGAAATGCCTATTCATTATACCTGCCAGACTCTGCACAAAATTCAACCAGGAAACTTCATTACACCAAAACTACAGTATGTCTTTGCCCTTGAAGAAACCTTAAATATAAGGAATAGGTGTATGGTGCATTCAAATTCTGGCTCTATAACTCACAAGCTACGTGACCTTAAGAAACATATTGAGTCCCCCTGAGTCTTGGTTTCCTCATTTATTCTGTAAGGATAGTGATAACCCCTTCTAGGTGCTTGTGAGAATTAACTGAGATGTTATTAATTTCTAAGCATAAATGCTAATAATTCAATGAATGGTAACTATTAGACAAATGATTTCCTGCATTAATAGCAGGATCATCTAGGAAAACAATATGAATTTTCCTTCAAGAAATTAAAAATAAAAATAATTATATGATTCACCAATTCCATTTCTGGGTATAAGGAAACAAAATACTTATCTTGAAAAGATATCTATATCATTGCAGTATTATTTAAAACTGTATAAATGGATGGATGAAATGGTTGGATGGCATCACCAACTCACTGGACATGGGTTTGAGTGGACTCCAGGAGTTGGTGATGGACAGGGAGGCCTGGCGTGCTGCAGTTCAGGGGGTCACAAAAACTAGGACACGACTGAGCGACTAAACTGAACTGAACTGATATATACAATGAAATATTATTCAGCCTTAAAAAAGAAAGAAATCCTGTCATTTAATACAAAATAGATGAAACTGGAGTATATGGTAAGTGAAATAGGCTGAACAGAGAAAGACAAATAGTGGATGGTACCATTTATAAGTGAAATAAAAAAAAGTTGAACTCATAGAATCAAAGTAGTATGGTGGTTTTGAAGAGGGGAGGAGGTTGGGGAAAGGAGAGAAGTTGATAAAAGAATACAAACTTTCATTTGTATGATGAATAAAGTCTGATGATCTAATCTATGATGATTATAATTAACAATACCATATTGTATAATTTAAATTTGCTGAGAGTATTGACCATTATATCTACTACCGTGGGCAGGAATCCCTTAGAAGAAATGGAGTAGCCATCATAGTCAACAAGAGTCCAAAATGCAGTACTTGGATGCAATCTCAAAAACGACAGAATGATCTCTCTTAGTTTCCAAAGCAAACCATTCAATATCACAGTAACCCAAGCCTATGCCCCAACCAGTAACACTGAAGAAGCTGAACTTGAACGGTTCTATGAAGACCTACAAGACCTCTTAGAACTAACACGCAAAAAAGATGTCCTTTTCATTATAGGGAACTGGAATGCAAAAGTAGGAAGTCAAGAAACACCTGGAGTAACAGGCAAATTTGGTCATGGAGTACGGAATGAAGCAGGGCAAAGGCTAATAGAGTTTTGCCAAGAGAACACACTGGTCATAGCAAACACCCTCTTCCAACAACACAAGAGAAGACTCTACACATGGACATCACCAGATGGTCAACACAAAAATCAGAATGAGATGGAGAAGCTTGATAGACTAAGCAAAAACAAGACCGGGAGCTGACTGTGGCTCAGATCATGAACTCCTTATTGCCAAATTCAGACTTGAAGAAAGTAGGGAAAACCACTAGACCATTCAGGTATGACCTAAATCAACTCCCTTATGATTATACAGTGGAAGTGAGAAATAGATTCAAGGGACTAGATCTGATAGATAGAGTGCCTGATGAACTATGGACAGAGGTTCATAACAGGGATCAAGACCATTCCCATGGAAAAGAAATGCAAAAAAGCAAAATGGCTATCTGAGGAGGCCTTACAAATAGCTCTGAAAAGAATAAAAGCTAAAAGCAGAGGAGAAAAGTAAAAATATAAGTATCTGAATGCAGAGTTCCAAAGAATAGCAAGGAGAGATAAGAAAGACTTCCTCAGCAATCAGTGCAAAGAATAGAAGAAAACAATAGAATGGGAAAGACGAGAGATCTCTTCAAGAAAATTAGAGATACCAAGGGAATATTTCATGCAAAGATGGGATCAATAAAGGACAGAAATGGTATGGACCTAACAGAAGCAGAACATATTAAGAAGAGGTGGCAAGAATACACAGAAGAACTGTACAAAAAAGAGCTTCATGACCCAGATAATCATGATGGTGTGATCACTCACCTAGAGCCAGACATCCTAGAATGTGAAGTCAAGTGGGCCTTAGAAAGCATCACTATGAACAAAGCTGGTGGAGGTGATGGAATTCCAGTTGAGCTGTTTCAAATCCTGAAAGATGATGCTACAAAAGTGCTGCACTCAATATGTCAGCAAATGTGGAAAACTCAGCAGTGGCCACAGGACTGGAAAAGAGGTCAGTTTTCATTCCAATCCTAAAGAAAGACAATGCCAAAGAATGCTCAAACTACCGCACAATTACACTCATCTCACATGCTAGTAAAGTAATGCTCAAAATTCTCCAAGCCAGGCTTCAGCAGTATATGAATTGTGAACTTCCAGATGTTCACGCTGGTTTTAGAAATGGCAGAGGAACCAGAGATCAAATTGCCAACATCTGCTGGATCATGCTTTATTAACTATGCCAAAGCCTTTGACTGTGTGGATCACAATAAACTGTGGAAAATTCTGAAAGAGATGGGAATACCAGACCACCTGACCTGCCTCTTGAGAACTCTGTATGCAGGTCAGGAAGCAACAGTTAGAACTGGACATGGAACAACAGACTGGTTCCAAATAGGAAAAGGAGTCCGTCAAGGCTGTATCTTGTCACCCTGCTTATTTAACTTATATGCAGAGTACATCATGAGAAACACCGGGCTGGAAGAAGCACAAGCTGGAATCAAGATTGCCAGGGGAAATATCAATAACCTCAGATATGCAGATGACACCACCCTTATGGCAGAAAGTGAAGAGGAACTCAAAAGCCTCCTGATGAAAGTGAAAGAGGAGAGTGAAAAAGTTGGCTTCAAGCTCAACATTCAGAAAACAAAGATCATGGCATCTGGTCCCATCACTTCATGGGAAATAGATGGGGAAACAATGGAAACAGTGTCAGACTTTATTTTGGGAGGCTCGCAAATCACTGCAGATTGTGAGTGCAGCCATGAAATGAAAAGACACTTACTCCTTGGAAGGAAAGTTATGACCAACCTAGAGGGCATATTCAAAAGCAGAGACATCACTTTAACAAAGGTCCATCTAGTCAAGGCTATGGTTTTTCCAGTGGTCATGTATGGATGTGAGAGTTGGACTGTGAAGAAAGCTGAGCACCGAAGAATTGATGCTTTTGAATTATTGTGTTGGAGAAGACTCTTGAGAGTCTCTTGGACTGCAGGGAGGTCCAACCAATCCATCCTAAAGGAGATCAGGCCTGGGTGTTCATTGGAAGGATAGATGCTGAAGCTGAAACTCCAGTACTTTGGCCACCTCGTGCAAAGAGTTGACTCATTGGAAAAGACTCTAATGCTGGGAGGGATTGGGGGCAGGAGGAGAAAGGGACGACAGAAGATGAGATGGCTGGATGGCATCACCAACTCGATGGACATGAGTTTGAGTGAACTCTGGGAGTTGGTGATGGACAAGGAGGCCTGGCGTGCTGTGATTCATGGGGTCGCAGAGAGTCAGACTGAGCGACTGAACTGAACTGAAGAGAGTAAAATTTGTGTTCTCACAAAAAAGGTAAATATGTGCAGTAATAAATGTTGATTAACTTGATTGTGGGACTCTTTCACAATGTATACATACATCAAATCCTCACAAATCTTCACACTGTATACTTTAAATACCCTATGTTACTTTTCAATTATACCTCAATAAAGATGAAGGAAGGTTCTAGATTACCCAAGAAAAAAAGAGAAAAGACAAATATTTAAAAACCTAATATCGGAAATAAAAATGGAGACATTTCTACTGAGCTTATAGAAATAAAAGTGATTATAAGGGGATACTATAATACAACAAATTAGATGACCTAAATGAAGTGGACAAATTCCTAGAAACATACAAATTACCTAAACTGAAACAAGAAGAAATAGAAAATCTCAACAGACCTATAACAAATAAAGACACTAAATCAGTAATCAAAATCTTCCTTGTGAGGAAATACAGCCTCAGTCCAACAACCTGTAAAAAAATGACCTATATCAGCAACCACCAGAGCCTTGAGAAGCTTCCCGACTGAGTCACGAGACAGAATCCCAGAGCCAAAAGAGCCAGCTAAGCCACATCAGATTCCTGACCCACAGATACTGCAAGGAAATAAATATCGTTTTAAGACCTTTAAAAAAAAAAAACCTTCTGATAAGAAAATAATCTAGTATAAGATGGCTTCACTGGGGAATTCTATCAAACATTTAAAGAAGAAGTAACACTAATTACTGTGAAGTTTTCCCAAATAGAAGAAAATAGAAGGAAAAAAGAGAACTTCCCCAACATGATAAAGGGCATTTAAGAAAAACCCACAAATAACATCATACTCAACTGTGAAAGACTGAAAGTTAAAGTTAGGAACAAAAAAATAGATGCCTGGTTTCACCAAAGCTGTTCATCAATGAACTGGAAGTTCTAGGCAGAGCAAAAGACAAGAAAGGAAATAAGAGACATCCAAATTGGAAAGGAAAAAGTAATACTAACTCTATTCACAGATAACATAATCCTATATAGAGAAAATACCCCAAAAAAATCAACAAGAAAAATTCTAGAGCTAATAAATAAATTCAGCAAATTTGTGGGATACAAGGTCAACATGCAAAAGTTATTTTTGTTTCTATACATCAATAATGCACAACTCAAAAGAGAAATTATAAAAAAAATTTTGTAGCATCTAAAAAAAATACCTAGAAATAAATTTAACCAAGGGGGGAAAAGACTTGTATACCAAAAACTACAAAATACTGCTGAAAGAAACTAAAGATTTGCATAAATCTTCAGAATGAAGATTACCAGAAGGACTTCTCAAGTTCATTCATAGGAAGAACTTGAAATTGTAAACACATCATCACTACTCAAAGGAATTTACAGATTCAACACAATCCTAATAAAGATTCTAACAGCCTTTTTAAAGACAAGCTAATCTTCAAAAGCACATGAAATCAAAAGGGACCCTGAAGAGTCAAATTAACCTTGTAAAAGAAAAACAAAGTCAAGGAACTCATGCTTCTTGATTTCAAATCTTACTACAAAGCTATAGTAATCAAAAGAGTGGGGTACTGGCATAAAAATAAACATCTACATCAGTGGAATAGAATGAACAGTCCAGACTTAAACGAATACATCTATGTCCAACTGATCTCTTGGTACAACAGTGCCAAGTCCATTCACTGGAGAAACAACAGTTTCTTCAATAAATGGCATTGAGACAACTAAATTTCTACATGCAAAAGAATAAGGTTAGACTTTCACCTCATACCAGATACAAAAGTAAACTCAAAATGTATCTAAGAGCTAAAATCATAAAACTCTTGGAAGAAAACAGAGTAACAAACCTTTCTGATTTGAGATTGGCAATGGATACTTAGATATGACACCAGAAAACAATAAGTAACAGATGAAAAAAAATTCAACTTTGCCAAAATGTAAAATACTTGTTTATCAAAAGACATTATCAAGGAAATAAAAACAAAACCCACAGACTGGGAGAAAATATTTGCGAATCATATATCAGAAAGCGGTTTAACATTCAGAAAACATAAAGAACTACAGCTCAACAACAACAAAAAATCCAATTTAAAAAAGGGAGCAAGGGACTTAAATAGACATTTCTTCAAAGAAGATAAACAAGCGGCCAACAAGTCTATGAAAAGATGTTCAACATCAAAGGCAAATATGACATGATTCTACTTATACGAAGGATCTAAAGTAGTCAAACACAAAAGTTTTTATCGCACACAAAAAAAATTTTGGCAACATGGATGGACCTAGAGATTGTCATATTGAGTGAAGTAAGTCAAATGAAAACAAATATCATATAATATTGGTAGAATACTTACTTATATGTAGAATCTTAAAAAAGGGTGCAAATGAACTTATCTATAAAATAATAGAGTTACAGATGTAGGAAACAAACTTATGGTTACCAGAGGAGGGTGGTAATAAATTGGGAGATTGGGATTCACATATACACACTTCTATATATAAAATAGATAACTAATAAGGACCTATTGTATGGCACAGGGAGCTCTACTCAATACTCTGTAATGACCTATATGGGAAAAAGAATCTAAAAGAGTGGGTAGATGTATATGTGTACCTGATTCACTTTGCTGTACGCCTGAAACTAACACAACGTTGTAAATCAACCATACTCCAATAAGAATTAAGGATAAAAGAAAAAAATTTGTAACTATATAGGGTGATGGATATTAACTAGACTTAGTATGGTGACCATTTTGCAATATACACAATACTGAACTGTTATATTATACACCTGAGACTACTATAATGTTACACGTCAATTATATCTAAATTTAAAAAATAAAGTAGTCAAACTGATAAGAACAGAAAGTAGAACTGTGGTTTCCAAGGGCTGCAGAGTGGGGGAAATAAACTGCTATTCAATGGGTACAGAGTGTCATTCATTCAGGATGAAAAAGTTCTAGAGATCTGCTGTACAACATTGTGTTTATAATTAACAATATTGTACATTTAAATATTTGTTAAGAGTGGATACTCAAGCATCCTTACCATAATGTTTAAAAAGATGCTCAACATCATTAATCATCAGAAAAAAATGTAAACCACAATGAGATACCACTTCACAACCACTAGAATAACTATAACCTAAAACAAAGGGAAATAAACTGTTAGAGACAATGAAGAGAAACTGGCATCCTGGTACATTGCTGGTGGGAAAATAGAATGGTGTAGTAACTGCAGAAAACAGTTCCTCAAAACCTAAACATGTAATTACCATCTGATTCAACAACTCCATTTGTCAGTATATACTCTAAATAATTTAAACAGGACTCAAATATTTGTATATCAATGCTCACTGAAACATTATTCACAATAACCAAAAGATGAAAACAATCCAAGTGTCCATCAACAGATGAATGGATAAATGAAATGCAGGACATATATACAGTGGAATATTACACAGCCAGGAAAAGGAATGAAGTTCTGGTATATATTACTACATGAATAAGATTTTAAAACATTGTGTTAAGTGAAATAAGCCAGACATAGTGTATGATTACACTTACATGAAATATCTAGAACAGACAAGTTCATTGAGACATAGTAGACTAGAGATTACTAAAGACTGAGCAGAGAGAGGAATGGAGAGTTATTGCTAAATGGTTAAAAATTTTTGCTTAGATGATTAAAAAACTTTGGAAATAGATAGTGATGATTGGTTGCAATTAATGCCACTGATTGTACCACTTAAAGGACTTCCCTAGTGGCTCAGCCAGTAAAGAGTCTGCCTGCAATGCAGGAGACCCGGGTTCAATTCCTGGGTTGGGAAGATCCCCTGGAAAAGGAAATGGCAAACCCACTCCAGTATTCTTGTCTGGGAAATCCTATGGATAGAGGAGCCCGGCAGGTTACAAGCCTTAGGGTTGCAAAGAGACATGACTTGCTCATAACTGAGCAAGAGACATACACTTAAAAATGAATTAAAAAGGAAAAAAATTTTTTATATACTTTAACAAAAATTTTTTAAATTCAATTCATTGTCTTTGTCTATCTTCTTCCTCCCCCATAAAAAAGCTAAACTATCTATAATCGGGGCTCTCTTACAATTATTTTTTTTCTCTTTAACACTGATCTATCTGAGCTGATACACACTAAAGTGAAAGTCACTCAGTCATGTCCAGCTGTTTGCGACCCCATGGACTATATAATCCATGGAATTCTCCAGGCCAGAATACTGGAGTGGGTAGCCATTCCTCTCTCCAGGGGACCTTCCCAACCCAGGGATCAAACTCAGGTTTCCCACATTTCAGGCAGATTCTTTACCAGCTGAGCCACCAAGGAAGCCCAAGTATACCGGAGTGGGTAGCCTATCCCTTCTTCAGCAGATCTTCCCAACCCAGGAACTGGACTGGGGTCTCCTGAATTGCAGGCAGATTCTTTACCAGTTGAGCTTCCTGGGAAGCCCCCATATACACCACAGTGGGAGAGAAACTTAACTTCATAGTGCAGAGCCATAAAGCCTAACTATGGGACTTCCCTGGTGGTCTTAGTGGCTAAGACCCCGCACTCTCAATGCAGTGGGCCCAGGTTTCATCCCTGGTCAGGGAACTAAATCCACTTGTTGCACCTCAGAAAGAATTCAAATGCTGCAACTAAGAACAATAATAATAATAATAAAGTCTATCTACAGTAGTTTCAGAATATCTATAGCGGGAGGAGCTTAGAGTTGGCAATCAGGTTGGAAGAGAAGGTAACTCTAGGAAAACTGTTTTGAAGTACGGCAAGCACACTGTTTTTAATTTGAATGTATTTATTTAGGAGAGCTTCTGGAGGCTATCTAAAAGAAATTATGAAAGAAGTGACTTAAAGCCACTGCAGGCAACCCTTTTGGTGTTACCACTGAATCCGCTCAAAATTCATGGCCTCGTGAACAAACCTTTCTTTTTCACAGCAATTATGGCATTTTCACTGCCTATGCTCTGTAAAATGATGTGCTTCATACTGAAATTTTCAATTTAATTTAGTATTTATTATATACCTACTATGTGCAAAGTACTAAGTGAGAATCTTGGGATAAAGAAATTTAAAAATCCAATAATTCATTAAGCAATGATTGTTAACTAGATTCTGGATTCTGTAATAAAGGGCTATAATAGTGACTGATTTTCTAGGTCCAAATAACAAACAGTGTTTTCAATCCCCAAAGACAGTAATTTCCCTAAAATTTAAATAGTCATTCCATAATAATTTTTAAAAATCTTTATTTCATTCAAGAAAGCTTGGCATTGTCTCGGTCAGCACCAGCCTTATGATTCAGGTTTATGATATAAGTAATGGATTAGTTATCTACTGTTGCATAAAAAGTTACCCCAAAACTAGATAACTTAAAACAAAAATAATCATATAATCTCATGGTTTCTATGGGTCAGGAATTTTGACAGCAACTGCTTTATGATTTCGGTGGCTTCAGCTAGAAGATTGGAAATTTGGAACCATCAGGGACGGCGAAGCCTGGTGGGCTGCCGTCTATGGGGTCGCACAGAGTGGGACACGACTGAAGCGACTTAGCAGCAGCAAAGGCTATCAAGGAAAGAAATGCTATGGACCTAACAGAAGCAGAAGATACTAAGAAGAGGTGGTAAGAATACACAGAAGAACTGTACAAAAAAGATGTTCACAACCCAGATAATCACAATGGTGTGATCACTCACCCAGAGCCAGACATCCTAGAATGTGAAGTCAAGTGGGCCTTAGGAAGCATCACTACAAAAAAAGCTAGTGGAAGTGATGGAATTCCAGTTGAAGTATTTCATATCCTGAAAGATGATGCTGTGGAAGTGCTGCACTCAATATGCCAGCAAATGTGGAAAACTCAGCAGTGGCCACAGGACTGGAAAAGAGGTCAGTTTTCATTCCAATCCCAAAGAAAGGCAATGCCAAAGAATGCTCAAACTACTGCACAATTACACTCATCTCACATGCTAGTAAAGTAATGCTCAAAATTCTCCAAGCCAGGTTTCAGCAATACGTGAACTGTGAACTTCCAGATGTTCAAGCTGGTTTTAGAAAAGGCAGAGAGCCAGAGATCAAATTGCCGACATCTGCTGGATCATCAAAAAAGCAAGAGAGTTCCAGAAAAACATCTATTTCTGCTTTATTGACTATGCCAAAGGCTTTGACAGTGTGGATCACAATAAACTGTGGAAAATTCTGAAGGAGATGGGAATACCAGACCACCTGACCGTGCCTCTTGAGAAACCTATATGTAGGTCAGGAAGCAACAGTTAGAACTGGACATGGAACAACAGACTGGTTTCAAATAAGAAAAGGAGTATGTCAAGGCTGTATCTTGTCACCCTGCTTATTTAACTTATATGCAGAGACATCATGAGAAACGCTGGGCTAGAAGAAGCACAAGCTGGAATCAGGATTGCTGGGAGAAATACCAATAACCTCAGATATGCAGATGACACGATCCTTATGGCAGAAAGTGAAGAGGAACTAAAAAGCCTCTTGATGAAAGTGAAAGTGGAGAGTGAAAAAGTTGGCTTAAAGCTCAACATTCAGAAAACAAAGATATGGCATCCCCATTTATTTCATGGCAAATAAATGGGGAAACAGTGGAAACAGTGTCAGACTTTATTTTTGGGAGCTCCAAAATCACTGCAGATGGTGATTGCAGCCATGAAATTAAAAGACGCTTACTCCTTGGAAGGAAAGCTATAACCAACCTAGACCAATTAAAAAGCAGAGACATTACTTTGCTAACAAAGATCTGTCTATTCAAGGCTATGGTTTTTCCAGAGATCATGTATGGATGGGAGAGTTGGACTGTGAAGAAAGCTGAGCGCCGAAGAATTGATGCTTTTGACTTGTGGTGTTGGAGAAGACTCTTGAGAGTCCCTTGGACTGCAAGGAGATCCAACCAGTCCATTCTAAAGGAGATCAGTCCTGGGTTCTTTGGAAGGACTGATGCTAAAGCTGAAACTCCAATACTTTGGCCACCTCACATGAAGAGTTGACTCATTGGAAAAGTCTCTGATGCTGGGAGGGATTGGGGGCAGAAGGAGAAGAGTATGAGATGGCTGGATGGCATCACCGACTCGATGGAGATGAGTTTGGGTGAACTCCAGGAGTTGGTGATGGACAGGGAGGCCTGGCGTGCTGCAATTCATGGGGTCACAGAGTCAGACACAACTGAGTGACTGAACTGAGCTGAACTGAACTGAAAGGCTATCAGCTAATGCTGGCTATTGGCTAGGGGTCCACCAGAGGCTGTCAGCCAGAACACCCGTACATGGAGTCTCGTTCTGGCCTGGGCTTCCTGACAACATGGTTGCAAGGCTCCAGGAGCAAGCATCTCAAGAGAGAGAGCTCAGTAAAAACTGTCTTTTATGACCAGTATCAAAAGTAAATCACTTGTCTTGCATTTTATTGGTCAAGGCAGTTATACAAATTTTTTGCAGTTTCAATGCACAGATCCCAACTCTCAATGGAAAAAAATATCATCTCATGGTAAGAAGAACATGTGGAATGAGGGATGTATTACTGTGAGCATCTTTGCAAAACATAATATGTTACTGTAAGCAAGGAAATTCAAAGTATTTCCTACTGCTGAAACCTTTAGCTTACTCTGTCTCCCTCTTCTAAGCTTACTGTTAATTGGGGCTGACATTTACTTTGTCTTCCATGAAGTCCTTTGTCAAAAAAAATTTATTCAACTATTTTTAAACAAAAAAGGAAAGAGTGATTTAGTAAGAATGTAACCGAGCAGGACTTTCCCCGGAGGCTTCCCAGGACAGACTCCCTCCCATATTCTCCACCTACCTCTTGTTTGTAAAAACAAAAACACAAAAACAAAAACTTTAGTCTCCTAGACTTTTGCCAAGTTCAAAAGAGTAACTTTTTTCGGAGAAGTAAGAAAATGCAAAAACAAAAGAAAAGAGTCAAGCAAGGCAAAATAATGATAGTTCAGTCATGAAGCAAAGTTAAGGACCTTTAGTTCCTCGGCAAGGGTCATAGATAAGATTCTGAGCCTCATCCTTTGAACTGTTTTGCAGGTACTACAATTCCAACCAGATGGAAGAGGTTAACTATATGCTGACCACAAGCACATAGAACTGAAACCAGTTGGAACAGTCAGACCGTGATGTTGACCCCTGATTACCTCACCACCAACCAATCAGAAGAATGTTCATCACCTGATCATTCACCATGCAACCACCTTCCTCATCCTGTCTTTAAAAACCTTTTCCTGAAAGCCATCAGGGATTCAGAGTTTGAGCCTTTTGAGCATTAGTTATGCCTCCTTTTTGCTTTGCATTGCAATAAATGCTGCACTTTCCTACATCACAAACTGGTACTAGCAGATTGACTTTACTGCACATGGGCAAGTAGACCCAATTTGGTTCAGTAACAAGAAGGTAGATGGCATAGCAAGATTTAGCCAGAGCTATCCTGCTGAAAGTTACACTGAGTATGATTGATAGGTGGATCGGTTAGTTGATGAGTAAATTCATAACTTACTTTCCTTCTGCCATGAACTTGTGGTGGCTTACTCCTACTACTTTTAACTTTCTTTGTCCTTAGATACTACTCCCATTATGGTTTCTACTTGGTTCAACTGGATTTTAATTCCTGCCCCTTTATGGCTTTATTTATGCTATTCCCACCATCTAAGATAATACAACCATATTTTTCAAGCTGTTTTGTTGCAAGGTATAGATTGTTACTAAATCTAGTTCAATTAATGAATACTTTATTATAGGGTTTAACGGGAGCAAATTTTCTAACCCAGATATTCATAGAGCCAGACTTCACTGAAACAAGAGCTAAAAAGAAAGCTTGAAAAAAATAAATCAAAATTTCTCTTACAGCTCATATAATCTTTCTCTTCTCTGCTTATTTCTATCTTCCCCCATCCCTTCCCTTGTCTTCTCCTCTCTTCTCTTGCCTCCACCTCCACACCCCCACCCCATCTTTTCCCAACAAGCTTCCTCTGGGTGTACCAACCCCTGCATGCTGCCAGCCTTAAATCTATGTCTTAAAAGACTACCCTTACCACCGGTAGGCTATAATCCCTGTCTCTTGGGATGAACTCTATAGAGAAAGGGAGTATCAGTGATCACCCCACCCCTGCTAATCAACTGTATCCAGAAAAGGTAGAGTCATATTTTAAAAATACAGCTGCCAAATCTTGCACCTAAGCAGGGAATATGAGCAGAGCAGGCACACCCAAACACTATTCTACACTAATTCCTTCTTTCACAAATGTTGCTGAACACAACTGGGGGAAAATCTCTCAACTAATGAGTGACTAGAGTTCTTTCCCCTTCAAGCTACTATTCTTTCATACTTGTTCTCTTCCATAGTCTCCTTTCCTTCACAATCAAGTTGCAAAGGAATAATCTGTGTTCAATGTTCATAATTCTTCCCAACTTACTCGTTTCAAAAACTGGTGAATGAAGCTTCTGACTTTACTGTACTGCTGAGACCACCCTTGTCATTATACGCTTGTTGCTCATTCAAGGGGACATCTGACAGTCCTCTTTCCTAGACATCCCTGAAGTGATTAATTCAACGAGCCATTCTCTTCATCATTCCTGTTATCTTTTTTCTTTTAATAAATCTTTCATTGGCCCTTTCTGAGAACTGTCTTCTAGTTTGTGGATTCATTTCAATTTTTATTATTTAAGTTCTTTTCTTATCATTTTTGCTTCTGCTTTTATGGAGTTTATTCTGATTCCAATATTTTGAACTCACTCTTTAGTTTATTAATCTTTTAAGAAAATGTTTTATTGTGGTAAAATGTACCTAACACAAAATCCACCATTTTAAGCACTTTTAAATGTAGTGTTCAGTGGTATTCAGCACATCTACATTACATCACCATCACCACCAACTACCTCCAGGACTTTTTGCACCTTCCCAGACAAAAGCTCTGTACTTACTAAACAGGAGAGCTCTTCATTTTCCCCTGTCCTTGGGCCCAGCAAGCACTATTTTACTATTTCTAATACATTAATTTTTAATATCTCTTATTTGCTAATATATGCATTTAAGCTACACATATTCTTCTAAGTGTACTTCTGCTGCTATATGTTTTGATATGGTGTTATTCTTTCACTATAACTTAAACATTTCATAGTTTCTATCATAATTTCTTCTTAGATCTATGAATTTACAAGTATGTTTTTAAGATTCCACAATGTAAGAATTTTTTAAACTTTTGATGTTCATTTTTATTATATATTACATTGATGTTATATTATTATATTACTCTATAGCTAGAAAGTCTGTTCTGTATGGTTTTGGTCCTTTAGAATACATTGAACTTCCTTTGGCCTAATGTGGGTCAATATTTAGAATTATTACATGTAAGCTTGAAAACAGTGCAAAATGTATCAGAATACCCCATTAATAGTGACTTAAGCAAAAAGACCTCTAATTATTACACAACTAGAAATCTAGAATTTAGATGCTCTAAGAAAGTGAAGAGGAGCTAAAAAGCCTCTTGACGAAAGTGAAAGAGGAGAGTGAAAAAGTTGGCTTCAAGCTCAGCATTCAGAAAACAAAGATCATGGCATCTGGTCCCATCACTCCATGGGAAATAGATGGGGAAACAACGGAAACAGTGTCAGACTTTATTTTTTTGGGCTCCAAAATCACTGCAGATGGTGACTGCAGCCATGAAATTAAAAGACGCTTACTCCTTGGAAGAAAAGTTATGACCAACCTAGATAGCATATTCAAAAGCAGAGACATTACTTTGCCGACTAAGGTCCGTCTAGTCAAGGCTATGGTTTTTCCTGTGGTCATGTATAGATGTGAGAGTTGGACTGTGAAGAAGGCTGAGCACCAATTGATGCGTTTGAACTGTGGTGTTGGAGAAGACTCTTGAGGGTCCCTTGGACTGCAAGGAGATCCAACCAGTCCATTCTAAAGGAGATCAGGCCCTGGGATTTCTTTGGAAGGAATGATGCTAAAGCTGAAGCTCCAGGACTTTGGACACCTCTTGCAAAGAGTTGACTCATTGGAAAAGACTCTGATGCTGGGAGAGATTGGGGGCAGGAGGAGAAGGGGACGACCGAGGATGAGATGGCTGGATGGCATCACTGACTCGATGGACGTGAGTCTGAGTGAACTCCAGGAGATGGTGATGGACAGGGAGGCCTGGCGTGCTGAGATTCATGGGGTCACAAAGAGTCGGACACGACTGAGCGACTGAACTGAACTGAACTGAAGGCTCTTCCCTGGTGGCTCAGATGGTAAAGCGTCTGCCTGTAATGCAGGAGACCTGGGTTCGATCCCTAGGTTGGGAAGATCTCCTGGAGAAGGAAATGGCAACCCATTCCAGTACTCTTGCCTGGAAAATCCTATGGAAAGAGGAGCCTGGTAGGCTACCATCGATGGGGTCACAAAGAGTTGGACACGACTGAGTGACTTCACTCTTCACTCAAGGCTGAAAGAGCAGTAACTCAATGGTAATACCAAGGACACAGCTTCTATATTTCTTTCTGCTCCTTACTCTCATTGGTCTTCATGCTTGGTCACAAGATAGAAATGTTCCCATTCCAAACATAACATCATCACATCACTGTTCCAAGCAGAAAAGAAGAGGATAAAAGGCTTTCTCCTCATCAAGCTCCTTCACCCAAGAAGAAAAACTTTCCCCAAAGTCTTTGGACAGCAAGGAGATCAAATCACTCAATCCTAAAGGAAATCAGTCCTGAATATTCATTGGAAGGACTGATGCTGAAGCTGAAGCTCCAATACTTTGGCCACATGATGCAAAGAACTGACTCATTTGAAAAGACCCTGATGCTGGGAAAGATTGAAGGCAGGAGGAGAAGGGGATGACAGAGGATGAGATGGTTGGAAGGCATCACCGACTCAATGGACATGGGTTTGAGCGAGCTCTGGGTAATGGTGATGGATAGGGAGGCCTGGCATGCTGCAGTCCATGGGGTTGCAAAGAATTAGACACAACTGAGTGGCTGAACTGAACTGACTGAAAGTCCTTCATCAGGCATTCCCCTATGTCTCATTGGTTAAATGAGTCAGTCCCGTGGCCATCCCAAGCTACAAGGCAACTAAAAGACAAGAATATGGGAAGGGGAAACAAGACAGGCAGGATGCAACCCCTCAGATGTTGGAAGCCTCACCACCTCAAATAAATGACTTCCTTGGTTAATAAGAAAGAAACAAGCACTGACATTTCCTACATCTGCAATTAGATGCTTCGAACCTAGAAGTGAACTACTCTCAGAGCCAACTAGCCAGAACTAGTTATATGACATTGCCCAGTTAAAAGGGGTCTAAGAAATACAGCTTTCCCTGTGCCCAGAAAACAATGCTGATGAATATGGTTGTGATTACTATACTTACATGCAGTTCTTTATTTCTGAAAGTTCTGTAATATTCTTTCTTGGAATACCTTTGCTACAATCAATGAAACTACACTGACACATCATTATCATCCAGAGCCCAAAGCTTACACTAGGGTTCAATACTTCAGTTCAGTTCAGTTCAGTTCAGTCGCTCAGTTGTGTCCGACTCTTTGCGACCCCATGAATCGCAGCACGCCAGGCCTTCCTGTCCATCACCAACTCCCGGAGTTCACTCAGACTCACGTCCATTGAGTCAGTGATGCCATCCAGCCATCTCATCCTCTGTCGTCCCCTTCTCCTCCTGCCCCCAATCCCTCCCAGCATCTTTTCCAATTTGTACATTTTATGGATTTTTACTCTTGTATAATAACATATATCCATTCTCATAGTATTATTCAGAAGAGTTTCACTATTCTTAAAATCTTCTTTGCTCTGCCTATTCATACCTCTGACAACTTTCTTTTACTGTCTTCATAGTTTTCCTAAATCAGAAAGTCATATAGTTGTAATCATACAGTTAATATGATTATTCAGACTGTTTTCTTTCACTTGATAAGAAACCTTGGCATTTAAGTTTCTTCCATGTTAGTACAAATGGAATTGTTTTCTTAATTCCCCTTTAATTGTTCATTATCAACTGATTTTAGTGTTCTGATTTTGTATCCTACAACTTTTTTGAGTTCACTTATTACTAACAGTTTTACTTTCATCAAAGTTTTACAGTTTTATTCAAATCTTATGATAGTTTTGATATGATAGATATGATAATATCTTATAGTGTTACTCCAACCTTATACATATTTTGTTACCTGCTCATTTTTAATACAACACTCTTACTTCAGAGTGACTTCTCCTTTTTATTTTTTAAATCAATATATAAGCATTTATTTAATAATCTCTTTCAAATCCATTATTTCTGGTTCTCTGGGTGCTAATTCTGTTGGTTGCACCTGCTAACTCTCCATTATGGAAGCTTTTTCTTTATACGGTTTGTAATTTTTCTCTGTTCCATTTCAGAGGAATTTATTTATTCTATAGCCACCACAGGTACCCTTGTTGTGAAAGTAAGAAAGGTATACCGTATTCTTAGGCTCCTTTCTGCAAACATGTTTCTCTCAATGGTATCAGTGGCCCTTGACTACTTCTTGGGTAATGTATCCTACGTTGCACAGGCAGAATAAATTTTGGAATCACTCATACTTAGAGCACAAGCTTGGGATTTTAATTTCCCAGACAGATGCCAATAGTCTTTCCACATATCTGGGACAGTGAGTTTTTCTAGCATTTGAGTGTAAAAACTAAGTTCTATGCTCTATGCAGGAGCATCAGTTCTAGGTTCACTACCTTTGCTAGAATTCTTAGCCAAATTTCTTATCTCTGTGTGGGTATTAGAAACCCAGTCCCTTACTCATAAATCCCATCAGTCTCCCTAAGTCAACTACTCCATACAAGCAACGTGGCCCATCAGTGCAGCCAGTTCAGACACTGAAACCTCTGTCACTGCCCTTTCATCAGCACGGTCACCTATGTGGTCTGATTTGAAGGTTTCAAAGCAGCCACTCAACACAAAGCATCTTCTCCAATCAGGGGCCTAAAATTCTACCACTAAAAATTCATTTTTATGGGATAAGCATTGCCCTTACATTATTCTCTTCCCATAGACAATATCCTAAAGACACTTGTCTTTGTGACAGTACTTCTGGGAACATTTTTCAGAATGACATTGGCACACATCTACTCAAATATATTGTCCCCATCTGTACTCATTTGTTTGGTGAGATAAATAAATTCAAATACCAGTGCAAATGACAAGGAGGGAAATGAGCAAGAAGAAGAAAGAGGAGGCAGTTTACAGACTGTCAAGACATGAGCACTGAAGAAATACCTTAACAAAATGAAAATAAGCATTGTTCCTAAGAGGGAGGTAGTGTACACACCTTGGCTCTTCCCTATGCAGCAATCTTTCCTCCAATTTTTCAGTTTGCAGAACCCCTCTTGTCTGAGGTAACCCACTAGTGTGATCCATTCCACTAGCCTCACTCAATCCACAGATGGGGCTTTTCTGCTGGAGCTGATTGGGAGGATAGGCTCTTCCACGGAGGTTGATAAGTCAGAAGGATTTGAGCCTGTGGTTGCCTGCAGCCATTTTTGCTCCTACATGGAGAGAACTAAGATCCCACAAGCCACGCAGTTCAGCCAAAATATTTTTTTTAAAAAGGTGTCAGTTTTTTAAAAAAATCATTTTACTTTCTAAGAAAAATAACTAGAACAATATTAAAGTGTGAATACCTCAGAGTTATTGTCAATTCAAATGTTTCTTATATTCTATAGGCCAGGAAATTTTTCCCCTAACTCGGACAATGATTTTAAATACTAGTTACATTGTTAACTGTTGAAATAATATGCCATAGCCTTTTTCTCCTCAATCACGAATACGTGATAGTCCAGTCATAATTTATCACCAAGTCATGTAGGTCAATATGTGAGAATATAAGGATAAACCCCAGCCATGTAAATCTATACCTTCAGATCAGAAAGTAAGAGACAAATAGGAGTTCAGAGATCATTTAGTCCTTACTCTTTCATTCTACAGATGAGAAAATTATGGCCTAGAGAGGTGAAAGTACTTCCCAAGTTCACACAGTAAACAGGTGGCAAAACCAAAGTTAGAACTCAGATATTCTAATTTAGGAAGAGAAACAGGTACAGGAGAGAGGGGGTATCAGTAATAGAGTGAAGAACCTAAGCTCGGAGGAGGATATGAGATCCAGAGCACAAACAGAGAAATTAGCCTTAGATTTAAGGATGGGCATCTCTTACATTTAAACTGGAAGAAAAGGGCGGATAAGCACACAGATTAGTTTGTTAATGTTGTAAAGAAGTGGCATTCACCAGAAATATTATAGTTTGCTGTTTTCTCACACTGTGTCTCCGATATCCCTTAAGGCAGGAACTATATAAATACGGTCTCTTAAAAGGGAGAAGACCTCAGGAGCCAGGGAAAATAATGGGCACAGAAAAAAATCCTAGAGATGTAGACAATGAACTTTGCCAACATCACAGCTTAGAGAGGGCTCACTCTCAATAACAAAAAGTTCAGGAATTAAAATCAAGCCAAGGAAACTTTAGAACTACTCTAGTGGACAGACTGATCAAGCACATAAGAATGAGGTTTACAGCTTAAATGTATCTCTTGGGACGAAAGGGGGAGGGTACAATGAACAGAGACAAGTCCCACCAACCGCCGACAGCTGGTAACAAAGGCCAGGCTGTACAAAGGTCTTTCTGGCTGTCCTCTTACATACGAGTTAGAAAACCACACATCTCTGTTGAGTATGAGAGTGATCTGGTTGCAACATCTGTCATGCCATTGATTGCCAGGCTAGCTTTATTAGTTCTGGCTGGCTAGGCAAGTGTCTCCTTTCTTCCTTACCTTTCCAGATACATCTCTTCCTTGACATACATCTGTCAAGGAAGGCATGATTCTCTAATAAAGTAGACCATTCTTCAAAGAAGGCTTCCCAGGTGGCTCAGCAGTAAAGAATCCACCTTTCAATGTAGGAAACCTTGGAGATGCAGGTTTGATCCCTGGGTCGGGAAGATCTCCTGGAGGAGGAAATGGCAAACCACTCCAGTATTCTTGCCTGGAAGATCCCATGGACAGAGGAGCCTGGAGGACTGGCCCATGAAGTCACAAAGAGCTGGATACAACTGAGCAACTGAGCACACACATACACATTCTTCAGACAATATATTTATTATTAGGAAATAACCCAACGTGACTCTAAGGTCCCTAATCTCTTAGTCTAACATACTTTTCCCCCTAAAGGATTATCTCTAGTGCCAACAGCACCCAGCGTGGCTAAGGTCTCCCAGAAAAGAGGTTCCAGCTCCGGAATTAGATTCAACAAGCAAAGTCCAAAGACGTTAACACTGTCATCTAGGAAAGAAAGTCTACAAAATTAAGAAGGACATGGAAAAAAACAACTGCTATGAGAACACTGTAAGATGTCCTAACCTTCATGTTTCCTTTGCATATATGTTGGAGAGGCTTTAAAATCAGTATAGTATGTCCCTCATTCTCTTTGTCTTCATACTGACTTCAGTTACCTTCTATCTACAAAAGATTTCCTGTCTAGAATTTATTCTAGAACTCCTGACACTACCTACAAGACTCTTTTACTTTATTAACCCTTAGACTCAAAAAATATTTTTTGGCATCTACTATGTGCGAAGAAATGTCCCAGTCTGAGCTTACTATCTTTACTATCCTCAAAGAAAAAGTGGATACAATCATGGACCTTACATAGAGTTTCAGACTGAACTAAAATCAGAAGCATCCATAGAGCATTAAGTGCTATCCCAAGCACTTCCACCTATGCATCCCATTTAGTCTTCACACAAATCCAATAAAATAAGAATCATTACTCCCATTTAACAGGCAAGAAACCAAGTATATAAAATAGATATTTCAAAGATTTTTCAGATTCCAAGGAGTGTGGCAGAACCAACACAATATTGTAAAGTAATTAGCCTCCAATTAAATAAATTTAAATTAAAAAAAAAGAAAAATATTTAGGAGAGTCACATAGGATGTCTTACTGTTTTGTTTTATTTTTTTGGCAAATAGGAACAAATCATTTACTATAATTTCATAGAAGCTAGGCTATATTACATGGATAATATGAAATGCATATTATCAAGTAAGGAAGCCAGTCTGAAAAAACTACCTACCATATGATTCCATCTATATGCAAATTATGGAAAAGGCAAAACTATGGGTACTGTAAAAGGATTAGTGGTTGTGAGGTAGGCAGAGAGAGGATGAATAGGCAAAGCAGAGGATTTTTAGGACAGTTGAAACTACTCTGCATAATACTATAATGGTGCATACATCAGTATTTGTCCAAACCCATAGAATGTACACCAAGAGTGAACCCTAATGTAAACTATGGACTTCGGCTGATGATGATGGGTCAATGTAGGAATGAGATGATTGGATGGCATCACCAACTCGATGGACATGAGTTTGAGCAAGCTCTGGGTGTGGGTGATGGACAGGGAAGCCTGGTATTCTGCAGTCCAAGGGGTCGCAAAGAGTCAGACACAACTGAGTGACTGAACTGACTGAATGTTCTTTCAATTCAATAAACTTAGTTTCATGAAAAATGTATGTTGTCCCCTTTTTTTTACTGCCAACCAGTGGAAACCTTGTCACAGACCCTGAATTTGAGGACTGCTCATTTGAATTACTTGCTCAGGGTTCCTGGATTAAGTAGCTATAAGGGCTCCCTGGTATTTGCATTAAGAGCCAGGTTACATCTCTCTACTCCAGCTGTCTTTCCAGATGCTTTGTGTTGAACAAATTAAATTATATTACCTTTCCTTAAAAGATATGAAACATAGCAGTGCAGACTTTACCTTAGAAGAGCTTTAGCTCTGCATGAGTAACCTCTTATACAGTGGGGTTGCTTTCTATTTAAAAAGAAAAGAAGGATCATCTGTGGCTTTTCCAAAAAAAGATACCTTAGGAATAGTCCAGTTTCTTCAGATAGAATAATAATTTCTGGAGAATATCATTTTATCGAAACTATATTTTGTGAAAATTATAAGTTTATTCACAGTTTTATCAGAATATATCAGAAATCAATGGACCAGGGCTTAAAATTTTAGTTTTCAGAGTAAACAGAGTCTATAATTTTCAAATCATAGACTAATAAAATTTTCCAATTAGTTAGAAACAATAAAAATTAGTTTTATATGTACTTTCTAAAATTGAAAAAAAAACTGTTATTTTTAAAAACTATAGCAAAATTTAGAAACTAAACACTACCCCCATCCCCTACCTAAGAGTCCTTAAAGAAGTCAAATAATATTGCTTTCAGTAGAAGCCTATTGGATTCTAGGAACAGTAACATTAAAAAATATTTAATTTATTATTTGGAGTGACAGGTATATTATGCAATTAATTTTTTGGTAATAAAATACCATTCAGTGAAAAAAGCAAAGCCAAAATCTGCAATCAAGGTGAAATAGAAAGGTATAAAGAAAACTAAAAGCAGTGATATGACTAACGTATTTGTAGTTGTGATTATTTTGCTAATTACATCTTTGGTCATGTTAAAACAGCTTAGGAAAAGAATCATTTTTGTATGCCAATAAAATGATCAAATATCAAAATGTCATACAGCTTAAACCAATATCTCACAACCTTCAGTATATTTTAATCAGGTTTTTAGGAAATACAGCTTTCATTTTTATTCAGGAGAATTAAGGCGGTTCTGTGACTTGGCTTTATGCCGGATTATCACAAGGAAATCAACCACAGACTTAGAAATATAATCTAATGGAATAAAAGAATTGTTAATTATATAATTCAATTCAATAGCACTTACTGTATGCACCACATGCCAGGCAAAGCTGTGAAAGTGTGTGTCTGTGGGGGAGTGGATAGGGTAGAGATGGGGGTAGGGAAAGCAATGTCACACGCTTTACAGAGATTTTGACATTTGAAGTTTTCCAAACAGAGAGTTTAACTTTGGAAAGACCAAAAGATGTAAGACTACCTCTTTGTTATTTTTACTTCTATTTGTCAAAATGAAATATTTGTTTCTGTTATCAATAGAAACTGGTTAATGAAAATGTGCTAACTTTAATCAAATCATGCATACAAATTCCCCAGCAAAACCAGGCTTAGCAGGTAGCTTCATACGCTAAAATCAACAACCAAAGCACTTTCTGTCAGGGGCTTTAGCTGAGTAAACAGTTTCATGAACTGACATTGTGGCAAAATATTAGCTTTAATAATGAGTCTGCTAATTCTTCTTTCCTGCCTGTCTTGTTCAACATTATATTCCCATTATGGTAAATAATAAGCCCTCAATAAATATTTGTTAAATGGACAAATTAGTTGGTGTTTGGTCTTTGATTATAGCATAATAATTCCTGCCATATAAAATAAGTTCAACATGCTTATTTATTACATTTAAGCTTTTTAACAGTGTGTTACCATACATTCATTCTAACTTCTCCCACCAGATAACACCATTCATCACCTCTCAATCAGATCTTGTCAAGAAGATCAAATCTATGTAAAGTATTAAATTAACAAAATGCTAGCAAATTATTTTAAATATTTAAATATTATTTTATTGAAGCATTCTAATCTGTATTATATATTATATTTTGAAGTACATTTTCTATGCTAGAAATATAATCAAAGTTATATGTATACAACAATTCTGTTTCCTCTTATTGCTTACAACACAGTACTGTAAGGCTGCTTCATAAAACTCCTATAATGGGGGCTTCCCTGGTGGTCCAGTGGCTAAGACTCCATGCTCCCAATGCAGGGGCCTGGGTTTGATGCCTGGTCAGGGAACTAGACCCCATATGCCACAGGTAAGAGTTCACATGCTGCAGCTAAAGATTGTGCATGTCACACCTAAGACTCAGTGCAGCCAAATAAATCAATAAATATATATATATTTTTTTAACTGCTGTAAGAATTAACAAATTATATAAGAAAGCAATTTTAAGTATAAAAGCATATTCTAAGTGAAAACATTATAATATAATTCTATATCCTTGTCCAGTTATAATACACAAGAATCATTTTATAAGGCTATTTGTATATCAACTTCTAAATAGTTTGATTAAAAAATGTTTTAATCCATATTTTAGGCAAAAAAGAAAATCTAATTTTAACTTGTTATCAAATGATTGAAAGTAAAAGCACTGTCAATTTAAGTATTTTAACTGCCAGAATTCTATAGGCCAGATAATAATTTTAAATAATAGTTACATTGTTAATTGTTGAAATAATATGTAATAGTCTTTTTTTCTCCTCAATCATTAAAATCATATAATATTCCAATAATAATTTATCACTAAGACAGGTATTTTTCTAAGTAATGTATCATCAAACCACATTTTGTTTCTGGTGTCATCTGCTGAAATCAATCCACGTTATAAAATGACACATTGGCTAAAAACTTGATAAACTTTGGAATGAAGTTCACCGACACGCTCCTAAAAATAGACCCTTTTTAATTTTTTCAACAAATTTAATATGAACATGGTGATAGAAATACATTAGGATAATAGAAATTCACCCTACATTAGTTTTTAATGAATCTTAGATATCACAATTCTTTCATATACCAAATTTTAATTAGTCTTCAAAAATAATAACTATCATCTCTTGAGCAGTTACAACATGACTGATAGCCATGCTAAGCACTCTACATGCTTTCCTTCACAAAATCTTCACAACTTTAACATTTTAATTAGTGTCCCCACTGTATAGAAATGAAGTAGACTGAGAAGGTTAAGAAATTCATTCGCAATAGAAGAATTAGGATTTGAATACCTCAGGTCTATCTGACTCTAAAGACCAAGTCTTAAGCAATCATCCAGTTTTAAGAAAAAAAAGTTCTAAATATAGGTAAGTGAAAAGTTGAAATACAAAGTTAAGTTGGCTGTGGAAAAAAAGATATTGTTAATTATTAAAGAGAGAAACAAATATAAACTATACTAAATCTCAAAGATACACTGACAAAATAATGAGACGAATAAATTTTCATTTTTAGTAAGTTAACTTCTTTCGGCAATATTTTAAAGATGACTGCGAAGAATAAGTCTTTTCAAAGTTTCCTGATGAACATGTTTTTCATTCTAGATTAAAAATTCAAGTTATTCTAAGAAGCAAAATTTTTACACCTGTATAGTAGTTTCATTAATTTAAATGTACATTTTAAAGCATTGATAACAAGTTATCAAATATTCGTGAAGACATAAAGTATGACTATTTAGGCTCTAAACTGTCATTTGTCCTCCACAGGAAATTAAGCTATTTTCACGTGATCAAAAAAATTCATGACACACAATTAAAAAACAACAAACAAGAGTCACATTTTATAAGGCAGCAATTATGATCATATGGTACCAATATAATTGAAAGGCAGAAGACATTTCATTCGTTAGAAACTGAATTTCTTCTAGTGGGTTTCCTTGAGCTCATTAGATATTCCCTGGCTGATTCTCCTAAGTAATTAGATTTTAACAGGATTTTCAACAGATCAGAGCAATCTCTGTGGGTGCCAATAGAAGAGTCCCCCTCTGGCCTTACTAACAGGGCAGAGCAGATAACATCCAGGCTCAGAGTTAATAGGACAATTACTGGTCTCCTTTAAATGAGTTACATTAATGCACTTAAGCTAAATGGCTCTGCATATGATTAAATATTAACATCTGCAAACTATGAAATCATGATATGCAATCAAGTTTTGTTGTTTTAATTTCCCCAAAGAAAGATTTCAATTGTCCATATAAATGCCTTTGAATACTGTGCATCGGATGTTTTTAGGGTATATAAATAAAAAGTTGGAAAACATTCTTCTCACTTAAGAGTCTTAAAATATACTGACTTTCTGGATGCCATTTCTGGCTCTGATGGAGTAACTAAAACCACAGAGAAATACATGAAATACTAGTTTCCAGACATGGGAAAACAAGCAGTGCAGACAATGAGCTCTAGCAAAGGCAAAAATAAATGAGGTAGTCTTCCTGAGTTGAGAGACAGAATTGAAATGTGGGCTAGCCAGGTGGCTACGTTCGCAGGAAGAGCACCATGGAGGAGACAGCACCAGAGCACCGGAGAAGACAGCTCTGAAGATCTGCTGTGTCATGCTGAGTGTTGATTGGCATATACATATGAGGAAACTGCCCAAGGTGGAAAATGAACCACTGGAAAGAAGCAGGTGGAACAATTTTCAGAGTTCACACGGGGCTGGGAATAGTTCACATTCCCACAGCCAGGGTTAGAAAAAAAAAAAAACCTTTTATAAAGCAACAGGTAAAAACTCAGAAGGATAATGTTTCAGCAGCAGGTAGATTAGCCCTAGACTAAAAGTTCCTCTAGTCCCCCCTAACAAAACTCTAAGCAAATCTCAAAAGGATCAACCTATTTCCAAGTTATTTGAGTGTCCTGAAACATAGCTAGGAAATATTTATAGAAATTCAAAAGAATCCAGCTCTAAACAACACAAAATTCACGATGTCTAGTACCAAAATTCACAAAATCCTTCAAAAAGCAGGACAACATGACCCCATAATGAGGAGAAAATCAATCAGTAGAAACAGACCCAGAAATTAAAGATTAGAAGTCAGGGGGAAAGAACATTAAAACAGCTATTATAAATATACTCCATATGGTCTAGAAGCTAGAGAAAAGCATAAGCACAGTAAGGAGAGACATCAAAGATATAAAAATGACTTAAATCAAACTTCTAAAAGTGAAAAGTACAATGTCGAAGATGAAAAATATGCTGGATAGAATTAACAGTAGTTTGACATTATAGCCTGGAAAAAGAAAATGAACAGAACATCAGTGAACTATGGGACACCTTCAATCATCTTAATACATGAGTAACAGAGTACCAAGAGTCCCAAAAGAAGAAAAGAGAAACGAAGAGAAGAGAAAAACTATCTGGAAAAAAAAATTGAATAATGGCCAAAAAATGTCCAACGTTGATGAAAATTATATACTCAAGAAACATGAAGCTATACCAAGGCATATCATAGATCAAGTAGCCTAAAGCAAACTGACTTTAAAATGCATTTTAGATACCTTTTAATGTCTTTAGCAAAAAAATAAAAATAAAAAATTTATTGGTCCAAACCTGATCTATAGTTAGTCTTGTACTTGGTTCCTAAGACACTGGCACACAACATTTTCTAAGGATAATTTTTAACCTAATGTAAACAGTCAATTTTGCCACTAAGTATGAGGGACATTTCAGAAGGTTTATGTTGAATTCTATTCTTTGTTTTTTGAATCTGTAAAGAGATGTTTCCTATTCTTATTATCATTATAAGTTTACCTAGTCTTATAACTCCCAAATGATACATAAAATATCAAATTGAGCCTCAGCAAGTGAAGAGGCAAGAATCTGAACCAAACAAGTCCTAGAAAGCATTACCTCTATCCTTCAATTGGCTTATACTCACTTCAGTAAAAGAAGGAATAAGATCAGTAAGAGAATCTTCCCACTCATCAGGTCCTCACAAAATTACAAAATTAGTGGTGAGTTCAGGACATCATCATCCAGAGAGTATTATAATCCATAATCCATGGAGCCTACCTAAATGGTGGGTCCTCAGAAAGAAGTGATAATAACCAGTTGTAACATTTTCTTCCATGAGAATCAAACTAGAGGCTTGGGGAAAAAATTCCTAACACTGGAATAGATTAAAAACAAAAATAGAATTTTCTCCAAGTTTTTAATTCAGGTTCCGTTCTGGATAATTCTAGCAATATCTGGCATACACCTGACCTATCTTTTCTATCAGTCTACGAACACTTGATTGTTTAAAATAATAGTTGAACTTGTTAGGCTGAGCCATAAGCTCCACTAGCTCTCCAGCAGCGTGGAGCATGTCTGTAAGCCACCAAAGGTAGGATTATTCAGGTAGAATTTTGTACTAAATTTCACCTCTCTATTCTATTTGTTCATTTACAAATTTGTTTCTGTAATTCTTTTCTCCCTCAGTCAGTTTTCAAATGCCTCTATCTTGCTTTATGTATGCAAAGTATTCCAGAGATCTTAGGTATAAACACAACTCTTTTCCAATCTAATTAAACTTAAAGAGCATTTGAGGAACTATTTATTATTTAAAAGAATTCTTTGAGTGAATTAATCATTTTCTGAATTTTTAATCTAAATCAGATTTTTATATATCAAATTTACTTAATACAAGGTATACAAAACTAAATAGTATAATTTGCAGATCTAGGTGGAAGGGAATACCTTACATAATTTACTGAGTATTATCCATGGACATTGAGAAATGTATCACAAATGGGACATGTATCACAAAAATACATACAGATAAAAAATCCATGAGTTTTATAAAATGGGTTGAATCAAGCTGGCCAAATAGATCAGATTAGTCATACTGAGACCCACATGAGAAGCAGCATTTGCAAAGAACTCAAGAAAATCAAACAATTTGCCTAAAGGAATTAGATTCTAGTTTCCTTTTCCTTAAACTTTTTGAAACTTTTCAGGCCTATTTTACACAATGAACTTGAAATTCTTATCAAAAAGGCATACTTACAGATTTGATTGACCCAGTGAACATTTCAGTAGGTCTTACTAAAACACAGAATGTTGAAGGTAAGGAAAGACAAGAGGGTAGTATGTATGATATAGGATAATACAGTCCCATGGCTAACTACTGGTTTTTGAAGTACCAGAAAACAGACTTGAAGTGGCAGGAACACAAATTAAACCCAATGTAAGACTAAACTTTCTAACAATCTGAACTAAACAAAGATCAAGTTTCCCATCACTCTAAGTGTGCAAACTAGGTCGGGAAGATCCCCTGGAGAAGGGAATGGCTACTCAGTCCAGTATTCTTGCCTGGAGAACTCCATGGACAGAGGAGCCTGGTAGACTGCTGTTCATGGGCTTGCAAAGAGTCAGACAGGATCAAACTAACACCTTCACTTTCACTTGCAGGTTGGATTCAAGTGTTGTATAGGGGATTTAGTTAGACAACATTTAAAGATTTAATCTTTACATATTTCTAAACATTCAGATGATCTAATTCTATGATCTTACAGCATATTAATAAGTAGAGACATTATTTTGCTGACAAAGGTCTGTATAGTCAAAGCTATGGTTTTTCCAGTAGCCATGTATGGATGTGAGAGTTGGACCATAAAGAAGGCTGAGCATCAAAGAACTGATGCTTTGAACTGTGGTGTTGGAGAAGACTCTTGACAGTCCGTTGGACAGTAAGGAGATCAAACCAGTCAATCTAAGGGAAATCAAACCTGAATGTTCACTGGAAGGACTGATGCTGAAGTTGAAGCTCCAATACTCTGGCCACCTGATGGGAAGAGCTGACTCATTAGAAAAGACCCTGATGCTGGGAAAGATTGAAGGCAGGAGGAGAAGGGGACAACAGAGGATGAGATGGTTGGATGGCATCACTGACTCAATGAACATGAGTTTGAGCAAGCTCCAGGAGACAGTTTATGACAGAGAAGCCTGGGTGCCACAGTCAGATACACAGAGTCGCAGAGTCAGATACACCTGAGCGACTGAACAACAATAAAGATACTTTGGTGGTCACACAAGGAACTTCCTTGGCCTTAATTCCTCTATAAGATGACTGTGATTAATACCTGCCCCGATATTGCATATAGGAAATAATAGAAGAATATCTAGAGTATCTCACTTAATCGCTCACTTGTTGGGTGACCTTGGTTTTTGTCTTGTCATCTGCAAGTGTGATCTGGGAACCCTAAAGCCATGTCCTAAGAGCTCACTCTACTCTGTAGATTTTGCTTCTCCAAGTCTCTGACTCTAGCTGTATATAAGCCCAGCATCTAGCTAGAATAACCAGCCAAAATTCTGTTTCTGACATTCAGAAGAATGTAAAATCTCTAACATGATTTCATGTGGCTTATGTGGGAAATCCTACAGTCGTTACTGACTGCTTGCTCCACCTCTACCCATTTATGGTAGCCAATCACAAAGAAAGGTTCCAGGACCTTTTCTAGTCATCAATAGCCTTCACATACCCACTCAAACATTCTACTGAAAGACTATTACCAAGAATTCCCTGGTAATCTAGTGGTTAGGACTAGTGCTTTCACTGCTGGGGCCTGGATTCAACCCCTAGTCAGGGAACTAAGATTCCACAAGCTGTGCAGCATGGCCAAAAAACAAAATGCATTAACTTTTTTAAAAAGAGGCTACCAAGCAGTTTTATATTTCTGATAAGAATTATATCACCCCTGCTCCCAAAGCAGCTATTTGTATTATAATACTAAGAAAGAACAACTAGATGAACTCCAAGTTCATCTCCATTACAATATTTTAGAATATTAGTTATATCATTTACTACTACTTCTAAAATAAATACAGAAAGAATACTACCAAGGGAAATATTACATGAATCATTGTGACAAAAATGCCAAATATAGCACAGAAAAGTTTCTGAAATGAATTTTTTTTCTTATAGCAACCCATTATAATTGACTATCAAGTCATTTGCATATACCTCACGCTTAAGTTGCAAAATTCATTATCTCATTCACTAAAAAAAACTCTCCCATCAGTTTAATATTCTCTGTCTAATCCCAATATTACATTCTTTTGCAGTCCAATTAGAAATAAGCCCATTCTTTTCTTAACCTTTTATGCATTTGATCCAAAAAAATTGTACTTCAAAAAAAAAAATCAAAATAAAACTGAACTATTATTTGTTGCCAGAGGATTGATTAGTTGTGAATTCTACTTGCTGAATGTTTGAAGTCACTGTGGAAAAATCAACATTTCTTACTGTGCACACAATGAGCTTGCTGTGAACTGAATTGTGCCCCCTACCAATTCATATGTTGGAACCCTAACCCCAGTGTGACTGTATTCAGAGGGCTCCTTGGTGGCTCAGACAGTAAAAAAAAATCTGTCTTAATGCAGGAGACTCAGGTTCGATCCCTGGGTTGGGACTGTATTTAGAGATAGGGCCAAAGGAGTAATTAAAGGTAAATGAGGCCAAAGCCTTTGACTGTGTGGATCAGAAAAAACTGCGGAAAATTCTGAAAGAGATGGGAATACCAGACCACCTGACTTGCCTCTTGAGAAATCTGTATGCAGGTCAGGAAGAAATAGTTAGAACTGGACATGGAACACAGACTGGTTCCAAATAAGAAAAGGAGTATATCAAGGCTGTATATTGTCACCCTGCTTATTTAACTTATATGCAGAGTACATGGTGAGAAACGCAGGGGTGGAGGAAGCACAAGGCGGAATCAAGATTGCCAGGAGAAATATCTATAACCTCAGATATGCAGATGACACCACCCCTATGGCAGAAAGTGAAGAACTAAAGGGCCTCTTGATGAAAGTGAAAGAGGAGAGTGAAAAAGTTGGCTTAAAGTTTTCAGAAAACAAAGATCATGGCATCCGGTCCCATCACTTCATGGCAGATAGATGGGGAAACAGTGGAAACAGTGTCAGACTTTATTTTTCTGGGCTCCAAAATCACTGCAGATGGTGACTGCAGTCATGAAATTAAAAGACACTTACTCCTTGGAAGGAAAACTATGACCAACCTAGACAGCATATTAAAAAGCAGAGACATCACTTTGTCAACAAAGGTCCGTCTAGTCAAGGTTATGGTTTTTCCGGTGGTCATGTATGGATGTGAGAGTTGGACTATAAAGAAAGCTGAGTACCAAAGAATTTATGCTTTTGAACTGTGGTGTTGGAGAAGACTCTTGAGAGTCCCTTGGACTGCAAGGAGATCCAACCAGTCCATCCTAAAGGAGATCAGTCCTGGGTGTTCATTGAAAGGACTCATTTTAAGCTGCAACTCCAATACTTTGGCCACCTGATGCGAACAGCTGACTCATTGGAAAAGACCCTGATGCTGGGAAAGATTGAGGGCAGGAGGAGAAGGGGATGACAGAGGATGAGATGGTTGGATGGCATCACCGACTCAATGGACATGGGTTTATGTGGACTCCGGGAGTTGGTGATGGACAGGGAGGCCTGGCGTGCTGTGGTTCATGGGGTCGCAAAGAGTCAGACACGACTGAGCGACTGAACTGAGCTGACCTGAGGTCATAATGAGGGCTTCCACCGTGGCTCAGTGGGAAAGAATCTGCCTCCAATGCAGGCGATGCAAGAGATCCAGGTTCAATACCTGGGTTGGGAAGATCCCCTGGAGAAGGGATAGGCCACCCACTCCAGTATTCATGGGCTTCCCTGGTGGCTCAAACAGTAAAGAATCCACCCACAATTCAGGAGACCTGGGTTTGATCCCTGGGTTGCCCTTCCTGGAGGAGGGCATGGCAACCCACTCCAGTATTCTTGCCTGGAGAATCCCCATGGACAGAGGAGCCTGGAGGGCTACAGTACATGGGGTCGCAAAGAGTCAGACACGACTAAGTGACTAAGCACAGAGATCATAAGGGTGGGTTTCAGACATGATAGGATTAGTTCCTTATAAGAAGAGACACTGGAGAGCTTGTTCACTGAGTGCACACAAAGAGGTCACGTAAGCACATGGCGAGAAGGGCACCACGCTCAAGCCAGGAGGAGAGGCCTCTCCAGAAACCAATCTTGCTGAAACTCTGGTCTTGGATTTCTGGCCTTTCAAACTGTGAGAAAATAAATGTCTGCTGTTTAAGTCACCCAATCTATGGCATTTTGTTATTGCAGCTTGAGCTAAGACAGAGCTAATGATCATGAAACTTCTCTGAGAGCCAAAGTCTCTTTACTATAGTCTTATGCTATGTCAACAGTGTATAATGGCCAGCATTTAAATACTGAAAATGACCACTTGAATTTTAAACAAGTTTTCCTGGCCCCAAGCTGCTGTCTCTTCATCTAGAAAATGATAGGAGTATTGCTATCATGAAGACATCCTTCAGTGGGGGAAAAAAATGAAGTTATCATCATAAAAGTCATCATCATTTGTGCAACAGATCCTATGGATTTCTCCCTAACAATAAAATTTCAAACTAAATCATTTATTTGAAAAGTCTACTTATTATTGGGGAATGTTTTTTTTTTCTTTTGCCTAATGTTTCCTTCCTGCAAAGATAGCTAAGGCCTCTCTCTTTCCCTTTACCCATTTGAACCAAACTGATAAACTTTGTAAAGAGTGTTTACATTACCTCAACGCCTCTTTCTCTTGAGATGAGCCTATCTGCAGAAAGCACAAATTCTTTGTTTTCAGTTCAGTTCAGTTCTGTCACTCAGTCATGTCCGACTCTTCGTGACCCCATGAACCACAGCACACCAGGCCTCCCTGTCCATCACCAACTCCCGGAGTCCACCGAAACCCATGTCCATTGAGTCGGTGATGCCATCCATCCATCTCATCCTCTGTCATCCCCTTTTTCTCTTGGCGTCAATCTTCATCAGCATCAGGGTCTTTTCAAATGACTCAGCTCTTCGCATCAGGTAGCCAAAGTATTGGGGTTGCAGCTTAAAATCAGTCCTTTCAATGAACACCCAGGACTGATCTCCTTTAGGATGGACTGGCTGGATCTCCTTGCAGTCCAAGGGACCCGCAAGAGTCTTCTCCAACACCACAATTCAAAAGCATCAGTTCTTCGGCGCTCAGCTTTCTTTATAGTCCAACTCTCACATCTATACATGTCCACTGGAAAAACCATAGCCTTGACTAGACTGACCTTTGTTGACAAATAATATCTCTGCTCTTTAATATGCTGTCTAGGCTGGTCATAACTTTCCTTCCAAGGAGTAAGTATCTTTTAATTTCATGGCTGCAGTCACCATCTGCAGTGATTTTGGAGCCCAGAAAAATAAAGTCTGACACTGTTTCCATTGTTTCTCCATCTATCTGCCATGAAGTGATGGGACCAGATGCCATGATCTTCGTTTTCTGAATGTTGAGCTTGAAGCCAACTTTTTCACTCTCCTCTTTCACTTTCATCAAGAGGCTCTTTAGTTCTTCTTCACTTTTTGCCATAAGGGTGGTGTCATCTGCATATCTGAGGTTATCCAGGCAATCTTGATTCCAGCTTGTGCTTCTTCCAGCCCCGTGTTTCTCATGATGTCCTCTGCATATAATTTAAATAAGCAGGGTGACAATATACAGCCTTGATGTACTCCTTTTCCTATTTGGAACTAGTCTGTTTTTCCATGTCCAGTTCTAACTGTCACCTCCTGATCTGCATACAGGTTTCTCAAGAGGCAGATCAGGTGGTCTGGTATTCCCATCTCTTTCAGAATTTTCCACAGTTTATTGTGATCCTCACAGTCAAAGGCTTTGGCATAGTCAATAAAGCAGAAATAGATGTTTTTCTGGAACTCTCTTGCTTTTTCCATGATCCAGTGAATGCTGACAATTTGATCTCTGGTTCCTCTGCCTTTTCGAAAACCAGCTTGAACATCTGGAAGTTCACGGTTCACGTATTGCTGAAACCTGGCTTGGAGAATTTTGAGCTTTACTTTACTAGCATGTGAGATGAGTGTAATTGTGCGGTAGTTTGAGCATTCTTTGGCATTGCCTTTCTTTGGGATTGGAATGAAAATTGACCTTTTCCAGTCCTGTGGTCACTGCCGAGTTTTCCAAGTTTGCTGGCATATTGAGTGCAGCACTTTCACAGCATCATTTTCCAGGATTTGAAATAGCTCAACTGGAATTCCATCACCTCCACTAGCTTTGTTTGTAGTGATGCTTTCTAAGGCCCACTTGACTTCACATTCCAGGATGTCTGGCTCTAGGTGAATGATCACACTGTCATGATTATCTGGGTCGTGAAGATCTTTTTTGTACAGTTCTTCTGTGTTACCATGTTAAAAATCTTACCTAAGCTGTCTTTCCATGTAAGAAAGCCCAGGACCAACTGGGTAAGTATATCTAATGTCAGGATTTCGTTAGCAAGTCCATTCAGCCCCCACACTAAGCCAACATAGCCTGTATCAGTAATAAAGATGCTATTTTGGCCTCAGCATTTACTCTTAAAAAAAAGAAAACCTCTCAAATTACTCTGAAAGAAGAAGAGCAGGGTATTATCTAATGCCAACTCCTTTCAGAGAACATGTCCAGCGTAACTGCAGGACAAACCTTTGATTTCTATTATCTCTACCATTTGAGAGGCCAGGAGAAAACATGAACCTTAATGGAGGTGGAATTATCCTTGCTATGACTGCAGTAAATATTTGTTGAAGGGGAAAAAAATGGAAAGAGAAGATACACCATATATACCTAGTTTAATGGAAAGCCTATTTCTGCCATATACATTAGAGAAATTGTTCAAGAACAGTTCATCCATGTGAAAATATTAGCACTGTAATTCTGCCAAGGTCAGTAAGACCTAGTGATTTGCTGAGATATCACCTTCATTTCACCAGGTAAATAAAGGCTCCTTTTTCAGTATGTCCTATCCAAGAAGGCACTCCATAGCCACAGTTAAATTATGAATACAGCACATATGTTCCATACCATATCATTTACAGCACAATTTAGCATAGACATAATGCTTTGTAACAAACTACAATACCATTCACAAAATGCATTTAAATAGCATAATTTAGTTCATTAAATTCAGTCATTTACAGTAAATCAAAATCATCATAGGAATTGAAGAGAGTACACAGTTGTTTGTTTGAATAGTTAAGCTAGGTAAGTCAATTTCTTTTTGAAGGTCAAGGACACAGTTGTTTCCATTTTCTTTTATAAAAAAGATACAGCTGGTGTCAAAAGATAATTTAATGTCACTTTGAAATATCAACCCTCTTTTTTTCGCCCCCCATCTCCGGTTGCATATCATATCCCTGCCACTCCTGAAATATAAAATTCTCCAAAAACATTTTGCATACTAGTAACTACAAGGTGTCTATAGATTTTACCATATCTCAAATGGACAATTTCTTTAAATTTTTAACCAAAATATGTACCTTTGGCCCTGAGAAAGGTTCAAACACTAAATCATAGTACACGTAGTCATCTGTTTATCTGTCTGCTTTTCATACCATATTGTAAGCCCCTTGTGGGGCTTAGTCAATCATATTTAGATTCCTACAACCTAGCAGTGTTTGTTGACTGTAAATTCTTTGAAAGCAAGGACTGGTTCTTTTATTTATCTATTTCTAGTCCTTATGGCCCTTACCATAATGCTTCACACAGACAGTAAATATTCATTGATTTAAAAATCTCATTGGAGTGGCTTACCTAAGGATATATCTTATAAGAACACAAATTCGGTATATTTTTTACTGTCTTAGTAAGGCCTGGCATGCTGCAGTCCATGGGGTCGCAAAGAGGTGGACACAACTGAGCAACTGAACTGTTGGTAAAAAACCTGTGCCTAAAATGGCAAAGGCAAAGTAAGAAAAGAAGGATTTCTTTCAGGGTTTAATACAAACTACTTGGCCTATCTGACTGTTACACTGTCCGATGTTCTCCGAAAAGAATCACATTCCAGGAGGACACAGTTGTCTTTACCTGACCCAAGTCTTTTAGCCTTTTCCTGAAATGCTTTCACCAGAAACTCAACCAACAATAATCGATTGTATGAGGATTTCAGCTAGAGTTCAACTGCTTTAAGGCTAATGCAATCTAGACAGCATCCATGGGCTCAGCATTTATCCAGACATTCCATAACATTATATATGCCTTGCCCTAGGTACTGTGTTAACTGCAGAGGATAAGGACTCAGGTGAGACGTGAATGCTGTCCTCAAGCTGCTTAGAGTGCAGCAGGGCACACCATCAATAGTGCAGTGTCCGAGGTAAGCACAAGTGCTCAGAGAGAGCATACACTGTCTTGATAATAAAAAGACACCACCTCCCTCTCTTCAGTACTTCCCACCCTCTAGGAAGAACTAGTTTCCACTCTCAGCCTTTTTTTGTTGCTGTATTTATTGATTTATTTTTGGCTGCCCTGGATCTTCCTTGCTTTGCACAGGCTTTCATTGTGGTTCTCAGCCCTTTTTGAGAGGGCCTGGAGGAAGTGATAACCTGGAGGAAGTCTAAAGGAGACTACCAGGTAGAAGGGTTGCCTGCTCACATTTCTTCCCTTCAGGCTACCTTTCCCCTTACTTAAAAAGGAGGCAGAGAAGGAAAGAATGTTGGAAGAGGACGAGGGAAATTTTTTAATTCATAGTAACTGTTCTTGAAAGTATCTGAATATTGCTGGGGAGAATATTGCTGGTATGAGGAACCATGTCAGAGTCCATTACCATGAACAGCCTCTAATTCTATTGACCCCCTACACTGAGAATATCAACAGCTCCACAGAGCCCAAGCAATAAAGCACAAACTCCTTAGATTGCATTAAACACTTCTGTACTCTGGCTCCAGTCTAGAGACTAGAAACTGCTAGTTCCTTCTGATATCTATTTTCCCTTTCTTCTATCAGCAATAAAAATTTAAGCTGGAAACACAGTTGCCCAGATAAAAAAATTATTTACCAGTTTCCTTTACAGCTAGATGTGGCCAGATGACTAAATTCGGGCCAACAGAACACAAGTGAAAATGTCAGGAGGAAGCTTCTGGGAATCTAAAGAGACAGTAGATACACACTTCACCCTGCCCATTGGAACACGCCATGCCAATCCTGGACTGTCTACCTCCAGATTTGTAACTAAAAGGGAAATTATTTTCTATCCTATTTCAGCCACTGGATTCGCCACTATTTGAACATCGTGTATCCTGCAAACTCCCTTTCCCCCAGGTCCGCCCATAGAGGCCTTCTATCAGCCAGGCAATGTGCTAAGTCTCTAAATACCTTGTCTTATTTCAAGCCTCACAAATACCCTGTTAGGTAGCTGCTATTATTAGCTCCATTTTACAGATGAAGAAACTGAAACTTATAAAGATGAATTTACTCCAGAGGCTATGCTTGTAATCTCTGTAACAGCACTGTCCAGTAGAACTTTCCACAGGAATGGAAATGCTTTATATCTGAGTTGTCTAATACAGTAGCCACTACCCGTATATGGCTGTGGAGCACTTGAAATATGGCTAGTTCAATTTCAATTTCATTAAATTTTAATTAATTGAATTTCGATAGCCACGTGTGGGTAATGGCTACAGTGTTGAATGCTACAGCTCTCAAGACTCCATACTGAAGCTTTAGAAAACAGCACCACCATGCCTTGTATTGATCAGGTGCTCGATAGATGTTTGCTTTAGTACTTTGAGTTGGATTGAGGTGAACATCAACTACACTAGACATAATCCATGTAGATGGAAAAAAAAACGGAGAAAGGGAGAAACTTCAACAAGTTCAGGGACAATATGCAAAATGATGAAGTTGAAGGGACAACAACAAAACACTCAAGCTCAGCATCAGTAGCAGGAGAACCCTCAACTCATTTTGTCCTTGCTCAAGCGGAGTCTGGAAGAGGTGGGCAAAGATAGCATATATAAACCCAGTTTAATAAAAGCTGGGCTGGCATCCATTTATAAAAACCTCCAGAGGACACTGAGGTTTCTCACACTATCTATTAAGAAACTGTCTGTAAAAGGTTGGGATGGGTCTCACTAGGCTGGAAAGAATAAGTCCAGATCACTCTATTTAACAACCATTCATCATAAATTCCATTTTTCATTTGGTGAGGAAATGACAGAAACTTACTCACTCCTGGTTACAGCAATTCAGAGCCAAAAGAAAAAAAAGAAAAAAAAAAGCCTTCTAGTTATACTATTAGACCAAACTCTAAAATTTTAGGCCCCTTTGGAATTTTTCACTCTTGCTTTTACCCCACTGAGGTGGAGCACCAAAGAATGCAGTCAGGGACCCACACTGTTTAGTAGCTCCTCTCAGCCTGGCCATTCTGGGTGTGACCTTTCACTAGGTCCCTGGCATAAGGCAGCATGTCGTCTCTTGGAGCAAAGCCAGAATGTAAGATGAAAAGCCTCATGCGGAGGATGACGCAAGGGAAATAATCATGACTTTCATACTGAGAGCCAGAAAGAAATTTGAGGTCTTAGGCACACTGGTACCTAAGCCTGGGGGTTTTATTGAGCATAAAATTCCCTTAACATTTTATTCTGTAGAGCTTCCAGCCACAGAACAGTAAGTATACTAGCAGTGGAACTGTGGGTGTGCCACTCTGCACTACCCAGAGAGGGGTCCAGATGGTGCTGTCCTGGGTTTCCATAATAATTTAAAGGGAAACATTCACAATGTCCAGAGCCCTTGATGTCCTACAGATGAAGTGGGAGGATGTCCTCAAATTCCAAGCAGCAGGAACCCACTTAGGTGGCACCAGCCGTGACTTCCAAATGGAACAGTGCATCTGCTAAAGGAAAAGGGATGACGTCTACATTCTAGATCTGAAGGGGGCCTGGGAGAAGCTTCTGCAGATGGCTTGTGCCATCTTGTTTAAAAACCAGCTGATCAGTGTCACATCCTTCAGGAACACAGGCCAGGGGGCTGTGCTGAAGTGTGCCGCAACCACTGCAGCCACCCCTCCCGCTGCCCGCTTCACTCCCAGAACCTTCACTCACCAAACCCTGGCAGCTTCCAGGGGCTGCTTCTTCTGGTGGTCACTGATCCCAGGGCTGACAACCAGCCTCTCATGGAGGTGCTGTGTGTAAACCCACCGACCACCATGCCCTGTACACAGATTCTCCTCTGTGCCTTGTGGACACTGACATTCTTGCAGCAAGAAGGAAGCTCACTCAGTGGGTCTGAGGAGATGGATGCTGCCCAGTAAGTTCTGCATGCACGTGGCACCATCCTGAGGACACACCTGTTGAAGGTCATGCCTCACGTCTGCTTCTACCAAGGGGCTGGAGAGATGGAAAAGAATGAGCAGGATGTGCTGAGGAGGCCACAAGGAGGAATGTCAGGGTGAATGGACCACCCCAGCTCCCAAGTTCATGGCTACTTCACCTGAGGTTGCAGACGGGTCTGAAGACGCAAGCACCACTGTGCCTGCCCAGCAGGTCCTGCAGAAGACGGGAGACCTCAGCCACCACTGTGGACTGGTCTGCAGCTCCCACCGCGCAGCTGACTGAACCAGTAGGAACAACCACTGAGTGGTCCTAAGCTGCCCTTCTCCAGGCTCTTACGCAGAGAAGAAATAAGGTGGATAGAAAATAAACAGCAGTTTCTTTCAAAACAAGACAAAACAGTGTTGGTTGTAATGTGTTTGTATTAGGCAACTAACGGGCCCATTCAGTCCAGCAAACATTGTTTTAGTTCCTACTATGCGAAGGTAATGCTAAATGCTAAGAGCACAAATACAAATACAGTGATACTTTGGGACATTTTGTAGCAATGTCTTATGGAGAACAAATATTTTTAAAATCACTGCCATGCCTTACGTATACTACTTCAGGTAAGCCTCAAAAGCCTCCATAAAATTGATATGATTACTCCTGTTTTTTCAAGTGAAGAGGTTGAAGTTCAAAGTGATTAAATAACCTGCTTGTTTGTACAACTGGTAACTACCACAACCCAGATCCAAATCCAGGCCTACCTAAATCCAAAATGTGTGTCCTTCTCACCAGGCTTCTTGCTTCCCCCGTCCCTTCCAAATACAACAGCAAGACAGTATACTCAAAGATTAGCCCCCCGAATAATATTAGATATCCTCAGGGCCTGTAACAGCATGGCCTTTCACAGGCTAAAGTAGCTACTACAAACAATACCCAATCACATATCACATTTGATCTCCAGCGTCACAATTTTCCTGTAAGACAATCCTGTGAATATTATCATGCCCATTTGACAAATAAAGAAACTAAGTCTCAGGGAAATTAATTGAGTTGGTCAAAACCATACAACTACTAAAGAAAAGAATCAGCATTGGAACCCAACGCTGACTTTAACTTCTAAGCCAATACTCTTTCAACTAACCACTCTGCCTTGAAAAACAAAGATTCTGAGATCAGAGTAAATTTTGGATTTAATATTAGACCCAATCCTCTTTGAGGAGGGTGGGAGGACTTTCTTACTTGATTACCTAGCAGAAAGCAATGGGTCTGGAAGCAGAAAACCATTAAGACATGCCTAGGAAATAATGAACAACCAGATTCCAAGATAAAAGGAAAGCTCCACAAGTATCAGGAGAGTACCAAAGACCCCCCGTAAATCAGATATGGACTAACGCTGCTGAGAGCAGAGAGAAGCACAGACAATTGGAGCTGAAAAAAAAAATCTGATTTTGAAACCTAACTTTGTTGCTTATGATTTATGTAATTTTAAGCAAGTTATTTCAACCTCTTTGAACTTCATTACTGTTTTTATATCTGCCAAAGTAGATTATTGAATTTGCAAATGTGAAGTGCTTTGCAAAAAGAATCAACAGTTTTAAGAAACTACAAGTGCTAGGACCTGAACTAGAGTTGGAAGGTCTGAGGAGATTGGGAAAAAATTACATGCAAAACCCCCTTAACACTAACAAGAACCATGAGATCATTTTTAATAGTATCTCTTTTTACAGAGAAGGAAACTGAGGTCTGGAAAAGTGAAGTACTTTGGCCAAGGTCACACAACCAGTAAGTGGTGGAACTATAACCTGAAACCAGGAGCCTGACTCTAGAGACCGCACTTTTGCTCTCTGCACTGGGGTGCTCTGAAAAGCCAGGGAATAGCAGCAGGAGCAGGACAGGAACACTTATGGAAGCTGGCACTCAAATTAAAGCTAAGAAGCCTGGAGAAAAATGACTAGCCTGGAGCTGCTGCTGCTGCTGCTGCTGACCCTGGAGCAATGAGGGTCAAATAAAGCACTGGGCTACAAACAAGTAAAGAGGCAGCAACTTGAGGTTACAAATATCACTGAATAAGGCAAAACAAGTGGTCAGAGGATTCAGTTGATAAGAAACAGAAGAATCCAAGGGAAAAACAGAAAAGAGAGAAAAAGAAAAACACTAATAGACAAATATTACCCAGTTGTTAATGGGAAAGGAATTATAATTGGGAACAGGGATGTGCTACATACTTCTTTTATTATCAAGGAACAATGCTGCTTCTGCAGCTTTAAAACTAATAAAACTAAAAGCACTAACATATACGACAAAAAAAGAAAATATCAATGGATCTAGATAGAAAAACAGGGTAGAGAGGTCAAAAACCAAACAATCAGCTTGGCACAGCAGAGAATCCAAACAAAATGCACCTAACTGGATCAGAATCCAGGGAGACACAGACTAGAATGGCAGAGCTGGAAGGGAGGGGTCTGAGACCTCCACCCCTCCTTCATTTTTTAAGTGTGGGAAACTGAGGCCCAGAGTGGGAAGTGTAATGAGTCCAGGGTCATATCATTCATTGTAGCACACCACATACACAAACTTGGCCCCAGCTTATAGGCAGTTCAGATTCTACAGATTAATACAAAAGACAGGCTGAGATGGAGGAACAGGTGCCAAAGAGAACACATTTCCTGACAACAGTCACTAAAAAAACAAGTCTAGATACAGGGCAAACAACCGTACACCTTTGTGGGTGTGCAGAATCCCTGTGGTCTTCTTAGTAGAACAAAGGAATCTTTGGGGAAAAGTGGAAGGATGCCTGCACAGAGAAATCAAGATTTTGTGAACAAGCAATCAGAGCCGATGATGCAAAGGGACTATCTTTTCTGTAATAAACATCCATGAGACTTCAGGTGAGTCATTTAATCTCCCTCAACCTCAGTTTCTCCATCATTTGGATTATCTCGCCAAACAAGGTTGTTGTTACAGAATCAGGATTTCTCCATGTGTTTGGCAAAATTCTCGAGGACAGGGTTTGGGGAGTTACAATAATACCTGTGTTTTGGAAACACTGCATTCTCTGTCTGCCACCCTGGAGACTCAAGGTGCACATGAAATGACCATTTCCTCCCTGGTAAAGTAAAAAGATAATAATGTTTTTCTAGAATAGCTGAAAGCATTGAGATAATGCATGTTAGGCATCTAGTTCCATATCCATGAGCGTGCATCCTCAGTCTCTTCAGTCGTGTCTGACTCTTTGCAACCCTATGGGCTGTGGCCCGCCAGGCTCCTCTGTCTATGGGATTCTCCAGGCAAGAATACTGGAGTGGGTTGCCATGCCCTCCTCCAGGGGATCTTCCCAACCCAGGGAACGAACCCGCATCTCTTATGTCTTCTGCATTGGCAGGAGGAATCTTTGCCACTAGCGGTCCTGGGAAGCCGTACCATACCTGACACATCACCAGTACTCAATAAAAAAGAGTTATTAATATTACTGAAATTTTTTACTGTATTAAGGCTAGGAAAAACAGGTATAAACATCATCCAATAGGACTCTTTTATGTTGTCAGCAACCAAAAATTCAACTCAAACCAGACTGAGCAAAAAGTAAAATTAGCTCACACAACTGAAAAAACTTCTCCGGCTTTCATCTAATCCAGAGGCATCCATCCATTTGCCTCCCACTCTCAGCCTTACTCTCCTCCATATTATGTGCCGCAAGGAGGCAATGTGCCATTCTGCAACACCATGCCTACAATTCTCCCAGGTTTTGGTCCAGCGAAAAAAAAGTCAGCTCTTCCTGGTGACTCCCATCTGAGTTTAGGACTTTGGAACAACTTAGGTCATGGGCACATCCCATATAAGATGTAAAAACATCTTAGGAGTAATGAGTAAGTGAAATATATCATACTGTACATATTATATGTACTGGAAAACAATGTTATTAGGAATGGCAACTACATGAGGTGATGAATGTGTTGTTTAACTTGATTGTGGGAAGAATTTCAGAACGTATATGTATATCAAATCATTTTATGTTGTACAGTTTAAATATATACAATTTCTCAAAGAACTTGGAGAAAATAAAAGCACTAAAATAAACAATGTTATTAGAAGGATTTAATACTCTAGCCAGGACTGAGTCACAAGATCTATTCCAGGTGAAGCCCTACCAACTACATTGGAAAGAAATGGTTCTCTAAAGGACATTTGGGTAGAGCTCAGAAAAAGGAAGAGCAGAAAAAACAAATATCTATTAGAAGATAAAATCTTTGTAACAAACTAATAGCCAAACAGCAAATAAAAAAGCAGACATTTTCATATATTATTGAGAGGGCATTTTGGCAAATGCACGTTCTTTTTGCCCAACTCCATTCCTAGAAGTTTATCCTGTACATAAATCACATCAGTGTGCAAGGATTTAATTAAAGGGTGATCATTGAAGCAACAGTTGTAACACAGCAAAACACTGTCCATTAATATGAAAGTTGTTAGATTACTATATTCATAGGGAAATATTGCAGTTATGTTTTAATAAGGTAGATACATATGTTCTGATATGGAAATAAGTCTATGATATGCTGTAAAGGGAACAAATTGCAAAAAATTAGATAAATTTGGTCCTGCTCATGTAGATACATGGGGCTTACCAGGTGGCTCAGTGGTGAAGAATCTGCCTGTCAAGCAGAAGGTGCAGATTCGATCCTTGGTTGGAAAGATCCCCTGGAGAAGGAGATGGCTGCTGCTGCTGCTGCTAAGTCGCTTCAGTCGTGTCCGACTCTGTGCGACCCCATAGACGGCAGCCCACCAAGCTCCCCTGTCCCTGGGATTCTCCAGGCAAGAACACTGGAGTGGGTTGCCATTTCCTTCTCCAATGCATGAAAGTGAAACGTGAAAGGGAAGTCACTTAGTCGCTCAGTCGGGTCGCTCTTAGTGACACCACGGACTGCCGCCTACCAGGCTCCTCCATCCATGGGATTCTCCAGGCAAGAGTACTGGATTGGGTTCCAATATTCTTGCCTGGAGAATCCCATGAACAGAGGAGCCTAACAGGCTGCAATCCATGGGGTCGCAAAGAGAGTCAGACACGACTGAGCAAGTAAACAACACATGTAGATATGTAAAAAATATATGGAAGAATATCCAAAAAATGAGTAATACTATTTATTGCTGAGGAAGAAGTACTAGGGAGTTAGAAAGAAGGAGAAGGAAGAAGACATTTACCTTTCACTTTGTATCCTGTGGGATTTTGTTTCGCTAAATACACATGATTTTTATTGCTTTAAAAAGTCTAAAAAATTTTTCTGGAATTGAGCTGCAGGAGTTGCTTGTATATTTTTGAGATTAGTTGTTTGTCAGTTGCTTCATTTGCTATTATTTCCTCCCTTTCTGAAGGCTGTCTTTTCACCTTGCTTATAGTTTCCTTTGTTGTGAAGAAGCTTTTAAGTTTAATTAGGTCCCATTTGTTTATTTTTGCTTTTATTTCCAGTACTCCGGGAGGTGGGTCATAGAGGATCCTGCTGTGATTTATACAGATGTATAGAACAGTCTTTTGGACTTTGTGGGAGAGGGAGAGGGTGGGATGATTTGGGAGAATGGCATTGAAACATGTATAATATCACATATGAAATGAATCGCCAGTCCAGGTTCAATGTATGATACTGGATGCTTGGGGCTGGTGCACTGGGATGACCCAGAGGGATGGTACGGGGAGGGAGGAGAGAGGGGGGTTCAGGATGGGGAACACGTGTATACCTGTGGCAGATTCATGATGATGTATGGCAAAACTAATACAATATTGTAAAGTAATTAACCTCCAATTAAAATAAATAAATTTAAATAAAAAAATAAAGTGTAATAAAACAAGAAAAAAAAAAGTCTAAAAAACACCTGTTCATGTGACTATTAGCATGGCTTGTAGTTTGCACCACTGACTCTACAGGAACAAAAACGTTTGCTTTATATGTGCTGAAGAAATGTATTAAATTACTAAAAAGATTTGTAAATGGAATTTCACCATAAGACTACATACTTCTAAAAAATTTACAAGTTTTCTTGTTAAGAAGCAGTATAATATTGTCATGCTATTCTAGCAAATTATCTGGGCTACTGAATCAACTTGGTTCATTTATTTACTTTGTTTATCGGTCAGACCAGCCCATTACAGGATTCTGCCACTATAAATTGGCCCCTGGACTAACTCGTTCAGGCAGGAAGAAACTCCATCACACCCAATAATTAATCGGGCAGTCCTCCTCCATATGTCGTGATGACTATTCATTAAAGCAATGCATATGGCTCTTACCTACATGTGCTAGCTTTTTGCTTTTATTCATGGTTCAACAAATTTATGAACCTTAGATCCAATGGAACAAAGTAAAATTAATACAGAAAATATTATAATTAGGTTGACAGTTTAAAATTAGAAAAGAAAAACAGAAATTGAGAAGAGATGTTGCCATTAAAAGTAGAACTCATGACACACGGAACATCTTTTGATGGCCTTTTATGTGCAAGGTACAAGGCTAAACTCTAGAAACACAAAGGTATATATAGGACATTGTACATGCCCACAGTCTTCCTTTTTGTTTGAAGAGATAGCACATGTATTGAAAGAAAACCAAGTAACTATAAAAGGTTATCACTGGCCAATGCCTATATTTGTATTCATCAAGATTCCCATTTAAGATGCATGAAGCATCTTAGAAGTAATGAATAAGTGAAATATATCATACTATATATATTATATATACTGGAAGAACTATCGCTAAATTTACAGTGTTGTTATGGACTGAATATTTGTGTTCCCCCAAAATTTGTACGTTCAAATCCTGACACCTAGTGTAATGGTGTTGGCAGATGGGGCCTTTGGGAGGTAACAGGTCTTGAGGGTGGAGCTCTCATGAATAGGACTAGGGCCCTTATAAGAAAACACAGGAGAGCTTATTCCTGTTCTCTGCTCTTCCCTCCACGTGAGGATACAGTGAAAGCACCAGTCTGCAACCCAGAAGAGAGCCCTTACCAGATTCTAACCATGTTGGTATCCTGATCTCAGACTTCCAGCCTCCAGAACTGAGAAATTTCTGTTGCTTATAAGCCACTCAATCTATATATCTTGTTACTGCATCCCAAACTTATGTAAGTGTATAGCAGTTAGCCATATCATTTTATAGAATAAGAAATGAATATTATCAAATTGAATTGATAATGCTTTGGTAACTTAAGTATTAATAACATAATTCTATATGATTCATTTTAAAATATACACCAGAAGTACAACCAAAATAATTATTTTGAATTGTCATTGTGACTGACATAAAATATGACAATAATCATAATTACAATCATAGCTAACACTTGCCGGGTATTATTATGTGCAAGGTACTATTCTAAGTTACATATAAATATATATTTCATCCTCACAAAAATTTTATGATACAAGTAATTTCTTATCCCTATTTTATAGACAGGCTTTATATACTTTACATCTGGGCTTTCCAGGTGGCTCAGTGATGAAGAATCCACCTGCTAATGCAGGAGATGCGAGCTCAATCCCTGGGTCTGAAAGATCCCCTGGAGAAGGAAATGGCAACCTACTCCAGAACTCTTGCCTGCATAATCCCATGGACAGAGGAGCCTGGTGGGCTATAGTCCATAGGGTTGCAAAGAGTTGGACATGACTGAGCACGCATGCGTGCGTGCGGGCACACACACACACACACTTTACAGAAAAACTGAGGCTGAGAAATTAAATAATTTGCTCAAGGTAAGCATCAGGGCCAGACTTCAAAACCAGGCAGGCTGACTCCAGAGTCCATACCCAAAAACACTATGATGAATGAACAGTATGCATTCTCTGAATAATCATTTTGTTCATATTTTTAAGGAGAAAATAGAAGGTGAAGAATAGTAAAGATATGATTTCTTTATTCTGGAAGTCTGCACTTCCTGTGAAGCCTCAAGCCATGCCTTGCACATTATAGACAATTGATAAATATCTGTCTTATGAATGGTTGAGCTCTTAGGATCCATATTCCCACCCGCCTTCAAAAGCCCTGACCATGTGACTTTTCCCTAGTAGTCTAGTAGAGAGGGTGGCTCTCTTCCCAGTGTTCCACACAAGAAGCAGAAAGTGTCTGAGAGAAAGTGTGTAACAGCAGAACACAGTCTGAGAACCAGCCCTGGCCCCTTTTAGTTATATAACCTTGGATAAGTCGGTCCACTCCTCTTGGAAATGAATGTTCACATTTTTCAAATGAAAGAGTTGGATCAGATGATTTTCAAACCGTGCTTAGAAGGAAGGAAGAAGGGGAAGCATGTGAACAGGTGCGACCTCTTTGGCTTCAAAGAGAGTAGCTCCCCTTAAACCTGTTTTACATATTAAGTATATGAGATTTTGTTGGAATAAAGGAACTCGAGGCTTTACAAAGTTTGAAGACCACTGGATTTGATCAAATTCTTAAGTACTGTCTCATTTCAAATACTCTGTCCCTCTTGACTGCACAGGCATGCTCCAATATGTTAGACTATTGGTTCTGACCTGTGCAAAAGACATTTTAACTGAATCTTAGAATTCTTTCCATCATTACAATTCTGGATCTATTCTTTCAGAAGAGAAATTGATTTTTTTTCCTCCACCCACATTTATCAGTCCATTCTGGGGAGCTCTTCTTGCCGCATCTTAAATAAGTAAATAGGATAACTGTGGTAATTGCCTGACCTGCAGAAAGTATAGAACTTCAAGGTTAATGTTCTTGGCACAAGATTTTCGCTACAAACAGCAGAATTCCTCTAACCCTTTGCTGAGGCATCGGTTTAATAATAAGAGAAAATCATGCTATGTACTGAATTACTCAAAAGAGAATTATCAGAGAGTTGATGGTCTAACCATGGCTAAACTATACTCTAAAAAGAACTAGTCTTAAAGAATTTCAGGAAGGACCTTCACTAGAGACATAGCAGAAGACACAAATATTTAACAACAATAAAAATGACTATAAAACAAACTATATACCCAAGAATTGGTGCAATCCTACCCCAAATGTTGTGCTAATTGCTTACATTTAATTTTATAATTTAGCACTTCCTTCCATATGAATGAAAATAATTGTTACCGTTAAGCCTATTCATTCTCTGAAATTCCTTTAGTCACTTTTCATTAAGGACTGTCAAACACATACATCATTTAGGGACTTTTAAATCTAAATTTTACTGAAGATATATTACATATGGTTTAATATTTCAGTTCGGCGATGGCCATCAGCAATAAGCATTACTCCAAGAGTGGGATTAATTAAATATTCTAGCAAACACAGTGATCCAAATAGCAAAGAAAAATTCTGGGCACTGAGCCCAGATTCTCCACCCTCTCTTATGGTGTATCTCATGTCTCTCGCAGATAAACAAGACAATCAACAAATCTTTCATCATTATTATTGAATTTGTAGATGTGCGATAAATGATCAAATTCCTCTTCCAGGTTGCCTATTAGTTTTTTTAAGCAGAAAAAGTTGCACACGAACTGCTCTATAAAAAGGTATTTTCAAAACTGAGGAGAAATATAGTTGTCAGAAATAAAATATAACTCTCCATGATAACCAGCAGTTTTCTTCTAACCTGAGTTTACCACTCCTCCAATGACTAGTGGGAAATGCTGCTATTCTATAATTATGAATCTGTCTTTGTTATGCTAAAGATATTTCAACTTTGTATATTATAGAGAATGTGAATCATAGCTCCACAGAAACAAAGAGATTCAGAGCAAACTCATGGTTTGGTCCCTCAGAGATTACTGGTTTTGTATTCATCAGTTAAGGCTGATAATAGTCCAATTTTGAATCTTAACTTTACATCTGAACTACTTGGTGTTCCTATGTTAATCTATTTTAACACTGAGGTGGTGGGAGGAACTTCAGGAAGAATATTTATAAAGGGGCTTATTCATCAAACTTTCCTGGTTCCTCTTCTTCATTTCCTCTCAGCTCCCAGCAGGAGCTACGTAGTAACAAAATAGGAGCATCTAGCTCAATCAAACATGACCTAGCAACAATATTTCTTGTCATCACCAAATCTGCATTTTGGGAGCGCCATGTACCTTAAATCTTCTATCAAAGCACTCTCTTGGTTCAACGAGGAAGCTGTTAAGAAGGCAAAATCTTTGAAGCTAGAGCAGCTAATGAAACAAAAATATCTTTCCAATAAATTTGTCAGGTGGTTATGGTCTTAAGTAAGTCACTTCTGTGGACTTCAGAATCTTCACCTTTAAAATGAGGATAATATTTCCCCGGGTTGTTGTAAGGCTAGAAAAATAACATGTAAAGTACTTTGTACAGAGTACTCCATAAATGGTAGCTAGTTTTATTATTGTTATTAGAAATATAATAGAGGAAACAATCACTTAGAGAAAGGATCCAGCCCAAGAACATTCAGTGAATAGACTTCATTGAGTATCTGAAAAGAGTTGTGAATATAAAAATGCGTAAGATCCCATCTCTGCCTTCTGTCTAGGAACTCACACTTAGTAAGAAAGCAAACAAATTCTATTACCAAATGCTCTCTTCACTCCATTTTGATGCAAATCTAGAAAAGAAGAGGTAAACTGAGACCCACATCAGCTATTTCTTAGGTGAAAAACCTTCCTACATGGTCAGTCTTTTTCACTATGGCTAAGGATACTCTAACTCAGTGTGCCCTCTCCAACCTGCCTCCCTTCCGTAATCAATAAATCCTTATTTATACACTACTATATATAAAATTGATAACAAATATACTTATTAGATAACTAATAAGTATAGCAAAGGGAACTCTACTCAATACACTGTAATGACCTTCATGGGAAAAGAATCCAAAAAAAAAAAAAGTGGATAAATGTATATGCATAACTGATTCACTTTGCTGCACACTGGAAACTAGTACAACATTGTAAATCAACTATATTCCAATTAAAAAAAACACAAAGAAAGAAAACAATTTCAACTCCCCTCATTTTAGAGGTAAGAAAGAAAAAAAAGTTCCCTTTCTCTAATCTTTTCCTAAGTCCTCTTTAGTAGACTATTAGCACAGTCTTTTAATACAGCACAATGGTATCTTGTTTTAAAGCCATTCTTTAAAGATATTCTTAATGTTTTGTATAGCTATATTTTTGCTCATTAAATGTAGAAAACTTAAAAATTACTGATAAGCCATAAAGTTAACATATTTTAGATGTATCTTTAAAGAGATAAATGATCACTCCTTTTTAAAGTATCAAAAAGGGGATAAAAAAAACTCAGAAGAAATTACAATGTATCTTAATTGCTACATTTTATTTCTGATTTCACATCTATTATTAAATATGTAACAGGACAAAATAAAGTCACAAAACAAAGAAGAAACTATTTAGAAATCCTTAACAGTGGTATTTTCCTCCTTTGAATGGAGAATTCACACTGTTGCTTTGGTATATTGCTGTACAGTTAACTAAAAACACTTTAACCTATGCTAACAAAACTCATCTAACTAGCTAACTTAATCTTCCCCAAATCCTGTGAGGTATGAATCACTAAAATAATTTTAGAGAGGAGGAAACTGAGACACAGCTATCATAATCTAGATTAAAACAGGATAAAAAAGCCTCATCCTAGTCTAATTACTCTTGTAAATCTTGACCACTAAGCTACACTGAACATATATTAAAATGTTTTTCCACCCTCACCTAGATTGCCTTCTATTTTCTCTGAGACTGTGACACTTCAATTCTCCTAGGGGTCTAATACTGAACCTTTTATCTGAAAGATGCCCTCGGGGAATATGTTTATTCAATAATCCATGCAACATAATATAATATCACTTTTTCAAGTATGGCTATGACTTTTACATAGACTAGATCCATAAAGAGAGATGGAGAATGATACTTTGCATTTGTTTAGCAGTGTTTCAAAGTGCTTTCATATATATTATTCAGTGAGGGAGAATGGAATTTAAATTTAAGAGAAGAAAGGATGTTAGAGATTCTCAAATTCAGTGTTTCCTCACCTTCTTTAGGTCACTTGCCCATTTGAGAATCCGATAAAAGCTACAGACCTCATATCTAGGAAGATATACACACAAATTTGCATAGTTTCAAGAGGATTCTTGGAACACCCCCAGGTTAAGAACTATCTAATTTGCAACTTACATTTTACCAACACAGAAGCTACTATTTATCATGAAAGCATCCACACCAGGAGGCAAAGTAAGGATTATTATCCACATTTTCCAGATCTGGAAATTAAGGTCAAGAGAAGTTGCAAGACTTGCCCATAGTCTTAAAGCTAGTTAATAGCAGTAGCAGAACCCAGGACTCTGGGTTAGTCTAGTTTTGTTTTCAACTGATGTATATTTAACATACAATATTATATCAGTTCCATATGCTTCAGTCATTCTTCTAGATCACACTGACCATGCACTGTATTACCATAAAATTCCTTCACCATAAGAAAGCTTTTACAGTCAACAGTTTATTTTACTTTCCATATCACACACAAATCTTAATCTCCAGTGAAAAAGATCCAAATACAAAATTTGTCCTATGCACAATGGTAACTAATTACTTAGAGATCTCCAAAAGGTTTTAGTTATTACTGACATATTAAATATTGAAATCTGGAAATTAGAATTGTAAACAACTCTAACTTCTGCATTGGCCAACTAAATACCAACCTGGTCAACTTTCCCTTTCAGCAGCAAATGAACATACTGGAATCCAAGCAAAGAAGGCAAAATGTTAGCACTTGTCTTGAACGAGTATGTGAAAATAGTATTAGTAAATTAGAATTGTTTATAAGTTCATTATAAACTATTAATAAATATTTACTGAATGAATAGATGAATTACTAATAAATATCACAGAGTTTTTCAAATATTTTTGCTTTCACTTTCAAAAATTATATTTAAACTAAGAATACACTCAATTATAGCACTTTTCACTTAAGATCTAAGTTAAATCAGCAACAGCATATTCAATACTAAACTACACATAAAAACATATAGTTTTTTAAATGTTTATTCAGATTTTATCAAAACAGCCTATGTTGTTAAGACAGTGGTTCTGATGAATTTTATTATGATTTATATATTCTCCCATAGCAATAAATATACATAAAATATTTATTGAGAAGAAAATATCTTAGATATGCCAAGGATACCATAGCATTTATGATGAATGTTAAATTTTTAAAAGAAAATGGTTTTTATTAACATTTAATTTAACGTCACTTGGCAGCATGCTATCTTGCACACTCAAGATTTCTATTCCTGACGAGCCGTCTTTGTTTATAAGCCAAAAGCCTCCATAATATAGGCTGGGGTGCTGAGCATTCTGGTTTTTAGAAAGAATTCAAGATGTTATGTTTTAATTTTGCTTATTTATGCTGGCTTTCATATACTTCAAGTCTGAATTTTAATGTTTCATTATCACAGTTCTGTCATAACTAGATAGAATAAGAATTTCCTACAAAACAAATGCTTAATACAGCAATAAACCTGTTGAAGGAATAAATTAGCAGGCAAGTTATGCTTTTAGGATATCACACCACAGAAAATGTATTGTAGCCACTCTACCTAGTGATTAGGTTTATATTGCAATGTGACTCATAAGACTCACTGTGCTGAATAAAAATTTAAGCAATTAGTAATCTTATTTCTTAGGAAGAACTGCCTGCTATCGTATATTAACACAGATCTTGCTCAATTAAAATTGCTCACAGTCAGCAAAAATAATTTCTGCACTGTAATGAAATAATGAAATAATTATATGCAAGGGAGGACTTGTGATCTTTTTAATTATTCTATTCTTCATTTTTAAAAGGGCTATTTGAAAACGTACTCTTATAATTGATTGCTATAAATCAGTCAAACGCATTCTAAGGATCATAAATATTCTAACTTTTAAAAGACAAAGAAATGCTAAATATTCAATGGAATACTTCAATATTCAGAAAATTTAATCTGGGGGGAAAGGATAGACTGCTCTTTGGAAAATAAAAAAGTAAATTTGTTGTCCCGTGAAAAATGAAATATCTTGAATGTCAGTAACAGAAATGGAATTAACAAGAGATCTTTTTATTGTTTTTTAAGGTCATTAGGCTGTGAATTCTATAATTATGGAAATTGTCAGTCCAGTTCTGTAAGAATGTTTGCTCCCATCCATAAGGTAGTGGAATGTTCAATCAGTCTCTCTCGTGGGAAAGTTAGGTCATAACTGTAAGTGTACCAGCAAAATTGAATTAAGCAAAGAGATTTCATTAGTATTTATAGCCAGAAGGCATCTGTAAAAGTACAGGGCAAAGAAGTTATGTGGAAGTCAAAGGAGAGAAAAAAAATGGGTTTCTAGTGACAAAGGCGAATCTGAAAGAGATATAAGTGTATAATGAATAAGAGCTATTGAACGCTACTGCAAAGAGGGAGTTGCAAAGATGTCAAATATTGATTTTCTTGTGTATGCCTTTGGACTACATATGTAATTGTTTGGATTTGCTGTCTTCATGGTACAACAATATTTGTTGTCGAAGGTTAAAAAGCATGATGTGAAATAAACTAAAAACAAGAAACATGTTGGAGAATTGTAATAATCCTCTACTCAGTATCTCATTAAGACATTTCTATAATTTCTTGCAAAAGAACACTTTTCATGAACAAAAATATTCTATATTTTTCAAGCAGAACACACAATTCTTACTCTTAGTTATGTTATTAAAAATTATTTGACTTGCAGTATCAGTTTAAATTATACTAGGTTTTCTACTTCTTTATTTTATTGAATGGATATTCTTAAACCATATCTCTAATTCCAAAAGTACAGTTAAACCATACTTTATTTTTCAGTATGATTTCAATTAATCCAATTAAAGCTAACGTGATGATAAAAATCTGATGTTACCCGCTTAAAAAGAAATACTTCCTACAGCATTTTCCTTTTAAAACTCCAGAAAGAAAACTTTCATTTTTAAGTCTATGTAAGCAAATAAATTTAATAACAAATCACAATCTCAAGTAATCAAATTAACAACCAAGCTAGTATGGTCCTTAGATAAACAAAATACTTTATTTTTGTTTTCAGAGGTTACTTGCCCTTTAAATATTCAAGTCTTAACAAAGAATATTAACTATCATAATGCTCTTTTCACATAACAGACTTGTTTCTTTTATCTGATTTGATTATTTATTAGGCTCTTGAATCATATTTATTAACATTACCTTGTTCTCCTTCCTACTTCAGGTTGTTTAGAAACAATAGCAAAACTCTGCAGGTGGATTTTATTGCACTTAAAACCACAATGACCACAAACTGAAAAAAGGAAGAAAGAAAAAAAAGTATGAGATGTTTTAAGCATTAGAGGTGGACAGGTATACAAATAAAGAACAGTATAATACATGGCAGAAGTCTATCACTTTACCAGTGCAGAAAATACTAGCTAGGAAAACTGCAGAGAAAACAACTTCTGCAGCACAAGTTTCTGATTTTGTTTTCAATGTCTCACTTTTAACGTTAGTAAATATTTCATAGCAAAGTAAAACAGAGTGACAACGTTGAGTCTAAGACATTAGACATTTGAAATCCAAGACATTTTTTTCCCAGTGTTTTGGAAGCACGTAGTACACCAGGAAGATAATCCAGCAGCAACGGCAGCCCCTCACGGAGGTAAATACTTGTTAGGAACAAAACATAATTCAATTCTACTCTTCTTTTCAAAAAGGTTGCTTGTGGAATATCCATCATAAAGTCATTTCTGTTTCTTAAGAGCTATTAGTGTCTGGCCCCTTGGCTTCATTAAGACACTCTTTTTCAATACATTCTTTTATTGTAGACTTCATCCCACTTCTCAGTGACACAGTGCACACTGCAATTTCTCAGCTCCCGAGGGAGATGTTAGCCACGCCCCCCAGTGACTGGCATGCAAGGACAAGGTAGCAATGGAGAGGAAGGCGGATTTGTTGGCATGAAGTCAAAAGCATTTCTTAAACCCCAGAGGTTAAAAGGGAGTTTGGCCAAGCCTCTAAGACAGAGTGCTATATCATTCAGCTGACACTAACGTTACCAAGCTTCCCATTAAGAGGGCATGGGTCTCCCACCCGTCAATCTCACCCAGTGTTTGGAGGGAACTAAAGAAGCCAGAAGTTTTGAGAGTCCCTGTCACCAGATTCCAGTGTTGCCCAAGCAAGCATTAAGGGATTATAGTAATAATAAGTATGCTTACACCAAATAAAAGGTTTCATTAATCAAACCATATTGAGATAAACCTGTCACTGGACAGAGGAGACCAGAAATCAAATGCTGTGAAAGTTCTGACAGATTGTTAAATAGAAACCCTTTAAAACAGAATTTAATTTACTGTGATATTATAGATATTTATGCATCAATAGGCAAGTGCAGATTGAGTTCAGAGGTCGGCTCTGGTATCTGAAAAATAAAAGCACAGGATGAAACAAAAGGGGACAGTTACCTTTGTCTGAAATTAGGGTTCATTAGACTAAATGGGAAGGTTCCAACTGATTCATGTAAGGAACTGAAGCACGGCATGTAATGTGGCAATATTAGAGAACAGGCAAATCCAATTAAGGGATCTTTATTCTGTTAAAGACTTGTCTACAAACTTAAGAAAAGAAAACCCAAGGGCCAGCCAGAGAACAGCCCAGGTGCTAGTCTTGAGCGGTCCTCTTTTACACTGCAGTAGATGAATATATTTCCTTCATGGCCTCACTGTTAGAAATGCTGGATTTGGGAGTCAGACAGAACTGAATTCAAATCACAGCTCTGCTACTTGCTAACAATATGACTTTTGGCAAATGACCTCACTTGAGGCTCAGTATCCTAGTCAGTAGAACAGAGGTAATATCAGTACTAGCTTCATGGGGCTGTTGTAAGGATTGGAAAAGCATTTAGCACAGTGGCTAGCAGTGCTCAACAAACCATAGTTATCAGTTCTCCCTGTCCTTCTCTTTTGTTTATTTCCTTCTTCACTTCTTCCAGTCCAGTTCTTTATGTCTTTTGCCTCCTCTTCCTTTTGTCTTCTATCTCCCTCGACCCTCCCCCATCAAGTTCCACAGCACCAACCACCAGCACCACCAGCACCTCCAGGCACTGTGCAGCCCCTGGGATCGAAGGGCCTGCTGACCTCTGGTTTGCAGGCAGAGTTCAAAATGAAGTTATAAAAGGTCTTTTCATTCTTACTGCCTCATTCATGAAAGACTGTTGGAAGTTCCCTCGGAATTAGAATGTCTGATACTTGCTTGTTCAAACTGACAGAATTAAGTTCCAGATTCTACCAAATTGATTCACAGGTGCAGTCTTTCCTTCCAGGGCAATCAGCACTTTGCCACAAATTTCTTTTGGACCAGTAGCTAAAATAATTGTGACAGATCACTAAGGTTTGTTTAATGAATTGTTTTAGAATCCCACATCCTAAATATTTTATTATTAAAGCTTGACATCATGTGGTCTTCTGCTGCTGCTGCTGCTAAGTTGCTTCAGTCGTGTCCAACTCTGTGCGACCCCATAGACGGCTCCCCTGTCCCTGGGATTCTCCAGGCAAGAACACTGGAGTGGGTTGCCATTTCCTTCTCCAATGCTTGAAAGTGAAAAGTGAAAGCAAAGTCGTGTCCGACTCTTAGCAACCCCATAAACTGCAGCCTACCAGGCTCCTCCGTCCATGGGATTTTCCAGGCAAGAGTACTGGAGTGGGGTGCCATTGCCTTCTCCTAATTCACGCTAATTCATATTTTCAATACTTCCATACTTCCTGGGTTTTGTTTTGCACTTTAAGGTTTCTTTTTCTTAGCGTCTGTGTTTCATTCCATTTATCCTGTTTGAAAGAAAAAGGAAGTCTCTCTTTTTTTTAAGTTCTTTTTAAAAAGAGGTTTGAATAACATCTCAGTGAAAAAAAGTTGTAGAACTCACTCAAAGATGGGCAGAAGACCTAAAGAGACATGTCCCCAAAGAAGACATACAGATGGCCAATAGGCACATGAAAAGGTGTTCAACATCATTAATTACTCAGTTCAGTTCAGTCGCTCAGTCGTGTCCAACTCTTTGCGACCCCATGAATCTCAGCACGCCAGGCCTCCCTGTCCATCACCAACTCCCGGAGATCACTCACATTCACGTCCACCAAGTCAGTGATGCCATCCAGCCATCTCTTCCTCTGTTGTTCCCTTCTCCTCCTGCCCCCAGTTCCTCCCAGCATCAGAGTCTTTTCCAATGAGTCAACTCTTCGCATGAGGTGGCCAAAGTACTGGAGCTTCAGCTTTAGCATCATTCCTTCCGAAGAAATCCCAGGGTTGATCCCCTTCAGAATGGACTAGTTGGATCTCCTTGCAGTCCAAGGGACTCTCAAGAGTCTTCTCCAACACCACAGGTCAAAAGCATCAATTCTTCGGCACTCAGCCTTCTTCACAGTCCAACTCTCACATCCATACATGACCACAGGAAAAACCACAGCCTTGACTAGACGTACCTTAGTCGGCAAAGTAATGTCTCTGCTTTTGAATATAATATCTAGGTTGGTCATAACTTTTCTTCCAAGGAGTAAGCGTCTTTTAATTTCATGGCTGCAGTCACCATCGGCAGTGATTTTGGAGCCCCCCAAAATAAAGTCTGACACTGTTTCCACTGTTTCCCCATCTATTTCCCATGAAGTGATGGGACCAGATGCCATGATCTTCGTTTTCTGAATGTTGAGCTTTAAGCCAACTTTTTCACTCTCCTCTTTCACTTTCATCAGAGGCTTTTGAGTTCCTCTTCACTTTCTGCCATAAGGGTGGTGTCATCTGCATATCTGAGGTAATTGATATTTCTCCTGGCAATCTTGATTCCAGCCTGTGTTGCTTCCAGCCCAGCGTTTCTCATGATGTCCTCTGCATATAAGTTAAATAAGCAGGGTGACAATATATAGCCTTGACGTACTCCTTTTCCTATATGGAACCAGTCTGTTTTTCCATGTCCAGTTCTAACTGTTGCTTCCTGACCTGCATACAGATTTCTCAAGAGGCAGGTCAGGTGGTCTGGTATTCCCATCTCTTTCAGAATTTTCCACAGTTTATTGTGATCCACACAATCAAAGGCTTTGGCATAGTCAATGAAGCAGAAATAGATGTTTTTCTGGAACTCTCTTGCTTTTTCCATGATCCAGCGGATGTTGGCAATTTGATCTCAGGTTCCTCTGCCTTTTCTAAAACCAGCTTGAACATCTGGAAGTTCACAGTTCATGTATTGCTGAAGGCTGGCTTGGAGAATTTTGAGCATTACTTTACTAGCATGTGAGATGGGTGCAATTGTGCAGTAGTTTGAGCATTCTTTGGCGTTGCCTTTCTTTGGGATTGAAATGAAAACTGACATTTTCCAGTCCTGTGGCCACTGCTGAGTTTTCCGAATTTACTGGCATATTGAGTGCAGCACTTTCACAGCATCATCTTTCAGGATTTGAAATAGCTCAACCGGAAGTTCGTCACCTCCACTATTAGAGAAATGCACATCAAAAGTACAATGAGATACCACCTTATATCAGCCAGAATGGCTATCATCAAAAAATCTACAAACATTAAATGCTAGAGAGGGTGTGGAGAGAAAGATACCTTCCTACACTTTTGATGAGAATGTAAATTGGTACAGCTACTATGGTGAACAGTATGGAGATTCCTTAAAAAACTAAAAATAGAGCTACTATATAGCCCTGCAATCCCACTCCTGGGCATATATCCAGACAAAAATATGATCTGAAGGATACATGCATCCCAAAGTTCACGGCAGCACTGTTTACAATAGCCAAGACATGGAAGCAACTTAAGCGCCCGTCGATAGAGGAATGGATAAAGAAGATGTGGTGCATACATACAATGGAATATTATTCAGTCATTAAAGAGAATGAAACAACGCCATTTGCAGCAACATCGGTGGACCCAGAGAGTGTCAGAATGAGTGAAGTAAGCCATACAGAGAAGGACAAATAGCATCTCACACCCTATATTTGGAGTCTAAAAAGAAATGATACAACTGAACTTACTTACAAAACAGAAACAGACTCAGAGACTGAGAGAACCAACTTATGGTTGCCAGGAGGAAGGATGGAGGAAGGGACAGTCAGGGCATTTGGGATGGACATGTACACACTACTATATTTAAAATCGATAACCAACAAGGACCTACTGTATAGTACAGGGCACTCTGCTCAGTGTTATGTGGCAGCCTGGATGGGAGGGGAGTTTGGGGAGAATGCATACATGTATATGAATGGCTGAGTTCCTTCTCTGTTCACTAGAAACTATCACAACATTGTTTGTTAACTGGCTATACAATAATAAAAATTAAAAGTTTAAAAAAAATAAAGGTTGAAGAAAGGGTCTCTGTAGAAAAACAGAGACTTCGCCAAGGATGAAAATCAATAGGCAGGCAGCATACAATCTTATTACCCCATCCAAGTGTCTAGGAAACTGCCAAAATGGATTCAAAGTGCTACAAAGTAGCTATGCAACTTTGAGGACGTCATTTGTCCTTGCACACTGAGTTAGGTGCTCCTTCTCCATACTCTGCATATTTCCTCTGAATACCTGTAGCAGAACTCTTCCCTCACTACTAAAATCACCTGCCCCATCACTAACCTATAAACCATTCATGGGCAGAGATGTCTTGTTTATTTTTGTATTCCCTGGCCAGCACTGGTGATCCTGACAAACTTTTGCTGAACTGATCAAAACTATTCATATCTAGGCCTGAGTTAAAGGATCCACTGAAACCCTCTCCATGTTGATTAACTGAAGGAAGCATAACGACCTGTGTGTAAAAATAAAATGACTCAGACCCCTTGAGATGATTTCATATGAAAACAATAGCATTCTAATCTAAATGTCCATTGACAGATGAATGGATAAAGAAGATGTGGAATATATATACATAGACACACACAATGGAATGTTACTCAGCCATAAAAAATAAAATAATGCCATTTGCTACAACATGGATGAACCTAGAGATTATCATACTAAGTGAAGTAAGTCAAAGACAAATATGATATTACATATAGATCAAATCTTAAAAATGATACAAATGAACTTATTTGCAAAACAGAAATAGACTCAGACATAAAAAACAAACTTACAGTTACCAAAAGGGAAGGTAAGATGCAATAATTTAGGAATTTGGGGTTGACAGATACACAGTATTATATATAAAATAAGCAAAAAGGACCCACTGTATAGCACAAGGAACTATATTTAATATTTTGTAATAACCTATGATAGAAAAGAATGTGAAAATACATATTAATATACACTTATGTATGTATGTATAACTGAATCACTTTCCTATACACTTGAAACATTGTAAATCACCTATACTTCAAGTAAAAATAAACAAAAATAAGAAGCCACAATCAGTTCAGTTCAGTTCAATCACTCAGTCGTGTCCGACTCTTTGCGACCCCATGAATCGCAGTACGCCAGGCCTCCCTGTCCATCGCCAACTCCCAGAGTTCACACAGATTCACATCCATCAAGTCAGTGATGCCATCCAGCCATCTCTTCCTCTGTAGTTCCCTTCTCCTCCTGCCCCCAATCCCTCCCAGCATCAGTGTCTTTTCCAAGGAGTCAACTCTTCGCATGAGGTGGCCAAAGTATTGGAGTTTCAGCTTTAGCATCATTCCTTCCAAAGAAATCCCAGGGCTGATCTCCTTCAGAATGGACTGGTTAGATCTCCTTGCAGTCCAAGGGACTCTCAAGAGTCTTCTCCAATACCACAGTTCAAAAGCATCAATTCTTCGGTGCTCAACCTTCTTCACAGTCCAACTTTCACATCCATACATGACCACTGGAAAAACCATAGCCTTGACTAGACGGACCTTAGTCAGCAAAGTAATGTCTCAGCTTTTGAATATACTATCTAGGTTGGTCATAACTTTTCTTCCAAGGAGCAAGCAACTTTTAATTTCATGGCTGCAATCACCATCTGCAGTGATTTTGGAGCCCCCAAAAAATAAAGTCTGACACTGTTTCCACTGTTTCCCCATCTATTTCCCATGAAGTGAAGACACAATAGCTCTCAGTAAACTTCTCCTTAAATAAAAATTTCTTCAAACATCTCTCTCTCTTTTGAATTTTTTGGTGTCATTTTGAGTTTATTCTTTACTTATATTTTGATAGAGCTGTACTTTGAAGAGAAGTGAAAAGAGAAAAAAGTGTTTCAATTCTTATCTACCACCACTCCCTCTGATTACTAAATCATATAATTTTTCCATTCTTCCATTACCTATTTAATAAACTAAAATTGCTGAATATAGGTCAAGTATTGATTTAGCTTTTGCTCCTAAGTGTCAAATAAAAACGTAATAAAAGCATCTTATAATAAAAACATCTACATCTATTGTTATTATAATTGACTTTAAACTGAAGATGTTCAACTTTTGTTCTGTAAATTATATTAGCTACTTATTGCTGTGTAACAAATTATCCTGAAATTTAGCAGCTTAAAACAACAAGCATATATTTTTCCACATGGTTTCTGGGGTCAGAAATCAGTGTGGATCAGGTGGGTGGTTCTGGCTCAGGGTCTCTCATGAGGTTGCAGTCAAGCAATCAGCTAGTGCTACAGTCACCTGAACGGTTGACCAGACCTGGAGCATCCTTCTAAAATGGCTCACTCACATGGGGGTTGGCAGAAGACCTCAACCAGTTCCTCACTGGTTGTTGGTAGAAAGCCTCAGTTCCTTGCCACATGGAACTGTTAATATTATAGGACTGTCCTAACATCCTCATAACCTAGCAACTGGCTTCCTCAAAGTGAGGGATACAAAGGGTATAAGGCAGAAGCCACAGTGTCTGAGATGGCCTCAGAAGTGATATAACATTATGTCTGCCATAGTCTAATGGTCACACAGACGAACTCTAATGCAGCGTGGGAGGGGATATACCAAATCCATGACTGCCAGGAGTTAAGGGACCATTGGGGACCATCTTGGATCCTGGCTAAAACAGCAATAAAAATGAATATTGAGGACTTCTCAGGTGGTCAAGTGGTTATGAATCTGCCTGCCAATGCAGGGGACATGGATTTAATCTCTGATATGGGAAGATCCCACATGCTGCCGAGCAAGTAAGCCCATGTACCACAGCTACTGAGCCCAAGTGCCCTAGAGCCCGAGCTCTGCAAAAAGAGAAGCCGTCACAATGGGAATCCTGCAGGTTCTCTAGTCACAGAGCTAGAGAAAGCCCGCGAGCAGCAACAAAGGCCCGGGGCAGCCAGAAATAAATAAGTAGTTTTAAAAATTCATATTCACATCAATGGAGGAGGGAAGAAATGATTCTTACTTGTTTTGCTGTTGTTCAGCCGCTCAGTCTGTCCGACTCTGAGACCCCATGGATGCAGCATGCTAGGCTTCCCTGTCCTTCACCATCTCCCAGAGTTTGCTCAAACTCATGTCCATTGAGTCAGTGATGCCATCCAACCATCTCGTCCTCTGTAGTCCCCTTCTCCTCCAGCCTTCTGTCTTTCCCAGAATTGGGGTCTCTTCCAATGAATCAGGTCTCCTCATCAGAAGGTCAAACTATTGAGCTTCAGCTTCAGCCTCAGTCCTTCCAATGGATATTCAGGCCTGATTTCCTTTAGGATGCACTGGTTTGATCTCCTTGCAGTCCAAGGGACTCTCTTGCAGTCCAAGAGTCTTCTCCAACACCACAGTTCAAAAGCATCAACCTCTCACATCCATATATGACCACTGGAAAAACCATACATTTCACTATATGGACCTTTGTTGACAAAGTAATGTCTCTGCTTTTTAATATGCTGTCTAAGTTGGTCATAGCTTTTCTTCTAAGGAACAAGCATCTTTCAAATTCATGGCTGCAGTCACCATCTGCAATGATTTTGGAGCCCCCAAAATAAAGTCTGTCACTATTTCCATTGTTTACCCATCAATTTGCCATGAAGTGATGAGACCAGATGCCATGATCTTAGTTTTTTGAATGTTGAGTTTTAAGCCAGCTTTTTCACTCTCCTCTTTCACTTTCAGGCTCTTTAGTTCCTCTTTGCTTTCTACCATAAGGATGGTGCCATCTGCATATCTGAAGTTATTGATACTTCTCTAAACAATCTTGATTCCAGCCTGTGCTTCATCCAGCATGGCATTTCGCATGATGTACTCTGCCTATAAGTTAAATAAGCAGGTTGGCAAAATACAGCCTTGTATTTTGAAAGGGCAAAATAATAAGCCTTTGTATTATGAAAGGGCAAAATACCCCTTTCCCAATTTGGAACCAGTCCATTGTTCCTTGTCTGGTTCTAATTGCTGCTTCTTGACCTGTGTACAGGTTTCTCAGGAGGCAGGTAAGGTGGTCTGATATTCCCATCTCTTGAAGAATTTCCCACAGTTTACTGTGATCTACACAGTCAAAGGCTTTAATATAGTCAATGAAGCAGATGTTTTTCTGGAACTCTCTTGCTTTTTCTATGATTCAATGGATGTTGGCAATTTGATCTCTGGTTCTTCTGCCTCTTCTAAATCCAACTTGAACATCTGGAAGTTTACGGTTCACATACTATTGAAGCCTGGCTTGGAGAAGTTTGAGCATTTCTTTGCTAGCATGTGAGATGAGTGCAATTGCATGGTAGTTTGAACATTCTTTGGCATTGCCTTTCTTTGGGATTGGGATGAAAACTGACATTTTCCAGTCCTATGGCCACTGCTGAGTTTTCCGAATTTGCTGGCATAATGAGTGCAGCACTTTCACAACATCATTTTTTAGGATTTGAAATAGCTCAGCTGGAATTGCATCACCTCCACTAGCTTTGTTCGTAGTGATGCTTCCTAAGGCCCACTTGACTTCTCACTCCAGGATGTCTGGCTCTAGGTAAGTGATCACACCATCGTGGCGATCTGGGTCATGAGCATCTTTTATGTACAGTTCTTCTGTATATTCTTGCCACCTGTTCTTAATATCTTCTGCTTCTGTTAGGTCCATACCATTTCTGTCCTTTATTGTGCTCATCTTTGCATGAAAAGTTCTCTTGTTATCTCTAACTTTCTTAACGAGATCTCCAGTCTTTCCCTTTCTGTTGTTTTCCTCTATTTCTTTGCATTGTTTACTTAGGAAATCTTTCTTATCTCTCCTTGCTATTCTTTGGAACTCTGCATTCAGATGGGTATATCTTTCCTTTTCTCCTTAACCTTTCACTTTTCTTCTTTTTCAACTATTTGTAAGGTCTCCTCAGACAACCATTTTGCCTTTTTGCATTTCTTTTTTTGTGGGGATTGTTTTGATCATGGCCTCCTGTACAATGTTACAAATCTCCATCCGTAGTTCTTCAGGTACTCTATCAGATCTAATTCCTTGAATCTATTTGTCACTTCCACTGTATAATCGTAAGGGATTTTATTTAGGTTATACTGAATGGCCCATTGGTTTTCCCTACTTTCTTCAATTTAAGTCTGAATTTTGCAATAAGGAGTTCATGATCTGAGCCACAGTCAGCTTGCAGTCTTGTTGTTGCTGACTGTATAGTGCTTCTCCATCTTTGGCTGCAAAGAATATAATCAATCTGATTTCAGCATTGATCATCTGTTGATGTCCATGTGTAGAGTCATCTTTTGTATTGTTGAAAGAGGGTGTTTGCTAAGACCAGTGCGTTCTCTTGGCAAAAGAGAAGAAGGGAAGAAATGATTCTTAGTTGTTTAGAGGGTGGAAAGCCAGAGTTCAAATGACTTCCTCAGCACTGAGATTAAACTCTACTAAACCACTGGAAATAATGAATTAAGTAAGTGGACGAACTTGGGGTCTGACTCCTTATTCAAGGTTTTATTCCTTCATCAAAACAACTCACCAAAAGTAAATCCACTTTGCCAACTTTACCTATAACTGCAGCTCTTGAGGTTGGGCAAAAATCATATTTCTCGTACATGATAACCAACATCAAGAACCAAGACAAAAATGAACCCCTTTAGATATAGGAGCTAACAGACATGGACAAGACATTCTGTGGGAAGCACTTAATTTTTATACCAATTCTCTTCAACACCTTAGCTGGTTACAAAGATCATATGAAACTTGAAACTTTGATTGTCAGCTAAAGAGTACAAAAGTCTAAAACCTGTGGATTTGACAAACCCTTCTCTAAACAAACAAGAATTCTCCCCCTCCCTCAAAAGATAATTTTCCCTAGATCCTATTTCTATATACCTATTTCGGGTAAAAAGAAAACTGAAAATTGAGACCTGGGTTCCAGGTACAGCTCTGCTATTAACTTGCTGTGTGATCTCTAATAAGTCATCTGACATCTCTGCTCTTCAACTTTAAAGAGCCAGAAATGGATTAAAAAAAAAAAGTCTTACAGGCCTAAAATAAATCCTATAATTCCGATTCATTTGTGCTTTCAGATGACCAGCTTGCTTACCCTTATCTACTGTCAATAATGACTCTAACTGCATTGATTTCCTACTGCATTGTGTCAGAAAGCAATAGGAAAATGGCTGCATCAGAATTCATACTAGGCCTTTATCCATCCCTCCCCCTCCACAAAAATACGGCTGGAAAATGCTCTACGATATTCACTGTGGGAAGCTCAGCAGAAATGAAAATACTCAGCCAGCAAGGTAAAACTATTCTGTGACCAATGGAACCAGACTGGAGCTAAATTTAGGTGCATGGGTATAAAAGCCAATTTTAAAAAACTGGTTTTAACCAAAAAATGATGGCTTGTAGAAAGACAAGAAGATGTCTGTCCCCAGCGGATTCACTCTTCATGAAGTTTGGCAGCTTGATGAAAAGCAAAGGAGTATGATTCCGTGGCAGTAGAGGAAATGATCTGCTCATCAGCTGGTAACCAATTTTCCTCAAAGGAGGTACAGACAGAGCTAAGTCAGGCCAGAAGTTATGAATGTTCCTGGATTCCCACATGAAAGAGTGTAGGGAAAGAAAGAAGTCTCACGTATTCATCCTAGTCAAATCTGAAGTCAAAAGGGAAGCCCTTTAACAATTTCCAAAGAAAGAATGGAAGAGAAGTAAGAAAATGAGGGAAAGAATAAAAGTAGAAAACGTAGGGGTAGAGAAAGAGAGAGACAGAAAAATGTAAGGACGAAAGAGAAGAGAGAAAAAAAAAAAAAATTGTCCAGGACTAGACACTCATCAAGGGAGCCCTGATGGTCTTATTCAATAAAGACCCTCTACCACCTAGCCCAGTGCCTTATACAGAACATGTGCTCTGTAGATGCTGAATGAGTGAAAGAATGAAGATAAAGCAACAAAGAACAGTTTGGGAAAAAGTAGGATATTCACTGGCTTTGAGCTATGTGCTTATTCCATCCCAAAATCTCACAACTGAACAAATAGATATGAGCAAGAGAGAGAAGGTAAACAGATTAGTACAAACCTATTACCCCTCTGGAGAAAAAAAAGAATGAAAGCACGTTCTACTATTACATACTTTGTCACTTTTTCCAGTTTTCTTCCGTATTTTAATAATCTGTATCAGTTAAGTACCTCCTAGGTATTTTAGGATCTTGTGTTTAAAAAAAGAAAAAAGAATAACATTTTTATTTGTATATCAGTTCAAAAAAGCCTAATGGTTCTAAAAAAAAGTGCTTTACTTGAACATAGATACCACACCATCTTTTTTAGAGCTCTACCAATATTTCAGCATTAAAATAAATAAAATTAGCAAGAAAAAGCAACTGAGTAAAATAAACAGCATTTAAATGTTTTATAGGCTTTTTATCCTTCTGCAGAGTAAGTTGTTTACAAATGTGGTTCTTTTGGTTAAATACAGACACAAGATCAAATTACACTGCAGTCTGAATCCTCAGTTCATTCCCTTCCACAGATTATTTTAGATCTTGATCTAACACAACTATCCCTTCAGGACCAGTTGGATGGCCATAGTAATTGCTTAGTGACCACAGTTGTTGCAACTTTGACACAGGAGTGACCACAGTTCTAGGTCAGCTTTCATTTCACTGAGAAGTGAAGACACATTAACAAAAGCGAGACTACACACATACAGAATGACAAACACAATATCTGTTCCAGAGAGGAAACAGAAAGAATAATATACATTTAAGATCTCATGAAGACTCAGATTATTTTTTTCTTCCATCATTCCTCTCTTAAGAACATGAAAAAGGTCACTTCCACACAGGATTTTAATCAGATATGCCTTTCTTTTCAAAGAATTATATTCCTAAGTGGAAATAATCAAACCAAATAGCCTATTTATAACCCATGCAATATTCCTCAAAAGTGTACATTTTATGGGAAATAAATATTTTAGAACAAGACTGAGAGATTAATTTTTCTCAATAAAATGAATTTAAAATTATCTAATTTTACGTCAGCTTAATGTAAGCATTTTTAATATGGAAACTATGAACATGTTTATAATATAAGCCACCTTCTGAGGAAATGAAATGCAACTGTAATGTGAAAATATATATATATATATATATATATATATGTCAATTGAATCAGGCATCAAATATCTATAAATACTGTTCCATGACCACTCACATGCTGAGTAAGATAAATATGAGGTGAGACATTCAAGGATATATCATACAAAATAATATATATTTAAGCAATAGTGAAAGGGAAAGGGAAAGGGAAAGTCACTCAGTCGTGTCCGACTCTTTGTGACCCCATGGACTATATAGTCCATGGAATTCTCCAGGCCAGAATACTGGAGTGAGTAGCCTTCCCCTTCTCCAGGGGATCTTCCCAATCCAGGGACTGAACCCAGGTCTCCCATATTGCAGGCAGATTCTTTACCAGCTGAGCCACATAAGTTTTGTATATTCCTTTTTTATCAAAAAAAGGAACTAACTTAAATGATCCATGACATTCTAAGAGGGGGCAAAAATATTAATTTTAAAATTCATTTTATTAATTTTTCTTATGCAGATTTGCATTCTTATCTAGAATTTCTCAATTAGTATGTTGTTGTACAGTCATACACTCATGTCTGACTCTTTGCCACTCCACGGACTACAGCATACCAGGCCTCCTTGTCCCTCACTATCTCCCAGAGTTTGCATCTGTGATACCATTCAGTTATCTCATTCTCTGATGCCCTCTTCTACTCCTGCCCTCAATCTTTCCCATCATCAAGGACTTTTCCAGTGAGCCTTCTGTTCACATCAGATGATCAAAATATTGGTCGGCATTAGTTAGTAGGCACCCCACTCCAGTACTCTTGCCTAGAAAATCCCATGGATGGAGTAGGCTGCAGTCCATGGGGTCGCGAAGAGTCGGACACGACTGAGCAACTTCCCTTACACTTTTCACTTTCATGCATTGGAGAAGGAAATGGCAACCCACTCCAATGTTCTTGCCTGGAGAATCCCAAGGATGGGGGAGCCTGGTGGGCTGCTCTCTATGGGGTCACACAGAGTCAGACACGACTGAAGCGACTTAGTAGCAGCATAGTAACTAACATTTATTGAGCACTTACATATTAGGCACTAAGGTAAGTGTTTTATATACATTATTTCATTTAATCCTGAAAATACTATTAAGTAAATAATTTTCCCCACATTAATGGTAAGGAAACTGAGACTTCTGATACTACAATGATCCAAGATAGCCAAAAGTAACTGCCCAAGACAAAGACACAGAAATGCTAAAAGAAATAAACATTATTTTTAAAGCATGACTGAGAAAGAGGGAAGGAAGGAAGGGAAAACCCCATCTATCCTAGGTGCCCAAAATGAAGAGGTTCATACAATAGAGTGAAGTTTTAATTGCCTTGGAGGAGAATTAGTCTCAGTAACCTAAAAACTTTGGTTTTAATATTCATGCAGGAAAAAAGAAATGAGAATGTGGGTGTGCATGAGGAATTGAGAATCTTTAGATAAAGCCAAGACTGCCAAGTGGCTGCTTTTTCTGGAAAGATATGAACTATTAATAGAAAAGAAATATTAGCCGGGACAAGGTAACAAAGACACTTGTCCATCTCTTTTGAGCTTTAAGTTTGAGGAAAATCCCTTCCCTTAAATTCAAATACTCTGGTTTGTGCCTCTTATATATTTGGGGATAAAATGAATATAATGTACACGATTTAGGAAGTTTCAAACTCAGACATTAACACAATGATGCATGAGCAGGCAAATTTGGAAAACTCAGCAGTAGACACAAGACTAGAAAAGGTCAGTTTTCATTCCAATCCCAAAGAAAGGCAATGCCAAAGACTCTTCAAACTACCGCACAATTGCACGCATCTCACATGCTAGTAAAGTAATTTTCAAAATTCTCCAAGCCAGGCTTCAACAGTATGTGAACTGTGAATTTCCATATGTTCAAGCTGGTATTAGAAAAGGCAGAGGAACCAGAGATTAAACTGCCAATATCTGCTGGATCATCAAAAAAGCAAGAGAGTTCCAGAAAAACATCTATCTGCTTCATTGACTATGCCAAAGTGTTTGACTGTGTGGATCACAATAAACTGTGGAAAATTCTGAAAGAGATGGGAATACCAGACCACCTGACCTGCCTCTTGAGAAACCTATATGCAGGTCAGGAAGCAACAGTTAGAACTGGACATGGATCAACAGACTGGTTCCAAATGGGGAAAGGAGTCCGTCAAGGCTGTATATTGTCACCCTGCTTATTTAACTTATATGCAGAGTACATCATGAGGAACACTAGGCTGGAAGAAGCACAAGTTGGAATCAAGATTGCCAGGAGAAATATCAATAACTTCAGATATTCAGATGACACCACCCTTATGGCAGAAAGTGAAGAAGAACTAAAGAGCCTCTTGATGAAAGTGAAAGAGGAGAGTGAAAAAGTTGGCTTAAAACTCAGAAAACTAAGATCATGGCATAAGGTTCCATCACTTAATGGGAAATAGATGGGGAAACAGTGGAAATAGTGGCTGAGTTTATTTTTCTGTGCTCCAAAATCACTGCAGATGATGACTGCAGCCATGAAATTAAAAGACGCTTACTCCTTGGAAGAAAAGTTATGACCAACCTAGACAGCATATTAAAAAGCAGAGACATTACTTTCCCGACAAAAGCCTGTCTAGTCAAAGCTATGGTTTTTCCAGTAGTCATGTATGGATGTGAGAGTTGGACTATAAAGAAAGCTGAGGGCTGAAGAATTGATGCTTTTGAACTGTGGTGTTGGGGAAGACTCTTGAGAGTCTCTTGAACCGCAAGGAGATCAAATGAGTCTATCCTAAAAGAAATCAGTCCCAAATATTTATTGGAAGGATTGATGCTGAAGCTGAAATTCCAATACTTTGGTCACCTGATGTGAAGAAGTGACTCATTTGAAAAGACCCTAATGCTGGGAAAGTTAGAAAGCAGGAGGAGAAGTGGACGACAGAGGATGAGATGGTTGGATGGCATCACCAAGTCGATGGACATGAGTCTGAGTGAACTCTGGGAGTTGGTGATGGACAGGGAGGCCTGGCGTGCAGCAGTCCATGGGGATGCAAAGAGTCTGACACGACTGAGCAACTCAACTGAACTGAACTGAGATAAGATTGGTGATCTCTCTGAAGCAACTGGTGGAAGCAAAACCAAAAAAGCCTCAATAAAGATAATCTCACAGCAAAATACATGAGGAAACAATCCACAGTGAGCAAGAGTCCACATTTAAGAACTCAAAATAAAACAACATTCTGAAAGAGAATATGAAGAAAGAAATAAAGCCATAAAAAGGAGGCACTATGAAAAATAATACATTGGTTATGGAGGAAAATAAAACTGTATCTTTAAAAAATGGTAACACTTTTAGAAATGAAAAATTAAAACTCTTTAAAGTGAAAACTCAAGGCATGAGTTGAATGAAAGATTAAACCAGTTGAATAAAAGAATTAATGAACTGGAAGATAGATCTGGGGAATGAAGCACAAGAGCTAAAAACTGGGAAAATGTAAAAAGAACTAAAGAGACATGCAGGATAAAATAAAAAGCTCCAACATATCTCTGATAGGAGTTCCACAAGAAGGGACAGGGTAGAATAGAAGAAAGGCAATTTTCAAAAGATTATGGCTACTGAAATAGTGCAGCCACTTTGGAAAACAGTTTAGCAGTTTTGCAAAATGTTAAGAATAGTTACCATATGTCCACACAAAAACTTGTACATGAATATCCGTAGCAGTTTTATTCATTATAGCCAAAAAGTAGAAACAACCCAAATGCCTTCAGCTGCTGAGTGAAGAAAATGTATTATATTCATAGATGGGAATATTATTTGTCCACAAAAAGGAATGAAGTTCTGAAACATGTTACATGAATGAACCTATAAAACATTTCACAAAGTAAAAGAAGTCAACCCAAAATGCCACATACTATATGACTCCAATTATAAGGAATATCTAGAATAGGCATGCAGGTAAATGCAGAGACAGAAAGTAAACTCGTGGATGCCAAGGGCTGGGGAGAGGAAAGAATGGAGAGTGATTGCTAATGGATGTGGGGTTTCATTTCCAGGCAATAAAAATGTTCTGAGCTTTGAAAGTATTGATGGTTGCACAATTTCTTGAACATACTACAAATCAATGAATTATATGCACACTTTAAATGGGTGAATTTTTTGGTAGGGGAATTATATCTCAGTTTTTTAATAACTTAAAAAATATAGCAACCAAGGGGCTTCCCTGGCAATCCAATGGTTAATCCTGCTTCCTCTGCAGGGAGTCCTGCAGGGGACATGGGTTTGATCCTTGGTTGGGGAACCAAGATCCAACATGCCATGAGGCATGGTCAAAAAATAGAAGAAAAAACATAGTAGCCAAGAATTTTCAGAATTGATGCACTCAAGACACAGTGAATCTCAAAACGGATAAATGAAATTTAAAACACAATTACCAGAGTATAAGAAACCACAGAACACTGAAAATCAACAGAAATAGCCAAAAAGAAACATTAATTATTCATTGAGGAACAATAATTCAGCTGAAAACAGACTTCTCAACAGCTTAAACAGAAGTGAGAAGAAACTGAATAATATATTCGAAACATCAAGGAAAAATATCTATGAATGCATAATTCTATCAATATAATCAACTAAATTATTATATTTAAATGAGAACATAGTAGAGATATTATCATTAGACAGAGACTTTGTCAAAAAATTTTAAATAAATCCTCATTTAACACATATTACTGAAAGAAGAAAAATCAAATCCAAAACTTTAAGAGAAATTTAAAGAAACAGTGAGAGACAAAGAAGTTGGTTAACGTATGGATAACAGTAAAGAAGAACCGATGATATAAAACAAAAATAATATTTTCAATTTACAATCCAAGTGGAACAAAAATATATGACAACATCATATGTCATGCAAGAGAATGACTAAAATTAAGTTGTTCTACGGTCCCTTCATTATTTGAAAGAAAGTTAAAGGTATTGACAAATATTGACACTATTAAGTCACATATGCATGTTTAAATTTTACATGTGTGCCAGAATGAGAAAAAAAATCAATCAACCAAAATCAACTCAGAACTAACACATGTTAGAATTACTAGATAAGAACATGGAAAGAGTTACTATAACTGCATTTCATATATTCAAAAGGCTAGAGAAAATGTTTAGCACATTAAATAGAGACATTAAAGATACTAATAAAAAAATCAAACTTCTAGAGATTAAAAAACTGTAATATTTGAAATGAAAAATGTTTTAGATGAGATTAACATCAGATTTGGCATTGTTGAAGAAAACGCCGGTGAACTGGAAGACAGCAATAGAAATTATCCAAAAAATAAACATAGAAAAAACATTTGAAAGAGAGAGGGTGAGAGAGAGGGAAGAAAGGAAGGAAGGAAATAATATCAGTAAGTTGTGCAATAACCTCAAGGGATCTAGTATATCTGTACCTGGAATTCAAAAAAAAAAAATATATATATATATATATATATTTGAAGAAATAATGGCTAAAAATTTTGAAATTTGATGAAAACCATAAACTCACAGATCCAAGAACTTCAGCAAACCCTAAGCACATAAAAATGATACCAAGGCACATTATAACAAATTACTCAAAATCAGTGATAAAGAGAAAAATATTAAAAGCGGCTAGAGAAAAAAGTCACCTTACTTAGAGGATGAAGATAAAAATAACTGCAGATTTCTCATCACAGCAAATGTAATCAAGAAGCCATCAGAACAACAGCTATAAAGTACTGAAATAAAAAACTATCAAACTACTATTCTATGAAGAGGGAAAATGTCTTTCAGAAATGAAGGTGAATATTCACAATAGCCAAAAGGTGGAAACAATCTAAATGGACACCAATGGATGAATGAATAAACAAAATATGCTATATCCATACAATGGAATATTATTCTACCATAAAAATAAATAATAAACTGATACAAGGTTCATATAGATGAACCTTGGAAACATTATGCTAAGTGAAAAAAGCCAGTAACAAAGGACTACCTATTACATGATCTCAGTCATATTAAAGTCTAGAATAGGAAAACATATAGAGACAGAAAGCAATGTAGTGTTTACTTAGGAGTTGGGGAGGGGGGGGAACAAAGCGGTGAGGAATGATAGCTAAAGAATATCAGGTTTCAGGTATTCTCTGGTGGCCTAGAGGTTAGGATTTCGAGCTTTCACTGCCATGGTTTCTGTTCAATGTCTGGTCAGGAAAATGCAGCATGGCATAGAGTAGCATGCCATAGCATAGCATGGTAGAGCCAAAAACAGAATACCAGGTTTCTTTTCAGGTGATGAAAATATTCTAAAATTGACTATGGTAATAGTTGCACATAACTGTGAAGATACTAAAAACTGTTGCATTGTACACTTATAAATGAGTGAATCATGTGAATTAGTCCTCAAGAAAGCTGTTTTTGGGGATTTTCCTATTGATCCAGTGGCTTAGACTCTGCATTCCCAATTCAAGGGGGTCTAGTTTCAATCCCTGGTCAGGAAACTAGATCCCACATGCTGCAACTAAGAGCTCTCACACTGCAACTGAAAAGATCTTGCATGCTGCAACAAAGATTGAAGATCCCACATACTGCAATTAAGACCTGGCTCAGACAAATAATTCTTTTTTTAAAAGTTGTTTTTAAACCCACTCCAGTACTCTTGCCTAGAAAATCCCATGGACGGAGGAGCCTGGTGTCCATGGGGTCGCAAAGAGTTGAACACGACTGAGTGACTTCACTTTCACTTTCTGCTTTCAAAGAAAATGGAATGTAAATCATAGGTCCACAAGCCCTTATCTGAAGCCATTGGGACAGGACACGTTTCGGAATTTAGGTTGTGTGAGTTCTTTAGAAAGGTGATAGGAGGCGTACACCACACAGCCCCAGGCAGCCAGCACCTGGTGACCAAGCCCACCCGTGGTTCCCGCAGAGCACGTGTGTCCCCGCAGTTGGCGTGAGAGAAGGCTGTACATAGACTTTGGGGTCTGCATCAGGTTTGCCAACACATGAGTTAAAGAAAATTTTTTGATTCATAGAATTTTTTGGACTTCTGAATGTGAATAAGAAATATTGGGTTTGTGTTTACCTTTAAAGTGCTTTTTACCAAAGATAGGCACCAATAAAGATGTCTTAAAACAGGAAAAATAAAAAATAAAAAAAAAATAAAAGTTGTTTTTAGAAAAAAAATGAAGGTGAAATAAGAACTACTTCAAACATAGAAAATCTGAATGTATTCATCAACAGCAGAGCTGCACCACTAGAAATGTTAAAGAAATGCCCTTCATGGAAAAAGAAAATGATACCAGATAGAACTACTCAAAAAAAAAAAAATGAAGACGAGCACCAGAAATATGTGAGAAAATATGTTTTCTCTTATTTAAATGTCATTAAAATATAAATAAAAGTAATAACAATATGGTGGGAAGGTATATAGCATGTAAAATACATGACATCAGCACAAAGGCTGGGAAGGGAGCAATGGAAATATACTAGGATATTAATATAAGGTAGTTATATTATATTATATATAACTACCTTACATTAATATGACTATTACTTGAATGTAAACTGTTATAAATTAAAGATGAACATTATGCATTCTAAATCAAACACTAACATAACAAAGAAAATTACAACTAATAAAGCAATAAAGAAGATAAGATTATATGAAAACACCAATTCAATAAAAAGCAGTAAAAGAGGAAAAGGAGAAGAAACGAAGAACAAACAAATAATAAGATGGCAGATTTAAACCTAACCATTACAAATAATCACATTAAATGTAAATGGTATAACAACTCCCAATTAAAAGGCATAGGTTACCAAATTAGGTAAAAAAACAAACCAAACTATATGCTGCCTACAAAAAAACCCACTTTGAATATAAAGATACAAATAGGTTAAAATTATAAGAGTGGGTAAGGTTATTCTACGCTAATACTAATGAAAAGCTGGAAGTGCTATCAAAGTAAACTTCAGAACAAAGACTATCACTAGGAATATAAGAAGTTATTTCATAAAGATAAAAGGGTCGACTCATTAAGAGGGTAAAAATCTTAAGTTTATAAACCTAATAATTAAGCATCAAAATATATGAAGAAAAACCTGATTAAACTGTAAGGAGTAAATAAGTCTACAATCTTAATCAGAGATTCCAATTTCCTTCTACCCAAACCGGTCAAATAACTAGAAAGAAAATCAGCAACTATACAGAAGACTTGAAAAACTGTCAACCAACCTAATATAATTAATACTTCTATTAATAGAACACTCCACCCAACAACAGCAGAATACACACTGTTTTCAAGTGTACCATAGAGCATTTACTATGATAGAGACCATATTCTGAGCAATAAAATAAGTCTTCTTATATTTAAATTTTTTCAAGGCATTCAGAGTAAGCACAATGGAATTAGACTAGAAATCAATAACAAGGACATGCAGAAAATCTCTGACTGTTGGGAAACTAAACTTCTATTAATAAATAACCCATAAGTCACAGAAGATATCAAAAAAATTACAAACTGTTTTCAACTATATAAAACTGAAAATACAGCATATCAAAATTTGTGGGATGTAATAAAGCCATACTCAAAGGAAAGTTTACAGCACTAAAGCATCTATATTAGAAAAAAAAGAAAGATTTCAAATCAGTGACTTCAGCCAAAAAAAAAAAAAACGAAAATAAGAAATAAAAAGGAAGTCATAAAGATCTAAACAAAAAACAATACAAAAAAATCAATGAAATCAAATGATGAGAAAAATCAGTAAAACTGATACGTTTCTAGCCATATTGATCAGGAAAATTTAAGAGTATAAGACGAATTGATTAGAAGGGTGCATATCAACCCAGGGGCTTCCCTGGTGGCTCAGTAGTAAAGAATCTGCTTGCAAGATGCAGGTTCAATCCCTGGGTCAGGAAAATCCCCTAGAGAAGGAAGTGGCAAACCACTCCCGTATTCTTTTCTGGGAAATCCCATGAACAGAGGAGCCTGGCAGACTACAGTCCATGGGGTCACAAAAGTCAGACACTACTTAGCAACTAAACCAACCATATCAACCCAGATAAACATCATAAATGTAATCCATAATGCAGAGGTGAAAAAGCAAGTTGCAAAAGAATATATACAGTAACACTCTGCATAAGTTCACAAACATGTAAAATGTGTATATGTATGCGTGATACACATAAAGTATTTTTAAAAGAGCAAGGTAAATATGGTTTTAAAAATTCAGGATTGTAATTATCTCTGGCAAAGACGGTAGGAAATGGTTCACTGAAGGCTTCAACTGAGTTGTTGACAGTCTTTCTTTTTTAATCAGTGTGATGGTTATATGGGTGTTAATTTCATTATTTTTATAACTTACATTATATATATTCTTTTGTATGTCCAAAAAATTTCACAATAAAAATTTCAATAAAATCAGATGGCTGGATGGCATCACCAACTCGTTGGATGTGAGTGTGAGTGAACTCTGGGAGTTGGTGATGGACAGGGAGGCCTGGCGTGCTGCAATTCATGGGGTCACAGAGTCGGACACGACTGAGTGACTGAACTGAACTGAACTGAACCAGTAAAGGAGAACTGAATGTATAACTTTCAAAACAACAGAAAGGAAGGAAAAAGAACACAAAAAATGTAAGCAAAGCAACAGAGAGCAGAAAAAGAGCAAAGCAAGGAGAAGGAACAAGGAAAAGCCAGGATAACTATAAAGCATGAAAGGAGAGGATAACAACAAATATCCAAAATTGCAATTAATATAAACCAACTAAATTTGCCAGTAAAAAATAGAAATTCATATTGAGTTAATAAAATAAAACTTTGCATGTGTATTTGTAAAAGAAACACCTAAACCATAAAACAATATCATAGAAAGGTTGAAAGCAAAGGAGTGGGAAAGTTATTCCCATTCAAATTCTTGCCAAAAGAAAGTTGATGTAGACTATTAATATTAGTTAAGATAAACTTTAAAGCAAATATGCACAGGTACAAAAGAGAATCACTACATAATGAAAAGATAAATTCACCAAGAAGCTCCAACAGTTCTGAATTTAGCCACACCTAAAAACATGGCCTTAAAATATAGAAAGCAAACATGCAGAGAGGTACTTCCAACTCTAATGTTATGTTATTAAATTCTAACTTACTTCTCCCAGCAATGATACAGATATGTGTAGATACAGATGTTCTGAACAACACAATTTATATACTTGGGTTAATGATAAAACTCTGAATACTCTTTCTTTTCAAGTACACATGGAATATTTAATATAAATATTAATACATACATACATACCAGGCACTAAAGAGCAAATTCTAATATTGTAGAATCTGATGCTATTGAGATGAAGAAACCTAAATTTCACTTGAGTTTATAAGTAATATCCCCCAGAACATACACTTAGGTAGTACATGGTTGACTTCATGGTCTCTAACAATAACCATTACATTATACCATTTCTATTAAATGTTTAATTAAAGATTAAAAAATTGTATGCCCCATAAGATAGTACGTTTATTCCCTCTACATTATCAATGACACACTTGTCTCTGAGTAGGTATTCCTAATAATAGAAACATTCTATTTTACTAGAAAGCCATAATTTGAAATATGGGTAATTTTAATGGATTGTATAAGCATGCTAGATAGAAAAATAACACACCAACAAATAAGTCAGATAAATAAAACTGTGGGAAGATAGATTAGGGTCACATCAATGCTAGTTTATACATTAGACAAAGGTAGAGTATAAAAGATTATTAGGGAAGTGTCATGTTTCAGAAAAGGTACATGATTCATATAAGTAAGGGGGATCCTTTCAAAATATTGCTTGCAAACTACATCACAAAGTATCCAAATTGACTCTCCTTTGTTTCTGAGATGTCTATCTCAAAAACTAACATAGCAGTGTAAAGATATATAAATATATGTTGCTACTACCTATTCCTGTGTTATGACATTGATTGAGCTATTTCTTTTTGTAGGATCTTGGATTTGGTCCAGAATCTTTCTGAACACAATTCTACCAAATGTTGAACCTAGTACTGTAACACAGAACAAGATTAAGAATTAATGTCTAGAACCAGCTCCATCACCTACTTAGCTGTGATCATATGAAACGTACTTTGCACCCCTAAGCCTTGATTATAAAATGAGATTGATGATATTTGCCTTACAGGATTATACAAAATAATGTAATCAGTACGTAGCCCAAATAGCCATTTAATAAATATTAGTCTTTGCTGGCATATTGAGTGCAGCACTTTCACAGCATCATCTTTCAGGATTTGAAATAGCTCAACTGGAATTCCATCACCTCCACTAGCTTTGTTCACAGTGATGCTTTCTAAGGCCCACTTGACTTCACATTCCAGGATGTCTGGCTCTAGGTGAGTGATCACACCTTCGTGATTATCTGGGTTGTAAAGATCTTTTTTGTACAGTTCTTCTGTGTATTCTTGCCACTTCTTCTTAATATCTTCTGCTTACGTTAGGTCCATACCATTTCTGTCCTTTATTGAGCCCATCTTTGCATGAAATGTTCCCTTGGTATCTCTAATTTTCTTGAAGAGATCTCTAGTCTTTCCCATTCTGTTGTTTTTCTCTATTTCTTTGCACTGATCACTGAAGAAGGCTTTCTTATCTCTTCTTGCTATTCTTTGGAACTCTGCATTCAGATGCTTATATCTTTCCTTTTCTCCTTTGCTTTTCACTTCTCTTCTTTTCACAACTATTTGTAAGGCCTCCCAGACAGCCACTTTGCTTTTTTGCATTTCTTTTCCATGGGGATGGTCTTGATTCCTGTCTCCTGTACAATGTCACAAACCTCAGTCCATAGTTCATCCGGCACTCTATCTATCATATCTAGCCCCTTAAATTTATTTCTCACTTCCACTGTATAATCATAAGGGATTTGATTTAGGTCATACCTGAATGGTCTAGTGGTTTTCCCCATTTTCTTCAATTTAAGTCTGAATTTGGCAATAAGGAGTTCATGATCTGAGCCACAGTCAGCTCCTGGTCTTGTTTTTGCTGACTGTAAAGTGCTTCTCCATTTTGCTACAAAGAATATAATCAATCTGATTTCAGTGTTGACCATCTGGTGATGTCCATGTGTAGAGTCTTCTCTTGTGTTGTTGGAAGAGGGTGTTTGCTATGACCAGTGTGTTCTCTTGGCAAAATTCTATTAGCCTTTGCCCTTCTTCATTCCACATTCCAAGGCCATACTTGCCTGTTACTCTCAGTGTTTCTTGACTTCCTACTTTTGCATTCCAGCCCCCTATAATGAAAAGGACATCTTTTTTGGGTGTTAGTGCTAAAAGGTCTTGTAGGTCTTCATAGAAACATTCAACTTCAGCTTCTTCAGTGTTACTGGTTGGGGCATAGACTTGGATTACTGTGAAACTGAATGGTTTGCCTTGGAAACAAACAGAGATCATTCTGTCGTTTTTGAGATTGCATCCAAGTACTGCATTTTGGACTCTTTTGTTGACCATGATGGCTACTCCATTTCTTCTAAGGGATTCCTGCCCACAGTAGTAGATATGATGGTGAAATTAAAAGATGCTTACTCCTTGGAAGAAAAGTTATGACCAACCTAGATAGTATATTGAAAAGCAGAGACATTTCTTTGCCAACAAAGGTCCATCTAGTCAAGGCTATGGTTTTTTCAGTGGTCATGTATGGATGTGGGAGTTGGACTGTGAAGAAAGCTGAGCGCTGAAGAATTGATGCTTTTGAACTGTGGTGTTGGAGAAGACTCTTGAGAGTCCCTTGGACTGCAAGGAGATCCAACCAGTCCATTCTGAAGGAGATCAGCCCTGGGATTTCTTTGGAGGGAATGATGCTGAAGCTGAAGCTCCAGTACTTTGGCCACCTCATGCAAAGAGTTGACTCATTGGAAAAGACTGATGGTGGGAGGGATTGGGGGCAGAAGGAGGAGGGGACGACAGAGGATGAGATGGCTGGATGGCATCACCAACTCAATGAACGTGAGTCTGAGTGAACTCCGGGAGTTGGTAATGGACAGGGAGGCCTGGCGTCCTGGAATTCATGGGGTCACAAAGAGTCGGACACGACTGCACTGAACTGAACTGAACTGAAGTTAAATTCACCCATTCCAGTCCATTTTAGTTCGCTGAGTCCTAGAATGTCGACGTTCACTCTTGCCATCTCCTGTTTGACCACTTCTAATTTGCTTTGATTCATGGACCTAACATTCCAGGTTCCTATGCAATATTGCTCTTTACAGCATCGGACCTTGCTTCTATCACCAGTCACATCCACAACTGGGTATTGTTTTTGCTTTGGCTCTATCCTTTCATTCTTTCTGGAGTTATTTCTCCACTGATCTCCAGTAGCATATTAGGCACCTACTAACCTGGGAGTTCCTCTTTCAGTATCCTATCATTTTGCCTTTTCATACTGTTCATGGGGTTCTCAAGGCAAGAATACTGAAGTGGTTTGCCATTCCCTTCTCCAGTGGACCACATTCTGTCGGAAATATTTGAAAAACTCAGCAGTGGCCACAGGACTGGAAAAGGTCAGTTTTCACTGTAATCCCAAAGAAAGGCAATGCCAAAGAATGATCAAACTACCACACAATTGCACTCATCTCACACGCTAGTAAAGTAATGCTCAAAATTCTCCAAGCCAGGCTTCAGCAATAAATGAATCATGAACTTCCAGATGTTGAAGCTGGTTTTAGAAAAGGCAAAGGAACCAGAGATCAAATTGCCAACATCTGCTGGATCATGGAAAAAGCAAGAGAGTTCCTGAAAAACATCTCTGCTTCACTGACTATGCCAAAGCCTTTGATTGTGTGGATCACAATAAACTGTGGAAAATCCTGAAAGAGATGGGAATAGCAGACCTCCTGACCTGCCTCTTGAGAAACCTATATGCAGGTCAGGAAGCAACAGTTAGAACTGGACATGGAACAACAGACTGGTTCCATATAGGAAAAGGAGTACGTCAAGGCTATGTATTGCCACCCTGCTTATTTAACTTATATGCAGAGTACATGATGAGAAACGCTGGGCTGAAAGAAGCACAAGCTGGAACCGAGATTGCCAGGGGAAATATCAATAACCTCAGTTATGCAGATGACACCACCCTTATGGCAGAAAGTGAAGAGGAGCTAAAAAGCCTCTTGATGAAAGTGAAAGAGGAGAGTGAAAAAGTTGGCTTAACATTAAAAAATGTTGGCTTAAAAGCTCAACATTCAGAAAATGAAGATCATGGCATCTGCTCCCATCACTTCATGGGAAATAGATGGGGAAACAGTGGAAACAGTGTCTGACTTTATCTTTTTGGGCTCCAAAATCACTACAGATGGTGACTGCAGCCATGAAATTAAAAGACGCTTACTCCTTGGAAGAAAAGTTGTGACCATCCTAGATAGCATATTGAAAAGCAGAGACATTACTTTGCCACAAAGGTCCGTTTAGTCAAGGCTATGGTTTTTCCTGTGGTCATGTATGGATGTGAGAGTTGGACTGTGAAGAAGGCTGAGCACTGAAGAATTGATGCTTTTGAACTGTGGTGTTGGAGAAGACTCTTGAGAGTCCCTTGGACTGCAAGGAGATCCAACCAGTCCATTCTGAAGGAGATCAGCCCTGGGATTCCTTTGGAAGTAATGATGCTAAAGCTGAAACTCCAGTACTTTGGCCACCTCATGAGAAAAGTTAACTCACTGGAAAAGATTCTGATGGTGGGAGGGATTGGGGGCAGGAGGAGAAGGGGGCGACAGAGGATGAGATGGCTGGAGGGCATCACCGACTCAATGGATGTGAGTTTGAGTGAACTCTGGGAGATGGTGATGGACAGGGAGGCCTGGCATGCTGCGATTCATGGGGTCCCAAAGAGTTGGACACAACTAAGCGATTGAACTGAACTGAGTCTTTCTTTTTTCCATATTGCTATTGAAACTAGTACATACTATGGGCCTGGCTTTTTCATATTATCTTCAACAGCTATAAATATACCCTGATTTAAAGAATTCATGGCATTCAGATATCTTGTGTGTTTGTGTGTGTGTGTGTGTGTGTATGTCTAGTCATTCAGTCCTGTCTGGCTCTTCGCAACCCCATGGACTGTAGCCTGCCTGCCAGGCTCCTCTGTCCATGGAATTTTCCTGGCAAGAATACTGGAGAGGTTGCCATTTCCTACTCCAAGGGATCTTCCAGACCCAAGGAGTGAACCCACGTCCCTTGCGTCTCCTGCATTGGCAAGCGGATTCTTTACCACTGGACCATAGGATAGTATACCAAATATACATCTCCTTCCAGTGTCCATGCAAATGTTCCTTTAAGGCCTACCCAGACAACCCTGTTTAAAGTTACACCTATGCCCCACCCCTAGCACTCCTAATTCCTTTACCCTGTTCTTCTTCTCTTTAACACTCATTTCTTTCTAAGGTAATGTAGAAACAGTGATATCTTTCATTGTCTTGATAGAAAGTAAGCTCCATTCGAATTGTTGTTGTTCAGTCACTATGTTGTGTCTGATTCGTTGTGACCCCATGGATTGTGGCCCACCAGGCTCCTCTGTCCATGGAATTTTCCAGTCAAGAATACTAGAGTGGGTTGCCAGTTCCTCTTCCAGGGGATCTTTCCAACCCAGGGATCAAACCAGTGTCTCCTGTGTTTCCTGCATTGGCAGGCAGATTTTTTTTTTTTTAACCACTGAGCCACCTAGGAAGACCACCTGCCCTATAACAAAGTGAGTGAAGTTGCTCAGTCGTGTCCGACTCTGAGACCCCATGAACTGTTGCCTACCAGGCTCCTCCGTCCATGGGATTTTCCAGGCAAGAGTACTGGAGTGGGTTGCCATTTCCTTCTCCAGGGTATCTTCCCGACCCAGGGATCAAACCCGGGTCTCCCACTTTGTAGGCAGATGCTTTACTGTCTGAACTGGAGGAAAGGACTGCCCTATAACAAGTACTTTTTAAAGATTTTTTAAATTATTACTCTCAAAGCATAATACACATTTAGGATGAAGTTTATCATTAACAATAGTGAAAATAAATCCATATTTCAAAAACTCTTCTTGATAAAAAGTTCTTTGGGCAATTTCTTGTCAGCTCTAATAGATTATCAATGCATTGCTTTTATATTGCAATGTGCTGAAAAAGAGCTCTAATTAGATCATAATTATTTTTACCTTGTGATGTGGCTAAGAAAAACCTCTACTAGGAGGAGGAGAAAGTACTACCATTTTATCATTAATAATATCTTCAAAGTTTCTTTGCAGGAATCTTTTCATGCTTAAATTATATGCACAATTTGTCAGGTTATTTAAAATAATTTAACTATGTAATATAATCTATAAATTTCACTTAACCCAACAAAGGCCAGCTCCTATCACCTCACAGTAAACTGAAAGCAAACAAAAAAACTGAAGTCCCTAGAAACCCTCTGTATTGTACAATTCCGACTCTCATCTCTCAGAATCCTTCATCTCCCTGTCTTACACCTTCCTCCACTTAGGAGACTACTATTCTAAATCACCAAAGCAAATGAAAGAATAAATTATATATTGTTGTCTTCAATGTTGGCAAAAACAGCAAATCTGGGTACCTTCCCCATTCTACAACACAGACTATTATTTGATTTTTAATGTCAGAGTAAAGGTTAATTGCATGAATACCTTGTTTAGTCTTGGAGCCCCGGTGGCTTGCATTCCTGAGATAAGTGTGCAAATGAAATCGGTCTATATGTGGTTGTTCTAGCATAGCCCCTGTGGAGATAATTTTTAGGTCAGCAATTGTTCTCTTCAAATCCCCTGAAGTCACTCTACCTCTTAGATAACGGGAGTCTTCTGCTACCTCTCCTACAACTATCAAACCTACAAGACTTCAGTGATTTTATAATGCTCGTGACAACTTCAAGTGACAGCTCAGTGGGTAAAGAATCCACCTGCAATGCAGGAGATCCCAGTTCAATTCCTGGGGTGAGAAGAAGGGCTAGGATACCCACTCCAGTATTCTTGGACTTTCCTTGTGGCTCAGCTGGTAAAGAATGCACCTGCAATGAGGGAGACCTGGATTGGGAAGATCCCCTGGAGAACGGAAAGGCTACCCAGTCAAGTATTCTGGCCTGGAAAATTCCATGGACTGTATAGTCCATGGGGTCCCAAAGAGTTGGACATGACTGAGCGACTTTTACTGTCACTTTCTGACAATCTCAAGACCCTCCACCAATCCTTAAAGACCTCTGACTATTCCTTACTCTCTTACACTCACCCTTCACTTGAATACAACCTCAGTTCAGTTCTGTTCAGTCGCTCAGTTGTGTCTGACTCTTTGCAACCCCATGAATCCCAGCATGCCAGGCCTCCCTATCCATCACCAACTCCCAGAATTTACTCAAACTCGTGTCCATTGACCATCTCATCCTGTGTCATTCCCTTCTCCTCCTGCCCCCAATCCCTCCCAGCATCAGGGTCTTTTCAAATGCGTCAGCTCTTCACATGAGGTGGCCAAAGTATTGGAGTTTCAGCTTCAACATCAGTCCTTCCAATGAACACGCAGTACTGATCTCCTTTAGGATGGACTGGTTGGATCTCCTTGCAGTCCAAGGGACTCTCAAGAGTCTTCTCCAACACCACAGTTCAAAAGCATCAATTCTATGGCACTCAGTTTTCTTTATAGTTCAACTCTCACATTCATACATGACCACAGGAAAAACCATAGCCTTGACTAGATGGACCTTTGTTGTCAAAGTAATATCTCTGCTTTTTAATATGCTCTATAGGTTGGTCATAACTTTCCTACCAAGGAACAAGTGTCTTTTAATTTCATAGCTGCAATCACGATCTGTAGTGATTTTGGAGCCCAGAAAATAAAGTCAGCCACTGTTTCCACTGTTTCCTCATCTATCTGTCATGAAATGATGGGACCGGATGTCATGATCTTAGTTTTCTGGATGTTGAGCTTTAAGCCGACTTTTTCACTGTCCTCTTTCAATTTCATCAAAAGAGGTTTTAGTTCCTCTTCACTTTCTGCCATAAGGGTAGGGTCATCTGCATATCTGTGGTTATTGATATTTCTCCCAGCAATCTTGATTTCAGCTTATGCTTCCTAGAGCCCAGCGTTTCTCATGATGTCCTCTGCATATAAGTTAAATAAGCAGGGTGACAACATACAGTCTTGACGTACTCCTTTTCCTATTTGGAACCAGTCTGTTGTTCCATGTCCAATTCTAACTGTTGCTCCTTGACTTGCATTCTCTTTCATAATTTTTCATAGTTTATTGTGATCCACACAGTCAAAGGCTTTGGCATAGTCAATAAAGCAGAAGTAGATGTTTTTCTGAAACTCTCTTGCTTTTTCGATGATCCATCGGATGTTGGCAATTTGATCTCTGGTTCCTTTGCCTTTTCTAAATCCAGCTTGAACAACTAGAAGTTCACGGTTAACGTATTGCTGAAGCCTGGCTTGGAGAATTTTGAGCATTACTTTACTAGTGTGTGAGATGAGTGCAACTGTGCAGAAGTTTGATCATTCTTTGGCATTGCCTTTCTTTGGGATTGGAATGAAAACTGACCTTTTCCAGTCCTGTGGCCACTGCTGAGTTTTACACATTCCACATTTGCTTACATATTGAGCGCAGTACTTTCACAGCATCATCTTTCAGGATTCGAAAATAGCTCAACTGGAATTCCATCACCTCCACTAGCTTTGTTTGTAGTGATGCTTCCTAAGGCCCACTTGACTTCACATTCCAGGATGTCTGGCTCTAGGTGAGTGATCACACCATTGTGATTATCTTGGTCATGAAGATCTTTTTTGTATAGTTCTGTGTATTCTTGCCACCTCTTCTTAATATCTTCTGCTTATGTTAGGTCCAGACCATTTCTGTCCTTTATCGAGCCCATCTTCACATGAAATTTTCCCTTGGCATCTCTAATTTTCTAGAAAAGATCTCTAGTCATTCCCATTCTATTGTTTCCTCTATTTCTTTGCATTGATCACTGAGGAAGGCTTTCTTTTCTCTCCTTGCTATTCTTTGGAACTCTACATTCAAACGGACATATCTTTCCTTTTCTCCTTTGCTTTTGGCTTCTCTTCTTTTCACAGCTATTTATAAGGCCTCCCCAGGCAGCCATTTTGCTTTTTTGCCATTCTTTTCCATGGGGATGGTCTTGATCCCTGTCTCCTGTACAATGTCACGAACCTCAGTCCATAGTTCATCAGGCACTCTATCAGATCTAATCCCTTAAATCTATTTCTCACTTCCACTGTATAATCATAAGGGATTTGATTTAGGTCATACCTGAATGGTTTAGTGGTTTTCCCCACTTTCTTCAATTTAAGTCTGAATTTGGCAATAAGGAGTTCATGATCTGAGCCACAGTCAGCTCCCGGTCTTATTTTTGCTGACTGTATAGAGCTTCTCCATCTTTGGCTGCAAAGAATATAATCTATCTGATTTCGGTGTTGGCCATCTGGTGATGTCCATGTGTAGAGTCTTCTCTTGTGTTGTTGGAAGAGGGTGTTTGCTATGACCAGTGCGTGAGATACCCCACGTCCAAGATTGTAGTTGCTGAGAGAGGGCATGGCTGCTGAGCAGAGAGCGGCACAGGAGCAGTGAGCGGCAGAGAGGAGATACTCCACATCCAAGGTAAGAGAAACCCAAATAAGACGGTAGGTGCTGAGAGAGGGCATCAGAGGGCAGACAGACTGAAACCTACAATCACAGAAAACTAGCCAATCTGATCACATGGACCACAGCCTTGTCTAACTCAGTGAAACTAGGTCATGCCATGTGGGGCCATGCAAGATGGATGGGTCATGGTGAAGAGGTCTGATAGAATGTGGTCCACTGGAGAAGCGAATGGCAAACCACTTCAGTATTCTTGCCTTGAGAACCCTGTGAACAGTATGAAAAGGCAACAAGATAGGACACTGAAAGATGAACTCCCCAAGTCGGTAGGTGCCCAATATGCTACTGGAGATCAGTGGTGAAATAACTTCAGAAAGAACGAAGGGATGGAGCCAAAGCAAAAACAACATCCTTTGTGGATGGGACTGGTGATGGAAGTAAAGTCGGATGCTGTAAAGAGCAATATTATATAAGAACCTGGAATGTTAGGTCCATGAATCAAGGCAAATTGGAAGTGGTCAAACAGGAGATGACAGGAGTGAACATCGACATTCTAGGAATCAGCAAAATAAAATGGACTGGAATGGGTGAATTTAACTCAGATGACCATTATATCTACTACTGTGGGCAGGAATCCCTTAGAAGAAACAGAGCAGCCATCATGGTCAACAAAAGAGTCCAAAATACAGTACTTGGATGCAATCTCAAAAAATGACAGAATGATCTCAGTTCATTTCCAAGGCAAATCATTCAATATCACTGTAATCCAAGCCTATGCCCCAACCAATAACACTGAAGAAGTTGAAGTTGAATGGTTCTGTGAAGACCTACAAGACCTTCTAGAACTAGCACCCCCAAAAGATGTCCTTTTCATTATAGGGGGCTGGAATGCAAAAGTAGGAAGTTAAGAGATACCTGGAATAACAGGCATATTTGGCCTTGAAGTACAGACTGAAGCAGGGCAAAAGCTAATAGAGTTTTGCCAAGAAAAGACAACCTCAAGCTGCCTTAGAAATTCACTTTAATACCCAGTATGATCCCCTCCCTTTGTGACTTATTAACAAAATACTATTCACGTATATCTTTTGTCTGCTGTGATGGATTTGCCAGAACACAGGATAAACAGCAGAGGAGACCACAGTAGAGTACACCCACTGCAAAACACACTCAACTCAGGACAGCAGGATAAAGAGCTCCGGGAATCAGAGCAGGTGACCAGAGTTCAAATATTGCACTCTCCTGAGTCCAGGAGCCAAGAGTGTGTAATGGCTCACAGAACTTGGGGGTAGGGACTGGGGGTGTGGAGTTAAATCCCAGTCAGATGCATTATATTCACATGGGAAATATTTCCGAGATAGAGAAAAGCAGTGCTCCATAAAGCTGTTCTCTTTCCAGAGGCGTGTTGTCTCTCTGAGAGTTCATCTTGGCAGATTATATGTTTATTTTCAAATACTCAAAACATTTTAGAATTCTGCTTGAAAAGGCCTTTGCAGACTAAAGCACATTCTTTCAATCATCTTTAAGGATAAGAAATTATCATTATTTGAAGCTAGCTCTTATTTTAGACAATAGCCTCCAAGAGTAAGTTGTAGAAAAGTGGATAAACAAGCCAGTACTAAATACGGGTCAAGAATTAGATGTGAGTGTAAAGCGAATGTGACTGATTTTCTTCTCATGGTTATCTATAACATAGCTTATTAATTTTATCACATTACCCCATAATAGCTTCCCAGGGGGTGCTAGTGGTAAAGATCCTGGCTGCCAATGAAGGAGACATAAGAAACTCGGATTCAATCCCTGGGTCAGGAAGATCCCCTGGAGGAGGGCATGACAACTCACTCCAGTATCTTTGCCTGGAGAATCCCATGGACAGAGGAGCCTGGCAAGCTACAGTCCATAGGATCTCATAGAGTCGGACATTACTGAAGTGATGAGCAGACACATACTTCATAATTATTTTGGAGTACTTTACAGAAAAGAATTTGAAAATGATATATGGTATCACAAAGAAAACTTAGAGGAGAAAGAAACAAAAGCATTTAAATTACAATATTCATTATTTACAATGATCAAGAACCATTACCAATAACTCTTAACTATCAGCTACTGGACCCATTTTAAGGATCTATCTGGTCCAAGACAATAAGCAACATTTAAAATATGTACATACAGAGGCTCATATATACACATGTATGTTGCTTCAGTCGTGTCTGACTATTTGCAACCCTATGGACTACAGCCCGCCAGGCTTCTCTGTTCATGGGATTCTCCAGGCAAGAATTATAGGAGTGGGTTGCCATGCCTCCTCCAGGGGGTCTTCCCAACCCAGGGATGGAACCCCCCTCTTTTATGTCTCCTGCATTGGCAGGCAAGCTCTTTACTACTAGCGCCACCTGGGAAGCCCCCATACATGCACACATACACAGAATAATCCAAGTTTTATTTTACCATGACGTGAAGTAAAGTGAAAGTCGCTTTGTCATTTCCAACTATTTGCGACCCCATAGACTAATATAATAGCCTGCCAGGCTCCTCTGTCCATGGAATGCTCCAGGCCAGAATACTGGCGTGGGTAGCCATTCCCTTCTCCAGGAGATCTTCCCAACCCAGGGATAGAACCTGAGTTTCCTGCATTGCAGGCAAATTCTTTACTGTCTGAGCTACAGGGAAGCTGTTTGTTATAACATAGAAAAATATATTTAAAAGTATGAAACATTTGTATAATTGGTATCATTAATGTAGTATCTTAAAGCTGGATGTAAGTACTTAAGTATAATTATGTACAAAGTCAACTTTTTTCTTGCTATACCATCTCCAAGAAAGCTTATTTTCTCATTCCCATAAGGTCAGTTCACATTCAACCCAGTTTAATATTAAAACTTTGGTTTAAAAGACAAAAGAGTTATTTTCAATATATGTTTTTTTTAACCTTTCTAAATATTTTACACATTAGAACATAACCTCTAGAAACCTAGGTTTGGGATTAGGGTCTACTTATAAAATAATAAGTAAAAGTTAAGGTTTCATTCAAAATATTTTATTTGAAGAAGATATCAGAAATCACTAAATAACATATAAAACAAATATATAGTTGATGGTATTGCTATGATTTTGAAAGGTTAATATATATTGAGAGTTTTTTTAATTCTTTAGGAAATAGCTTCATTAATTAACTAAAGGTCTTAATTTTCTTTTGTCTTCTTAGTATTTACAGTCAAAATTGATTCAAATTAGAATCAGAAAGAATAATCTCCTTCAAGTAGTAATCGTGATTATTTAAATATATTAAGGTTAAGAGAATTGGAGGTTGGTGAATATAATAAATGCTTCATCACAATATACTTTACCATTCTTCAGTTGTAGATTTTTTTTTTCAAGATATACAGCAATGGCTTTCAAAATAAAACAATGTTGCATCTTAGTTTTCAAGAAACCCCTGTTTTCTTAGAAATTCTTCTGTATAGCATCTTCAGCCTTACTCCAAATAATTTTTATGCTTTGGCTATAGTTGATATAATTGCATCCTGAAATTATTGTGAATGCTGCTTTTTAAACTGGTGTTGAATTTAGCTTTCCACTTTCAGATTTTAACAAAGGACACCACCCCCATCCTCCCCACCCAGTTAGTTAGGACAAACAGTCTTATAAAATTCCTTCAGAATTGACCACACTTAGCCACAAATTTAAATATCTCCAGTCTTCTTTTAACTTCCTAACTGAGATATTTTGTTTAAAAAAGGGAACAGAGAATTTCAAATTATCCCATGATTCTATACAAAGCCTTTTGCCTAAGAGTTTAAACAACATTTTGCATCATAGTGCTTTCTTAATTGTTGTTTTTATTGATTTGATTTATGCAGTATCTTTCTTCTGAACTTTTTCAAACCACTTGTAGTCATCTCTGCCTTCAAAGGAAGAGGGTAGAAGGGACAGAAACATCACTTTCCATTTTACCAGCAGAGGAAACAGATCACACATCAAGACAAGAAAATAAGAAGACTGGACTCTTCATTTTCCCATTCAGGGCTTTTAAAACTACCTCTCTAATTCTTTAGGCCTCCATATAATTTGTTAATAAATTTAAGCAGCTTAGAAAGTCAAGACAAACAGCCCTGGCTGAATTTACAGATAATTTCCTGCAGAGGGTTATGAACTTCAATCCTACTGCATAACACTTTCAAACTATTTTAGTCCTGGATGTCTCCCAGGGGTCTGGTGACAATCATATCAAATTGAGGATCCGCAATGTAGTAAGGACCACACTAAACACACAGGCACTCATTTATACTTGGAACTTTTAACCGGACTTTTCGTCCTTTACTCAACTTCCTAATGTTTAAATCCCATTTATCCTTTCAAAATCAGGAGCAAATGCTACCTCCTTCAGGAAGTCTCTCTTAATCCTCCCCTCCCCTCCCCCTCAATCCCCTAGTGCTAAAATAAATCTCTCTTCTGAACTCCCAGGAGTACTTTATTTGTATCTTTTAGCCCACGTAATTCATTCCACTTTATAATATTTTCTGTATCTTAACTCTGCTAATACTCTGCAAGTTCATTAGCTTAGGATCCATATCTGAATCTCTTTGTAAGACTTCAACACATTCTTTCTAAAAGCCAATCAGTTTGATTATAGGGATAGATACTAGAAAAAATTAAATGCTGGGCATTTCCAAGTGGAAAATTACCAAAGAAAATACACGCATTCTTGAAAAGGGTATTAGAAGGCTGGATAATAGTAAGACATGCTAATTAATTAGATATTGAAATGTCATTTGATGTAATCCAAATATTCCAATTAGGAACTTCTCATTACGTTACTGTTATCAGGACTGATCTCTTTTTACATGTGTCCAAACTCCTCTTCATGGCCTATAAGACCCTGTACGATGTCAAGCTGCATTTTCTGTCCCTCTGCCACAAAAAGTTCCTGTCCAACAAGCCAAGCTCTTTTTTGCCTCAGGACTTGTGCCATTTTTGGTCATTCTGCCACCTGGAACACTCCTCTCCACCCGTCTCCTTGCCTCCTCACCACACAACAGCTACTCCAAAACTCTTATGCAGACTGGTTCCTTATCCTTTAGATCTCAGCTTAAAAGACTCACCAGGCAACTCCATTTAAAAATGTCACCATAGGTTTCCCTATCACAATACTCTATTTTCTTCTTCATCACAATGTATACTTTTTTATTTGTTTCTGAACTTGTCTACATCATCTAGCTGCCGGATCAGATCCTATGCTCAAGAGAGCAGAAACCAACTATATCTAGTACTGCTGTTGTTCAGTCACTCAGTCATGTCTGACTTTTTGCGACGCTGTGGACTGCAGCACGCCAGACTTCCCTGTCCTTCACTATCTCCTGGAGCTTGCTCAAACTCATGTCCTTTGAGTCGATGATACCATCCAACTATCTCATCCTCTGTCATCCTCTTCTCCTCAGGCCTTCAATCTTTCCCAGCATCAGGGTATTTTCCAGTGAGTCACTTCTTCACACTAGGTGGCATACACTGTGCTTAAAAAGCAAGGCTGTAGATCCATGTCACATGAAGTGAATACATCGATAATTAAAGCCCAATTCTACAACAGGTTTACAGAAGCAGAGATACTAAGAAGAGGGGGCAAGAATACACAGAAGAACTATACAAAAAAGATTTTAATGACGCAGATAGCCACAATGTAGGTGATCACTCACCTACAGCCAGACATCCTGGAATGCAAAGTCAAATGGGCCTTAGGAAGCATCAATACAAAGCTAGTGAAGGTGATGGAATTCCAGCTAAGCTTCAAATCCTAACAGATGAGGCTGTGAAAGTGTTGCGCTCAACATGCCAGCAAATGTGGAAAACTCAGCAGTGGCCACAGGACTGGAAAAGGTCAGTTTTCATTCCAAATCTAAAGAAAGGAAATGCCAAAGAATGCTCAAACTACCATGCAATTGTACTCATCTCACAGGCTCGTAAAGTAATGCTCAAAATTCTCCAAGCTAGACTTCAACAGTACATGAACCAAGAACTTCCAGAAGTTCAAGCGGGATTTAGAAAAGGCAGAGGAACCAGAGATTAAATTGCCAACATCACTGGATCATAGAAAAAGCAAGAGAGTTCCAGAAAAACATTACTTCTGCTTTATTAAAGACTTCCCTGGTGGCTCAGAGGGTAAAGCATCTGCCTACAATGCGGGAGGCCTGGGTTCAATCCCTGGGTTGGGAAGATCTCCTGGAGAAGGAAATGGCAATCGACTCCAGTGTTCTTGCTTGGGAAATCCCATGGATGGAGAAGCCTGGTAGGCTATAGTCCATGGGGTTGCAAAGAGTCGGACACAACTGAGCAACTTCACTTTCTTTCTTTATTGACTACACCAAAGCTTTTGATTGTGTGGATCACAATAAACTGTGGAAAATTCTTTAAGAAATGGGAATATCAGACCACCTTACCTGCCTCCTGAGAAATCTGTATGCAGGTCAGGGAGCAACAGTTAGAACTGGACATGGAACAATGGACTGGTCCTAAATTGGGAAAGGAGTAAGATGACAACGCTGTATATTGTCACCCTGATTATTTAACCTATATGCAGAATACATCATGCGAAATGCCAGGCTGGATGAAGCCAAAGCTGGAATTAAGATTGCTGGGAGAAATATCAATAAACTCAGATATGCATATGACACCATCCTTATGACAGAAAGCAAAGAGGAACTAAAGAGTCTCTTGATGAAAGTGAAAGAGGAGAGTGTAAAAGCTGGCTTAAAACTCAACATTCAGAAAGCTACGATCACAGCATCTGGTCCCATCACTTCATGGCAAATAGAGGCGGAAACAATGAAAACTGTGACAGACTTTATTTTCTTGGGCTCCAAAATCACTGCAGATGGTGACTACAGCCATGAAATTAAAAGATGCTTGCTCCTTGGAAGAAAAGTTATGACCAACCTAGATAACATATTAAAAAGCAGAGATATTACTTTGCCAACAAAGGTCCATCTAGTCAAAGCTATGGTTTTTCCAGTAGTCGTGTACGGATGTGAGAGTTGGATTATAAAGAAAGCTGAGTGCCAAAGAATTGATGCCTTTGGACTGTGGTATTGAAGATTCTTGAGAGTCCTTTGGACTGCGAGGTGATCAAACCAGTCAATCCTAAAGGAAATTAGTCCTGAATATTCATTGGAAGGACTGATGCTAAAGCTAAAGCTCCAGTACTTTGGCCATCTGATGGGAAGAACTGACTCATCTGAAAAAACCCTGATGCTGAGGAAGATTGAAGGAAGGAGAAGAAGGGGACAACAGAGGATGAGATGGTTGGATGGTATCGCTTACTCGATGGACATGAGTCTGAGCAAGCTCCAGGAGATGGTGGTGGACAGGGAAGCCTGGCATGCTGCAGTTCATGGAGTCATAAACAGTCATGCTCAATTGAGCAACTGAACTGAACTGAACGATAGGTTTAAAGTGTAACCAACAAGGATCCATTAGTCATAACGCAAGTTACAGCTATTTCATTTCTTAACAATTTATTCTATCAGATACTTCTTAGCTACAACTTCCTCTGCTCCTGAAGCTAGCAATAATAAATATTATCTTTCCATTTTTCAATGTTTAAAATTCCAAGTCTGAACAAAGCAAACAAGAACGAAAGTTATAACATGAAGGAAAATATGGAAGACAATGTAAAAGAAGGAGGCTGGTTTCACTTGGTATCATAATTCCTAAAGAAGAATGAGCTCTTCAATTCTATTACTTCGCTAGAGTCTCAGTTCAGTTTAGTTCATTTCACTTGCTCAGTCGTGTCCAACTCTTTGCGACCCCATGAATCGCAGCATGCCAGGCCTCCCTGTCCATCACCAACTCCCGGAGTTCACTCAGATTCATGTCCATTGAGTCGGTGATGCCATCCAACCGTCATATCCTCTGTCATCCCTTTCTTCTTGTGCCCCCAATCCCTCCCAGAATCAGGGTCTTTTCCAATGAGTCAACTCTTCACATGAGGTGGCCAAAGTATTGGAGTTTCAGCTTTAGCATCAGTCCTTCCAATGAACACCCAGGACTGATCTCCTTTAGGATGAACTGGCTGGATCTCCTTGCAGTCCAAGGGACTCTCAAGAGTCTTCTCCAACACCACAGTTCAAAAGCATCAATTCTTTGGTGCTCGGCCTTCTTCATAGTCCAACTCTCCCATCCATACATGATCACAGGAAAAACCATAGCCTTGAATAGATGGACCTTAGTTGGCAAAGTAACGTCTCTGCTTTCCAATATACTATCTAGGTTGGTCATAACTTTGCTTCCAAGGAGTAAGTGTCTTTTAATTTCATGGCTGCAATCACCATCTGCAGTGATTCTGGAGCCCCAAAATATAAAGGCTGGCACTGTTTCCACTGTTTCCCCATCTATTTCCCATGAAGTGATGGGAGCAGATGCCATGATCTTAGTTTTCTGAATGTTGAGCTATAAGCCAACTTTTTCACTCTCCTCTTTCACTTTCAACAAGAGGCTTTTTAGTTCCCCTCATTTTCTGCCATAAGGGTGGTGTCATCTGCATATCTGAGGTTATTGTTATTTCTCCTGGCAATCTTGATTCCAGCTTGTGCGTCTTCCAGCCCAGCGTTTCTCATGATGTACTCTGCATATAAGTTAAATAAGCAGGGTGACCATATACAGCCTTGACAGACTCCTTTTCCTATTTGGAACCAGTCTGTTGTTCCATGTCCAGTTCTAACTGTTGCTTCCTGACCTGTATATAGGTTTCTCAAGAGGCAGGTCAGGTGGTCTGATATTCCCATCTCTTTCAGAATTTTCCACAATTTGTTGTGATCCACACAGTCAAAGGCTTTGGCATAGTCAATAAAGCAGAAATAGATGTTTTTCTGGAGCTCTCTTGCTTTTTCCATGATCCAGCAGAAGTTGGCAATTTGATCTCTGGTTCCTCTGCCTTTTCTAAAACCAGCTTGAACATCTGGAAGTTCACGGTTCACGTATTGCTGAAGGCTGGCTTGGAGAATTTTGAGCATTACTTTACTAGCATGTGAGATGAGTGCAATTGTGCGGTAGTTTGAGCATTCTTTGGCATTGCCTTTCTTTGGGATTGGAATGAAAACTGACCTTTTCCAGTCCTGTGGCCACAGCTGAGTTTTCCACATTTGCTGGCATATTGAGTGCAGCACTTTCACAGCATCATCTTTCAGGATTTGAAATAGCTGAACTGAAATTCCATCACCTCCACTAGCTTTGTTTGTAGTGATGCTTTCTAAGGCCCACTTGACTTCACATTCCAGGATGTCTGGCTCTAGGTGAGTGATCACACCATCGTGATTATCTGGGTCATGAAGATCTTTTTTGTATAGTTCTTCTGTGTATTCTTGTCACCTCTTCTTAATATCTTCTACTTCTGTTAGGTCCATACCATTTCTGGCCCTAATCGAGCCCATCTTTGCATGAAATGTTCCCTGGGTAGCTCTCATTTTCTTGAAGAGATCTCTCATCTTTCCCATTCTGTTGTTTTCCTCTGTTTTTTTGCATTGATCGCTGAAGAAGGTTTTCTTATCTCTCCTTGCTAGATAGTGTTTAATCAAACTCTTGGTTGCAACTCATTCATGGGCCATGAGATTAATTCTGTTGGTCATAACAAGCATCTTTTTCCCAGAATAGGAAAAAAAATCATAATACAATACACAGAGTATGAAATTTATTTTATGAAATGTGTGTTTTATATATGTATATCAACCTAGTTATATGTATTTATATATGAGGTCATGTATTTTTTACCATTTTAGGAAATAAACCCTGAATATTCACTGGAAGGACTAATGCTGAAGCTGAAGCTCCAGTACTCTGGCCACGTGATGCAAAGAGCCAGAGCCTGCTCATTGGAAAAGATCCTGATGCTGGGAAATATTGAAAGCCTGAGGAGAAGAGGATGACAGAGGATGAGATGGTTGGATGGTGTCACTCACTCAATGGACATGGGTTTAAGCAAACTCTGGGAAATAGGGAAAGACAGTGAAGCCTGGCATGCTGCAGTCCATGGGACCACAAAGAGTAGGACATGACTGAGCAACTGAACAACAACAATAATTTTTTACCATGAATTAAAGATAAAAATACTATGAAATCTTCATATGTTGTGGAGGAGTAAGGGAGCGGGTCACTTGTAGGTGCAAAAGTCAGAGAAAAAGCTAAGTTTTAAAAATCAAATAAAGTTCATATTAAAACTTTCCAAAGTGGTAATCTGCTTATAGATTGTTGTTTTATTAATTATTTGAGTGAGAAGCATTATGACCAGATGTACTCACTTTTAATTCAGAAAATTGATGCTGATTTAAAACAAACCTTTTTTTAACCTCTCTTTCTCTTAGACCTAAAATGTTCTGTTCAGAAATAAAACTAAAGGCATTCTGAGTTTATCTTCAGATTCAATTTCTAGCTTTAAAGTCCTTAATCACCATAAAGATTTAGCAATCCAAGATCCTTTGTCTCCTCCCAGGGAGAGTGATCCTTCCTTCCTTTATAAACTAACAAGTAAATACCTAGGGCAAGGATTAACCTCATTGTAAAACAAAACAAACAAATGTTCCTACCTTAACAGTTGGTAAATTCAGGTTTCCCAACCTCAGGCTTCTTCTGAACTGAAAAAATTATTTGTGGTGCCTTGTAAATATTATTTGAAATAGGAGCCCCTATATCAGGAAAGTCATTTCTTAGGATATTAATTCACATCCTTTGAATGTTATTTATTTACATGGCTTTAAAAGCAATTAAGACATTTAGGGAACACATTAAACCACAGATTAATGTACATTTTTCTCTCAGCCAATCTATCATTCAAAGGCTTACCCCTACCCTTTTCCACCCAGGGAGATAAATGTTTCAGAACCACAGAGGCATATTTCCTTTCTGTCTGGTTTCTTAGAATTCATTTAAACATGCTTGTTGAAATTTCCTGTCATGTAATATTTTAGCAAGATTCCCTAAATATATACAGCATGTAGACTGTAAATTTTGCGTGACAAGATTGCTACCAAGTTTTCTTCCTTAGGCAAACACCACAGTCAAAATCCCCTACGTAAACAATTCCAGTTAGTATGTAAATGCGATTAGCATAATAAAAGAGTAAGCATAGCTGTTTTTCTCTAAGTCTTTTAAATAAGTAGGAGTGAATATTCAAAAAAACAGCAAATGCCTTGGGGGCACCAGGGCTGTCTGTGAGTTATCACCACAGGTCTATAGGAGAACTAGAGGATTGCCCATCTTCAAATTAAAGATCACTTTCTCTCAACAACATCCAAATCAGAGCACAAAGAAAACTGTTTCCTCTTTAAGGTACTGTGTTCAATAATTTTTGAATTCCTAACAGGTCCCAAGGAGTTACAGATTGATATGACTGCCAGAGACAAATTTCAGGACTTTTTTGAGACTAATTTCTTATTCCTGAAAGATACATACAAAACTAAATATGATTCCCTTTAAACAAGTATAAAATCAAGACTGTAAAAGTAAAGATATCTAAACTAATACACAAGAAATCATTTCCTTATAGAATGATTGATTCTCATAGAACGATCAGGCCTCATTAGAATGATCTCTTAGCCATCGTTTGGTATAAAACACTCTGGGAAAAAAGATCAATATCAGATATTTTTTAATGCCGCCCTTTTAGCAGCTCATTATAGGTAGTGATGGGAGAGAGGGACTGGGCTGACTTCTTCCTCCTGTCTACTTAAAGGTGACAAACTAATGGGTCTCCCTGGAACCAGCTCATTTCATAGGCTAAGACTACTTAGAGAAATTAGAATCTTGATCTTGCTTTAAACTTCAGGGTTTAACCTCCTTTGTTTTAAAGGAAAATAAACACTGAAATTATAATTATTTTATAGTTACAATATTGGCTTCCACAAGAATTAGAGGCCTAGATCAGTTTTCTGTTTATCTATATCCACCAGGTTGGGGCATAGACTTGGATTACTGTGATATTGAACGGTTTGCCTTGGAAATGAACAGAGATCATTCTGTTGTTTTTGAGACTGCACCCAAGTACTGTATTTCAGACTCTTTTCTTGACTATGAGGGCTACTATTCTATTACTTCCAAGGGATTCTTGCCCAAAGTAGTAGATATAATGGTCATCTGAGTTAAATTCCACCATTCCAGTCCATTTTAGTTCACTGATTCCTAAAATGTCAGTGTTCACTCTTGCCACCTCCTGTTTGACCACTTTCAATTTACCTTGATTCATGGGCCTAACATTCCAGGTTCCTATGCAATATTGTTCTTTACAGCATCCAACTTTACTTGCATCACCAGTCATATCCACAACTGGGCTTTGTTTTCACTTTGGCTCCATCCCTTCATTCTTTCTGGAGTTAGTTCTCCACTGATCTCCAACAGCATATTGGGTACCTACCGACCTGGGGGGTTCATCTTTCAGTGTCATATCTTTATGCCTTTTCATACTGTTCATGGGGTTCTCAAGGCAAGAATACTAAAGTGGTTGGCTAGTGCCTCCTCCAGTGGACCATGTTTTTTCAGAACTCTCTACCATGACCAGTCCATCTTGGGTCCATGCCTACACAGCATGGCTCATAGTTTCATTGAGTTAGACAAGGCTATGGTCCATGTGATCAGTTTGATTAGTTTTCTCTGACTGTGTTTTTAATTTTGTCTACCCTCTGAGGGATAAGGCTAAGAAGCTTATGGATGTTTCCTGATGGGAGAGGCTGACTGAGGGGGAAACTGGGTCTTGCTCTGATGGGCAGGGCCATGCTCAGTAAATCTTTAATCCAATTTTCAGTTGATGGGCAGGACTGTGTTCCCTCCCTGTTGTTTGACCAAATTGAGGTGTAGGTAATGAAGATAATGGCAACCTCCTTCAAAAGGTTTCATTGAGTTCCTGCACACTGGCCCACTCAGTGCCCTGACCCTGTAGCAGGCCACTGCTGACCCACACCTCCACTGGAGACTCCTGGACACATACAGGCAAGTCTGGGTCAGTCTCTTGTGGGGTCACTGTTTCCTTCTCCTGGGTCCTGCTGTGCACAAGGTTTTGTTGGTGCATTCCAAGAGTCTGTTTCCCCAGTCTTGCGTAATCAAAATCCTAAAATCAAAATCTTATAATCAAAAGTTCTGTAATCAAATCTCACTAGCCTCCAAAGTCAAATTCCCTGGGGGTTCTCAGTCCCTTTGTCAGATCCCCAGTTTGGGAAATCTGAAGCTGAACAGATCTGTTCAACTACAAGACCTACAAGAACTTCTAGAACTAACACCCAAAAGAGATGTCCTTTTCATTATAGGGGACTGGAATGTAAAAGTAGGAAGTCAAGAGATACCTGGAGTAACAGGCAAATGTGGCCTTGGAGTACAGAAAGAAGCAGGGCAAAGGCTAACAGAGTTTGGCCAAGAGAACACACTGGTCATAGCAAACACCCTCTTCCAACAACACAAGGGAAGACTCTACACATGGACATCACCAGATGGTCAACACCAAAATCAGATTGATTATATTCTTTGCAGCCAAAGATGGAGAAGTGCTATACAGTCAACAAAAACAAGACTGGGAGTGACTGTGCCTCAGATCATGAACTCCTTGTCGCCAAATTCAGACTGAAATTGAAGAAAGTAGGGAAAACCACTAGACCATTCAGGTATGACCTATATCAAATCCCTTACGATTATACAGTGGAAGTGACAAATAGGTTCAAGGGATTAGATCTGATAAACAGAGTGCCTGAAGAACTATGGACAGAGGTTCATGACATTGTATAGGAGGCAGTGATCAAGACCATCCCCAAGAAAACGAAATGCAAAAAGGCAAAATGATTATTTGAGGAGGCCTTACAAATAGTTGAGAAAAGAGAAGCGAAAGGCAAAGGAGAAAAGGAAAGACGTACCCATTTGAATGCACAGTTCCAAAGAATAGCAAGGAGATTAAAAAGCCTTTCTCAGTGTTCAATGCAAAGAAATAGAGGAAAACAATAGAATAGAAAAGACTAGAGATCTCTTCAAGAAAATTAGTGATACCAAAGGAACATTTCATGCAAAGATGGGCACAATAAAGGACAGAAATGGTATGGAACTAATAGAAGCAGAAGATATTGAGAGGAGGTGGCAAGAATAAACAGAAGAACTATACAAAAAAGATCTTAATGACCTAGATAACCATGATGGTGTGATCACTCACATAGAGTCAGACATCCTGGAATGTGAGGTCAAATGGGCCTTAGGAAGCATCACTACAAACAAAGCTAGTGGAGGTGATGGAATTCCAGTTGAGCTATTTCAAATCCTGAAAGATGATGCTGTGAAAGTGCTGCACTCAATATGCCAGCAAATGTGGAAAACTCAGCAGTGGCCACAGGACTGGAAAAGGTCAGTTTTCATTCCAATCCCTAAGAAAGGCAATGCCAAAGAATGCTCAAACTACCATGCAATTCCATTCATCTCACATGCTAGTAAAGTAATGCTCAAAATTCTCCAAGCCAGGCTTCAACAGTACATGAACCATGAACTAGATATTTAAGCTGGATTTGGAAAAGGAGAGGAACCAGAGATTAAACTTCCAACATCTGCTGTATCATAGAAAAAGCAAGAGAGTTCTAGAAAAACATCTATTTCTGCTTTATTGACTATGCCAAAGCCTTTGACTGTGTGGATCACAATCAACTGTGGAAAATTCTGAAAGAGATGGGAATATCAGACCACCTGACCTGCCTCCTGAGAAACCTATATACAGGTCAGGAAGCAACAGTTAGAACCAGACATGGAACAATGGACCGTTTCTAAATTGGGAAAGGAGTAAGATGACAAGGCTGTATATTGTCACCCTGCTTATATGAAGCCAAAGCTGGAGTCACTATTGCCAAGATAAATAACAATAACCTCAGATATACAGATGATAACACACTAATGGCAGACAGTGAAGAAGAACTAAAGAGCCTCTTGATAAAAGTGAAAGAGGAGAGTGTAAAAGCTGGCCTAAAACTCAACACTCAGAAAATGAAGATAATGGCATCTGCTCCCATCACTTCATGGCAAATAGATGCAGAATCTATGAAAATTGTGACAGACTTTATTTTCTTGGGCTCCAAAATCACTGCAGATGGTGACTGCAGCCATGAAATTAAAAGACATTTACCCCTTGGAAGAAAAGCTATGACCAACCTAGATAGCATATTCAAAAGCAGAGACATTACTTTGCCAACAAAAGTCTGTCTAGTCAAAGCTATGGTTTTTCCAGTAGTCATGTATGGATGTGAGAGTTGGACAATACAGAAAGCTGAGCCCCAAAGAATTAATGCTTTTGAACTGCAGTGTTGGAGAAGACTCTTGAGAGTCCCTTGGACTGCAAGGAGATCCAATCAGTCCATCCTACAAGAAATTAGTCCTGAATATCCATTGGAAGGACTGATGTTGAGGCTGAAACTCCAATTCTTTGACCACCTGATATGAAGAACTGGATCTTTGGAACATGCCCTGATGCTGGGAAAGATTGAAGGTGGGAGGAGAAGGGGACAATAGAGGATGAGATGGTTGGATGGCATTGCTAACTCGATGGACATAGTTTGAGTAAGCCTTGGGAGTTGGTGATGGACAGGGAAGCCTGGCATGCTGCAGTCCATGGGGTCGCAGAGTCAGACACGGCTGGGAGAGTGAACTCAACTGAACTGATATCCACCAGGACTCAACTAGTTTAATACTGAGAGTTCGTGAATGGTCTTTCTTTAGAAGTGTTCCTTTCACTCCTGCATACTGGTTAAAACCTCTGGTGTCTCAGCTGGTGAAGAATCCACCTGTAATGCATGAGAGCGCCTGCAATGCAAGAGACCCAGGTTTGATCCCTGGGCCTGGGTCAGGAAGATCCCTGCAGAAGGAAATGGCAACCCACTCCAGTATTCTTACCTGGGAAATCCCATGGACAGAGGAGCCTGGTGAGCTACAGTGCATGAACTCCCAAGAGCTGGACATGACTTAGTGACTAAATCATCACCACCACTACTGGTTAAAACACAGGCGCTGGAATCATATAGGCTTGAGCTGACACCAGTTGTACGGCCTTGAACTAGTTCCTTAATCTAATCACTCATTAGAAAATAGGATTATTAATCAGTACCTGCCACACAGGGCTATTATAAGGATTAAGACAATTCATACATATAAATGGTAGTTTAAATAAGACTGAGAATCAGGAAGCAACCTATGCAGAAGGAAGAAGAGGAAGGAGAAAGGGGCAGGGAGAATAGAAAGTGAGGGAAAAGGAAAGGAATAGGAGAGAGGGTAGGGGGCCAGGAAAAGTTTGGTAAAGGGGAGGGAGAGGGAGCCATAATTATAATAATCATGCCTTTGTAAAGTATATCCACTCTACTCAGCAAACCCTAACCCTAACAAAAGTCACCAAAACCTGCTTGAATCCCAGTATCCACTACTTTTTCTTTCTTTAATGATATTTTAAATTGGAGTATAGTTGCTTTACAATGTTTTATTAGTTCCTACAGTATAGTAAAGTGAATCAGCTATATGTATACATATATCCCCTCTTTTTTGGATTTCCTTCCCATTTAGGTCACCTCAGAACATTGAGTAGAGCTCCTTGAGGTATATGGTAGGTTCTCATTAGTTTTCTATTTTATACATAGTACCAAATAATGTATTTGTGTCAGTCTCAATCTCCTAATTCATCCCACCATTATCTATTACTTTTCTCCAGCCTTCATCTGAGCGATTAGCCCCCAAAACAAAACCAACCAAACCAAAAACACACAGCCATGCTAACTGGGTTTCACTTTAAATCCTTGAAAACAGCTAGCAACTGGTTTAAAAATACAGAAAATTTGTTTTTCTGGCCTTAATTAATTCAGTGTCTCAATTACAGAATGAAAATACGAGTGTTCCCCATCGTTCTCTTCGGTCAAACTCAAGGGCAAAAGATGACAACTGCAAGTATCACACAGACATAATGTCAAGTAGAGAAAGAGGAACATTTCCCTCCTTGGAGATCTTTTTGTCAGCAAAGAAAACCTTTCCTAAAAGCCCCTGAACAATTTTCCCCTTCTTTCTCACTAAACAGAATGGTATTACTTTACCACGTCTTCATTAGTCTTTGGTAAGGAGGATAAAACCATCCTTGCTGGATGAAGTCAATCAAGTTTCACCCCGCTGGAATGGGGTTCATCTCTTTCAATACACATGACCAGGCGGATGACAGGAGATACCTGGAGAATTATATTAGCAGAAGAGAATTAGATTGTCAGAAACATCACTAGATTGGTCTAAGAGGGATATAAACAGTACAAAATGAAAAGAGGTCTTTTGATCCCCCAACATTCTACAAGCAGCAAGCAGGTTAAGAAAATTACTTTAGCTGCAAACTTGTTGCTATCCTTCATGATAAAGGAAGGGTAACTTGGAGAATGGAAATAAGAACCCAGAAGGTAGAGCCAACAGCCACTAAGAATTATTTTCAAACACTGAGCTCTAACCAAGGAAATGTCAGCGTGTGCCTAACTGAACATAAGAATTGCTCAAGACCAGTGACTCTTGTGTGACTCCCTATTCTGCCTTTTTGAATAAGAGTCTGTATAGCAGTTATCTTATGCCTAGCCTACCATTATATGTTGAGTGTACAAGAAGGAAAATAATTTGGCTCTTTAGTTCACAAGTCTTCAGACCAAGAGAAACTGTACTCAAGGAGCTCTACATTTTATGGAACTTCATCTGAGAAGTTTTGTCTACATTTGACTTAAGATTCTGAACTCTGAGGAGATGCTGTAATGGAATGAGACTTTCAGGGACTTTGGAAAGAAAAAGGTACACTGTACATATAGGAAAAATAAGAACCAGGGAGCAGAGAGTGGATTGTGGTAACTAGCCTCCGAGATGGCCCTCAAAGATCGCCATATTCTGGTATTCACATCCTTATACAGTGCATTCCTACATTGTATCAGCATTGTTCTGTGTGGCCAATAGACTTTGCAGGAGTGACAGCATATGATGAGACTAGATCATAAAAGACATTGTGGCTTCTGCCTTTCTTTTTATCTTAGGGGGCCCAGCTACCATGAAATAAGGACATTTAAGCAGTCCTATGGAGAGGTTTCCATGGCAAGGAACTAAGGCCTTCTTCAAACAGTCATGTGAGTACGTACCAGTCAAGCATTCTCATGAATTCAGCCCCAGTCAACAGCTTATTTGCAGACTCAAGGGAGATACAGAGTAAGAATAACCAAATCACACCCTTAGGGATGCCTGATCCATATAAATTATGAGAAAATACGTATTTAATATTTTAAATTTCTAAATTTGGGGATAACGCAGAGATAAATAACAATTTAAGTTGCTGTTACTAAAAGCTCTATAATATTTTTTCCCTAAAGACAGCTTGTTCAGAGAGACTCTCAAACCAGTTATTGAAAAAGTATTAGGGGGACAACCCTGGTGGTCCAGGGGTTAAGACTTCAGCTCCCAATGCAGGGGGCTGGTTTGGTCTCTGATTGGGGAACTAACATCCCACATGCCAAATGGCAAAGACAAAAACAAACAAACTAAAAAAAAGTATTGGAGTCCCTCTTAAAAGAAAATAGAACAAAATGGTTGACACATATCTCCATCCCAGAAAAGAGCAAAAGATCAGACTCAACAGTAACAATTAGACAGTAAAGTGCTCTGTTCTTTGTGCATCATCTTCCATAATTAACATATTAATATTAAAATTATAGAGGCATTTAATCAATATGCCCAGTTTAATTCAGTTTAATTCAGTTGTGGGTGGCAGTGAGAAAGCCATTGGGAATGAGGAAGGGAAAAAACAGGCAGATGAAAAGAAAGATGCTATTAAAGGGTAGTGCAGTGTAGTGGCTAAGAGCCAAACTGCCTTCAAATCCTGACTGAGTGAACTTCCTCATTTGTAAAATGGGAATAATTATAGTCCCTTCCTCAAGAGATTGTTATAAAGATTAAATACACGTACACAAGAGAGCATCCAGAACATACTATGTATTTAATAAAATCACTTACATCATCCTGGAGATGTGGATGGAATGGGAATGGATAGATGTATTTTGAGTTACAAAGAAGATTCAGTCACAGTCTTACTTACTTGGCAGGTTAGGCTGCTTTAATTTCCCTTCAGAAAACCTCAGGAGAGTGCAAAGAGAAGCCCTAATCTAACTGGGAGGCAATTAAAACTATAGTTCAGTTCATTCGCTCAGTCATGTCCGACTCTTTGTAACCCACGAACCACAGCACGCCAGGCCTCCCTGTCCATCACCAACTCCCGGAGTTTACCCAAACTCATGTCCATTGAGTCGGTGACGCCATCTAACCATCTCATCCTCTGTCGTCCCCTTCTCCTCCCGCCTTCAATCTTTCCCAACATCAGGGTCTTTTCAAATGAGTCAGCTCTTCGCATCAGGTGGCCAAAGTGCTGGAGTTTCAGCTTCAACATCAGTCCTTCCAATGTAGTGGCACCTATGTTTGCTTTGAGCACTTCTCTATTCATCAGTAGAAAAGCAGATTGAATAGGTTCTTAGTATTGAAAGTTACATCTACAATGTATGAAAGTGAAAGCGAAATTGCTCAGTCGTGTCCGACTCTTTGAGACCCCATGGACTGTAGCCTACCAGGCTCCTCCATCCATGGGATTCTCCAGGCAAGAATACTGGAGTGGGTTGCCATTTCCTTCTCCAGGCGATCTTCCCGACCCAGGGATTGAACCCGGGTCTCCCGCATTGTAGGCAGACGCTTTACCATCTGAACCACCAGGGAAGTCCTCTACAATGTATGGGGTGACCCAAATAACTTATTATGCAAAGTAGGACACTTCTAGATTGGTTCAAGATGACAGAATAGAAAGATAAACGCTCATCTTCTCCTGTGAGAGCACCAAAATTGCAACTAACTGTTGAACAACCATCAAAAGGAGGACGCTGGGACCCACCAAAAAAAAAAAAAAAACAGATACCCCACATCCAAGGACAGAGGAGAAGCTACAACAAGATGGTAGAAGGCGCACAATCATGATTGAAAATCAAATCCCATACCCGCCAGGTGGGTGACCCACAAACTGGAGACCAATGCCAAAGAAACTCTTGCACTGTTGTGAAGGCTCTGAGAATCACATCAGTCTTCCCCAGCTGGGGATCCAGCAAAGGGACAAGGAATCCCCAGGGAATCTGACTTTGAAGGTCAGCAGGATTTGATTACCAGACTTCCACAGGTCTGGGGGAAACAGAGGCTCTGCTGTTAGAGTGCACAAATAGACTGGGACACTTCTGAGAATAAAATAGGCTCTAGATATAATTATATGTGAAAAGTAGGCTTAAACTGAAACTATTCCAGACAAGGAGTAATGAACATTTTGGTCATTGTGACTGTGGCACAAGTTCATAGAGGCAACACGCATGTTTTAATGAAATCAATCAAAAGTTGGCCAACTATGCACAGAATAAAGAAATGGTATTTACTTTAATAACTGCTCTGCCAGAATTTCAATAATTCCTATCAGAGATGGCCAAATGCTTATAACAATATAACAATTACACATAATAAAAATACATCTCAGAAACACCTGACCTTGTTGATACCTGTTATCTTCTCAAAAGTCCCTCTTCCTACCTTAACAGACATTTCTCCAAAGAAGACATGCAGATGGCCAACAAACATATGAAAAGATGCTCAACATCACTCATTATTAGAGAAATGTAAATTAAAACTACAATGAAGCATCATCTCACACCAGTCAGAATGGCCATCATCAAAAATCTACAAAAAATAAATGCTGGAGAGGATGCAGAGAAAAGGAACACTTGTACTGTTAGTGGGAATGTAAATTGATACACTATGGAGAACAGATACTATAGAGAACACTAATGTATGGATGTGAGAGTTGGACTGTGAAGAAGGCTGAGTGCAGAAGAATTGATGCTTTTGAACTGTGGTGTTGGAGAAGACTCTTGACTCTTCCTTAGACTGCAAGGAGATCCAACCAGTCCATTCTGAAGGAGATCAGCCCTGAGATTTCTTTGGAAGGAATGATGCTAAAGCTGAAGCTCCAGTACTTTGGCCACCTCATGCGAAGAGTTGACTCATTGGAAAAGACTTTGATGCTGGGAAGGATTGGGGGCAGGAGGAGAAGGGGACGACAGAGGATGAGATGGATGGATGGCATCACGGACTCGATGGACGTGAGTCTGAGTGAACTCCAGGAGTTGGTGATGGACAGGGAGGCGTGCTGCGATTCATGGGGTGCAAAGAGTCGGACACGACTGAGTGACTGAACGGAACTGAACTGAAGGTTCTCTAAAAAACTAAAAATAGAACTACCGTATGACCCAGCAATCCCACTACTGCACATATAACCTGAGAAAATCATAATTCAAAAAGACACATGAGGCTTCCCTGGTGGTCCAGAGGTTAAGAATCTGCCTTGCAATGCAGGGGACACTGATTCCATTCCTGGTCCAGGAAGATCCCACGTGCGGGGGGGCAACTAAGCTCATGCACCCCAACTATTAAGTCCATGTGCCACAACTTCTGAAGCCCATGCACCGTAGAGCTCGTGCTCTGCAACAAGAGAAACCACTGCAATGAGAGAAGCCCACATACTGCACCTAGAGAGTAGCCTCTATTCTCCACAACTAGAGAAAGCCCTCTCACAGCAATGAAGACTCAGCGCCAGCCAAAAATAAATGCATACTTTTTAAAAGTCACATGTACCCCAGTGTTCACTGCAGCACTATTTACAGTAGTCAGACGTCCACTGAGAGATGAATTGATAAAGACATTATAGTATGCATATATTAAATACAATGGAACATTATCCATAAAAAGAAATAAGTCTGAGCCAGTTGAACTGAGGTGGATGAGCCTAAAGCCTGTTATCAGAAAGAGACAAACAAATATTGTATATTAACGCTGACAACCTAGAGGGGTGGGATGGGCGGAGAGAGGCTCAACAGGAATAGGATATATATATATATATATTTATTCATGGCTGATTTGAGTTGTTTTATCAAAGAAACCAATACAATATTGTAAAGCAATTATCCTTCAATTAAATAAAAAAAGTCCCTCTTCCTTGCTTCCCATGATAGTACTTGCTTCCAATTATGCTCTATTTCTTTTCTCACTTTCTTTAATGGGTTCTTCTTCCTTCTTCCCTCTCTGATATTCCCTTGGCCTTTTTCTGATTGCACCCACTCCCATTTTCTAAGCTTACAAACTCTCATTACCTGAACTATCACATTTAAATACTGATGATTCCTAAGTATTTGTAGTCCCAACTTCTCTTAAGATCTAGACCTGCACTATCCAATATGACAGCCATTAGCTACTTATTGCCATGGAGCACCTGAAATGTGACTAGTTCATATTAAGATGGCTAAAAGGATAAAATGGGGTCGCAAAGAGTCAGAAGACTGAGCTACTGAACTGAACTGCCAAGCATAAAGTTAAAAGCCTTCAGTGGCGCTTTATCAATTTTAGGCTCTTTAACACAATATTCACTGTACTTCAAAGACTTCATCAGGAAAAAAATGAATAGAAAATATTTCAGTAATTTTTATATTTTTATATATATTGTATGCTTAAATGACAATATTTTCAGATATCTTGGGGTAAATGAAATTTATCATTGAAATTGACTTACCTGTTTCTGTTTATTTTTTTATTTTTGTTTACTTTTTAAAAAGTGACTATTAGACATACCTAACAGATACAAGTACATACATAATTCACATTTGTACCTCACATTGTATTTCCATTAGACAGCAGTGCTCTACAGCCTTATCTCCTAATAATTATTTCAACTCTGAAATTCCACCAGCACCTCAAATTTAGTATCTGCAACAACAGAACTCATCAACTTCTGTGTTCAGTCCATTCTCTATCTCAGTAATAGAGTGATATTGCTAAACCACATATCCAGTCACACCACTTCCCTGCTCAAAATTCTACAACAGTCACTTTCAAGACTAAATGAAATAATAATCTTAGCCTCTCAATCTGTACCTTCAAAAGTTTACAATGTCTCCTCTCTCACTTTTTACAACTAGACTGAAAACTCTAAAAAAGATGGGACTATACTATGAGTCTCAACCAGAAAACAGAAAAAGGTATTGCAAAAACACAATTCATTGAAAAAAATTTTTTTCCAGTGATTCTTAAAACTATGTGTCAAACCTGGTTCTAAGTGTTCTGGGTATTCTTAATCCTTACAATAATCCCCAAAAGAAGGTACTATTATCCCCATTTTACAGATAAATTATTTCTTTATTTACAGGAAATAAGGCATAAAGAAGTGTAAGGGATATGCTCAAGGTCACATAACTGGTATATAATGGAGTTTATGGTATGTCCTGGAAAGGAGTATAGTCTCATGGGCCTATTGCATGGAGTACAAATGAAACTAGAAGATTAGTTGGAGCCAGATCTCAACATACCTGAAATGCTTTCCTAAAGAGCTTGGATTTTCCTCTACAAACAATGAGGGTTTTGATTCGGGATGTGATTGGCATGCTCTGACTGATATTTAAGGAGGTAACTTGGGTAGTCATGTGGATGAGGAGCAAGAGACTAGAGTCCTCCATCTGTATTCTTCCTCCAGACACCCAAATTTTCTATGTGAGAGTTACCGTGAACTCCTCCTCTCTTATCAGACACCTAGTTTTATCAATTTTATCTTCAAAATCTTTCTTCAATTCACCCCCTCTTCTCCAGTCCCACGGCACTGAAGTCACATCTTTATCACCTCTTACTGAGACAATGGAAACAGCCTCTTTACCTACCTCCAGTCTTACTCCTTTAGCTTATTTTTCACTTGGCCCCAAAACGTTGTTGCAAAATTTTACTCTCACTGGAAGGACTGATGCTGAAGCTGAAACTTCAATACTTTGGCCACCTGATGCGAAGAACTGACACTGGAAAAGACACTGATGCTGGGAAAGACTGAAGGCAGGAGGAGAAGGGGACTGACAGAGGATGGGATGGCCGGATGGCATCACTGACTGGATGGACATGAGTTTGAGAAGCCTCAGGAAGTTGGTGATGGACAGGGAAGCCTGGCATGCTGCAGTCCATGGGGTGGCAAATAGTCGGAGGACTGAGCTACTGAACTGAACTGCCAAGCATAAAGTTAAAAGCCTTCAGTGGCTCTTTATCAATTTTAGGCTCTTTAACACAATATTCAGGAATCTTTATGATTTCACTCTTGTCTGCTTCCACCGTGTCAACTCCAACTACCTGCTCCCTCTTGTTTCAGTCCAATTAAATTATAAGCTCCTCCTCCTGTCTTGCATAAGTCTGTGTTCTCTGCCTAGAACAAAGTTCCTCCCTTCATCGACCTAACAGCAGTTACTCATCATTCAAGACAGCTCAGGCTTTATTTCCTTTGGGAAACCTTCCTCCACATACCTCTTTTCCAGGCAGAGTTAGGTATGTCTACTCTGAAATCCTCTAACGTTTTATGATAAATATTTATACAATTAATTATATCCCATTTTTAACTACAAACTTTCTTCATTAAGTCACACATCAGTGATGCTGTGTCTTACTGATTCAATTACTGAACCAATATTTATTGAATGTTGCCAGCCGGTTCCCCACTCCTCCCCTAGTCACCCAGAGAATGCTTGGTTAGAACATCCTCTCCTCCTGAATTCCAGGGTTCCCCTGGTGCCTCAGACAGTAAAGAGTCTGTCTGCAGTGCAGGAGACTTGGGTTTGATCCCTGGGTCAGGAAGATCCCCTGGAGAAAGAAATAGCAACCCACTCCAGTATTCTTGCCTGGAAAATCCCATGGGTTGAGGAGCCTGGCAGGCTACTGTCCATGGGGTCACAAAGAGTCAGACATGACTAAGCGACTTCACTTTTTTTCCCTCCCTGAATTCAGCTGTATGACTTTCACCCTTCTCCTGTACATTGTAGGGAGACCTAGAAAAAGAGGCAGAGAGAAATAACTGCTTTGGACCCAAGGCTAAGAAAGTCCTTTCTTTAAAAGCATTAGGAGAAGAATTAAAATTTTTACAGTGTATCCCAGGTCTTGTCACATCTGTATGTGTACTTTTAATATGTGACTTTTGCTTTTGTGTGTGTGTGTAAATTCAGTCTGCCCTTCTGAGAGAAAAAGTTATGCATTATGGCGGTGTTTCTATATGTTATCCAAGTGGGTCCTTTCCTTGGGATGTGACTGAACCAGTGGCATGGTTTTCTGGAGATTTTTGATGAGCAAGACCAGGCTGAAACTGAGAAGCCGGTTTAAACTTAAGTATCCTGTTGCCCTGTGTTCAAGAGTAGGGAGGAAAGGGGATTTTTGCGTGAATACAAAAATCATTACCTTTCTGAAGGGCGGAGTTGTAAAAGGTCCTCCAGGTCATCTGGGTGCTCTGGGTCATGCATAAGTAGGAAATGGACCCAATACTTCCCGCAGAGAATTCTCCCCTAGGGACTGAATCCTCCTCTACGCTCCCCTCCCCCACCCAAGACTGACCGTCTACTCAGCGTGTGTGCAGGCACGGTGGCCACTACTTCTACGACCAGTCCTCTCAACCTTCGCTCTCCTAGCCAAGCTCCGGAGATGTCAAAGATTCTTAAGCTGGGGTTTTCCAACTTGCCCCTGAAGCTAGGCGGGCGGGCCCAAGCTGCGATGTAGAGAATTCGATGTCCCAGCGACCTCCTCTGAGGAGTGGATCGAGTTAAATATAACCGCGCGAATGGAATAGCGCTAAAAATAAGGCAACAGCTGGCCGGTCCACAGCCCGGTCCCGGGAAGGGCGGGGGCCTGAGTGGTCTTGTGCAGGAAGGCCGCTCCGGGCGCGGGGACCAGGAGGCAGCAGCGTCCGCGGGCCTGGGACGGAAGGCCAGCGGGATGGGCGCGAGCAGCCAGGTGCACTCCACGCGGTGCGTGTCCCAGGGTCTGGAGTCAGCGTCGCTCGGTGGCCCGAGGGGGATCTTTTGAAAGAGTCAGAATCCTGGGAGAACTGGCCTGGACGTGACAAGGGAGAAGGGCTGAGAGCTGAACTCCTGCTCGCCCCGCCGCCAGAGGGAGCTGAGGGCAAGCGGGGGAAGCCGAACCCTCGAGAAGGCCGCGGCGTCGCCGGGGACCCGAGAGCGGGGGTCGTGCGGCAGTGGCCGCGCGTGCACACTCGAGGCTCCCGCAGCGACTGGTGCTCGGCCTTAGCGCCTCACACGCACCCACAAGCCCCTCCTGGCGCGCGCCCCTCGGCCCCGCGCACCCTCCCGCCACAGCGCCCCAACCATGAAGCCCACAATTGAAACGTTTCCAAAACGGGCTATTTATTTGCTCCCAATAAATCGATCCGCAGTGATTAAGAAATCGATGTGGCCTGGGTGGGCGACGTCGCTCTCGGGGAGGGAAAGGCGCCTCTGCCCTGAGCTCGCGGGGAGGCAGAGGGCGGGTGCAGGCCTGGGAGAGGCGTGTCCCGAGGGGGCCACCCCCGAGGACCCGCTACCTGGGCGCGCGGGCCCTGCCAGGCCGCGTTCCCTCGGGAGGCGAGGGGCGCGCGCCCGCCGCCCGCGCTCCTCGGCCCCTCTCGCGCCTCTGCTGCGCAAGGGGGAGGCAGTGGCCGGCAGCCGCCGCCGAACAGCTCCGAGGCTTTTGTTGCTCCTCGGCGGGCTGAATGGGGGTTTTGTAAAGCGGGACAGATAAAAATGAGCAGCATCATATTGTTTGACAGAATGATCCCATATGATGAAGTGTCGACTCCGAAGGGGGCGAAAATGGTGAATTCCTAAAAACCCAGCCCTCGGCTCCTCCGAGAGCTGCCGGTAGCCTGGAGCGACCCGCGGACAGCCGGGCCCCGCCGCATCGCACCAAACCGTGTCGGGAAGACTCGAGCTTTCAATGCCAAGTCATTTTTAAGCCCCGATCCTGCCCAGGACCTTTCTCCTCGCGGATGAAAAGAACAATTTTCGAGAGAAAGGCTCATTTTGATTAAATCTGACATGCTGCTGATAACTCCATGCTAATGTGAAATAATTAACATAATAGCCATAATTAAAAGCACGCTAACAATGCCATAAATTTATCACACAATTTTACTAGCTTTCTGCCCCTAACTGCTCTCTCATCGTTAATTAAACGTGTTGCCTTTTACAGAATGGATGTTTATACATTTCCAATATAAATAAATTCAAAGCCATCCTCTCTCCCTCTCTCTCTCTGTCTCTCTTCCTCTCCCTCTGGTCTCTCGCCATTAGAAGGCACTTCTTCGCATGGGCCCTGAGTGGCGGACACCTTAAAAATAAATGAAGTTTTGAGATGCAAATTCAAAAATGAACATTAAATTAATCCCCCCCCCCAACCCCGCGCCCACCAAAGAGATCTGGAGAGGTATACAAGGGTGGTGGGAAATGAGTTGAAAATCCAACCCTCTTGGAAACAGAAATAATTTATGTGGGGTGGGGGCCCGGGGTGTCCTTTCAGCCCTTCCCACCTCCCTCGGTGGTGGTCATCCAGGCAGAGGCTGGTAATAGTTTAACATATCGGTGAAGACTGTCAATAAAGACCCGACTTTGTTTGGGGGTGGGTGGGGAGAGGGGTATGTTCCAGATGGGCTACACCCACGTTTAGTTTCCCCTGCATTAGAGGAAGGGTGGCTTCTCTCTGTGAGGGTCGCGCCCCTCGCTGCGCGACCTGGTCCTTTCTCCCCGTATAATAAGAAAAGTGCACCCGCGCCTGGGCGTAACGATTCTATCTCACCTCCAGCCAACGATTTATTCAACCACGGGCATAATTCCTGACTTAAAGGGCGAGGAAGAGGGCACCTGGTTTCTCCCTCGCCTGGCGAGGGGTAGGTGGGCCATTCCAGCCTTCCGAACACGCTGACCGAGCCCCTCCTCCTGTGTTGACCACTTAACCCAAATTGAGTTGTAATTAATTTCCCCCTATCCGTCATAAATTTTTTCATCCTCTTCTTGTCTCCCCCATCCCCATCTCACCCCCCCAGGACACACACACTAAATCTCCCCTCCCCCGAGACGTCTCAATTTCTTTCCTATCGATCCGAACTCCACTTTTCTTGTTTCCTGTTGCTAGAACCTCGGTCCCCTCCACCACCACTACCAATCCCCGCCCCCAACGGACCCTGTCCTGGTGGCTTCTGCAGCTGGGTACCACGGATTCTGCCCACCCCAGGAGAAACGGAGGGAGCCTCATTACATTCTCTTTTGGCTGAAACGTTCCAAACATTTGAACAGGTGAGACAGCTGGCTGCCATCTTCTTTAAATCCCTCCTGGGAAGTTCGATTGTTGTGACCCAAATAACCACTCTCATTTATATTAATTGTTTGTGCCTGTGTTTTTCATTCTCCCTCTTACTCCCTCCCCAGTTACCGAGATTCAGATGTTTCATCCACATTTCTCTCTCCTTCCCACCCCACCCCCAATATTTCCGTTCCCTCTATCACGTCCTTCTCCCCCCCACAAGTGTGTCACTGTCGCTCTGTATCTGTCTCGCTTCTCCCATCTCTGTTCCAAAGTTGGCGGTAACTGACGACCTGTGGACTTTTAGCCGCTAACTGGGATCATGCGGCAAACAGGATTTACTAAGCCCGGAATCTAGTTGGCCCAGGACAGGACCCTGCACTGTGTCGGGCTCGCGCCCTTCCGCCCCGGCGGTGTCCCGCAGTGATGGCAGCGGGAACCTTCCTGCCTCCCACCTGGGCTGCCGCTTAGCCTCCTTCCCGCCACGGCAGGTTGCGCGGCGCTACTGTCCGCCCAGAAGGAAAAGGGCGACGGGCTGCCCAGCCTAGAGCTGTTGGGAGAAATCCGCCATCTCCGCTGGAAATCGATATTAAGCCGTTGGGCCGGCACCGGCGCAGACGTCGGGGGCTCAGCCAGTAGGTCCCGCACGTCTCATCATTTAGCTAATCGAGTCGAAAAGTTTCTGTAAGGGCCAGACCCGGCATCAGATGGTAACACTGATTGAACAAGAGATTAGCACAATAGATCTCTAACCGAGGGGAAGCGTTGCTTTTCACGCTACGCGCCGTAATTAATGGTATGAATCAATTAATTTGACTTTTATTGTGTCGAAAGAAAAAAGCGCAACAAATGGAACTGGCGGCTGGGAGTTGTTCACCCCCACCTCTTTCCCCAGGGAGGTCCCAAAGAGACTCGGGGGAATGGACGGATCGGGCCAGGTCTTGGCCGAGGGAGGCTCAGAGGCAGTAAACAGCGGCGCCGAGGGAGTGCCGAGAGCCAGCCCTGGCGGGCCGAGGAATTGAAATTAGGCTCATTTGGAGGATGCTTCAAGAAGACTGCGAAGGGCATCCCCTGGAGCCGCTACCCTTCCGTGCGTACACACACACGTGCAACGCGTCCACGCGGGCCCAGCCTCCTAGGCTGCGGTGGGGCTCCTGCCGGCCCGCGCCTGCCTCTGGGGCTGGACAACCGAAGCTGAGCAAAGGGAATCTGTGGATTCAGTTTCTTTTCCGTGCCCCTCGGACGTTCTTTTTGTAATTATTGGGTTACTGAGACAGTTTCACCGAGGGACAGCGGACAGCCAGTTCGCCGCTGCAGTCGGTTTTGCGGGAAGCTGTCTAGAAGGTATCGTAAACGGTTCGGAGCCTGCGGGCGACAAAGCGGTGCAGCTGCGGGAATGAACTCTGATGCATTTTAGGGTCAAGTGCAACCGAGGTATCATTTAGATACAGAAAAATCGTGGAGTTTCCTGGGCGTCTCAAGATGGAGGAACTGCCCTGGCTTCAACCAGAAACATCCTGCGAAGTGGGGGATCCAATGTGCTAGTGTTTTATCCGGGAAATTATCTAATGAAAATTGAAGTCAATCTGTGTGTCGCACTGCCTGTAAGTGAAGCAAGTTTACGTGCGTGTCTAGGCTAAGGAATGAGAGAGGTGGTAGGTGAGAGAGACACAGACAGGGAATCATAAGTACTACTGTCCTCCAGGAAATACATCAGTTTCTTAGTATCGTCTGTAAATACTGAATTTCACTATTTCTTCTCAGACTATATCCCCTTGTGCTCCTTCCTCTGGTAAGGCCTGCACTCCCTTCTCAGGCCTCAGTGGCCAGACTGAGCTTGGGTTCCAGGAGCCCTTAACACCCGGCAGGCACTAGCGGCTCGCAAGGAGGCTGCCTAAAAATGCAGGAGGAAAAAGAGCAGCGCATCGCGGCTTCACCAGGTCAGGAGCACTATTCCAAAGTGCGCGGTCCACGCGCCTCAGCAATGTCACGCATCCGGGGTCGGTTTGCGCCCCCCACCCTCCATCCCAGTTAAATGCCGATAGTCTTTCCTACCATCACTGACTTTCCTTGCCAAAGAAACTCGGTGTGCACTGGCCATATCCTCGCCTCCTCCTCCACCTCCTCTGCTGCCGATCTCTGAGGAACTAAAATCTTGGAGTGTTTGTCTATATCCTAAGGGGAAAGAATCCACGTTAGTTAGCCGCAAGGAGAGTCTAGGCCGCCAACAAGCTCGCTCCCAGAAGGCTGAGCCCAGAAGCCTGAGAAGTCACACCGCCCGCTCCCCCTGAGGTCAGCCATCCCAACAGGGCGCGTCGTCTAACCTAGAGGCCCGAAGCCTCTTCCCGTCCCCACTCGACTTACCCAGGCCGCTGCCAATGCCGGCTCCTTCCCCAGCGCCTCATTTCCGACTTTTTCACATGCTAAGTCGTTTAACAACTCCGAGCAGCTAGTTGCGGCTTTATTTATAGGTTCTCTGTTATTTTACGTCCTTTTTATTTCTCTCTGCAACTATTCTGATAGATTAATCAATAGCCATTTTCTGACCTTCGGAAACCCCAACTGATGCTGCTGTGGCCGAGCGGGGGGCGGAGGGGGGGAATATATTATTACACACATATACATATAAACACGCCCACATCGAGCCGGGAAACCAAAGACAGGACCCTGTGGTTTGACTTTAGCGGGAGGAGGAGCGCCTCCCCTCAGCAGGTGTCTCCGCCGACTAAGCACTGAGGCAGGAGGGGCTCTTAAGTCTAATTAGCAAGACAGAGCAGGGGCGCTGCCCTTAATCTTTAGAGCTAAAAAGAATCAAAAAAACAAAACCGAGACTACTAAGTTTTTCTTAAAAAAAAAAAAAGGATGTGAATCTTGTCCTACATTCTATGCCTAGGGAGCATTGGCAAAGGGCGGGTGGCAAGCAGGGGGCGGGGGGGGGAGAGGGAGGGGGCGGGGGGGGAGAGGGAGGGGGCGGGGGGGGGAGAGGGAGGGGGCGGGGAGGTCAGGGAAGCAGAGCCGCGGATCCGGCGGGGGCTCCCGGGCCCACACCCTCCCTAGCTCACACGCACCCACCCTCACTCACACCCACAGGCTCCCTCGACCCCCTCGCCGGGCTCCAGCCCAGGGTGGGGTCCCAAGGCGGTCCCAGGCTCCCTTGGGCCCCGCGGGATGCTGGCGCACGGTGCGGCGCGGAGTTGCGCGTCCCTTGTCCCTTTGTTGACAATTCTGTCGACCAACTTGAGTTTGGCCGGCTCCGCGGCGGCCCTGACGTCACGCACGGTCACGTGGCCCCGCCTCCCGTTGGATCTTTAAGTAGAAAGTAATCTATCAGGCCAGTCCTTAAAACGGGACTTTCGACTGCGGGGGCTTCGGCGTCCCTGACACCCCCCTCCCCCGGTTACCCCTGCCCGCGCCCTCCTGAGCTCCTCGGCGCCCCGCGTCCCGCGCCCGCCTGCACCGCTCCTGCTCCCCACGCCCGGGCCGGAGGCAGAGGAAGGCAGGCGAAGTGAGGGGGCGCGGCGTAGAGAAGCTGCCGGGCCCTGGCCGGGTCCGAGGCCGCTGCCGGGAGCAGCAGCGAGCGCCTAGTACCGAGCGCCAGGGACAGCTGGAGTTTGCGGAGCGCTGCCACGGGGGGCGGACGGCACAGCCCGAGTCGTGCGATGCCCGGCCGCCGACTGTGAGCCAAGCCGGGAGGGCCCCGGACCACCTACGCCCCCCTCCCCTCTCCCAATCCCCTGTCTTTCGGGGGCGCCCCAAACCCCTTTTCTGAGGTTGGCGGCAACCCCTGAAGACGCCCATCGCGCGCCGCTCCTTCCCCGCCGCCGCCACCAACCCCGAGGAGGGATGACCCTCTCCGGTGGCGGCAGCGCCAGCGACATGTCCGGCCAGACGGTGCTGACGGCCGAGGACGTGGACATCGATGTGGTGGGCGAGGGCGACGACGCGCTGGAAGAGAAAGACAGCGATGGGGGCTGCGACAGTCCCGCGGGGCCGCCCGAGCTGCGCCTGGACGAGGCGGACGAGGTGACGCCGGTGGCACCCCACCACGGGCAGCCTCAGCCGCCGCACCAGCAGCCCCTGGCACTACCCAAAGAGGTGGCTGGAGCCGGGGCCGGGCCAGGGGGCGAGGCGGGAGCATCCGAGGCCGACGGCTGCAAGAGCGGCGCTGGCGGCGAGGAGGGCGGCGGGAGCGGTGGCGGGCCCGGCTCCGGCAGCGGTGCTGCGGGCGGCCTGGCCCCGAGCAAGCCCAAGAACAGCCTGGTGAAGCCGCCCTATTCGTACATCGCGCTCATCACCATGGCTATCCTGCAGAGCCCGCAGAAGAAGCTGACTCTGAGCGGCATCTGCGAGTTCATCAGCAACCGCTTCCCCTACTATCGGGAGAAGTTCCCCGCCTGGCAGAACAGCATCCGCCACAACCTCTCGCTCAACGACTGCTTCGTCAAGATCCCCCGTGAACCGGGCAACCCGGGCAAGGGCAACTACTGGACCCTGGACCCTCAGTCCGAGGACATGTTCGACAACGGCAGCTTCCTGCGGCGCCGGAAACGCTTCAAGCGCCACCAGCAGGAGCACCTGCGTGAGCAGACGGCGCTCATGATGCAGAGCTTCGGCGCCTACAGCCTGGCGGCGGCGGCCGGCGCCGCGGGGCCCTACGGCCGCCCCTACGGCCTGCACCCTGCGGCCGCGGCCGGCGCTTACTCGCACCCGGCGGCCGCGGCAGCTGCGGCGGCGGCCGCGGCGCTCCAGTACCCGTACGCGCTGCCGCCCGTGGCCCCCGTGCTGCCGCCCGCCGTGCCGCTGCTGCCCTCGGGTGAGCTGGGCCGCAAAGCGGCCGCCTTCGGCTCGCAGCTCGGCCCGGGCCTGCAGTTGCAGCTCAACAGCTTGGGAGCCGCCGCGGCCGCCGCAGGCACGGCGGGCGCCGCGGGCACCACGGCGTCGCTCATTAAGTCCGAGCCGAGCGCGCGACCGTCGTTCAGCATCGAGAATATCATCGGAGGGGGCCCCGCGACTCCCGGGGGCTCGGCCGCGGGCGCTGGGGGCGCCGGGGTAACTGGGGGCACCGCGGGTAGCGGAGGCGGTGGCGCCGCGCAGTCCTTCCTGCGGCCGCCCGGGACCGTGCAGTCGGCAGCGCTCATGGCCACGCACCAGCCTCTTTCACTGAGTCGGACGACGGCGACCATCGCGCCGATTCTGAGCGTACCGCTCTCTGGACAGTTTCTGCAGCCTGCAGCCTCGGCTGCCGCTGCTGCCGCCGCCGCTGCTCAAGCCAAGTGGCCCGCTCAATAGGGACGCGCCGGTGGCCGGGATGCGGGGCCTGGCAGCCGCCTGGAGAGTCGACTGCAATTTGCAAGCTGCGCGCCCCGCCCCGCTCCTGGCCCCCCTGCCCAATCCTGGACTCTGCCTCTCTTCCATTTCCTCCCCCCCGACCCCTCTACACCGACCTTCGGCGGCCTCCACCCAGTCCTGCACACCTAGGCTGGCGGAGCAAACTCTCACCGCTCGCCCGCGGGGAGTATCTTTCCATACAGGTAAAACCGAAAACCGATTTTTCCAAAACTGTACCCGGACGGCGCCTGCTCTCAGTACCTGGGGGATGAGAGGGAAATTCTTTGTACATATTTGTATAAAAATTATTGACTTTCCTTTTGGGGTTTTTATTTTTTTAAGAAAAAAAATTCAGTAGATTTAGAGCTCTGAACTTTCATTTTTTCTGAAGGTTCACTCTCCGCAGTTTTATGTGAGAAAAAATGTATAGAGACGTTGGGAGATTTTAAATATAAAATTTTCAGAAGACGAAAGTCATTCTATATAAAAGTCTGTTTATATATAATGAATATATATGGTATTCTAAATGTTATTCCATCGTGTTGTACACAACTTTGTAAATAAAATTTTTAAAGGCTCAGCTTAATGTTTCATTTACGTGTCTGAGGTAAATGACAAGATTTTAAAATAATATTTGCATTTTATTCTTCCCAGATGAGTTTCAAGGAATGACCTTTTCAAACTTTGCTAATTCATAATTTGAGTGTAAGAAAAATTTAATTGGAAAAATATGCCTAATTTAAATTTACTAATATTTTCTTTTGGTTTTCACATAACATGGGTGTGTAGGTGGTGATTTTCTTCCTATCAATACATTACAGCTAAGTGACTAGATATTTCTGAAGATAAAGTAAGCTGCCATTTTAAAAACCAACCTAATTCTAAACTTCAGCACAAACATCAGACTTCATCTTTCACAATGGAAACTTTCCAAATGAGAGTTCTTAATCATTTCAATTAACCTTTCAAAAGAATGTTAATTCCAAACATTTCCCTCATCTTAGCATTTAAAGCCTTGATTTTTTTCAAACTATTTTCATCCCCTAAGTGGAAGTGGTAATAAACCCAGTTAACTTTTTAAATATATGTAATGGCATTTTAAATTTTGTAGTGAAATTGTATTACCTATATGAACCTCATAGATGATACATAGTTGTTTGTTCTTTAATAATATTTTCAAATATTATGCCTCTTTTCTATGGCAGTAATCAACGCACAACATAATTTCGATATCTGAAGGGTTCCTGTAAATGTTTCCTTTCTTACCAACCCGCAGCTTTTCCAAAGGCCAAGAAATATCCTTTAATATCCTTTTAAAACAGATGCACTTCACTCCGTTTCTTAAACTTTAAAAAAATACCTTGAAGGCTAGTTTAGTATGAAATGCGAGATCACAAAGCAGAAATGGAGAAATGTCCTTGTGGATTATTTTTAATGTGCATTTCAGCTGTTGCAACCGTAAGTATTAACGTAGAAATGAAACATCTAGATGCGGAAAGTCAGTTCCCATCACCACCAACACATCCTCAAATGACATCAATTCTAATTATTTCGTAATTAATTTAGCTGTTGCAATTACGTATGCGAAATTGCTTTTTAAAACTGGAGCGGGTAGCAGTACTGTCAGCTCGGCCCTATGCGGGTGCTGTTTGCAAAACACCGTCAGTCCCCGGCGCTGGCGTCCACCTCGCCTCCCTCGTCGCGGACATGCCTCCCTCGTCGCGGAGATGGCTCCCGGCTGCTGATCCGAGCCTTATTTCTCTGCTGTCGGCGTGGGCTAGGGCGTCACTTTAAAAGACACTTCCTCGCAAATACCGAATCGGTCTTCCTGGTAAACAGTAAACATTATTGTGTCCTGAGTAAACATTCCTTCTGGATCAGAGTCCTAAAATAAAACAAGCTGCCGGGGGTGAGATCGTTTAACTTGATAAACAAGAACTTGATAATCAACCGCCGCGGAGAGGAGCTACAGTAACCTTCACGAAGAAGAGATTTTGGACCACACAGTCTACGGGCGGGTCCCTTCTAATCTCTTTTTACAAGGAAAACTAAACGGATCTAAATTTGTTTGTGTGTTGCAGCTATAAAAGTAACAAGTAGTTTCACAGTTGTGTCTGGCTAATCGGTTTTTACACAAACAGCAAATGGTACATGATTTGTGCAAACACATAGAGGTTATTTCTAAATTTAGCTTACACCCCTGGGAAAAGGGAAAGGCCGGGCTTCTTGAATTCACTTTTAGCCTCAAGAAGCTGCTGATCCAAGGCTTCTAAATGACATTGGATAACAGGGGCCTCATTCCATCCCTGATCCTTTGTTACTTATAAAATTACTCGCTCATATTTCCGCGCATAGCAGCAATACCGGCCGAGCCTGCGCCCGCGGCGTGACACTCGGCCACAAGCCGCCGCTTGAGATCCGCGGAGCATTTTTTCCCCCTGATATATTCGGCAGTGGAGTGTAGAGGAGAGATCCGCCGGCAACTTTCCTTCCAGACACTTACTAGCCTTGAACTAGAGCCTAAAGATGACCCTTTTCTTTATTTCTGGGCGGGTAGGAGACTCTTAGCCCCAGACCTCAAACCGACCAGCGACTCTTTAAAAGTCCAGGCAGATGTCAGGGATATAGGCCTGGCCATTTCCCCCTGAAAAGCTCTTTTTGGTTTAAGCTTGTTAGACCACGAAGGCTTAGAGCAGCAGAAGAAAATGCAAATATCACATATAATGAACACAAGCACTTGGGCTTCAAAGGAGGGCCTGAAACCCACGTTTTATATGAGCGACCGCGACCACCGGCGTCGAAAGGCACTGAAAATCCCCTCTTATACTGAGATTTAAAGGCAACACGACTGATATCAGAGTTTTATTTCACTTAGGCAGATTTATTTGTAATAAAAAGAGGAAGCGGGGGGTTTTTTGGGGAGGGGGTGGATTTTAGCTTTCAGCTACACACCAATTTAAACTGGTTTCCACTTCCTTTGGCACTCATTTCTAAAAAGTCCATCCAGTTCCAAGGGCTGTGGTCCTTAGAACATCCCCTGGATGGAGTTCCTGAGGGGGTCCGGGTACTTAGTCACTGCTCCGGGAATGGAGGGTGAGTTCGGAAGTCCAGGGAAAAGCGAACCAAGGCTACAATATATGCACGCTCTTTCCAGGGTTCTTGCTGCGATGGCGAACGTGGCCTGTAGGGGGCGACGAGCAGATGCAAAACTTCCCAGTTTTGTCTCCGAGGGTCCAGACCCAAACCTGAGAGACCTTCCCTTCCAGGCTCTGAGCACCCTGACCCTCTTACCCTGTTCATCCTCCCAGCCTGGGACACCCAGGTCGAATCTCAGAAAAGCTGTTTTTCTCGATCACTCTCTTGGAAGGGACAGAGTCCCGAGGGGAATTTGCCCTAAAGATTGGGAAGCAATAAAGTTTAGTGATGAGGAAACATAGACTTGGAAGCAATTAAGAGTTATATTTGAGGTTATTTATTTTATACGGTTTATAGAAAAAGTCTTGGCAGTGAGAGGACCATGAAAGGTTGATGTGCGTGTGTGTGTGTGCGCACGCGCGCGTGCGCGCATGCATGTTTTAACGCAGGTTCCTTGAAGAACTGTCCTGAAGAGACTGTGATCTGAAAGAAAGCCAGTTCCAGGGCCATGTCTATCAGACTCGACTCGTGTCCGTGATGGTGGCAAGTTGCAGCACCATTAGTGAATAAACTCCTCTGAGAGGTGGATGGGAGGTTGGAAGGTTTCAGAGTGCCCGGGTGGAATGTGTATGTGTGTCTATTTCATGGGAGGGAATGAGAGGAAGCAGGGGAAAGAGAGAGGTCTTCCAGAGGGACATCCCAATTGGGACACAGGTATTTACTGACTGTGACCTTGGACAAACTGCTTGGTTTCTTTGAGTCTGTCCATTCCCTTGTCTCTACAATGAGAATGAGAGAATGATACTTGTAGCTTGGGCTTGCAGGATTAGGTGAGTTAGTGTCAGGGGTTTGGGGCGGGCGGGGTGCAGTGTTTTGTAAACTGTAAAGACCTAAGGGGATGTAAGGTGGTTTGTTAGTGGGTTCTAGAAAGACAAACGGGGACTTCCCTGGTGGCTCGGTAAAGTCAATAAAGAATTCGCCTGCAATACAGGAGACCTGGGTTCCATCCCCGGGTCGGGAAGATTCCCTGGAGAAGGAAATGACTACCCACTCCAGTATTATTACCTGGGAAATCCCATGAACATAGGAAGGGTTCCGACACCACTTAGCAACTAAACTACCAACCGACAGAAAGACGAACAACTCTGTTACAAACACCTACAGTGTTTGGCTGGGTTTTGAACCACTAGATTTTAGGTGTAAAAGATGAGCTTTTCTACTGCTTTTCTAGTTCAGCCCTTTCCCCCACCCCCACCCCACCCGCGCGCGCACACACACACACACACACACCCGCTGTCTGAAAGGATGGAGCAAAAGAGAGGCTAGTCAGAATGGGCTTTTCAAAGGAGAGGTCTCGTCCAGGTCTAGAGTCCTTCGACCCCGCCCTGCTCTTGAGGACAAGGCCGGGATGCCCACCTGCTCTCAGTCCGCAGTCCCAGCTCTGGAGGCCTGGCCTATTTCTTTCTGTTGAGTCGTCTACTTTGCTCTTTGCCCCTTTGCTTCCACTGTCCAAGGCAAATGGGGAAATCTGAGCCCTCCGCTGACAGACGCCCATTAACGCAACGCGCAGCCTCAGGGCGAATTAAAGGTAACCAGATCTCAGACCCACGTGAAAGACCACCCTCCCTTTGCCTCCCTCCGACAGTTGGCAGAGATACACCCAGCGCCAACTTCTCTCTTAATCATCACCACCCCCTCCCCTTGCCCTCTTAGGAATGTACTAGCCATTCTTTGCTCCCTGCGGGCAACACCAGCCAAGAAGGGCGGGTACACAGAACAAAATTTGTAAAGAAATGTTGCAAAATCAGCGGAGGAGTCGTAGAAAGCATTATCTTATTTTCATTTCTTGAGAGGGTGTCTTATATCCGAATTTTTCAAAATAAGAAGGAAATTAGTCACTTCACTTCCTCGTTCTTCATATGATTTTATGCTTAAAGCACACAGCTCGGTCCTGTCAGTTGAGATGAGGAGGTGTTCATTCCCTTGTCTGAGTCCTCTGGGTCTAAATTTCAGAGGCATCTTCAGAAAAACAGTCCTAGAGAACACCCTCTCTTCTTTCCACACATGCCCTGAAAGTTCTGTGACTTTCCCAAGGTCACTGGGCAGCCCAAGGATAAGCCTTAGAAATGCTCAGCGGAGGAAAAATTGTTCTCTATCCTGGAAGCCCCACTTGAGGAAAGGAAAAAAGCGAACAGTGGCACAAAGATTGGAAAGACTGGGGGTGCGGGGAGGGGGGCAGAGAGAAAGAAAAAAGACAAACGCAGAGAAACACTGGGCCGAGCTGAACTCAGTTCTGCAAAGGCCGAGACCTAGACCCGGTGCGGCCCCGCGCCGCCCCGCGGGGCCCCGGAGGCCAGCAACACCCAGACCGATCCGCGCCGCGCCGCGCCTCTCGCCCAGAGCCGGGCGGTTCGCCGCGACCTCGATCTCCTGGCCTCGTGATTTGTGAAGGGAAGGACGAAGGCGGAAACTCCAGGCCCGAAACTCCGAGGTCAGAGGTCCAGCCACATCGCTCAGGTCCCCGCGAGTTGGTCCCCACGGGTGTCCCCAGCCCCTCCCACCCCGGGCCCACCTTGGCGCCAGCCACTAGGGCTTGGCCTGAGGGACTCCAGCTCCGCCGGACTGGAGGGGACGAGGGCGGGGGTTGGGGGGAGAGGAGAATTTGAATTGACTAGGGAGGACACCCATCCGTAAAAAGACATCCGCCCCTGCGGCGCCCCACTGGCCCGCGCCTGGGAAGCTCGTGACGAGGACACGTCTCCGTGGTGTGAACCCGGGCGGCCGTAACGCCCCAGCCCAGGATCTCCGGGGAACCCGGGGTAGCTGTACTAGGTACAAGTTAGGGCGCAATCCTAGGAGTCGTAAGGAGGATCGTGAGAAGTCGGGCAACAAGGCCAGGATCTTGGGACGGGAGTGCCCCCTCGACCTGGGCCTGTTGGCCCGGCCGCCAACTCGTGGCAAGAGGTCTCTTCTCCGCCATCGGCGCCCCTCTGCTCCCGCTTCTGGGTACTGGGCGTTTGGCATGCTCCTTCGCGAGATCCGGCAACAGGAGCTGAAGTGCACGCCTTATCGAAGAGGGGAGTTCTCTTCCGCCCTCCACGCTCTCTTCTCGGCAGATGGTGAGCGAGACTGTTTCCCCCAAAAGACCAAGAACACAATTTTGCCAGTTACATTTATCTGCAAGGGGCGCATGCAGAGGAACGCAGCGGGCTAGCAACCCCAAACCTTAACTTTCCTGTTTGCTTTCAAGCTCCACCTGGGAGGTACTGCCTCCTCCAGGAAGCCTTCTTGAGCCTCCCAGCTTAGGTCAGTTGCGCCTTCTTGGAGTTCACGGTGCCAACTAATGAATCGTTGCCTACGTTGCCCTGTGATCTCGTTACTATCTAATATTGCTGAACACAAAGGGAACGATCAAAAGTATTTGTCTAATAAAAGACAAACTAGGACCATGGGAATGGGGATGAGGAATCTTGAAGGCTGTTAATTGATCGAATGAGGTTTTTCTCGAGATTGGGGGCGGTTTTCTTCCCATTGTTTCCTTCAGTTCCCCCCCCTTTTTTTTTCTATAATAAATGATTTTATAAACACCATGTTAAAGGAATTTTTTTAAGTCCTTATTAGAGATTTTAAAAGTATAACATGTCAATATTCATAAAATAATTGGATTTTCTGCAATATTTTTTTCTGCCATTGTGAAATTAGTTGAAAACTTCTTGGCCTAGCCTAAAATATACCTACAGACAGTTCCACCTCCCTCCTAGGGAAGAAAACTCCATTAGAGTACCTTGGGATTTTCAGACCCTCTGCTTCAGTTCTTCCAGAAGAGGATTCACTACCTCACAAAATATCCATTGCACATAGGGGCAGCTTTATTTTTTAGAGTGCCTTTCTTTTATAGACCTTTTATTTCCTTAGTAAAGTATAGAGAATTTGAGAGTCATTTGCTTAGATGTCAATACTAAAGATGTTATATTGTCACGTGTTGGGTTTCTTTATCTTGAAGCCCAAAGAATTCACTGTGGTTTGACCTCTGTGTTTGTGGAGAAAACTGAACAACAGCTAAAGCTTTGAGAAGGTTTTCTGTATTCAGTATACATGTTCCAGGACTGTAAGGGGTCTGTTCTGAGATCCATTTCGAGAGCTCAAGTTGTTTACCACCTCCCCCAGGGTTGAGTTCAGACTATACTGGTGGTAAAAGTTTTGTTGGATGGTTGTTAGAATCTCATGGGGTTTGTTTGTTTGTTAACCAGAAAAAAACTAGTTTTAAAAAGTTAAATTATTTAATATCTCTTTCATTGCTGTGAACATTGGCATAAATGTTAATCTCTTAACTGTCAGTTATCCAACCCATTCATCATATGAAACTAGGAACTTAGATGGCTTCCCTGTATGTAGAATTCATACAGATTCTACTATTTAATATAGAGAAGAAAGAAAATCTTAGATTATTTGGCCATTGCCTTCCAATTGAGATCAAGATACTGTGCTTTTTAGTGCACTTAATGCATTTTTTTTTTCTTTGCAAACATATCTAGTTTGTGTAGTCCCTATTGATTTAGGGTTTTGTTTTTTTTTTTTTAGTTACTGATGTATACTTGATTTACTGATTTAGCCTTTATATAGCTCAGTTAGCTTCTTTCTTTGCCATTGTTACAGATTATACCAGTAAGCCATCTCTCAAATTCTACCATCTTGCAAATGTAAATGTTGGTTACAAGAACAAGGTGGTATCAAGATCAGCACAAATTAATCACAACCACTGTGAAACATCTGCTTTATTGATGGTACTTCAACAGCATCACCTTTCCACATACATCAGGAATTATGACTTTATGATAAAGTTGCTCTTGCTGCTGGAGGGAATCGAGTACAAGAGTTAATAGATTGGATTAAAAGACAAGAGTAATTCTTAGTCCTACCTAGGCCTGACATTGAACTTAGAAGTATCTGATGGACTCTATATTTGCCCACATAAAGACCACAATTTTTTAAATTATAGAATATTGGCTATATTCCCTGTTGTATACAATATATCTTTGTAGTGTATTTTATACATAATAGTTTATACTTAATCCTCTAATCCTATATTGTCTCCTCCTTTCTCTCTCCCTACTGGTAACCATGAATTTTTTCTCTATATCTGTGAGTCTGTTTCTGTTTTGTTATATTCACTAGTTTGTTGTATTTTTTAGATTCCACATATAAGTGCCATAATACAGTAATTGTCTTTCTCTGTAAAGACCACTATTGAAAATGTAGCTGAAAGAGAAGAGAGGAATTTAGTATTATAACTATCATTTTAATGATTCAGGCAACAGATCTTTTTGAGTAACTGTTAAAAATTTAGAGATTTTTTTTTCTTTAAACCTTAATTTCACTTTCATCTTGATTTAAGGTATCTGTTATATCAAGATATCTGCTGTTCAAATCTCCAGTAGTTTGATGACTCTTTCACTCTGATATTGGTAGTGTATATGATAGTTCAGGGGAGGAGATTGGATCACCCGCCTCTACCACCACCACCCATGGGGGTTACATGAATAAAGTGAGGAAACCCCACAGGAAACTGAACAAATCTGCTCTTTACTTTGGGAAAAGAAAGAAAGATAGTGCTAAGTCGTGTCTGACTCTTGCGATCCCTGCCAGGCTCCTCTATCCATGGGATTCTCTGAGCAAGAATACTGGAGTGGGTTGCCATTTCCTTCTCCAGGGGAACTTCCCAACCCAGGAATTGAACCCAAGTTTCCCACATTGCAGGCAGATGCTTTACCGACTGAGGTATGTTGGGAGCCATCATTCTAGTACAGAATATATATATATATATACTATATATATATAAAATAAAGTAACCCACTACATATGTGTGTATATGTATATGTACACACATATGTAGTGGGTTACTTAAAAAAACATTTTTTTCCACTCCTCACTATATGCGGGATCTTGATTCCCTAACTAAGCAAATGCCCCTTGTGTGGAGTGTGGAGTCTTAACCATTAGACCACCAGGAAAGTCTTAATGGGTTACATTCATTTATCGGTTGCTTTAAATATCCTTTTATAAATGAGATGAAGTGTGAGAAAAAAACTTTATTAAATTATAAGAGCTAAAAACTTACTGTGTAAGAGATAGCTGTACTGTATTTTCAAAATTGATTCCCTTTCTAGGGAGGGTTTGAGATGCAGAATGATTGTCTAGAAAGAGCATGGATTTTGGATCTGTTTCCTACGGTCACTCAAATTCTGGACCTGTCATTTCCAAAATGTGACTTTGATCAAAGGTATTGGGGTTCTCTGAATCTCAATTTTTTTATCTATGAAATGGGAATGGAACCACAATATGAAGATTTACTATGATTATGCATTTGGAGTGCTCAATAATGGTGGCTATTATTACTTTACAGTTTTTGCTGATTTAATAGCAGTCATATTTTCACGAAGCTACCTTTTGTTTCCCTCTGATATTATATAACCATAGTTGTCACATTTCATATTTTAAAATGATATTGATGATACCACTGTCCCTTCCATCTGTTTGAACTAGGTATCATTTTTGTGTTCTCACAACCTAACAAATGTGAAACAATTTACTCTGTAGTGCCACTTGCTAAATCACTTTTTCACTTTCAGAGTATTTTTCAGTCCTGTGGATGAGAGGTCTTGACAATAGTCATTAAAGACATGATAGCACTTTCACAAGAACAAGGACATGTGCCTTATGTCTTTGCTGATCTCTGGATCTAGGTGGACTAATTTTAACACTTTTTCTAGATCTACACCAAGATTATACTAAAAGAAGTTACTCACTGCCCGCATTGTATCTGATTGAGGAAATGCCTAATTTTGAGCTTATAAAGACTACCTCAGTTATATTATCTGGTTAATGGGAGGATGTGATGTTGTACAGTTAAAGAAAGCTGGGACGGAAGTCAGCTGATAGGGTTTTGCAGCCTGATGATTTTGGCTAAGTTACTTGAAGCCGGCTAAGTTATTTGAAGCTGTAAACCTCAAATTACGATAGTCTACTGGGGATGGTCTGTGTCTATTTAGCTTGAATTAAACCCAACATTACTTTTTATGAAAGTGTCTTCCCTGGTGGTTCAGTGGTAAAGAATCCACCTGCCAGTGCAGGAGACATGGGTTCGATCCCTGGTCTGGGAAGAGTCTACATGCAGCAGACGTGTGCCCCAACTATTGGGCCTGTGCCCTAGAGCCTGGGAGCTGCAACTGCTGAAACCCCCAAGCCGTGCTCCCTAAAGCCCAGGTTCTGCAACAAGAGAAGTCACTGCCATCAGAAGCTGGTGCAGTACAACTACACTGAATAGTTCCCACTCAGTGCAACTAGAGAAAGCCCACACAGCGAAGAAGACCTGCCACAGCCAAAAATAAATAAGTAAATTAGTAAAACATTTTTTAAAGTATGAGAGAGATAGAAAAAAGACAAAAGAGAGAATGGAAAACCATTTAAATGTGAAGTTGTCGTGAATTCCATTCAGTGGGCATGGGACAGAGGGAAATGAAGCAAGGATGGCATGAAGCTGCTAGTTCTGGTTAGTCTCTATTCACTTATGCATTTTACAATGTGAGTATTTTGCTTCAGAAAATCGTATATCTTGATGGTTAAATATACTGCCCTTATATTTTTGTACAGCATGGACCCTAAATGCAAAACAATTCTTTCATCTAGAGTTCAACCAAAGAGGTATCAACCTGTTCCAACAGTGGAAATGCTGATAATTAGATTCAGAAAGTGATGGTATGCTTGTATGTTGTAAGGGCGAATTTAAGGGATTTTGTGACTTATTTTTATTATATTTGATTGTGTTTTTACCTTACATGTTACTTTAAAATCTAGTTTCTGCACAAAATGCAATTTCCACTATAATATCTGCCTTACCAGAGCTATTCTTGGAATCAAATGAGATAATATATGTTAAAGTGCTTTGCAAAATACGCAGTGTAAAAAATGTTTCTGTCCTCTGGACAAGACTTGGCCAGAAATCCATTTAAAAGGTTTTATTCTGTGTTTTCACACAGAAAGTGAATTGTGATTGAGCACAGAATGGTAAGCACAATAATAATAATAAGGATAGGAGCTAAGAAGATAAATTGACTGCATAGTACCTGCCAGGAAATGTGTTTCATGCTTCAAGCAGATCATCTCAATTAGAGAGTGCTTTGGGACGAGTTTTTCCTCAGGTTTCTATCCTTCCAGGCTCTCTTAAGACACTCCAAATTCAAATATTACGTACACTTTCTGGGATGCCTCCGCATTACTTGTGTGTGTGTTTCCCCTTCGTATATTGCTGAATTTAATAACTGAGAAGTGCTAGGTGAGAAAAATACTTATTTCCTAACTCAGTGTGTTTCCATGTGAAGGAATTTTGCTAGAGGACATGTGAGCCTTTCTCGGTTATCCCTCTCATGAGGCAGGAGGATGACATCTAAATGGTGAGTTTAGAAAAAAGGACCAGGCATTTGTGGACCAGCCACTCCTGCACATTTTGGACTTGACTGCTCACGGAGAGGATGAATTCTGTCTTTCATTGTCTTCCATCCCATGACCTTAGCAGAACATGCGCTGTACTTGTGGTTGAGGTCTGCATCTGTATAATGCTGCATATGATTGGGTAGGTAAGTCTGACTAGTTCCAAAACTATAAGCAAGTTCACCTGGTTGCATATCATTTTTTAAAAAAAGATTGTTTATTTATTTATTGGCTGTGGTGGGTCTTTGTTGCTGTGCGAGGGCTTTCTCTAGTTGCAGAGAGTGGGAGCTACTCTTCATTGAGGTACATGGGTTTCTCATTGCAGTGGCTTTGCTTGTTGCAGAGCACAGGTTCTAGGCATGTGGGCTTCAGCTGTTGCAGTGCATAGGCTCAGTAGTTTGGGTGCACAGGCTTAGTTGCCCCACAGCATGTGGGATCTTCCTGGACCAAGGACTGAACCGGTGTCCCCTGCATTGCAAGGCAGATTCCCAATCACTGGACCAACAGGGAAGGCCCTGGTTGCACATCATCTAATGTAGCTTTCATTAGAAATACAGCTAATACTTAACTCTGATACCTGTGTCTACTTCTTAACTGTTTCTAAATCTAGGTGGGTAGGGAAGAGAAGAGTTATGAATTAGCTACTTAAAACCCTAACAGTATAAGGGAGTGAGTGGTTAAGAGCACAGGTGTGGAAAGGAGATTGCCTGATTTCAGATACTAGCTGCATTACTTTTCAGCTGTGTTACCTTGTGCAGGTTACTTAAACTCTCTGTCTTAGTTACCTTGTTTGTGAATCGGGGACAATAATAGTACCTACCCTCACAAAGTTGATGAGAGGATTAAATAAGTTAATACATGTAAAGTGTTTAGAATAGTCCTTGGTATACAGTAAGCATGCAACAAATGTTAGCTTTTCTTATTATTAATCCTAATAACCCAAAGATACAATCTGAGTATTTGCAAATAATTTGCATTCAGCTTCTAACTCCCCTCCTTAAAAGATGTTGATTTACTGATTGTCATCACAGGGGCTTTATCCTGGTTAATTCTCTGTGCTAAACATAGTAATTTAGTCTTTCTTCTCTACTTGTCACAATCGGTAGAAATGGGATTCACAGTGACATTCCTTAGGGGCACTTTTAAAAATTTTTATTTATTTATTTGGCTGTGTCGGGTCTTAGTTGCAGCGCTCAGGGTCTTCATCATGTCGTGCATCACTATCTAGTTGAGGTGCACAGGCTTGGTTTCTCTGTGGCAGGTGAAATGTTAGTTCCACAGTCAGGGATCAAACCCGCATTCCCTGCAGTGCAAGGTAGATTCTTAATCACTAGACCACCAGGAATGTCCCAGGGACACTTTTAGACTTCTTTCATGAGGTCTTCATGCTAGTCTGCTGTGCTCACTCTTATTTCAGAATCACTTTGCTAATTCTATGTAATTTAGCAATAAAGTATATGCTGTCATATGTAATGAGGTGCTAGATAGAGTAGAAATTAAAAAAAAAAAAAAGACAGAAACACCCGAGTTGCTGTTCTTAGGATACAAATATGCTGCAGTTATATTTGGGGGGAATGTTCAACATTTTGTCATGGAAAATTTCAAACATACAGAAAAGTTGAAAGACTTTTTGCAGTAGACACCTGTAATACTCATCATCTTACCAGTAACATTTTGGTACACTTGCTCTATCATGTAGTTGATCCAGTCATTCATCCTTGATCCATCCATCATTCCATCTTACTTTTCTGAGGCATTTCAAAGTAGCGTGTTGCAGTAATATTCTGAAATGCTAACCTTTGATTCATTCCTTGAAATTTCCTATAATTCCTCAATGTCCTCTCAGAGGGCGAAGTAGTGTAGCTAAGAGAATGGATCCAAAGCCTGACTGCTTGAAATCCAGTTCTGCCACTTACTAGTCATGTGACTGTGTAACCTTACTGTTATTTAGTGTCTTCATCTGTAACAAGAGACTAATAGTAGTAATAATAGTATCTACCTACCTATAGACTAATAATAGTATCTACCTCTTGAAGTTGCTGTGAGAATACACGTCAAGTGCTTCCAACAGTGCTTGGCCAGCAAATACTTGCAGAGTACCATCTCATGTTAGACAATGTATGTGTTTTATTCTCTTTCATTTTGGTAACACCTAAACCCCATGGGGGTGGTACTATTATTATTAAATATATTGCATATTAGCTATTGGGCTTCCCAGGTGGCACTAGTGGTAAAGAACCCATCTGCCAATGCAGGAGACAAGAGATGCAGGTTCGATCCCTGGGTTGGGAAGATCCCCTGGAGGGCCTGACAGCCCACTCCAGTATTCTTGCCTGGAGAACCCCATGGACAGAGGAGCCTGGTGGGCTATGGTCCATAGGGTCACAAAGAGTCGAACACAACTGAAGCGACCTAATCTAGACTAGCCTAGTCTATGTTGCTGCTGCTGCTGCTGCTGTAGCTATTATTATTTGTTATAGCAGAAATTCAGAGGGAAAAAATGTCTGGTTAGTTTTGAGTTTTAAAACAGACATTTTGAAGCTGATAGCAAAAAGGAATTAAGGTTTTTAGAAAGAAACTGAGTTCTTGGTCAAACACTGAAGATTGCATCATTAACAACTGATTTTGAAACAACAGATAAAGACTTGCAGCTGGCCAAATTGTATAAACTTGCTTAGCCTTGGAGAGGAGAGAGGAGCAGAAACCGGAGAGAAGCTAATGAAGGTAAATAGGACCTTCCCCAAGCCAGGCTGATTCCCGGAGCCGGGATAAATGTCCCTGTGGATGAACTTGGGAATTTGATAGCAGAGAATTTTGCTTCCTGCTAATATTTTTTGGACTCTAATGATGTAATTTTTTTTTTAATCCCATCCATCTCTTCAGCTCAGACTAGGACATTTTCCACTGCCTTAGAAAAAGGAAACCATATGAAACAAAATGTTAAATATTTAGTTTTTGGGCACCAAAACCCAAAGACATGGCAAAACAAAAACATGTTTCGATGAGTACAGTTGTTTCTGGTTCTAGAGGAGATACAAATTGTCTGGACTAGAAGAGAACTCAAGGGGCTTCTGAGTTTGCCAAGCAATCAAGAATCTGCCTTCAATGCTGGAGAAGAGAAATCAAGGACAGGCCCAAACAGACTGGGAAAAGTTGGATATGCTAGTTAGGGGTGGTCTTCTGTTTCCAATTATACTTGATATTTACCAAAAACATTTAAGTGTTGTTAGGGTATATAAATATATGACACACTGGTCATAACAAACACTCTCTTGAAACAACGCAAACGAAGACTCTACACGTGGACATCACCAGATAGTCAACACCTAAATCAGATTGATTATATCCTTTGCAGCCAAAGATGGAGAAGCTCTATACAGTCAGCAAAAACAAGACCAGGAGCTGACTGTGGCTCAGATCATGAACTCCTTATTACCAAATTCAGACTCAAATTGAAGACAATAGGGAAAACCGCTAGACCATTCAGGTATGACCTAAATCAAATCCCTTCTGATTATACAGTGGAAGTGAGAAATAGATTTAAGGGACTAGATCTGATAGACAGAGTGCCTAATGAACTGTGGACTGAGGTTTGTGACATTGTACAGGAGAAGGGATCAAGACCATCCCCATGGAAAAGAAATGCAAAAAAGCAAAATGGCTGTCTGAGGAGGCCTTACAAATAGCTGTGAAAAGGAAAGAAGCAAAAAGCAAAAGAGAAAAGGAAAGATATAAGCATCTGAATGCAGAGTTCCAAAGAATAGCAAGGACAGATAAGAAAGCCTTCCTCAGTGATCAATGCAAAGAAATAGAGGAAAACAACAGAATGGGAAAGACTAGAGATCTCTTCAAGAAAATGAGAGATACCAAGGAAATATTTCATGCAAAGATGGGCTCGATAAAGGACAGAAATGGTATGGACCTAACAGAAGCAGAAGATATTAAGAAGAGGTGGCAAGAATACACAGGAGAACTATACAAAAAAGAGCTTCACAACTCAGATAATCACAATGGTGTGATCACTCAGCTAGAGCCAGACATCCTGGAATGTGAAGTCAAGTGGGCCTTAGAAAGCATCACTACAAACAAAGCTAGTGGAGGTGATAGAATTCCAGTGGAGGTATTTCAAATCCTGAAAAGTGATGCTGTGAAAATGCTGCACTCAATATGCCAGCAAACTCAGCAGTGGCCACAGGACTGGAAAAGGTCAGTTTTCATTCCAATCCCAAAGAAAGGCAATGCCAAAGAATGCTCAAACTACCGCACAATTGCACTCATCTCACATGCTAGTAAAGTAATGCTCAAAATTCTCCAAGCCAGGCTTCATCAGTATGTGAACCGGGAACTTCCAGATGTTCAAGCTGGTTTTAGAAAAGACAGAGGAACCAGAGATCAAATTGCCAACATCCACTGGATCATGGAAAAAGCAAGAGAGTTCCAGAAAAACATCTATTTCTGCTTTATTGACTATGCCAAAGCCTTTGACTGTGTGGATCACAACAAACTGTGGAAAATTCTGAACAAGATAGGAATACCAGGCCATCTGACCTGCCTCTTGAGAAACTTATATGCAGATCAGGAAGCAACAGTTAGAACTGGACATGGAACAACAGACTGGTTCCAAATAGGAAAAGGAGTACGTCAAGGCTGTATGTTTTCACCCTGCTTATTTAACTTATATGCAGAGGACATCATGAGAAACGCTGGACTGGAAGAAACACAAGCTGGAATCAAGATTGCCAGGAGAAATATCAATAACCTCAGATATGCAGATGACACCACCCTTATGGCAGAAAGTGAAGAGGAACTAAAAGCCTCTTGATGAAAGTGAAAGAGGAGAGTGAAAAAGTTGGCTTCAAGCTCAACATTCAGAAAACGAAGACCATGGCATCTGGTCCCATCACTTCATGGGAAATAGATGGGGAAACAGTGGAAACAGTGTCAGACTTTTTTGGGCAGATGGTGACTGCAGCCATGAAATTAAAACACGCTTACTCCTTGGAAGGAAAGTATGACCAACCTAGATAGTATATTCAAAAGCAGAGACATTACTTTGCCAACAAAGGTCCATCTAGTCAAGGCTATGGTTTTTCCAGCAGCCATGTGTGGATGTGAGAGTTGGACTGTGAAAAAAGCTGAGCGCCAAAGAACTGATGCTTTTGAAGTGTGATGTTGGAGAAGATTCTTGAGAGTCCCTTGGACTTCAAGGAGATCCAACCACTCCATTCTAAAGGAGACCAGTCCTGGGTGTTCTTTGGAAGGACTGATGCTAAAGCTGAAACTCCAGTACTTTGGCCACCTCATGCGGAGAGTTGACTCATTGGAAAAGACTCTGATGCTGGGAGGGATTGGGGGCAGGAGGGAAAGGGGACGACAGAGGATGAGATCGCTGGATGACATCACCAACTCGATGGACGTGAGTTTGAGTGAACTCCGGGAGCTGGTGATGCACAGGGAGGCCTGGCATGCTGCGAATCATGGGGTCACAAAGAGTTGGACACGCTTGAGTGACTGAACTGAACTGAACTGAACTGAGGATGTATTGAGGATTCTAATTTAGCATTCTACTAATAAAGGCAAGACTTGGCAATATTTCAGTGTTCCCATTATATATGACATAAGTAGATAGCTGGAACTCCCCAAAATTTTAGGAGAGATGTTTTATTTGTGCATTACTGCCTTGAGTTGGCTATAATTTTCTATTGCTTTTATTTTTCATTTTTAATTTAGAATGATAGTTCTAAGCACTTTACATGAATAAGCTATACAAGTATAATTCATACATATTACTTTCCAATTATTTTGTATAACCATGTTTATTTACAACATAAATAAATTGGAAATGACTATAATAAGTATAAGCTATGTGAAGTTATATTTAAGAGCACAGGCTCAGAGCCAAATTATCTGGGTTTGAATCCTAGCCTTACCCCTTACCAGCTGTGTAATATTGGTCAGGTTCCATTTCTTGATCTGCAAAATGGGAACTGAAATAGTATCTACCTAATAAGATGGTGTGAAGATGAATTTAGTTAATACATGTAAAGTCTTTGTAACAGTGCATGGCACACAGTAGGCACTCAAGGATTGTTAGGTGATTTGCAAGTTATTTTGCCCTATTAAAAGAAAACTTAAGAGTTTATTTATAGCTAATTATTTTCATAATTAAGACTTCACTAAGAGTTGGGAAAGCAGGTGAAGACATTTTCTGAGATGACACTTTTTTTTTTCCTTAGCTTTTAATGAGGCCATGCTATGGACTACACTGTGTCCCATTCAACAGTCATGTGTTGAAATTCTAACCTCCAAATGACTGTGTTTGGAGATAAGGTCACTGGAAATAAAGTTAAATGAGGTTGTAAGGGTGAAGAAACACTCACAGAAGTTTTCTTACCCCATTCTGCCTATACGAAGTTGCGTTTTGTAGGGATTACCCTCATTGGCACTGACTGGACAATAAGACAGCCTTACTAGTCCTAGCTGTGGGATAGAAGCTTGTTGGTTGTGGCGGATACTCCACATATTTGAGTGAGAGAGCACCATCCTTGATTCCCATCCCTATTTCATATATATATAGGTATATATGCATGCATAACTATCTATGTGCAAAGATGATTATTATATCGATGTTTGTAAATAACAAAACAAGTAGAAACAGCCTAAAAGTCTATCTGATAGAGACTGATTAAATAAATTATGCTATATTATCCATGTAATGGAATGCTCCAAGGCCATTTATCTATGGCTAATATAAATTCCATATTATATTAAAGGAATCAAGCAAGATTCAGAGCAGTATGTGGAATATACTCCCATTGTGGGGACTATTGTCTTTGGGGATGGGACTTGCATTTAAGAGGAAGACAGACATACTTTTGCTTGTTCCGAATTATTTTTTACCAGTTATCTATTGCTATATGTAATAAATCACTTCAAAACTTAGTGGCTAACCAACTATTTTCTTTGGTTACAAGTGTAAGGATCAGCAGTTAGGGCTGGGCTCACCGGATAGTTCTCCTGGTCTTCTCTTGGTCATGCAGCTGCAGTTGTCCGGTGACTGGACAAGAGCTGGACAATCTGTCACGGACTCACTTAGGTCTGGCCATGGATGCTGGCTGTCATATGTGCCATCTGTCTCCAGCAGGTCAGCCTCAGCCTATTGACATGATGCCTGTGTTCAAGGAGAACAAGAGCTGAAGTTTCAAGGCCTCTTGAGGCCTAGACTCAGAGGAACTCAAACAACATTTCTGCCATATTTCTGTCAAAGAAAGTTACATGGCTCAGCCCAGATTCAAGGACTGAAGAAATAGACTCTATCTCTTACAGGGAGGAATGTCAAAGAATTTGTGGCCAGTTTTAATCTATCAAGATTCCCTGGAGAAGGAAATGGCAACCCACTCCAAGACCCTTGCCTTGAAAATTCCAGGGACGGAGGAGCCTGGTGTCCATGGGGTCGCAAAGAGTCGGACACGACTAAGCGACTTCACTTTCACTTTAATCTATCATATACACATATTACTTTTTGCAATAACAAACTAGTTAAAGAAATACATATCTAACCAAGTGGGGCTTGATCAAACATACAAAGTTTTGCACAGCAAAGGAAACCATTAACAAAATGAAAAGATGACCTATAGATTGGGAGAAAATAATTGCAAATGATGTGACTGAAATATACAAAGAGCTTATGCAACTTCATATCAAAAAACCTTAATATCAAAAAATACTCCCAATCAAAAAATGGGAGTATTCCCCGGTGGTTTAGTGTTAGGACTCCGTGCTTCCCCTGCTAGGGGCCTGGGTTTGATCTCTGATGGGATAATTAAGATCCTGCAAGGCAATGCCAAAGAATGCTCAAACTACTGCACAGTTGCACTCATGTTGCAAGAGGACATCAGAGGGCAGACACACTGAAACCATACTCACAGAAAACTAGTCAATCTAATCATGCTAGGACCACAGCCTTGTCTAACTCAATGAAACTAAGCCATGCCCACGGGGTAACCCAAGACGGGCAGGTCATGGTGGAGAGGTCCAACAGAATGTGGTCCACTGGAGAAGGGAATGACAAACCACTTCAGTATTCTTGCCTTGAGAACCCCATGAACAGTATGAAAAGGCAAAATGATAGGATACTGAAAGAGGAACTCCCTAGGTCAGTAGGTGCCCAATATGCCACTGGAAGTCAGTGGAGAAATAAATCCAGAAAGAATGAAGGGATGGAGCCAAAGCAAAAAAAATACCCAGCTGTGGATGTGACTGGTGAGAGAAGCAAGGTCTAATGCTGTAAAGAGCAATATTGCATAGGAACCTGGAATGTCAGGTCCATGAATCAAGGCAAATTGGAAGTGGTCAAACAAAAGATGGCAAGAGTGAACGTCGACGTTCTAGGAATCAGCAAACTAAAATGGACTGGAATGGGTGAATTTAACTCAGATGACCAGAATATCTACTACTGAAGGCAGGAATCCCTCAGAAGAAATGGAGTAGCCATCATGGTCAACAAAAGAGTCTGAAATGGAGTACTTGGATGCAATCTCAAAAGCGACAGAATGATCTCTGTTCGTTTCCAAGGGAAACCATTCAATATCAGAGTTATCCAAATCTATGCCCCAACCAGTAATGCTGAAGGAGCTGAAGTTGAATGGTTCTATGAAGACCTATAAGATATTTTAGAACTAACACCCAAAAAAGATTTCATTATAGGGGACTGGAATGCAAAAGTAGGGAGTCAAGAAACACCTGGAGTAACAGGCAAATTTGGCCTTGCAATGTGGAATGAAGCAGGGCAAAGACTAATAGAGTTTTGCCAAGAAAATGCACTGGTCATAGCAAACACCCTCTTCCAACAACACAAGAGAAGACTCTACACATGGACATCACCAGATGGTCGACACCGAAATCAGATTGATTATATCCTTTGCAGCCAAAGATGGAGAAGATCTATACAGTCAACAAAAACAAGACCAGGAGCTGACTGTGGCTCAGATCGTGAACTCCTTATTACCAAATTCAGACTTAATTGAAGAAAGTAGGGAAAACCACTAGACCATTCAGGTATGACCTAAATCAAATCCCTTCTGATTATACAGTGGAAGTGAGAAATAGATTTAAGGGCCTAGATCTGATAGATAGAGCGCCTGATGAACTATGGACTGAGGTTCGAGACATCGTACAGGAGACAGGGATCAAGACCATCCCCATGGAAAAGAAATGCAAAAAAGCAAAATGTCTGTCTGGGGAGGCCTTACAAATAGCTGTGAAAAGGAAAGAAGCAAAAAGCAAAAGAGAAAAGGAAAGATATAAGCATCTGAATGCAGAGTTCCAAAGAATAGCAAGGACAGATAAGAAAGCCTTCTTCAGCAATCAATGCAAAGAAATAGAGGAAAATAATAGAATGGAAAAGAGTAGAGATCTCTTCAACAAAATGAGAGATACAAAGGGAAAATTTCATGCAAAGATGGGCTCAGTAAAGGACAGAAATGGTATGGACCTAACAGAAGCAGAAGATATTAAGAAGAGGTGGCAAGAATACACAGAAGAACTGTACAAAAAAAGATCTTCACGACCCAGATAATCACGATGGTGTTATCACTCACCTAGAGCCAGACATCCTGGAATGTGAAGTCAAGTGGGGCTTAGAAAGCATCACTACGAACAAAGCTAGTGAAGGTGATGGCATTCCAGTGGAGCTGTTTCAAATTCTGAAAGATGATGCTGTGAAAGTGCTGCACTCAATATGCCAGCAAATGTGGAAAACTCGGCAGTGGCCACAGGACTGGAAAAGGTCAGTTTTCATTCCAATCCCAAAGAAAGGCAATGCCAAAGAATGCTCAAACTACCGCACAATTGCACTCATCTCACATGCTAGTAAAATAATGCTCAAAATTCTCCAAGCCAGGCTTCATCAGTACGTGAACCGTGAACTTCCTGATGTTCAAGCTGGTTTCAGAAAAAGCAGAGGAACCAGAGATCAAATTGCCAACATCCGCTGGATCATCGAAAAACAAGAGAGTTCCAGAAAAACATCTGTTTCTGCTTTATTGACCCTGCCAAAGCCTTTGACTGTGTGGATCACAATAAACTGGAAAATTCTGAAAGAGATGGGAATACCAGACCACCTGACCTGCCTCTTGAGAAATCTGTATGCAGGTCAGGAAGCAACAGTTAGAACTGGACATGGAACAACACACTGGTTCCAAATAGGAAAAGGAGCACGTCAAGGCTGTATATGTCACCCTGCTTATTTAATTTTATGCAGAAGACATCATGAGCAATGCTGGGCTGGAAGAAGCACAAGCTGGAATCAAGATTGCCAGGAGAAATATCAATAACCTCAGATATGCAGATGATATCACCCCTATGACAGAAAGTGAAGAGGAACTAAAAAGCCTCTTGATGAAAGTGAAAGAGGAGAGTGAAAAAGTTGGCTTCAAGCTCAACATTAGAAAACGAAGATCATGGCATCTGGTCCCATCACTTCATGGGAAATATATGGGGAAACAGTGGATACAGTGTCAGACTTAAATTTTTGGGGGCTCCAAAATCACTGTGGTTGGTGACTGCAGCCATGAAATTAAAAGACGCTTACTCCTTAGAAGAAAAGTTATGACCAACCTAGATAGAACATTAAAAAGCAGAGATATTACTTTGCTAACCAAGGTCCGTCTAGTCAAGGCTATGGTTTTTTAGTGGTCGTGTATGGATATGAGAGTTGGACTGTGAAGAAAGCTGAGTGCTGATGAATTGATGTTTTGAACTGTGTTATTGGAGAAGATTCTTGAGAGTCCCTTGGACAGTCCATCCTAATGGAGACCAGTCCTGGGTGTTCTTTGGAAGGACTGATGCTAAAGCTGAAACTCCAGTACTTTGGCCACCTCATGTGAAGAGTTGACTCATTGGAAAGACCCTGATGCTGGGAGGGACTGAGGGCAGGAAGAGAAGGGGATGACAGAGGATGAGATGGCTGGATGGCATCACTGACTCGATGGACATGAGTTTGGGCAAACTCTGGGAGTTGGTGATGGACAAGGAGGCCTGGTGTGCTGCGATTCATGGGGTCGGAAAGAGTTCGACACGACTGAGTGACTGAAATGAATGAATGAATGAAGCTGCATGGTGTGACAAAAAACAAACAAACAAACAAACAAAAAAACCAGACTCTTTTCCAAAGAAGACATACAGATAGCCAACAGACACATGAAAAGATATTCAACATTGCTAATCATTAGAGAAATGGACATCAAAAACCACAATGAGGTATCAACTCATACCACTCAGAATGGTCACCATTAAAAAGTCTACAAATAATAAATACTGTAGCAGATGTGGAGAAAGCGACTCCTCTTACAGTGATAATGGAAATGTAAATTGGTGCAGCCATTATGGAAAACTGTATTGACTTTTCTTAAAAACCTAAAAATAGAGTTACCATATGATCTAGTAATCCTACTGCTGAGCATATATTTGGAAAAAACTCTAATTCAGAAGCATACGTGCACCCCAAGGTTCGTAGCAGCACTTACAATAGCCAAGACAGGGAAGCAACCTAAGTGTCCATCAACATGTGAATGGATAAAGAAGATGTGGTATATAAGTACAGTGGAATGTTCAGTTCAGTTCAGTTCAGTTCAGTTGCTCAGTCGTGTCCGACTCTTTGTGACACCAAACATCGCAGCATGCCAGGCCTCCCTGTCCATCACCAACTCGCAGAGTTTGCCCAAACTCATGTCCATCAAGTCGGTGATGCCATCCAGCCATCTCATCCTCTGTTGTCCCCTTCTCCTCCTGCCCCCAATGCCTCCCAGCGTCAGAGTCTTTTCCAATGAGTCAACTCTTCACATGAGGTGGCCAAAGTATTGGAGTTTCAGCTTTAGCATCATCCCTTCCAAAGAAATCCCAGGGCTGATATTACTCAGCCATAAAAACAATGAAATAACGCCATTTGCAGCAATATGGATGGACCTAGAAATTATCATAGTAAGTGAAGTAACTCAGAGAAAGACAAGTAATATATGCTATGACTTTTATGTGGAGTCTAAAAAATAGTCAAAATGAACTTATTTATAAAACAGAGACTCACAGAGTTACCAAGGGGAAGGTGGGGGAGGGAGGGAAGAATTAGGAATCTAGGGTTAACAGATACACAGTATCATATATGAAATAGATAAACAACAAGGATTCACTGTATAGCACAGGGAACTGTATTCAACATTTTGTGATAACCTATAATGGAAAAGAATTGAAAAAAAAGTGTGTGTATATATATGTGTGTATGTGTGTGTGTTTGTGTAACCAAATCACTGCTGTAAACCTGAAACTAACACAGTATGGTAAATCAACTATACTTCAATAAAAAAAATAGGTACCAATGCTATTTGTAATGAATTCATAGGATTTTAAGAATTTGGTGGAAATTTGGAGATTAGTGTAAAAACCATCTGATTGTATAAATAAGGAAACTGAAGTCAGAAAGGGAAAGTGTTTTGGATTAAGATGACATAGTAACAGAATCAGGCACCAGGTCTTCTGCCTCCCAGTCTTATACTCTTAATTCCACAATAGGATTTCCTTTTGCAAATAAGCTTATTAATGATCTTTGATCTAGAGAACCTGACAACATAGCCCTATTGCTCTTAAGAACTTTAAAGGTTATAGCTCAAGCAGGCAAAGGAAAGACTAGAAAAAGAAGCAGTTCTGAGAAAAGTAAAATGGGAATTTGATGGAGAAGGAAATGGCAGCTCACTCCAGTATTCTTGCCTGGGAAATCCCATGGACAGAGGAGCCTGGCAGGCTGGAGTCCATGGGGTTACAAAGGGTGGAACACGACTGAGCGACTAACACTAATGGATTTTTCAGCTCCAAGCCACTCTTTGGGGAACTGCCTCATTTTGTACTGCTTTGCGTAAAAGATAAAGACTATTGTCTAAAACAAAAAAAAAATGAGAATTTGAATTATCCAGGTTATCTACTGTCAGTGCTTCATTCTTTTTGTTTTAAGGAAACATAGTCTAGTGTAGCTGTAGAATAAATCATTTACCAGGTCATAAAAAATTTGGTTACAACTCCCGTATAAAATGAGTCTAGGTGATTTTTCATTTGGGAATATTTTTCTTTTCCATTTTGGGATATTTTTAAAAACAAGTGTAAAGTATATTCAAGTTATTCTTGTTCATCCCACTGGGAAATTAGAAGTTTGCTAATAGGTCTTCATCTTTTGATTAATGTAAACTTGTTTATTAATTGGTTGGTTAATACATTTTTTAATTAATTCAGCAAATGTTTATTGTGAACCCACCAATTCAAAATATTGTGCTGAAAACTGAGAATAGAATTTACTCTCTTAAGAAGCTTAACATCTTTTTGCAGGCAAACATGTATATAACTAACTACAACACAAAGAGAAATGAATTAGATGCTGTAAGGGAGATATTAGCAAAGTGGAATAAGAATATAGAAGAACAATTGTAGTCATTCCAGCTGGGCAGAGTGGGAAAGGCTAAATCATTTGTGGCAGAAAGAAGAACCAGAAGAAATTTTTTCTACATATAGAGTGGTTAACAGATTTTCTTTACAGAAAGTTAAAGTTGGGGAATTTAAAAGGCTTAAATGCTTCAGATGCATGTCTGTGGTATTGGGAACCCTTGGAACAGCTAGTCACTTTTTCCCTAAAACGGGATCTTTTGGGTACATAAAGTTCTGAATGGAAGAATCCCTGTAATTACCATCATGTATGGATATCTGGATTAGATGGAGATGATCAATTTAAAACAAAGTTCTGGTGTGCCAAAGAAGCAAAAGCAGGTAAGTAGCCTTTCTAACAGAAGTCTCCGTTAACAGAGACTTACTTCTTTGGAGGTTTGCTAACACAGTGATTATATGATTAACACAATGATTATATACTCTGATGAAAGAGAGGAAGACATAGGGAGATAATTTCTTAATTTCTGTAAGTATCTTTATTTTCATATTAAAATTTATCTCATGTTAATTGATTGCCATTTCCTTTTGTGTTCAAAGATCACCTAAATGAAAAGGTAAGCAGACAGGCAGAACTTCCTTAAAGGACAACAAGAGAAAAATGCTCAAGTTGACTCAAGTTGGCCCAAGTTGCAGTAACAATGAATGGTAAAATATTTCTCTTCATTAGAAGCCTATAAACTACTTTCAGAGCTCTGAAACCCTGAGAACAAGTTGAGTTGATGTGAGGATGGACTTTTAACCAGTTACTGTTGCTTTTTTGGTTTAAATAAGACTTGGAATCTCGTTTTATGTGTGCCTGTGTTATTCCTCAACGTCTGGTTACCTTATGATATGCAGCTGCTAATGGAGCACAGGACGTATATCATTGGATAAATAAGAACACTATTTTTCTTGAGGGACAACACATATTCTTGGGACTTTTACTGAGTTACATTTTACTAGTCTTTAAAAATTTAGAGTTATGTACTTAAAAGATACAGAGCATAGGTATTACATCCACAGAAAGTATTTTAGTCAGTGAATGTTCAATGTAGCAGGTAGAGATGAACTTAGCACGTCTTGTAGACCGAACTGGGAACAGACTCTTCAGCCATAAAATGCACTTAACAGTCTATTTAATAGTGGTGAGGTCCTTGAAAATGCAATATCCATGCTAATCTCGCCTTTTTCTAAATCACAGATGAAAAATAGGTCAGTTAGGTAGAGCCTTCTCTTTCTATTGAAAGTGTGACATTTAATCTATTGAAACAACTACCAAAACTTTATTAATTCAATGTAAAATAAGCGTGCCGAGAAAGTAGAGAACTTTATTAAGAACACAAGGTTTTCCAAAATTTGATCTGTGTGTCTTAGGTTTTAGGACTCAATAAAATGTCTGTTTGGTGGATTTGATCAAATCAGTAACACCAAGGAGGGACCAGAAAAAAAGCAACCCAGAATGTAATTAAATCTCACACTGCGAAATGGCTTAAAGGAACTAAGTGTTTTACAGAAAGTAAGAGGCAAAAACTAGAAAAGGAGTCTCCAGAGAAAGACTTGCCACTTCTCTGATGCCTCTAGGGAACATTCATTTGAGAAGAGACGTGTACAGCTTCCAGCAGAGAACAAGCCAAGTAGTCAACTGGGGCTTAAAGTAACTAGATACCAGCCTTGGTGCATTTCCTTTAAACCACAATGTTCTGTAGAATTCTATGGAGAGGAAAATGCAGGGTATCTGATAAATCGTAATTGCATTGTTCACACTCTTCTTTTCCAGCCCCGCATATTTATTTAAATAGGATTTAGTACTCTCTGGCCCCACCCTCATAATCAGCTCAAATGTGTACCTAGGGTAATACCATAGTTCCACTCCTTTCCAAAAACTATTATAAACAACAGGAGTTCCAGTATTTGAAAAGTAAACACAATGATACTCCAATATAGCTTTGGATAGGGGTTTGGAGAAAAATTTGTTCCTGTGTTTTGTTTGTTTTTAATTTTTCTTTGTCATATATTCTTGGGTGGCAGATATAGGTGTCAGTGGAAGGGAGAGGATGTTTTCCTTTTGCTAGCCCTCTTCTCCAGATCCTGAAAGAAATCATGGAGGAGGAAGGGCACCTAGAGGTTATGAACTGACTACTGTGGATTCAATAATAGTTTAGTTCTGTGCAGTTCAGCTCTTATTCCAGAAAACTAACTCCATCAATTATAGAAAATAACTTTTTATAGATAGTTTTTTCCAAACCTATCTTCAGTGCATATCCAGGAAGGATTATTTTCCTTCACACCATCAAAGCACCTACGTTCTTGCCTTCGTTTTATGAGAATCATTCAGGTGATATGTAGTAGCTACTATTATTGGGCACATGTGGTATCTCATTTAGATTTTTAAATCCATGTTCCTAGAGGCAGAGTGCTACTATTGACAATATCTGCCATCTCCCTTCTCATTAAAACCAAACCCCAAACCCATTGTAAAATAAAATGGTGATAAAAAATCACACCCTACATATTTTGTGTCCCGCCCCTCTTCTCGGTACCCTTTTTTAGTTTGGCAATCTTTTTTAAAAATTGGTGAGCAAAAGCAGAAAACCAAGTAGGAAGCAAAGGCTTTATTTTTTGAATTATCCTTTTTCTCTGGTATGGGCTTCCATTCTTTACTATAAATAAAAATTTACTTAAAAATCAGACTTTAAATCTTGATGTATTTACTGTAAAATTTACAAGTTAGAACCTACTGCCATCTGATTGATATGATTTTAAAATGGAGTTCTTATCATTTCCCTTGGGAACACTTTTTTGGTTTGAATCGTTCTTACTGGCAGGTTGCCTCCTTTATACTTAGCCCAAATTTTCATTTTCAAAGACTGTTTTAGACAAGTGTCATGATAGCTCTAGCCCATGGATCTGTGTACCACATAATAGAGTGTGACAATCCACTCAGTTGTGAAAGACACTGGTGATAAAGTAATAAAGTAGCATTTGTGTTATCCCATTGGCTTTACAAATCGGCTTCAACGTTGACCCATGGTGTTACTCATTATTGGAAACTATAGATGTTTATAATTCTCCAAAATATATTGGTCTAAGTTATATCATATATCACATGTTTAAATTTAAATTCAAAGTCCTGGGCTGAGAGAGATGTAGATTTGTGACACTCCTTGGAGGTTTGGGGTCCATGAACCAATGAATACATTACATTGCCACATTAAAGATCTCTTTGTATCTGTAATGATATAAGCAACATCCTGTATTTTAATAACTTTTAAAAACAGAATTTTAAAAAATGTTTTGCATTTATGAAGCTCAGACTTCCACACCAAATTATATCTGTGGACTATTATATATTTACATTCTTTCTGTCTTTATATCTGGATATAAATAAAGATATAAAAATGATATTCTTAGGATTGTTCCTAGACTCTGTTACAATAACACTATTTGAACAAAGTGGCAGGAACATGTATTATTTCTTTTATGGTCCAAATCGATCACATCATCTGTATGATTATGGACATATATACTGTTGAGAAATCTGTATTTATATGAGTGGCATCTGAAATTGACAGTAAAAATAATGATTTATATTCTTCCGGGCTATATATAATATGGGTCTATAAACACCTTAAGGGCAGGTTATTTATTGAATAACTATTTGTTGAATAAATGAATATATCCTTCAGTTCAGTTGCTCAGTCGTGTTTGACTCTTTGCGACCCCATGAATCGCAGCACGCCAGGCCTCCCTGTCCAACACTAATTCCCGGAGTTCACCCAAACTCATGTCCATCGAGTCAGTGATGTCATCCAGCCATCTCATCCTCTGTCATCCCCTTCTCCTCCTGCCCCCAATCCCTCCCAGCATCAGAGTCTTTTCCAATGAGTCAACTCTTCACATGAGGTGGCCAAAGTATTGGAGTTTCAGCTTTAGCATCAGTCCTTCCAAAGAACACCCAGGACTGGTCTCCTTTAGAACGGACTGGTTGGATCTCCTTGAAGTCCAAGGGACTCTCAAGAATCTTCTCCAGCACCACAGTTCAAAAGCATCAATTCTTCGGCGCTCAGCTTTCTTCACAGTCCAACTCTCACATCCATACATGACCACTGGAAAAACCATAGCCTTGACTAGACGGACCTTTGTTGGCAAAGTAATGTCTCTGCTTTTGAATATACTATCTAGGTTGGTAATAACTTTCCTTCCAAGGAGTAAGCATCTTTTAATTTCATGGCTGCAACCACCATCTGCAGTGATTTTGGAGCCCACAAAAATAAAGTCTGACACTGTTTCCACTGTTTGCCCATCTATTTGCCAAAAAGTGATGGGACCAAATGCCATGATCTTCGTTTTCTGAATGTTGAGCTTTAAGCCAACTTTTTCACTCTCCTCTTTCACTGTCATCAAGAGGCTTTTTAGTTCCTCTTCACTTTCTGCCGTAAGGGTGGTATCAGCTGCATATCTGAGGTTATTGATATTTCTCCCGGCAATCTTGGTTCCAACTTGTGCTTCTTCCAGCCCAGCGTTTCTCATGATGTCCTCTGCATATAAGTTAAATAAGCAGGATGACAATATACAGCCTTGATGTACTCCTTTTCCTATTTGGAACCAGTCTGTTGTTCCATGTCCAGTTCTAACTGTTGCTTCCTGACCTGCATACAGATTTCTCAAGAGGCAGGTCAGGTGGTCTGGTATTCCCATCTCTTTCAGAATTTTCCACAGTTTATTGTGATCCACACAGTGATAACTTTTTATTTTTTAATTTTTATTTATTTATTTTTGGCTACATGGGGTCTTCATTGATGCACTCGGGCTTTCTCTGGTTGTGCAATCAGCGGCTACTTTCTAATTGCTGTGTGAAGGCTTCTCATTGCAGTGGCTTCTCTTAGTACATATTAGGGGCTCTAGAGCCAGGCTCAGTAGTTGTGGTCCTTGGGCTTAGTTGCCCTGTGGCATGTGGTATCTTCCTGGATCAGGGACCGAAACAGTGTCCCTTACATTGGAAGGCAGATTCTCAACCACTGGACCACCAGAAAAGCTGAAATTCTATATTCTTTTGAAGGGTTATGATGTATAACATTGACGTATCAGTCAGTTCAGTCGTTCAATCATATCCAACTCTTTGTGACCCCATGGACTGTAGCACGCCAGGGTTCTGGGTCCATCACTGACTCCCAGAGCTTGTTCGAACTCATGTCCATCAAGTTGGTGGTGGCATCCAACCGTCTCATCCTCTGTCATCCTCTTCTCCTCCTGCCTTCGTTCTTCCCCAGCATCAGGATCTTTTCCAATAAGTCAATTCTTCATATCAGGTGGCCACAGTATTGGAGCTTCAGCTTCAGCATCTGTCCTTCCAATGAATATTCAGGACAGATTTCCTTTACACTGATATATAATAACACACAAAAGCCTCTGAGAGAACCTGAAGTAAAGAATTCTTTTTAGACTTGTGTAACCCATTGTTTTCAAACTTATCTCTGTATCAAGAGGTCATCCTCATGCTATTTAAAAATTATTTTATTATTATTACCTCTTGGGCATGTTGCACTGCATGTGGGATCTTAGTTTCCTGACCAGGGATGGAACCTAGGCCCCGTGCAGTGGAAGGATGAAGGCTTACCCACTGAACCCCTAGGGAAGTTCTCCCATACTTTTTTTCACCTTTTTTCTTTTTCTTTTTGACAGTAGTTATCCCACTGAATGACATACTTTGTGAAATGTCGTTCTCAAGTTTTCTTGTGTGTCCAAAGGGGATAATAATACCTTTCTAATATTCTTTCAGAGTAATTGTGAGGATAAAGTGAATTGGGTATGAACAACTTTTAGCATATGAAAGAGAAGACTATTTTGCCAATAGCTAGATGGAAATTTGGAGGTTCACTCTAACTCTATGCTACTTAGGTGAACTTATCCCTGGAGAAGACAAAGGTATGATGAAAGCTGGAGATTTCAGATGAAAGAAAAATGACATATAAGGGTCAATTGAGGAAGATACACAGATAGGAAAAAAAAAATCTATTTCCAACAACGTGCATGAGTGCTAAGTTGCTTCAGTCGTGTCCAACTCTTTGCAACCACATGGACGGCAGCTGCCAGGTTCCTCTGTTCATGGGATTCCCCAGGCAAGAATACTGAAGTAGGTTGATGTGCCCTCCTCCAGGGGATCTTCCTGTCCCAGGGATCGAACCCAAATCTCCTGTGTCTCCTGCATTGCAGGTGGGTTCTTGACCACTAGTGCCACCTGAACAGCTATGATCAGGTGAATGATTTTCACCTAGAATCAGGAAGTCCTGGGCCTGATACAGAAGAGGGAAGTCCTGGTCCTGATATAGAAAAGGGCTTGTTTTCTTAATAGGTGGAAGTGATCTAGGGAAGGGACTAGAAAATTACTATAAAAGTATGACTTGTGTGAGGGAATTTGCCTACTCTGAGTATTTAGAGTACTGTTGATAAGATATGTACTAGTTTGTTAGGGCTGCCATAGAGAAAACCACAGTCTGGATGGCCTAAACAACAGAAATGTGTATTCTCATACTCTGGAGGCTAGAAGTCTGAGATCAAGGTGTCAGAAGCGTTGGTGTCTTTTGAGACTTCTCTCCTTGACTTGTAGACTGCTATCTTCTCCATGTCTTAACATTATCCTCTGCATGTGGTCATGTCCATTGCCAAATTTCCTCGTCTTACAAAGATACTACTGACAGTGAATCCTAATGACCTCATCTGAAACGCATTTACTGAGTGTTATGTATAGGCACTGGATATTCAGAGGGTGACAGTACCTAGTGGAGGAAGGCAGTTATGCTCAGCACTATATCACCAACTTGTACCTGATGGAGGGAAAGAGCAGGAGTAGGTATATAGATGCATTGGTGGGGCAGTTCAGCTGTGAATTAGAGGTTTTGAAGTTCCTTCCACAATTTATTCAATAAACATTTTAAGCACCAACTTTGCTCTGAATACTATACCAGAAGCTATCAGGTTGGGAGGAAGAAAGAAGAGACTGATACCAATTGTCATCACTTGAAGATATATCTTTTATAATATACTGATATTTCTGAAATATCAATATGTGATCAAACCCTTGGCCCTGCATTAGAAGTGCAGAGTCTTGACAAGGAAGTCCCAACTGCCACAATTTTGGCTTGAGCCATTTCCTTTGTTGAGAGTCTTACTCCCATTCTCCTGGCCCAGGCTTTCTTTCAAAGCTCAGCTGACTTCTCTAGGCAAAGTGTTTCTTGGTAATTTTTAGTTTACATGAACGTTGTTCTCTGAACTCCAACAGTATTTAATGCATACACCAGTAATCTGACGTTTAGCATCTGTTCTATCCTTTTATGCTTTTCCAGTGAGAATTAAAATTTTTTGAAGGCAGACACTTGGCCTATTTCTTCATATTTCCAGGGCCAATGGTCTTTAAAATATAGTAAGATAAAATTTTAGGTCTGGAAGTTTATCTAGCCCACTCACTTATTTCACAGGTGAAGAATGCATGATCCAGAGAGTTGTTCAGAGCCACTTTGTTATAAAGCCATGTTGTTGTTGTTTAGTTGTTGTGTCCAAATGTTTGTGGCCCCATGGACTATAGACCGCCAGGCTCCTCTGTCCATGGGATTTTCCCAGGCAAGAATATTGGAGTGCATTGCCATTTCCTTCTGCAGGGGATCTTCCCAGCCCAGGGATTGAACCCCCATCTCCTCCATTAGAGAGTGATTCTTTACCACTGAGCTACCAGGGAAGCCCCAGTATAAAGCCATAGCCAAAGCCGAAGTTGAAGCTCCAATACTTTGGCCACCTGGCAAAGATCGGACTCACTGGGAAAGATTGAGGGCAGGAGGAGAAGGGGGCAACAGAGAACAGGATGGTTGGATGGCATTACTGACTCAATGGATATGAGTTTGAGCCAACTCCAGAAGATAGTGAAGGACAGGGAAGCCTGGCATGCTGCAGTCCAAGGAGTCGCAAAGAGTTGGATAGGACTTAAACTTAGTGACTGAAGAACAAAAAGCCAAATATTTGCGGATACTGGGCTTCCCTAGTGGCTCACACTGTTAAAGAATCTGCCTGCAGTGCAGGAGACCCAGGTTTAAGCTTTGGGTCCACAAGATCCCCTGCAGAAGGGAATGGCTACCCACTCCAGTGTTCTTGCTTAGAGAATTCCATGTGTAGAGGAGCCTGGCAGGCTATATTTGATGGGGTTGCAAAGAGTCGGACCCGACTGAGCAACTAACACTTTCATGTTCATGGTGTGTGGTTACTTTCACGGATTATAGCGGGATTGGCTTTACAGATTCAGAACGGGGATATGAGGGCATTCCCTTGCCAAAGTAAGGGAATGTGGTTATTATTTGCAAGTTTGGGAATACGTGGTCCAAGCTGCTTGATGGGGAAGGTGTGATGCCTACTGGAGGGCAAGGCTGTTCTTTAGCATCCCCCACAGTTTCTTAAAGATGCCTGAAGTTAAATATTTCCTCCATGAAGTGGCTTCCCAGCTTAATACCATCTTCTCCGAAGGCATGCAGCCTGAAGAAAGTAAAGCCCATTGGCTTTCTGGCTCCTCAAGGGCATAGGTCCAGAAGAAGATCTCCTGCTCGTTGGTGAGAACTAGCCATGGGCTGTCTACTGTGTGAAGCGCGCCAGGACGCTCCCCAAACAGGAATCCGTGGACTAAGCAGCCGCTCAAGCCTTGGCCACGATCCCAGGAAAGAAGAGCAAGGGGCTTTCCACCTGCCCCAAGCCTCACCCGGACACCAGGCCTCTCGGATTCCAGCGGCTCGTGCTTTGCCTCCGAAGCCCGCCTTCTCCACTCCGCGCTTTTTCCCCGCCCCTCCCCACACGCTCGACGGGCTCGCGCCCGCTCCGGGCACGCGGACGGTGCGCGAGTACGCGGACGCGGGCGGAAGGCCGGCAGGGCTCTCCGCCGCGGGGGCGAGCGCGCAGGCGCCTTCCTGGAACCTGCTGCGGCGCGAATCCCTTCGTTCGAGAGCGGTGGGGTAAGAGGCCAGGTCCCTGGAATTCTGGGGCGCTTGGAGGGAGGGGGGAGGGCCTGGGGCTTGGCTGTTTGGCCCCCGGCTCCGCTCTGCTCTAGGGAAGCTAAGCCTCCTCAGTCCCGCCCGCAGGCTCGATTGGGGGCCGGGTCGGGGATGTGGTGATCATGGGGCTACCTTGGACTGGAAAGCTTGGCACCCTTGTTCCTGCGGTCCTGGGGGTCCGGCCCTCCGGAGAAAGGGGCAAGCACACCAAGAAGGGGCTTTTCGGCGAGATGTGCCGCCTTGGGATAGCACGCTCCCTGGCTGTGCTGTTCATCTGGGGGAGTGACCTTTTCGGACCGAAAGGAACAAGTTTGACCCTGGGACGTGGACGACAGACATTTTTTCTGCCGAGACGCACCCTCTGGGTAAAGTGGGACAGAAGAATTCTCTGCTGCCCGCGAGAATGGGTTAGGAAGCTACTGTACTTTGTTGTACAGAAAGGAAAAACAGTAAAATAAAACAAAAAACAAAAACAACCCTTTTTATTGTTCAAGGAGAACAGATCGGTTAAGAATCTCATATGATAATATCTTTAACCACAAAGGACTCAGTACAATTAGGTACCTTCCTTCTTCACCCGAAGATCTCCATTCAGCAAATACTTTGAGTTACCTGCTCTGTGCCAGCCTTGTTCTATGAGCAGGGAACTGGGCAGCGTCTAAGATTGGAGGATCCCTGCTTGCTTGGAGCTTATATTCTAGTTGACAAATAAATGTTATTTCCTTTGTAACTTTTATTATAACATGTAAAAAGAAAATACTGTCCACAAATCATAAATTGTAACTAACTGATTTATCATTAAGTAAACACATCTTTTAACAACTACTTAAATCAGGAAGCAACATGTGGGATCTAGTTTCCTAACCAGGGATCAAACCTGGGTCACTTGCATCTGGAGTGCAGAGTCTTAGCCACTGGACCTCCAGGGAAGTCCTTGTTTGAGCCTTTTAAAGAGTAACTCCTTTCTTAAGAAGAAGCTCATTTAATTTTTGGACAACTCTAGTTGTTAGAAAAGTTTTCCTAACATTTAATCTAACACTGGTCATCAGGGTCATCTGGGTCCATCCAGAGCTGATCTGTTATCTGTTGCCTCCCTTTCAGTACTCAAGCAGTTTTTTTTTTTTTCTTTTGACGTTTAAGTGCAGAACTTTGAATTTATTATCCCTGTAATGATTTCTGGAGTTAGATTTGGCCCATCATAGATGTTGTCTAAATCTTTTTGGATATGATCCTTTCATCTGTCATCAGTTCTGCCGTTGTGCTCTTAACAAACTTGATCAGGGAGGTCCCTGGTGGCCTAATGGTTAGGATTTCGTGCTTTCATTGCCATTGCCCTGGTTCAGTCCCTGGTTGGGGAACTGAGATCCCACAAGACCTTTGGTGAGGCCAGAAAGCAAACAAACAAAAAACTTGATCAGCATATTATTAGTTAAGCATTGTTATTCTTTATTTAAAGTTCATTATGATTATTAAGGGTCATTGATTGTCCTATTTTTGTTATTTAAATATGATCATCTGGAACTGTGGATAATTCATTTAACTTGGTTGTATTACTGATTAAAATTTCCACAATGGAATATCAGTTAAGTTATGGATTTTTAAATCCAGGACTTAGCATTTGTAAAATCAATTTTAAACTTGATATCTCTGCAGAAAATAGAGTGTTATGTTGCAATTCTGGAATATATAGTGCAACACGTTAAAAGAGGCTTTTTGAGTTAGACTAGAAAAGGATTTGAAAAGTTTATAATGGCCCATAAACTGTGTCAAACCTGGAATCAGCGTAAGAAACTGATTTATTTTAATTTTTCTTCCTCCCTTGCCTCTGGTAGAATATCTTGTGATCAATGAAATGATCAAAGGTAGATGCAGTAAGAGGGAGGAAAGAAAAGGGAATTTGTATAAATAAAATTTGTATAATACATTCACATAGCCTTATTAAATGCTTCGAGTCATTCTAACTTATTGAAATGCTAGACTTATTAATTCTAGAGTTGTTCCTTACTATTTTTAAGTAAGAAAAATACTTTTTTGACCTATAGGTTAAATGTGCCAATTTTCCCCTAAAATTTAGCACTGCATAGCTTCTGGGTTCTTAGTTCACTGACCAGGGATTGAACCTGTACCCTTGGCAATGAAAGCATGGAGCCCTCACCACTAGACCATGAGGGAATTCCCTGAATTAATTAATTGATTAATCTTTTGAGTATGAAACTGTTTTATTTTCCAATCTAGCAAGTCCTAGTTTCTCTAAATTTCCTTTATTTTATTTTTGGCCTCACCGATTGGCCCATGGAATCTTAGTTCCCCAAGGACCAGGGATCAATCTCAAATTCCCTGCATTGGGAGCATGGACTCTTAACGACTGCACCACCAGGGAAGTCCTGGAGAGCTAACATTTTGAGGTTCATTTCCTGACTGGAGGACTAGGGAATAAGGAACTTAAAATTATCCGCTTTCCTTGACTGTCCCCTTCCCCCATTTCTCCATCTTTCTCTTTGGTTTAATGTTTGTTGTTTGGGCACTGTGCTCAGCTAAATCTTGGTATCTTTTTTGTTTTCCCTGCAGGCTACTTCTTCCTAGAGTTTAAAATCAATATTTAACTGGAAACGAAGCATCAATTAAAATCCTCTCCAAATCGTAATTCCAAATAATTGATAATATTTCTCTGATCAAGAAAAGAAGTGATTGACTGCATGTTAAAAGTATTCCTGTATTAGTATTCCTGTATTTTTTTCCTCTTCCTGAATTTGAAGAAAAAATATGGAGAAATGGTACTTGATGACAGCTGCAGTCTTACTAGGACTAACAGTACGGTGGACAGTTTCTCTCAATTCTTACTCAGGTAATATATTTTTCATTTGATAGGTGAATTTTTTTTGAATCTTTCTTTTTGTCTGTTTTTTGAGTTTTTTTGTTTTTGGTAATAGTTTATAGTTTTCTGACTGAGACAGAGAAGAATTTCAGGTTTTATTAGTATCGTCAAGAAAAGGCGCTTAAACATCTAATGCTAATAAATAGAATTTGTATAAGAGCTAAATAGAAGCACAGGCTTTGTAATATGAGAAAAGAAAGATGTATTCTAACTGGGAAGATGACAAATTAAGAAACAGTTATCTCTTAGCTGTTGAAGAGAGAAATGAGCTAGTACTTCAAAGGGGGAGCAGAATCAAAGAAGGCTTTTTTGTTTGTTTAGGGTAGAGAAGGCTTGTGTATGCATGCTAAGTTGCTTCACTTGTGTCCGACTCTGCGATGCTATAGACTGTAGCCTGCCAGGCTCCTCTGTCCACTGGATCCTCCAGACAAAGATACTGGAATAGGTTGCCATGTCCTCCTCCAGGGTATCTTCCCGACCCAGGGATCAAACCTGAGTCTGTTATGTCTCCTGCATTGGCAGGCAGGTTCTTTACCACTAAAGCCACCTGGAAAGCCCAGGGTAGAGAAGGCATATTACTACCTTGAAAGGAAGAGAGCAGTGGAGAATAAGATTGGGAATGATGTGAGAGAAATGGAGTGGGGGTGGGATTGATGGAGTCTGGTCCTGGAGATTGGGGGTGGGATTAAATTTAACCTTGTGAATATTTATTTAATACCTCTCCAATTCCAGGCACTATGCTAAGGGCTAGAAATTTAAGGTGACTAATACTTAAAGGGGTCTCCATTTTAGTAGATAAGTAGTCACAATTAGTTCAGTTCAGTTCAGTCGCTCAGTTGTGTCTGAGTCTTTGCGACCCCATAGTGGACTGCAGCATACCAGGCCTCCCTGTCCATCACCAACTCCCGGAGTTTACTCAAACTCATGTCCATTGAGTCGGTTATGCCATCCACACCATCTCATCCTCTGTCGTCCCCTTCTCCTCCGGCCTTCAATCTTTCCCAGCATCAGGGTCTTTTCCAATGAGTCAGTTCTTCACATCAGGTGGCCAAAGTATTGGAGTTTCAGCTTCAGCATCAGTCCTTCCAATGAATATTCAGGACTGATCTCCTTTAGGATGGACTGGTTGGATCTCCTTGCAGTCCAAGGGACTCTCAAGAGTCTTCTCCAACATCACCGTTGAAAAGCATCAATTCTTTGGCACTCAGCTTTCTTTATAGTCCAATTCTCACATCCATACATGACTACTGGAAAAACCATAGCCTTGACTAGGTGGACCTTTGTTGGCAAAGTAATGTCTCTGCTTTTTAATATGCTGCCTAGGTTGGTCATAACTGTTCTTTCAAGGAGCAAGCATCTTTTAATTTCATGGCTGCAGTTACCACCTGCAGTGATTTTGGAGCCCCCCAAAATAAATTCTGTCGCTGTTTCTGCTGTTTCCCCATCTTTTTGCCATGAAGTGATGGGACTGGATGCCATGATCTTCGTTTTCTGAATGTTGAACTTTAACCCAACTTTTTCACTCTCCTCTTTCACTTTGATCAAGAAGCTCTTTAGTTCTTCTCTGCTTTCTGCCATAAGGGTGGTGTCATCTGCATATCTGAGGTTATTGATATTTCTCCCGGCAATCTTGATTCCAGCTTGTGCTTCATCCATCCCAGCATTTCTCATGATGTACTCTGCATATAAGTTAAATAAGCAAGGTGACAATATACAGCCTTGACATACTCCTTTTCCTATTTGGAACCAGTCTGTTGTTGCATGTCCAGTTCTAACTGTTGCCTCCTGACCTGCATACAGGTTTCTCAAGAGGCAGGTCAGGTGGTCTGGTATTCCTATATCTTTGAGAATTTTCCACAGTTTGTTGTGATCCACACAGTCAAAGGCTTTGGCATAGTCAATAAAGCAGAAGTAGATATTTTTCTGGAATTCTTTTGCTTTTTTGATGATCCATCGGATGTTGGCAATTTGATCTCTGGTTCCTCTGCCTTTTCTAAAACCAGCTTGACCATTTGGAAGTTCACGGTTCACGTATTGTTGAAGCTTGGCTTGGAGAATTTTGAGTCACAATACAATGTGATAATTAAATGTTGAAGTGTGAGTTTCAATGTTAACATAGAAAATGATCACAATGCATTGCAGAAAACTTTTCACAGGATGGCGTTTGAATTCAGGGTTTGAAAGATAAGTTGGCATTTGCTATGCAAATAAAATGGGGAACGTATTCTAGACAGTAGAACATGTGCAGAGATATGGTAGGTGGCATGAGAGCATGGTTGTAAGTATTTGGTATTAGATAGCATAAAAAAAAGGAAAGAAAGATAGGGAGGCATGGCTGGAGATTTGGCTGTGTAGTTAGCTGTGCTTTAGAAAAACAACTTGTTTTTTTACTATTTTATTATTATCATGAAAAATGATTGTAGGAAGAAAGTTGGATGTAAAGAGACAAATGAGACAATCGTAATAATAGAGGTAGAGTTGCTGTTTTATAAGTATTTACCAAATGCTAGACATTGAGTACCTTCCTTAATATCATAACCACTGAAGATAGGTATTATTTCTAGTTTACAAATGGAAAATGAGACAACTGATAAATGACAACTGTAACTCAAATATATTTTATTCCATAGTCAGTGCTTTGACCCTGCTTTATGGGAGCTTAGTTCCCTAATGCCAGGGATTGAACCTGAGCCACAGCAGTGAAAGTGCCAAGTCTTAATCACTGGACCATCAGGGAATTCCTCATATATGTCTTATATGTCTTTTAAAAAAATTAGAGTGTTAAAGTCCTATGAAAAACTCTGTTTGGATTTTAATTGGAGTTATATACTATACCATTGATTAATTTGGATAATTGGCAATCATTAGCATAGTAAGGCTTCTGATTCATTAAGATGGTATGTTTCTCCATTTATTTAAATCTTTAATGTTTTTCAACAAAATTTTATAGTTTTCTGCATGAAAGTTTTACCCATCTTTTCTTAGGTGTATTGCTAGATAGCCTATATATTTTTTCCCTCCCCATTGTTGATGGTATCTTTTAAAAAATTGCTTATCTAAATGCCTGGTTGATTTGTTAATATTTGGCAACCTTCCAAAAATGATAATTTATCTGGAGTATGTTTTGAAGTGAAGTGAAAGTTGCTTAATCATGTCTGACTCTTTGTGACCCCATGGACTATACAGTCCCTGGAATTCTCTAAGCCAGAATACTGGAGTGGGTAGCCTTTCCCTTCTTCAGGGGATCATCCTAACCCAGGGATCGAACCCAGGACTCCCACATTGCAAGTGGATTCTTTACTAGCTGAGCCACAAGGGAAGCCCATGTTTTGAAACTTCTGTGTGAAAAAAAGTGATCTGTGAATTAGAGTATTATTTCCTCTTTTTTACTCCCTATCCTTTTTCTTTCTTTTTTCTTGTCGTCTTAATTCTAGTAGTTTATTACAGTGTTCAAGTAATGATTCAGGCATCTTTGTCTTGTTCTTAATTTTAACGGGTGCTTTTAATTTATCATTGAGTATGATTTTGTTCTTTCTAGCATTGAACCAACCTTGCATTCCTGGCATAACTCTATTTGTGATATAGTACCTTTTTTAAAAAGTATATTGCAGATTGGCTTACTAATTATTTATGATTTTATCAGCCATGCTCACAAATAAAATTGGCTTGCAGTTTTACTTTTTGAAATTCCTTTGTCAAATTTATCAAGGATGTGCTAGCCACAGAAAATGAATTAGGGTGTATACCCTTTTCCCCTACAACCTGGAATAGTATTCAGAATTGAAATTGTTTGGGATTCATTTATCATTTTTTTGGCTGTGCCATATGGCTTTTAGGATCCTAGTTTCCTGACCAGGGATTGAACCTGTGCCCCCTTGCAGTGGAAGTGCAGTCCTGTGGAAACACCAGGGAAGTCCCATGGAATTGTCTGTAGTTTAAATGCTTGGCTAGAACTTGCTAACAAAACGATTTGGGTCTAAAATTTTCTTTGTGGGAAAATATTCAGTGATTTAAATTCCTTATTCGGGCTTTCTTTTTCTTCTTGATTTATTTTATAATTTATATTTTTCTAAGAATTTTCCCATTTCAACTGAGTTTTAAAATGTGTTGTGAAAGTCACTCAGTCATGTCTGACTCTTTGTGACCCCACGGACTATACAGTCCATGGAATTCTCTCAGCCAGAATACTGGAGTGGATAGCCTTTCCCTTTTCCTGGAGATCTTCCCAATCCAGGGATTGAACCCAGGTCTCATGCATTGCAGATGATTCTTCTCACCAGCTGAGCCATGAGGGAAGCCCACAAATACTGGAGTGGGTAGCGTGTTCCTTCTCCAGGGGATCTTCCCGAACTAGGAATCGAACTGGGGTCTCCTGCATTGCAGGCAGATTCTTTGCCAACTGAGCTATCAGGGAAGCCTGAAAATGTGTTGTTCAGTTCAGTTCAGTTCAGTCGCTCAGTCGTGTCTGACTCTTTGCGACCCCATGAACTGCAGCACACCAGGCCTCCCTGTCCATCACCAATTCCCGGAGTCTACCCAAACCCATGTCCATTGTGTCGGTGATGCCATCCAACCATCTCATCCTGTCGTCCCCTTCTCCTGCCCTCAATCTTTCCCAGCATCAGGGTCCTTTCAAATGAGTCAGCTCTCCACATCAGGTGGCCAAAGTATTGGAATTTCAGCTTCAACATCAGTCCCTCCAATGAACACCCAGGACTGATCTCCTTTAGGATAGGCTGGTTGGATCTCCTTGCAGTCCAAGGGATTCTTAGGAGTCTTCTCCAACACCACAGTTCAAAAGCATTAATTCTTTTGAAGGAAGCGCTCAGCTTCCTTTATGGTCCAACTCTCACATCCATACATGACCATTGGAAAAACCATGGCCTTGACTAGACGGAGAGGGATAAATCGGGAGACTGGGGTTGACATATACACTCTACTATATATGAAAGAGAGAACTATTGAGGACCTACTGTATAGCTTAGGGAACTCTATTCAATACTCTGTAATAACCTACATGGAAAAAGAATCTAAAAAAGAGTGGAGATATATATGTATATGTATAACTGACTCACTCTGCTATGCAACAGAAAGTAACACAACATGGTAAATCAACCATACTCCAATAAAAATTCAAATAAATAAAATGTATTGACGTAAATTATCATGTTTTCTTACCTTTTATACCCTTGCTGTATAACTAGTTATGGTTCCTTTTTCATTTCAGATATGGTTTATGTTGATTCATTTTAAAAAATCAGCCTTACTAGACATTTATTGATTTTATTAGTGTTTTCAAAAAATTTATTTGAGCTTTTCTTATCCTCTTAGTATGCTTGGCTTTATTCTTGCATTAGCTGTTCAGCACATGCTTTAGCTTGTTAAGTTTCAGTCATTGCTTTCTAATTAAGTCATTTAGGCTATATACATTTTCTTTCAAGTACCACCCTACAGGTAATATTTTCTACTTTCTATTGTGATTTTGCTTTGACTCATGAATAATTTGAAAGTATATTTAAAAATTTTTTAATATTTAGGCTTTAGCAATGATCTCTTTGATATTTTAAATTTAATTGTATAGTAGAAAATAACAACAGAGAGTTTTTATGAATGAGACTAATTCTTTGAAATGTGTTGAAACATGGGCTAGTATGTGATCAACTTTTTAAATGTTGTGTGTGTGCTTAATATGTATATATTCTCCAGTTCAATAATCTGCACATACCCATTTCAGTTCAGTTCAGTTCAGTCGCTCAGTTGTGTCCGGCTCTTTGCGATCCCATGAATTGCAGCACGCCAGGCCTCCCTGTCCATCACCATCTCCCGGAGTTCACTCAGACTCACGTCCATCGAGTCAGTGATGCCATCCAGCCATCTCATCCTCGGTTGTCCCCTTCTCCTCCTGCCCCCAATCCCTCCCAGCATCAGAGTCTTTTCCAATGAGTCAACTCTTCGCATGAGGTGGCCAAAGTACTGGAGTTTCAGCTTTAGCATCATTCCTTCCAAAGAAATCCCAGGGCTGATCTCCTTCAGAATGGACTGGTTGGATCTCCTTGCAGTCCAAGGGACTCTCAAGAGTCTTCTCCAACATCACAGTTCAAAAGCATCAATTCTTTGGCACCCATTTACTCAATGTCAATTGTTCTGATGAAGTTTTTTTATATTCTTACTGATTCTTGCCAAATTGATCTACCAGTTATTGAGAGAGTGGCAGTTTCTTTTTGAGGTTTTGTCAATTTCCTTGAATATTTTGAATCTGTATAATTAGGTGATTTAGAATTTTTTTCCTTGTGAGTTGAATTTTATGACATGACTGTCATGTCCTTGTTTATTTACAGTAATGCTTTTGTCCTAAAGTCTGTTTTCTCTAAAATTTAATGTTGCTTTACTAGTTTTCTTTAGCTTATTTTTTGCTTGATCTTTTTCTATTCTTTTACCCTCTACCTTTGAATCCCTTGGGCTTCCCTGGTGGTTCAGATGGTAAAGAATCTGCCTGCAACACAGGTTAACCAGGTTCAATCCCTGGGTCAGGAAGATTCCCTGGAGAAGGAAATAGCAACCCACTCCAGGATTCTTGCCTGGAGAATTCCATGGACAGAGGAGCCTGGTGGGCTATAGTCCATGGGGTCACGCAGACTCGGACACGACTGAGCGACTAACACTTTCACTTTCATTCAGAGATTGATTGCAAATCATCTAAACTAAGTAAGTCTAAAAGTTTACTTTCTTTGTCTTCCCTGGTGGCTCAGATGGTAAAGCGTCTGCCTGCAATGCGGGAGACCCGGGTTCGATCGCTGGGTTGGGAAGATCTGGAGAAGGAAATGGCACCCCACTCCAGTACTCTTGCCTGGAGAATCCCACGGACGGAGGAGCCTGGTAGGCTACAGTCCATGGGGTCACAAAGAGTTGGACACAACTGAGCGACTTCACTTTTCTGAATCCCTGTGATTCAAATCTGTCTAACCAATTCCCCTCCCTAATTCCATTTTGTCTCTCTTCCTGACTTGGAGGCTGTACTTCATTTTGTCCTTTCAGGACATACTCGATATTTTTCATATACATATTTAGCTTAAGAAAATCCATAATGCCATCTTGAACAATGCTAGGGCCTTAGAAATGTTTTAACTATAGTTACAAATCTTTACTTCCTGCCTCAAATTAAAATGGTATTATTGCCTAAGATTTTCTTTCTTTCATGATTTTAGGTTTGTCACTGTTGTTTTATATAATTAATATTTCCTGAGGTTTACCCTCATTTTCTTTCTTTGTCTGTCTTACATAGTACATCTTTCTTTGAGAGCCTTTTCTTTCTTCCTGAAGTACATCTTTGGAAGAGTTTTTTTGAGAGTCTGTTGTTGGCAAACTCCATTTTTGACTGAAAATACCTTTATTTTCCTCTTTGTTGTGACATATTTATGGGTATTGAATTCGGTATTGACAGTTATTTTCTCTTAATATCAACATTTCAAAAATCTTCTTTCATTGTTTTCTAGTGTCTGTTGCTGATGTTCAGACATCAGCTGTCATTTTAATTGTATTTCCTTGGTAGATGATATGTCTTTTCTCTCTTGCTGCAGTTGCACTGTGGTATATCTACAGGTGAATATTAAAAAATTTATCCTCTTAGGATTTTTGATTTCTGTCTCTAGGGAGTTGTACCTTCTGTTTCTTTAGAAAATGCTTAGCCAATGTCCCTTTTCATTCTCTTTCTTTCTTGTTAGAAGTATGTTATATCTTTGTTCTTTTAATCATTCAACAGATATGAGTTGGACACTCACTTTGTGCCAAGTGTAGGTGGTATAGCAGAGAATAATTTTATTGTCTCTTCAAATACTTCTCTCTCATTTCTAATCTTCTTGTGCAAAGTCTTATTAGATACATGTTGGGTCTTTTCACTCTTTCCTCTACTTTAGAATTGCTTTTATTTTGCATCTTACAGTTTCTTCACACTGCTTTCTTTATAATCATCTTATCTAGCTCCCTGTTCATTACTTTTCTAACTGTGTTTGATCTGCTTTTTTGGTTGTCTGTTGAGTTTTCAGATTTCAGCTATTATGTTTTTAATTTCTACAACTTCTACTTGTTTCCTATTTGGATCTTCTTGATCTTTCTGATCATCTCTTGTTCTTCAGCATACTCTCAGTGTGTTCTGTTTTGTCTTTAAATAGACTAACTATGCTTATTTTATATTACCTATCAGAAAATTCTGATATCTGCCATCTCATTTCATAGTTTGTTTCTGATGACTCTTGCTCATAGTATTTTGTTTCTTCATGAGGTTAGTGATTTTTTTGAATTGTGAGCTCATATTACCTAGTACTTATATCTTGTGGAAATTCTTTGAGGCCTGAGTTTACTGTGTATTTTTTCATAGAGGGTTTGTGTTGCCTCCTGCCAGGTACCTGGGCACTTTTCAGTTCAGTTCAGTCGCTCAGTTGTGTGCGACTCTTTGCTACCCCATGAATCACAGCACACCAGGCCTCCCTGTCCATCACAAACTCCCAGAGTTCACTCAGACTCACATCCATTAGCAAAAGTCAAACCAGATTCTCATCTCAAGATTTCTTTGGCATATACTTTACATGAATTCAGGTCCCGAACAGGGTGAGTGTCGGCATATGGTTAGGAATTTTGGGGAGACTTCTTTTTTCATGTACTACTAAGAGCCAACCTACAGATAAATATTATCTTCACCATCTCGTCAAAGGTTTATTCTAGTAGAGATTTTTCTGACACTGAATTCCTGTCTATTCAAGTACAACGCTTTACCTCCTTACTCATGGCATTGAGCTGGTCAGTACCTTGGGTAGTGGCCACTTAAAGATGTTTGGATACCCTCAGGACAAATGCTTACTCTTCTGGGTCTATCCTTTTTGTTTGTTTGTTTCTGGACTCTAAAGAATTCTATTATTTTGCTGCTAATTCAGCCATACATTAAAATTGTATATGTATAACATATAAAATAAATAATTAAAAAATATGTACTTTTCCTGTACTGGAGGTGTTTTTCTGACTTTCTGTGTCTGCCATGTTGCAGGAAACTAGTTTCATCGGCATTTTTTAAAGATCCACAGGTTATTTTGATGTTTACAAAAGGTTGATACAGATGATGGTTGAAGCCACAGAGTTGGGAGTGTCTGTATTGCAAGAGGAAAACAGATTTAACCACTGAGAAAACAGATTTAACCATGGAGAAGGGGAAATGATTAAAGGTGACTGAGAAGAAACAATGTAGGATTAGAGCCTAGAGAAGTTACTATCCTGGAAGCCAGGAAATCAGGGAATTTTGAAAAATAAGGACTAGCTAACTGTCAAATTCTAGACATGTCAAATAGAATGAAAATTTAAAATAGACAGAGGATCACTAGGAGGCCATTGTGAACCTCCTAATTATCAGACCATAAATGACTAAGTGGGAATTAATAAGTAGACTTAGCAACTTTTAGGAACTTTGTTAGTGAATGGAAGGAGAGAGTTACTTGGTAGCTGAAATGGGTTATGGAGGGCTAAGGAAAAACCCAATTAAAAGTTGTCTTTGGAAATGTGTGAGACAAATATCATGTGATATCATATATATGTGGAATCAAAATGAACTTATTTAAAAACTCACAGACTCTCAGATACAGAAAACAAACAGAGTTACCAAAGGGGAAAGGGTGGACGGGATACTCAGAAGGTTGGGAATAACATATATATACTACTATATATAAAATAGATAATCAGCACAGGAAACTATATTCAATATCTTGAATAATCTATAAGGAAAAAAAGAATCTGAAAAAGTAGGTATATATGTATGTGTAACTGAATCTCTTTGTTGGACACCTGAAACTAATACAACATTGTCAATCAACTATACTTCAAAAAAAGTTACACCTTACTCTCAAACTGTCTTCTAAGGAAGTCAGCAGGACAAGAGTACTTTTGGATTACTCTGTAAGAAGATTATTGTTACTGTACATGGAAATATTTGTAGCATCTTTTGTAGGTGGTTGTTACATTTTTAAAAAAATCATTTTTCAGATGAGAAAAATAGAAATGCCAAAATGGTTATTCTGTCAGACTTCCCAACTCTGTCGTAAAGAGTGTTAACAACATTCGCACGCGACAAACTTCTGTATCTTAGGAGATTGGGAGGATTACTTAAAGAGTGTAACGTCTGTGATTCTGTTGAGATTTTTTTCCCCCTCTATAATTGAAATACGTTTTTGATTATAGTTTGTTTTTAACATGCTTATTTTAATTTGCTTTTCATTTTGCTTAAGATCGTAATTAGGAAACACTGGAGTGAGGAAGCTCAGGTGAGCTTGCTTAGTATTAGTCCATTATTTCCTTGGAGATGCACATACTGTATGTTTCTCTCCGCTTACCCATTGTTATTTGTAATGTTTCTTCTTACTCACTGGGAACATATAAAAGGGGAATTATTAGGGAAAATTTTAGCCATATTCTCTTCTCTTAAAATGTTTAAAATTTCAATGTAAAGGCAATTAGTACATATTGTTATCAAAGAAACTACTTGTTTTTTAAATTCTGACATAATTCTGAACAATTCAGCAATTAATAAAATGAACATTTAAGTGGTGCTTAAGCTCATTTTCCTAAGAATGAGACAAAATTGGAGCTTTGTAAATGTATATTAATATGTTTTCTTTATGTAATTCTGAATTTCATGTAAATGAATTTGTAGAATTAATCACAGTAGAAGGAATCCTTTTGCCCTTCCCAAGTGAAGCTCCCTTAGGTGCAGTTGGGTTGTCCTTCTGGGTTGCTTTAAGGGCACTTTAGCAGTTTTAAAAACTTAAGTACTAATTTCATAGCCAGTGTCAGCTGAATTTATTGAAGTAGGTCAGACTCTGGATAGAAACTTGTTTCTCAACCCTAAAGAGAGTCATTATCCATTCTTCTATTTGTTAGAGAATGGTAATAAATTCCTCCACATTGACCACAAGTCTAGAGCAATTTCAGAAAATCTGGATAGTTGGGTTTTTTCAGGTATAGGAAATTACTTAAGATTCTCTATGACTTTTATTATCCCAGTGGACCAAAAAACAAAGAAAAGCAGACAATAAAAATCACTTCCTATCTTCCTATAGACAGTAGCTGTATGCTTAAAAAGAGAAACATACCCACCAGCATACACACATACATCTATAAAGTGCACATGCAAGGATGCAGTTAATTCATTGGGGAATTATTTTCCTTTTTAAAGGAAATTGTAGGTTAATTTCCCATTCAGTTAACTCCCTTGTTCAGTTAACCGAGCAAGTTTTAATTGAAAGTATATACTGTATGTCTCACAATATGTTTCCTTTGAACTCTAGAAAAATCACATTCTGTGTCCATTGGAACTAAAATTCTCATTTGGTTCGCTATTAGAAAATAGTATAATCATGTGACAAAATATATGATACTGAAAACATAAGTATCATGAGAAGTCAATTTTTTTTCCTTTTTAAAAACCTGCTTTACTTACCTATTTTGATTTCTGCTTTTTTTATATGCTGTTTGTTAAACAAAAGGAGATACTGCTCTGAGATATTGTGGTGACAGGTTTTCAGTTCACTGAACAATTGATACACTTCGTTTGGTGTTTATTTTTTGTAATGTCTCTTGTCTTCTATTTCTTATTCAACTCATGACTCTATATGTATTCAAATCATTTCTTCTCTGACAAGGACTCAGGCACTGAGGTTAAACGCCTGTGAGTTTGAATGTTACTGTGTCTTACTGACTGTATGATGGTGCACAAGTTATTTTAAACTTTCAGAGTTTTAGTCTCCTCATCAGTAAAATGCTGATAAAATCATAGGTTGAGGATCAAATGAATTATATCTAAAGTTCTTGGCACTTTATTTTGCTCTTAAGTACTTAGAAATGTTTTCACTACTGAAGTTGCTAATAATTCTTTTTCCGTAATCATACTGAGAATCCCTCGCCTCATGTAGGGAAAATAAGTATTTCACTACTTGTTTGAATAATAAAATAATAATATAGAGGTTTGATAAGTAATGCTTAAAATATATTGTTGTTGTTCAGTCACTAAGTCATGTCCAACTCTGCGACCCCATGGACTGCAGCGCACCAGGCTTCCCTGTCCTTCACTCTCTCCTGGAGCTTGCTCAAATTCATGTCTATTGAGTCAGTGATGCTATCTAACCATATTATATATCTACATAAGTATGATGTCTATAGTTTGCCCTTCTGAGAAGTCAATAATTAATGATCAGTGTGCTTTTAATTTATGCAGGAAGGTTTTGTGGCAAATTTGGCAGTTGAGATGGTTCTTAAACATTGGATATGAGTTGATACAAGAGTTATATGAATAGGGAGAGGGAATAAGCAGCATGAATGGAGGCTTGAAATTTCAAAATGTCAGATAGTAACGTAAAGATGTTTTGAGGCAGGAACCAATGTATGGGCATTGTGTTAAAGTAGCCTTGGCATAATTAATTGGTCTGTCACAAACTGCTTAGTGCTGCACATTTAGTAAGTGGAAAATCAGAGACTCAAAATTTCAAATCTTTTTAAACTTAAAATCCTTGTTATATCATATTGATAATATTGACATCCTTGCTACATCATCATTCAGAGAATCTGCTAGGTGCAATTACATCCCGAGAAAGCAAAAATGAACAAGACATTGTACTTTCCAAGAGAGAGACAGGGGTAGGTTTTTGTGTGTGTATCCATGTGTCGGTACTGTGGGCAATTCTTTGTGGCAGTCACTCACTGTGTATACTCTTTGGAGATGTTAATCTGCTTTCCCCATGATTATAGGGAGTATCTCCTTGGTGGAGATGCTAGCATTTAAGGAATAGTGGCATAATACGGCTGTTAAAATGCAAAAAATCTACTTAATGTTGTGTTTCAAAGCTAGAGAACATCTGGGTTAGAGTAAAAAGTGATAATATGTCATTCACCAGTGTGGTACACCTTCCCAATGGATTAATGAATATATGACTACATGTGATTTTTTTTACTTGCTGATTGAGAAACCTGTGTCTGTACTGTACCTATTTGGGCTTTCTCATAAAGTTTTGTAATCAACTGCTAGCTAAATAGTGGTTTGTTTACTACTAAGTGGAATTACCTTTATGTCATGTAAAATGATTTGAGGTTAACAACCTAGTTGTTGAGGCAACAACTTAACCAAGTTGTGAGGCAATACACAGTAGGAGCTAGGAACATGAATTACAGAGCCGGTCTGCCTGGGTTCCAGTCCAGACTCTGCTACTCATTACCTCGGTGACCCTTGTTTCCAGTTTGCCAGCTATAAACTGGGGATGATAATAATCCCTACTTTACTGTTGTATTTGGCGTGTAGCAGATACTGTCTATTGTTAGCTATTAAAGATCCATTATCCCTTATTTGCAATTTAGAAGTAAACTATAAACTGGCAGTTTTTAATTCATTTGACATCAAACCCTGACCTAATCAATGTCTTTGGTTTTTGGTTCTATACTTGTCCTTAGATTTATAGTTAGTTTGTAAAATATTGACATATGTTATTACAATTGTTTTATGATACTTATTGGACAGTATAGTTTACAGTGTTTCTCATGAAATAAAAATAAACTTGGATATCTTGTGATTAGTATTGTCAACTAGTTAATTAAAAACTAAGTAAAGGATTTTCCTCATGGTCTAGTGGTCAAGACTGGGTGCTTCTAGCGCATAGGGTGTGGGTTCCATCCCTGGTCAGAGAACTAAGATCCCACATGCTGCACGGCATGGCCCACCCCCCCCAAAATTAAAAGAAACCTAATTAGTGTTAATATTTATTGAATGTTTATGTGTACTAGGCACTACACAGAGCATTTTATGTTCATTATCTTTATTCCAACAATCCTTTAGGTGTGATAGTATTGATTCTGTTTTTAATGTGCTGAGGCTTAGAGAGCTAAGGTCATTTGCTCAGGGTCACAGTGTCACTCAGTGTGCTAGCAGGGCTAGAATTCAGACCTCATCTCTGACTTTTGAAGTCACTTCTGTGTCCTTTTCTTCCATCTATACTATCTTTATAGTTTAGAAAATTTTCATGAGGAAATAAAATCACTAGCATACTAAAGTATATATGTGTGTGTGTGTGTGTATATACGTATATATTTATTTATATATTTTTTAAGATTCTTTGCTTTATAGAATTTTTTGCCATTTTAGAAAAATACTGTCTTTCAGTGAACTGGAGTTACAAAATTCCAATTTACAAGCAACTTTGGGAAATTTATATTGATTATGTTAAGGGAGGTACTTACATACTCTAAATACCAGGGAGGGGAGTTGAAAATAAACAAAAATTGGCTTTCTTTTAAACAGAAACTGCTAATTTAAAAAGCTTATGTAGCTGACAGTGGGACAGGAAGTTCTGTTTTGTTTATTAGGGCAAAGGAAGGCAGTGGAGCTCATGAGGTGAGTGCTCTGCAGTGAACATCTATTGGTTCCCACTCAGCTTCATGCGCTCCCCTAACATTATCCCAGTTGTGACCTTAGTATCTGCCCTTCCTCATTCCTTGAATGTGATTGCTGTAAGACAGTGATAAATAAAGTATAAATTTATTTTGCTTTTTTTCCCCTTATTATTTTAGGTGCTGGAAAGCCCCCTATGTTTGGTGATTATGAAGCTCAGAGACACTGGCAAGAGATTACTTTTAATTTACCCATCAAACAATGGTATGGATAATTTTAACTTGATTTTATTGTTTATCAGTCAGTTAATGTAGATTATTTGAAGTTACCTATAAGGAAAATACACTGTTTCTTCATCTTTAGCATCCTCTCTTCATATTTATTGAAGTCACATATGTTACCCTGTATATTGTCAGCTCATTTTGAAATTTTATCCTCCTGAAAGTTACCATATACTCAGCTACCAGCTGGAATATGATACTAAACTAGAACTTTAAGGATAGGACACTGTATGCCATGAAAGCTCCTCAGGATACAAACTGTGAAAATTTATGGACTAAGAATATTTCTTTCGGTGGTTTCTCAGAGTTTCTCTGTTAGGAACGTATGAGATGTAAAGAAGCAGTAGCTTATGATGAAGAATGTAGATGTTCAAGTCAGACTGCCTGTGTATGTGTGTGTATTAGTGTTCAGACGGAGACTGTATTCTTTACCGGCAGTGTGAGCTTTGGCGAGTTATTTAACTGTCTCTGCCACAGTTTTATCACTCATAGAATAGAAATAATAGAATACATATTTCACTGGCTTATTGTGAAGATTGAATAAAATGATTTCACTTAAAGCACTTACACCAGTGCCTGAAGTGTAATGAGCTCTCAATAAATGTTAGCTGTAGTTATGTCTTCAAAAAAAATCTGTGCATTGCCATTTTTGTTGAACATGTTCTGATAATTGATGACAGTATTCTTTTTGACTTATTATGTGCCTGGTAGATTATTTGATTAAACCTAGTTGTACAAACTGTTTTTATCATTCTCTTGATTGCTTTGGTCACTGCTTTTATTTAACTCCTTTATGAAAGAGAGTTATATATAATAACTTCACATTGAACTCTCTATTAACAGGTTGGCTCTACCTACTCCAAATTCGGAATATTTATAATAGAGATCAGCTAAATATTTGATATTCTTTTTTTTTAAATAGATGTGTGCGTATGTGTTTTTTGGTTATTTTTGACCTCACTGCACAGCTTGGAGGATCTTAGTTCCCTGACCAGGGGTTGAATCAGAGGCCGTGGCAGTGAAAGCACCACGTTCTAATGTTTAAATGGTGTGATTTCTTTTTTTTGTAGTTTGAACTTTATTGTTATATCATTTATAATGACTATCATTGAAAAAGATATATCTCAATGGCATAGTTTACAAAACAGAAAATATATACTTGGGGCAGGTTCAATAGTGGATATAAATCTGTATTGGAAATAACATTTCTAATATTTCTAACACTTCTAATATTTTGAATTGTCTAATTTTGTCAAATTTGATCAGTTTGCCATTTTGGTTACCTAGTAATGTGACTGAAGAATGGTTTCTTATTTTTTAACTTCAGTTTTTCAAGTGTGAAGTCCTTCTGTCTTCATCTAGAAAGTTAGTTATAGTCAAAACTTTCAAGTGATATAGTTGTCTGAAATATGAAATCAGAATCTATCAGGTAAAATTTTAAAATGTCAGTTTTATAATTCTAAATTTAAAAACTGATTTATTCCATTTCATTGTACATAGTTGAAAGTTATAGAGGAAAGCAAATTTTTTCTTTAAATGACAATTTTTATAATGACAATTCCTTAATGTGTGATGTCAGAAGCACTTTTGGCATTAAGTAGTAGAAAACCTAATAGTAGCTTAAGCAATAAAATAATTATCTCCATAAGTAGATCTTTGCAGGGCTGGTAAAGTGGCTCAAGCAGTTAAAGAACTCAGGCTTTTCCATTTTCTTCCCTTTCCTTTCTTCTTGGCATGTTGGCTTTTCATCCTGAGGCTTTTTACCCCAAGATCAGATGACAGCCAAGGCTACCAGCACTGTGACTTTGTTGTGACTTTGTATAGCCATATTCAAGGCAGGAGTAATAATACCTTATTTTTCATGTGTCTTTTTGTTGTGGAGCAAAATCTTTTCCACCCTTAAAGCAATCATTAATAGAAATGCCTGACTCAGTGCAGGCGTGGTTTATCACCTGGGGTGGGAGAAGTGTCCACCTACCCTGAGTACATTGCTTTTTAAAACAAGATCACAGTTTTATAAGTGAGGAATTGTGGGACTCACTGTTTATTTCAGCATTGTTATAACTATGAGAAGCCTGAATATGTTTTGGTAAGGGAATGATTAACTAAAGTACATTTCTCCTATATGCACGTGTACATGTTTTTTCTAGGTAGATTCCTAGAAGTGGAATCTCTAAAGTAGCCGGTTATAATGGATATCAATACCAGAATATCTCTTACCCTTACCAATATTTAATAATAACACCACCAGACTTCTAAAATCTCCATTTCCTTGAGTACATGTGATGTTGAGTTTCCTTCGTGTCTGACTGTTTGTGACCCCATGGACTATAGCCCACCAGGCTCCTCTGTCAGTGGAATTTTCCCAGGCAAGAATACTGGAGTGGGTTGCCATTTCCTGCTCCAGGGGATCTTCCCAACCCAGGGATCAAACCCACGTCTCTTGTGTATCTGCATTGACAGGCAGATTCTTTGCCACTGTGTTACCTGAGAAGCCCCTGGTGTATTTACTGATCATCATATTTTTCTCAAACTTGCATATTTATATATTTCCCCCAGGTTACTGATGAATTGCTGATCTTTTTTGTAATGATTTGTGTGATTTTAAGATAAAAAATTATATTAACTTTCTCTGCTGTGTAACAAATGACCACAATAACAGTCCATACATTCAGTTTTCATTTTTGGTTGCCCTGTGTTCCTCATTGCTGTGCTGGGCTTTCTCTAGCTGTGGCAAGCGGCAGCTACTCTCTAGCTGTGCTAGGCTTCTCATTGCAGTGATTTCTCTTGTTGAGGAACGTGGGCTGTCGGTGCACAGGCTCCAGTAGTTGCAGTTCACAGGCTCAGTTGCCCCACAGCATGTGGAACCTTCCTGGACCGGGGATCAAACCTGTGTCCCCTCCATTGGCAGGAGGATTCTTAACCACTGTACCACCAGGGAAGTCCAAAACACACATTTATTATAGAAGTCCAGGCACAGCTTATTTCAGTATTATGATCAGAGTCTCCGGAGGCTGCAATTCAGTTGTCATCTGAGACTGCTCAGAGGCTCAGCTGGGGAAAGAACCATTTCCAAGTTCCCTCAAGTTATTGGCAGAATTAATTTCCTTGCATCTATAAAAGTAAGGGCTTTGGTTTCTTGTTGGAAGCTACCTTTATCTTTAGAGTCTCCCTGCAGTTTCTTGCTATGTGGCTTCTCCATTATGCCCACTTACTGACACATGACAGTTTTCTTCTTCCAAGTCAGTGAAAGGGAGTACTCTGTAGCTTAGCCAGCAAGATGGGATCTTACATATATGTAGAACATAAGCAGAAGAATGATCATCCTATCACTTTTTTTGTACTTGGCTATCACGTGTCTTGTTCACACTCAAGGGGAGGGAATTGATTGTACACACACATGGCAGGAATACCAGGAGATGGGTTCATCGGTATGACTTTAAAGTCTGTCTGCTGTAGTATTCGGCGGTGTATAATAGTATTCTGCATTTCAATCATTTGTTTTGGTGTGTGTATATGTATAAAATAAATATCTTCTTTCTGTTCTTTGAATTTTTCTTAAGATGTTTTTAACTGAATTTTTACATTTGATATATAGACATTCTTTGAACTATTCTTGAAACTTCTTTAAGTTTGGAACTGTTTTAAAATAGAATATATTTTTGCACAAAGCAAAAATGGCCACAATATATTAGAAAAAATTATATTTTGAAGTTAATGATAACACACTTGGAGTAATTTTGTAGTTTGCTGTGGCAGCTAGAGTTTTTTTCTGATAAAACATCTACTGAGATTACATGGGAATTCAGTGGGAAAGGACATTAGATTCCAGTGGTATTTATCCAACTTTTCAGGTGGATCTGATACATATAAAGCAGGAGAATTAACTATTTGCTTTGTTTCTACAGGTAGGTTTTGAAGCTTTGCTTGAAACACTTTTAAGCTATCTTCTTCCACGAATTTCTCTCTTCTTACTTATGCATTTCCATAAAGATAGGTAGCACCTTTCCTGGCTCTATTATTCCTTCTTCCCAGTCCAACCAGTGGTTTTATGGTTAGTGTATACCTTTGCATACTTCCCCTCCATGCCTCCTTTGCTATCTCCAGTGGACCTCAGTGTTAAAGTAAATGAAAAATAGCTTTTGCCTTAGAAGAAGCTGAAAAACAAATCAGATTATATTGTTCAAAATGTGATTTTTGAGTTATTGATGCTTTTCCACTACTGTATCCATCCCAGTGGTTTTGTAGCTAATGACTAATTAGAACTCCTATTGCACTTTGTGTCAGGCAGTTGCTTAACAGTTTTACATGTTTAATTCAGTCCTTCAACAACTCTGGAGTAAGTACAATAAAACCTTGTGCTAATGCGCCCTATCATTACGTGAATTCGGAAATAACAGTTTGGTACCTGTGTTTGGGTCACCCTGTTTAGAGAAGTGGGTCCTCTGGTCTCCACTATTGGCCTGGCCCAGCTTCCCAGTTTCAAGCTGTTGAAAGGATCTCTGACTTGTATGGAGTTTCTTGGGTTCACTGTATCTTGACTTTGAGTTCCAGCCAGACAGATACAGGACCCAGGATTGCTCACGTGGATGTTGCTGCCGGGGTAGATAACTGTGACCAGCAGGTACCATGCTGTATGGTGCCCATGGCTGCCTAGCATGCCTTGATCATTTTATTAATCCTCACTCCCTCACAAACCTACATATTGCGTATCAGACACTAAGAAAAGTAGACCCTTTGAAGATGAATACAGTTGATCCTTGAACAACATGGGTTTGAACTGTGCAGGCCCCTTTATACATGGATTTCTTTCAATAGTAAATACTGTACTACAGAATCCATGGTTGGTTGAATCTGAGGTTGTGGAACCTAGATCCAGAGGAACCTCGGAGAGAGGTGGCTGACTGTAAATTATATTTGGATTTTCAACTGTATGGAGAGTCAGTGCCCCTAATCCGCATGTTGTTCAGGGTCAACTGTAGTAGGTTATTTAACTGGATCATGATAAATGCCAACTTAAACAATTTTTTTTTTTTCAGTCTCGGAGTAAGGGATTGTGATGTCAAAAAATTGTGACCCATGTGAAACAGGATTTTTTTTTTTTTTTAATTTTTCATACTGTTCATGGGGTTCTCAAGGCAAGACTGCTGAAGTGGTTTGCCGTTCCCTTCTCCAGCAGAACACGTTTTATCAGAACTCTTCCACCATGACCTGTCTGCCTTGAGTGGCCCTACAGAGCTCAAATTGCCAACATCTGTTGGATCATCAAAAAAGCAAGAGAGTTCCAGAAAAATATCTACTTCTGCTTTATTGACTATGCCAAAGCCTTTAACTGTGTGGACCACAACAAACTGTGGAAAGTTCTTCAAGAGATGGGAATACCAGACCACCTGATCTGCCTCTTGAAAATCTGTATGCAGGTCAGGAAGCAACAGTTAGAACTAGACATGGAACAACAGACTGGTTCCAAATACGGAAAGGAGTACATCAAGGCTGTATATTGTCACCCTGCTTATTTAACTTATATGCAGAGTACATCATGAGAAACGCTGGGCTGAAGGAAGAACAAGCTGGAATCAAGATTGCCAGAAGAAATATCAATCACCTCAGATATGCAGATGACACCACCCTTATGGCAGAAAGTGAAGAAAAACCAAAAAGCCTCTTGATGAAAGTGAAAGAGGAGAGTGAAAAGTTGGTTTAAAATTCAACATTCAGAAAACTAAGATCTTGGCATCTGGTCCCATCACTTCATGGGAAATAGTTGGGGAAACAGTGGAAACAGTGACAGACTTTATTTTTTTGGACTCCAAAATCACTGCAGATGGTGACTGCAGCCATGAAATTAAAAGATGCTTACTCCTTGGAAGAAAAATTATGACCAACCTAGATAGTATATTAGAAAGCAGAGACATTACTTTGCCAACAAAGGTCCGTCTAGTCAAGGCTATGGTTTTTCCAGTAGTCATGTATGGATGTACTGACTCATTGGAAAAGACCCTGATGCTGGGAAAGTTTGAAGGCGGGAGGAGACGGGGACGACAGAGGATGAGATGGTTGGATGGCATCACTGACTCAATGGACATGAGTTTGAGTAAACTCTGGGAGTTGTCGATGGACAGGGAGGCCTGGCGTGCTGCAGTCCATGGGGTTGCAAAGAGTCAGACACGACTGAGCAACTGAACTGACTGAAACAGGCTTAGGGATAGTGGTTATTTACGTTGTATATAGTTTGGTGTCCATTATTATAAATTCTTCTAATGATTGAGAAAATTAATTGGATAGAAGAAGCTGTCTAGTTATAAAGACTATAGTTAAGGAGTCTATGTAAATTCATTATAGTTTATGTAGTCTATGTACATTTTCATTTCTTGAGTCACAGTATTTATATGTAGTTTCTTCCCGTTCTAACCAACTGGTTAATTGGTTAACCAGTTAGTTTAAATAGTTTAACCAATTATTTAATTATGAATTAAATAGTTTAACCAACTGTTAATTTATGAACTTTACATATAGTGTTTTTCCTTAATTCACAGAATTTTGCATGTAATAGGCTCTCATTAAATGTTGGCTGAATTGTGTTCAAAGTGATATTAATAAGTCTGCCTGTTTCATGCAGTATTTCTTTCTTTGCAAACCAAATCTTTACATGTTTTTAACATTCATTTTTTACTTTTTAAAATTGTGATTTCACATTGTTTCTGTAATTTTTAGACTGTCAGAAGCAAATTTTCTTTTTTATAAGTATTAGTCATTGTTTAAGTTTACTAATAGTAGAATGACAAGTTCCAATTTGCCTGTGACAATCTTGGTTTACCTCTATTGTTATGGCTTAATTATTTTTATTTTATTTTATTTTATAATTTTAAAATCTTTAATTCTTACATGCATTCCCAAACATGAACCCCCCTCCCACCTCCCTCCCCATAATATCTCTCTGGGTCATCCCCATGCACCAGCCCCAAGCAGGCTGTATCCTGCGTCAGACATAGACTGGCAATTCGATTCTTACATGATAGTATACATGTTACAATGTATGGCTTAATTATTAATAGCTTCCTCTTTCACTCTTAAAGAGTACTTCAGTTTAGATAATAATTTAGTCACACTACTGATTAACAACTTTAAATTTTTTGTGAGTTCACAAAAATTTTTAAGAGAAGAGGAAAAGAAAAAATGTAGATGATTTTTTTTTACCTTATATGTTTTTTCAAGTTAAATGACATGATATATTAAATACAAGTCTGTTTCTTGAATATTGATTGATGGAGTGGTGCTTTCTTTTTCCTTTTTTTTCCAGGTATTTTAACAGCAGTGATAACAATTTACAGTACTGGGGATTGGACTACCCACCTCTTACAGCTTATCATAGTTTTTTATGTGCATATGTGTAAGTTTTTCTTCCTTAACATAACTTTACATATTTATGCCCTTAGCAGATATAGTAAGGAACAGTTTGTTGATTAGAGGAGAGATCATTTGTAGCTATTATTGTATTATGGTTTGTAGAGCACCATGCCTTTATAATTGGTTTGTAGGAAAGTTAACTATCAGAGTTTTAATATTTGTGTAATCTTTTTGGTGGAAATGCTAGAAAGAGCTTTGTTTTGAAGTAGAAATGTTACCAATTATGCATGGTTTACAATATGGTTAGTTGTACATAGGAAAGCTTTTTTCCTGGAATGGCCCAAAGTAAATGAAAAATAAAGGTCTAAGTGGTATTGTGATTAAACAGTCAAATTAGAAACTAGAAGTACTGTAGTGTTTCACTTATAATTTAAGATCGGATTGGAATTCCTTCTTTTATAGGCATGGAATGGTTTATAGATGATAAGGCACTTCTGTTTAGTAGAGACCCAGTTCTACTCTGCAGTGGTATTCCATTTCAGACCTACAGTGTGTCAGTAGAAATTTGAGGAACTTCTTCACAGTATCTTCTGAACTTATTTATTTTACTGTTTCCTATTTTTAAAAAATTAGCTTCCTGGACTAAAAATATGTCTCCAAACTTCATGATAACTAGTTGTTCTTTTCAGTGTTCTGCAAAATGTTATACGATTGAAAACTTAATTTATCTTTAATAATTATGTTCAGTTTTATGCAGTGATTTATGATTAACAGCTATTTACTGTAGCCTATTATTATAACTGAAGAGATGATAAATTATAATGCTGTGATCCTTAGTCCTAGTATATTGCTGTTTACAAAGTACGTGTTTAGTAAATGAAAGGTGACACATTAGATTGTTTTCACACTGAAAGTATCATGAAGGTAGGGCTTTTAGTTAAAATGTTACATGAGTTTGTTGGAAGATGAGCAAGGTGGATTCCTTTTTTTAGCTTTAGTCAGTTTCATATGGTTAAATACAAAGAGTTAAGCCTTAACTCTATTGCTTTATAAAAGCAATGGCCACTTTTCAACATAGATTCATATATCCTCAGGTGTCCTTATTGCTAAAAGTGATGGGGAATAAAGTGCATGTATGTATGCTTTGATTTGCAGGGCAAAGTTTATAAATCCAGACTGGATTGCTCTCCATACATCACGTGGATATGAGAGTCAGGCACATAAGCTCTTCATGCGTGCAACAGGTAAAAGAGCGGTAGATATTGAATGTAAAATTGGATTAAACATTTTTTTGAACTGATGACAGGTTCTATTATTGTCTTCACTGACTTTTACAGTTGTGTAACTATACATATGCATATGTATGTATACTATTTGAGCAAATGTGTATGTAAACTAAAACACAAAAAAGTAGAAATGAGTAATTTTGGGTGCCTTAAATTTGTTATTATCTCACTTAATAAAAGACACCCAAATGAAGTAAAATACTGTTGTTATTCTTAAGCTGAGAAACTGAGGCCCAGTAAATCACTGGGTAATATCACTAGCTCACCTGAAGTTGGTTAGCTCTGAATTAAAGTTTTAATTGTTCAGGAGTTTGCTTTGATAAATCCCTTTCACTTTAAAAGTAAATTACAGTTGTATGGGCTTCCCTACTGGCTCAGTGGTAAACAGCCCACCTGCCAATGCAGGAAATGAAGGTTCAGCCTTTGGGTTGGGAAGATCCCTTGAAGAAGGAAGTGGCGACTCACTTCAGTATTGTTGCCTGGGAAATCCCATGGACAGAGGAGCCTGGTGGACTACAGTCCATGGGTTTGTGAAAGAGTTGGACACGACTGTAACTAAACAACAACAGTTGTATATCGTACATTGTATTGCTGTGTAGTGTTGCTAAGTTAATCTTCATCACAAATGTTTATTGAGCTTTTATTGTATGCTAAGAGTTGAAAGCAATGAGCTTACATTTTTTAAAAACCTTTACAAGACTTAGGCTTTATGGGTCTTTTCCTTAATTACTCTAAGTCTAGTCAGATTTGTTCTCTTTACTATTCACGCCATGATAAGACTCTCAGGTCCAAGAGAGAACCTGCATTGCCCCTCCCTCTCCAACACCACTCCCTGCCCACCCCCACCCCCCCACCTTTAATCCCATCTGAACTGCATACTCACAGCATGATATTTAGCTTCTGAGCCAGTACCTGTATCTGGAGGAAACTCATGACTTTTAGACACAGTCTGTTCTATTTTCAAAGAGCTCCAATTATTAGAAATTTCCTTCTTATCTCGAACCTTCACTAGTCATATGAAGTTTTGTTTCCTTGGGCCGCATAGAACAAGTCTGGTCCTTTTTATACCTAACACCTTACAGACATGTGAAGTTATCTCCTCTTCAGGTTAAACATTCTTAGATACTCCGGCTCTTATTAGATGACCAGTTTCTTAAATGTAATTATGGTCTTGAGGCCTCTGGTTGTGCTCCTTTGAATATGTTCCAGCTTTTCAGTGTCATCTTAAATGTAGAATCTGGGGATGAAAATAGATTGCATGTATCCAACACTGATAGTTTACTTTGTTTACCTTATTCTTGAACTATGAATATGTTTACCATATTCTTGAATATGTTTTCTGGCACAAGAAAAAAGTAGGTTCTTTGGATAGCTATGTTGTATTGTTGAAGAACTTAATAGTTTTTCTTTGTTCTGAAAGGACCGAACATTCAGAATTATGAATTGCTTTATTTTTTCCCCATTTTTTTTCAGTTTCTTCTTCACCTCGGCCTCTCAAGGTCTTTGTATGCATTAATTAGCAAAACTTTATGAATTTTTATAAATATTCACATTTAAAAAGATTCTCCTGTGCGTCTCCACATTTGAGGTACTAGTCACATCAGGAAATTTGGAGCATATAGATATTGAGGGGAAAATAAAAGTTTACTTCCCTTGCTTTGAGTATTCTTAATTTTTAAATCCAGGTCAGGGCAAAGAGAGAATTAGATACGTATAATTAATTTAATGTGTGAATTTATTAGAGGAAATTAAGACACTCTCTAGTCCTATATCAGTTGAAATTAGGCACAGGTGAAAGGAATGGAAAGGGCTCCATGTGGAAAGGACTCATCCAGAGTGGGTAGCAACCTTGTGTTAATAGAATTCCCACTCAAGGTTGGAGGGAAGTGATTAATAGGTTATGGTAAATCTTGATGGACTCTCGCCTAAAGTCATTTGTTTGTTTTTTCAGTGTTAATTGCTGATTTGTTGATATACATACCTGCAGTGGTTCTGTACTGTTGTTGTTTAAAAGAAATCTCAACTAAGAAAAAGGTAGGTTTTGAAGTAGCCTGACATTTCATCTCTGAAATGTTTTATTAGCTTAGCTATTAAGTGTAGAGCTTAAGGAAGCTATGCTTTTGGGAATAGATAATAGGGAACAGTATATCTTCTGTCAATTAATTTTCATTTAGAAACATTAACTTATCTTAGAGTGATTATTTTAATGCCCAACTGTAGTAATAAGAGGCACTGAATTTTAGAAGTTACATACTTCTGAGTTACACAGAATCCTAAATTTATTGCTTAACTGGTAAATTTGAATGTTGGGTTGGCTTGGGAGAATGACAACTGAAAGGTATTTTGAGAAGTTGCTATATCGTCTCATATCCACAGTTAATGAATATTCTCTTTGGTCATTTTATATATATTAATTCTTAGATTAATTTATCTGATTTGTATATCTAAAAGTGCTTTCTCTAACAAATACCTTTTAGTGATTTTTTTTTTCATTTTTACTGGAGTATTCTATGTCACCTCCATGAAAACTTCAGTATTTAAAGAGTTGTTTTATAAAAATGAAATATTTTGATAAATAGAAGGTAAGAATGGAATATTTGCTACTGTGTTAAATGAAACTATGCGTTTACCTTGTTTGATTTGAGTAACAGATGACTATTATTTCATAATGATTTTCTTTGCAGATTGCTAGTGCGTTATGCATACTGCTGTACCCAGGCCTTATTCTGATCGACTATGGACATTTTCAGTATCCTTTACTGATTTAGAAATGAAGTCAGATGTGTCATGAAATCTAGGCTCCGTTTGCATAATGTTGTCATCTACAATGTCTTATTTACTAGGGTTCTTGCTTATATAAACCTTTTAAAAATGATAAAAGTATCTCTTCACCAGGTGTTTACTTGAAGGGTAAAGTTCAGGTTTATTAAAAGTAGAAATGCTTTTTCACACCCATTTGGCTTGGGAATGGAACACTGGTAACTGATTAGCTCTTCTGGAAAGTTAGAAAAAGAATGCCAGGTACAGTGATGCTCTCCTAATACTAAAAAGGTAAAACATCTTCTATCTTTTGTAAATGTTATCTGACACTGACAAAAAGACTTCCAGTTTTTGAGTTTTAAAACAAAATGTTTTTCTAACAAATAGTGGTAACTGGAAGCTTCAGGAAACTAAAATTTAATGATTGAATCTATGTGGATTTTGTGTGTTTAATTTTTGATACCTAAATTAAGGAACATTCAAGTAAACAAATTGTAGAGGAAACTTGATAAAATCTGTACATGGCTCTCCAGTTTGTCTTCTAATGCATTAAATATTGCTGTCTGTCTCCATCTGTCCCAAAGGGAAAAAAATCCATACCATGATTGCTTAATTAATCATTTTTCCTTTTGTCTCTAGTCTATTTTAGTAATAAAATACATATATATCAAAAGACTTGTGAAGGATATTCAAATATGTAGTTGCTTCCACCATGTTTTTTATTCTGTCCACTTTCCTAATTGAGCTCTTTTTTTTTTGGCTTTGTAGAATCATGGCTTTCAGATAGTCTAATAATATCAAGAACACCGAGATAAAGAAAGGAAACATGAAGTTGTTTATAAGGTTTTTTAAAACTATATTTACTTTGAAATGTTAACACTCCTTCAGAAAAATACATAAAGCATAAATGAGTCGGCTGTTATCCATGTCAAGAACTAGAACACTGCTGGTATCCAGAGTGACCCTGTGCACGGCCCTCGTACTGCTCCCTCCTCCTTTCTCAAAGACAGCCACGTACTGGCTGTGAAGACTATAGTTTGGTTCTCCCCCGTTTTTTGAATTTAGCATAAAAGAGACAGCACAGTAGGTGTTCCTTTGTGTTGGGTGTTTTTGGTTCAGCATTGTCTTTGTGAGAGTTATCCGTGTAGTTCTATGTAGACTGTGCTGCTTTGAACTTTCTTGTAAGGATCTCTTTGTATACATGTAAATATATTTCTTATGAGTGGAATTGCTGAATTATAGGGTAGGCACATGTTTAAGTATTCTCATAAGGTTTTTAAGTGTAATCTACCAAGCAACACTCCTGTGAGCTCATCCTCAACAATTGTCAGTTATTTTCCTTTTAACCATTCTGGTAAATTTGTAGTGGTGTCTTCTCTGTGACTTGAATCAACCTCTTGAAGCTTTTGGGATTATGTCATTTTGTATGAACACATTTTTTAAACTACTATTTACTTTACTTTCCTCATTTGTAAAATGGAGATGATAAGAACCCTACTTTTTAAGCTTCTTGAGAATTAAATAAGTTCACATTTGTTAAATATTTAAAACACTACATGGGAGGGGCTAAATACCATGTAAGTACTTACTGCTCTTATCTGTATTGTTACTGCTGCTTCTGTTATTACTGTTTTTTACTTTTTGGGCTCTGAAATTTGATATTAGTTTGGGCAGAGGCATTTTTGACAGTTGTTTTGGACACTATGGATCGTTCGTTTTGAAGACTCATGTTCTTCAGTTCTGGGAAATTCTCATGAATTAACTTTTTTTATAATTCTCTCCCTTTTTTCTAAAGCTTGTTAGACAGATATTAGATCTTTCATCTCCATCTGGAGCATCTGTCTTTGTTTTATATTTTTGAAGATTATCTTGCTTTATGTCTAACACTTCTATTAAATTTCATTTGTTAAGCATATCTTAAATTTCAGTTTACTTTCTTCCTCCCACTGTTCTGTGAATTATTTCTGTTCTCCTAGGTCAGTCTTTTCTCCTTTTCACTTTGGTCCTTTTCTGTCATAGTAGTATTGAAAGTCACTCAGTTGTGTCCGACTCTTTGCAACCCCATGGACTATACAGTTCATGGAATTCTCCAGGCGAGAATACTGGGGTGGGTAGCTGTTCCCTTCTTCAGGGGATCTTCCCAACCTAGGGATCGAACCCAGGTCTCCTGCATTGCAGGCAGATTCTTGACCATCTAAGCCACCAGGGAAACCCAAGAATACTAGACTGGGTAGCCTATCGCTTCTCCAGCAGATCTTCCCTACCCAGGGTCTCCTGCATTGCAGGCGGATTCTTTACCAGCTGAGCTACCAGGGAAGCCCTTTTCTGTCATAGGTGTTCCTTAAATGTCTATTTGATCCTGGTGTGTTTATTCTAAGAATAAGGCAGAAGAGAAAGCTGCATGTGAGCTCTCTGCGCTTTTAGTCCACTGTGGGGTACACGGTAGGGTTCTGGCCAGCACTCTGGGACCCTTAAATGTCACAGTGTGGAGGAATTTGCACTGTAGTGTTAACTTCTGCACTAGTTGCTTGAACAGTTTATTCCATTTTGGGGGAGAGAAATATTCCTTCTTTCCTTGCCCAGGGGTAAATGCTTTGGCTCCCAGATAATTTTTGCAGAGGCATGAGGTGGGATGTGACTTCTCCATTTGGAATTTTCTGTGAATCCTCGTTTTCTTTTCAACATCCTCAGGTACTCCATCCTACTTGTTTCCAGAGTTCTCTGAGTGTGTGCAGGGCGGATGGGCTTCTTGCTAGCCTGAGCCTCCTCTGTGTGTTCACTAAGCTGTGGCTTCTTTTAGTGTATTTTATTGGTTGCCACTTCTCTGTCCTCTTTCTGTCTTCTACAAATGTGTTGACATCTTTATCTCTTATAACCCACCCCTGTTCTCTTTATGGCTGTAGATGTATACTTAAAAAAATTCCCCATTTTAAGGGGGTCTCAGGAAGGAGAGGAGGTAGACATGAATACTCAGCTCCCCATTTTCAACTGAAAATCTAGTGTGATGCAGTTTTCACATAGCAGTGTTGTTAATTTCCAATCAAGCACAGGTATTAATTTATATTATTGATGCATATTATAGAGGAAGGATAGTGATATTAGTAAGTTCAGTGTTTTTGTGTATTTTTAACTTTTGGAGCATTGATTTTGGTATGTTGTTACAGTAATATTGTAAGATAACCCAGCAGAAACAAAGCTATGTGTTACTTATTTAGAGTTCTTTTAAACCTAAACAAATCAGTTGCTCTGTTTAGTAGCAGATTTAATATATTTGAGACCACTATATATAATTTCAAATTTGCTTATCAATTTAATACTTTCAGCTTTTATTTAGAAATTTTTTTGATTATACATATTATTACAGAATCACATAAGTAAAATGTTCTTTAAAATGCAAAATCTCTTTTAATTATTGAGATAATTTCCTTGACATGAGAACATATATAATTCTGTGAGTCTCGGCTTTGCTTTGTGGGGTGTTCTTGGAGTATCTTATGACTGGGACCTGCTAGGGTCCCTGGCATTTTGCTTAGCTATAAACTATAAGCAGATGGAACTTTACCACTCCTTGCCATTTTTTTGTTTTTTACTTGGCAAGTGTTTTAAAAAAGGCCTCAAAGGAAAGGGGTGAGTAGCTTTTAAATAGCAGAATTCAAAAAGTCAGCTAATTTATTTGGCATACTTACTTTGGAGGAAGGTGGTCTTTCACTTTGCCTCCTGGTGATTTCTTATTAATGTGTTGGTGGCTGTGGGGTGAATGTTAAGAGAGATTGTTATGTTCTGTACTCTTTTATTTTAACTCTTCCTAATGAGAAAAATATTTTGATCAGTAACTATTTATGGGGACTTCCCCGGTGGTCCAGGGGTTAAAACTCTGCACTTCCACTGTAAGGGAAGTTTGCAGGTTTGACTCTGGTTGGGGAACTAAGATCCCGCTTGCTATGCATTGTGGCCAATAAATAAATATCTTAAAATATGTATATTTACTGGAAATGGCAACCCACTCCAGTGTTCTTGCCTGGAGAATCCCAGGGACGGGGGAGCCTGGTGAGCTGCCGTCTATGGGGTCGCACAGAGTCGGACACGACTGAAGCGACTTAGCAGTAGCAGCAATGTGGATTGGCTTGGTAGAACATTGCTGTAGGATTTCATCCCTTTCGAGCATGTTGTATAGTTTCTAGAAAGACATCCCAATTTGACTTTTTTCTTCATGGCTGCCTAGGAGTGGCATCTAAGTTAAGTGTTACTAAGGAAGGTGATAGTCTTTTGTTGGGGAATTGCACATATTAATAGTTGTAAATTCCTTAACCATGATTTAAGTTGACTCTCATTCATCTTAAACCTGTGTTGGTGGCACAGAGTTCTCATTACCGGACATTTGCGTTTACTATAGTTAGTGAGCCACAGATTGATTTCTCAGAATTACTGGTCTCTCTCTGTCTCACTGTTTCCCTCTGTTTGTGTTCCAGGTTGGTGCTGTTAATTAAGCTAGCTTGTACTGTCGTGGCTTCCTTCGTTCTCTGCTGGCTGCCATTCTTTACAGAAAGGGAACAAACCTTGCAAGTTCTAAGAAGACTCTTTCCAGTTGATCGTGGGTTATTTGAGGCATGTTTAAAGACTTTTCTCTCATTCCTTTCTGTTACAGGCCTTTCTCTGTGACCTTTGGGGATTTCATGTAGAAGACTCACAAGGAGTAGTGACTTCAGCTGCTCTCTCCCTGCAGTCATCCTTGCCAGTTATTTAATCTGGTGCACAACCTCTAGCTCAGCTGGCATGTTCTAGTACATTACATGAGTAGGTAGTATTTATGCCTCCATGAGATCCATATAATTCAGTTATACATTTTTCTAATGAAATAGAGTCCATAATGAAAGACAGCATGAAAAGTTGCAGCTACAAAGTTAACAGTTTTGTGACTTTTTTTGGGGGGGAGGGGGTTATATTCTCTTTTTAGTCCTAGGACATTATTTATTAAACTAATAATCATGTTTGCTTCAGAAAGGTCTCCTAATTCCTTATGAGATATATAACCTTCATCCATAGTAATTTTTAATGAGAATCATTCATTTCATTTAATTTAATGCTAGCTTAATCACTGTTGTTAAACTTTTATTGCATGGATAATTTGATTTAGAGTCAGTAATTAAATTAAACAAACCATTTTTCTGAAACAAAAAGGTCTTTTAATAAAGTTAGAGACAACATATTTATAGATAATTTGCTTTTGAATAAACATTTCTTTTAAAAAGAATTAGAAAAGCATATGTATCTTTCTAATTTTTGAATATATAAAAGTCTATAGAATATCTTTCAGTCAGTCTGTGGGAAGATGGAAGAGAAACAGACTAAGAGAATTTGGTGTTGTGAAGGAACAGAAATGTATGCCTTGTATGTCACTTGGGATAATGATAATGACCGTACTGATAATCATAGACAGTCACTATTGCCATCCCCTCCACTTACTAGGTCCCAGATACTTCACATGTAATTTTATTTGATCCTTAGCCATAGTGATGAGATAGCTAAACCCATTCTTACAGATCAGAAAACTGAGGTCAGAGGTTCATACAGCTAGTGCATGGCAGAGCTGTAGTTTGAACTCAGAATTGTGTTCCTAACTTCTTTATATATCCTCTAACCTTAACACTTATATAAAGAAAAGTTTAATTTTAATTCTCCATGTAAGCTGCCTGGTTATTTGCCTTGCCTTCTATTTCAGCAGTGGTGTTTATCATGGTAATTATAAAAATGAGTGTCATGCATTTTTATGGTGTTGTTGGTCACCTTCATTCGCTTGTTGCCCTCAGAGTCTGAAGAGCAGTTTCATTGGCCCAACAGAGGGAAGTAGCATGGTACAGTTGTCGGTGATAGTTGCTTTCTTGATGTGATGCCACATAGCTGTGAGTTAAGCAGCTTTGCAGAGGATGGGTTTCATGATCAGAGAACTGTAGTTACAAGTATGATTTTGAAAGTGATTCTAGCACAGTGGTCAATGTCTTCAAACTTGCTGATTCATTAACAGTTGACTCTTACCATTGCTAGTAGCTAGTAGTCATTATCTTATCATTGCTAGTAGCTAGTAGGCATGCGGTAAATGGGTCAAACAACATGTATTCTACAAATCAGAATACAATTAGAATACAAAAAGTAAAGATTTTTTAGATAAATTCCCAAAGATGAGTAACAGTATTTAGGGATAATGGGCTGCTCTTTGAAAAATATTAAGTATTTTTGGGGAACATCTAAATTATGATTGACTAGTGATTTAGATCACCTCCCATGCAAAAAATGAAAGTTCCCATTGTTTGACTGTGTGTGTGTTCTTTGGAGAGTTTAATCAGCTTAGTTATGAAATTGTGAGCAAACGCTTCCCATGACCCAAAAGTTTATCTCTTTAGAGATTTAGGACTTTGTGGAGTTTAATATTTCTTTTAATCATACTGGAAGGTAAAACTAACAAATTTCTTTTAAGGATAAAGTAGCCAATATTTGGTGCAGCTTCAGTGTCTTTCTCAAGATCAGGGATATTTTGCCACATCACATCCAGATAATGATCAGGTAAGAGACATGAAGTTTGTATATAGTGTTTTATAAGCTACTCTTAAAGTGTCATGGCAATACCTCACTTATCTGGCATCATAGGAGTAAGGTAATCTTCATTAGTGCTGCTGCTGCTAAGTCGCTTCAGTCGTGTCCAACTCTGTGCGACCCCATAGATGGCAGCCCACCAAGCTCCTCTGTCCCTGGGATTCTCCAGGCAATACTGGAGTGGGTTGCCAGTTCCTTCTCCAATGCATGCATGCATCCTAAGTTGCTTCAATCGCGTCCGACTCTGTGCAGCCCCATGGACAGCAGCCTACCAGGCTCCTCTGTCCACGGGATTTTCTAGGCAAGAATACTGGAGTGGGTTGCCATTTCCTTCTCCACTTCACTAGTGAATAGTCCACATATCCTAAACTTATGCTGCTGTATAACAGAAGTCTTTTATTTGAAACATTTTATGTGAAAGTTATTGTTACTACTTCCCTCTTCCTTAAACAGAGTATACTAAACATGATTTACCATGACCTTGAAGAGTCATGAGTTTCAGTGGTGTATCAGTCTGGGTGAGAAGTAAAATGAGGAGTAGGTCACTGTGTGTGTGTGTTTGTGTGTGTGTGTGTGTGTGTGTGTGTGTGTGTGTCTGTCTGTGTCTGTGTCTGTGAATTTATTCTGAGTAAGTCACTGTGTGTGTGTGTGTGTGTGTGTGTCTGTCTGTGTGTGTCTGTGTCTGTGAATTTATTCCGAGTAGGTCACTGTGTGTGTGTATGTCTGTGTGTGTGTCTGTGTGTGTGAATTTATTCCGAGGAGTTGGCTTATACAACTGTGCGAGTTGGCTAAGCAAACTGGATGTCCACAGGCAGGCATTCAGGAGAGGGTATCTGGGGAGGGAAGAGCTGTACCAATCCCCCGCCTCCTCCCCATTCCCCCTTCCCCCGCCCACTGCTGTTTGGAGTCTGAGCTCAGGGAAGAGCTAAGCCTTCTTTACAATTTTTTTTAATAAAGCATTTAAGTTTTTAATTTATTTATTACTTATTTTTGGCTGCGCTGGGTCTTTGTTGCTGCATGTGGGCTTTCTCTAGTTGTGAAGAGCTGGGCTTCTCATGGCTTCTCACTGAGGTGGCTTCTCTTATTGCCGAACATGGGCTTTAGAGCACAGGTTCAGTAGTTGTGACGCAAGGGCTTTGTTGCTGTGCGGCTTGTGGAATCTTCTTGGACCAAAGATTGAACCCATGTCCACTGCAATGGGAGGCAGATTCTTAACTGGTGGACCACCAGGGAAGTCCGCTAAGCCTTCTTTTAAAGGCTTCCAAGTGATTCAGGCCCAAGATAGCACCTTTTTGATTAACTTAAGATTAGTTGAGAAGGGACTTTAATTAATCTGCAGATCCCTTTCCAGCAGCACCATCCCTAGTGTTTGAATGACTGGGAGGCGTGAGTGTGTGCCGCATGCCTCTTTTCTGCCCTTCTTTTGGAGAATATCCATTGTAGCCCACCTTAACAGGAAGCAGACTAGTAAAGCTGACAAGCCACAAAGCTGCCTCAAGTGGGAAAATCAGTTATTATTTTGCCTTCTAACTGTTGTTTTCAGGGCTTAAAGGCTGTTTACCTTGGTACTAAGTGGCTCCAACTGTGCTTCTTGCTGAGTTGTTTTTCCTCCTTGCCCATCAGTCATCACAAGGAGAAGCTCTGGCACCTTTCCACTCCCTTTCCAGCTTGTTCTTTCTGATTTACCATGGGTTGAAAATCAGATAATCAACTTTTGTGAAATGAGGGCTAATGAGGTTCTCTTGGGAATAAATTTTATGAATGTTTGCATAACAAATACAGAATTGTTTCTTTGTACCTAGTTTTATTTTCTTGTTTTCTTGTTGTTCAGACCGTAAGTCGTGTCTGACTCTTTGCGATCCCGTGGACTGCAGCACACCAGGCTTCCTTGTCCTTCACTCTCCTGAAGTTTTCTTAGTCATGTTCATTGAGTCCATGATATTTGAGTGTTTGCTGATTGACTTTTAGCTGTCTATCTTTGTATCTTTCCCAGAATAGATACTAAATACTAAAATAACATAAGCAATATTTAGTTCTATAGTGTTTTGTTCTGTATTATATAATCACATATATATTAAAGTGTGTACATATTTCAGTGTATGGATTTTATTTAAATGTTATTTGGTCTTGAATTTATTATTTAATACATAAAAAAACTTTAACTAGAAATCAATTTAAGTTGATAAGTAATGTGATCCTTACATTTTAAAAAATGTTTCTTTGCTTTAGTTGTATACCTCTATAAAGAAAATAAATGTTTGATTTTTGTTAATTTTTTAGCTTTTGTTTTACATTTTTGAGCCTGCTTCCTGCGTGTATAAAATTGACACTTCATCCCTCTCCTAAAGGATTCAGATTTACTCTGGTAAGTTTCTCATTACTTTAGATAATTAATTCTTGCTGCAATCGATCTTTTAAAAATATAAGTAATTATATTCCTGCTTTGAACAGGATTTATTGGATTGAGATATAAGACATTCATTTATTTGGCAAACATTTACTGAGCGTTTGACACACTTAGGTGCTGTTTTGGAGTAGGCTGAGCAATCAGAATCTTTCAGTTTAATTCAACAACTATTTAACTTCCTCGTGTTGGTCAGTAAGGGAATGCAAAGAAGAAAACAGTGGCAATGGACATGTTTAAATTGTTATGCTTTAAAGCTGGGCTATTAAGTTCTGTCAGGTACAGTGGAGTGCTATGATAATGTGGGAAAAGGAGACATTACTTTGAGGGCAGATTTTAGACAGTTTCTTAAAGCAAGAGGGATTGGAGCCAAATTTTGACAACTGAGCAAGATTTGGACTAGGTTAAGACAGGAGGAAGACCTGGAAGGTACAGATGTGGGAAAGGATAAGGAATCATGTGGGAACAACTGTTAGCCAATGAGACTATGTAGCCAATGAGACTTGTGTGACTTATGTAGGGGTGTGTGTGTCGAGGTTAGGAGAGTATATAGGGAGAGAGGAGTCAGAAAGATCAAATTGTGTAAGACCTTGTATATTGGGTTGAATAATTTGGGGTTTGATTTGTGTGCAAGAGGAGCAAAAAAGATTTTGGAGGAAAGGGGACAGATCTCCCTTTTAGGAAGATGACTTATGTCAGTTGGAACATAGACTGGGTATATAGTCTACATTTTGGTTTTCTCTGAGTGGGCTTATAAATTCCTCCTGGTTGTATTTCTGTGGTGTTTAAAATTGGTTCCAGGTACCTTGGTCTATAAAATGACATTTAAAGACTATCTTTTTAAAATGTCAAAAAATTTAGTTTATGAAAATAGTCTTAGTGGATTTCTAAAGGGACAACGTTTTATTTTTTATTTTTCTAATTTTTGGCCATGCCACGAGGCTTGCAGGATCTCAGTTCTCCAACCAGACGGCAAACCCATACCCTCGGCTGTGAAAGTGTGGAGTCTTAACCACTGAACTGCCAGGGAATTCTCTGAAGGGACAACATTTTAGAAATTAGGGTTTCAATTCCGGGACTGCCACTTATTTACATTGCATTCTAAAAGCAAGCCAGAGCAGAGCATATCAGTCAGGTATTTCAAAAGTGCCTGTCAGTTCCACAGTGCAAAAAGCATAGTTTCATGTTCTTCTTTTTTAAAAAATTACCTTCTTATTGATGATTTCTGTTGTTTGTTTCTGTGAATGAACTCTGAGCATAGTAAGTCATTTATAGTTAATGTTCTGTTGGATGTTTAGAATAGGAGGATGAACTCTGGGCATAGTAAGTCATCCATAGTTAATACTCTGTTTGATGTTTAGAATAGGAGGGATGTGGTTAGTAATATTCTGATGTCTTCAGTAGGCCTAACTTGAAATATTTGCAAGCTTATGTAAAATTGTTATTCCATGCTAAATAACTATATATTTCAAAGGTGCTGAAATGAGATTTCAGAGTGTCGGTAACTGTAGCAATATTAGAGATTACTTTTAGGATTAAAAGCAGAAAAAAATTTTTCCTTCTCTTACTCTTCTAATTTTGTTTGTTGTGTTTTAATACCAACCATTGTGTTTAAAAAATAAAAAAACGTAGTGAGTTACTTTTGTTGATGTTTTAAATTCTTCTTGACTAGCTTTAAAAACATTTCCCATTATAATTTTGAAGTGTTTTTCTTTCAGTCTAGATTGAATTATTTCTTAATATAGGTCTATAATTGAGGTAATTGGTAGTATGAATACTAATAAATCTGTAGTGGCCAAGTGATTTTTACCTGTTATTTTTAAGACGTATTTTTAAAGTGCCCTGTAGCGTGCCGGGTCCTCTCCTCAGTTCTGGCATGCCAATGAATGACAGCTGATTATCCCTGCTTTCTCAACTGGGGACACTCATGCTAGTTGGCACAAGGACAGTAAGTAAAATGAATTAGTTAATAGGAGAATATCTGGGCGTAATGAAGACTATGAAGAAGAAAGTAGTCTTATGTGAAAAGAGGGCTGGTGGGGTTTGGTTAGGGTAGCACTACTTTAGGTTGAATAAAAGAAGGCTTCTCTAGGGAAGTGACATTTGAGCCTTGAACTGAATGACTGGTCAGAAGTAACCAATTACAAGACGATCTGGGCTCTGACTTAATAAGAAGTAAATTTTTTTTCCTTAAGGCAAGAACACGTTTGGCATGTTCGAGACGTTAAAGGGACAAGTGTGAAATGACTGATGTGAAATGAGTGAGGGAGACATTAAGAAATAGATTGGAAGAGGAAGGCAGGACCCAGATTATGTAGAAGTTTAGATTTTAATTCTAAGTGTAATGGGAAGCTATTGGAAGATATTAACCAGGGAAATTACATGATCTGATATTGTGGCTAAATGGAGAATGGATTATAGGGAACAAGAGCATTACTACTTAGGAGGTCATTGTAGTGGTCCAAGAGGAAGATGGGGGTGGCTAAGACCACTCCTCTGCCACCATCAGCAGGGTGGAATGGAAAGAAGTGGAGTGAATATTGTATTAGGAGATGGTGTAGGTAGAATTTGCTGATGAATTGGATGTGAAGCATGTACAAGATAGTGAGCCAGGTTTTTTGCTTGAGCAACTGGATTGGGTATATAGAGAGAGATGTCTAATATGCAGAGTATAAACTCCCGAAGATAGAGTTAAGTTTTAATTTAAAACCCCAGATAGCAAATAATTACTTTATAAACATTGTACATGTTTTATTGAAGTGCACATTTTTAAAACACTCAAATAGATTTATTTTGTCCCTTTCATATTTTGACCTTCTTGACTTCATACTTTTTAAATTGTCAGAGCTTCTAAGGGAGGATGAAGGTATGATTATTGTGTCTGAAGTATTTAGTAGTTCTGTTTATGAATAACAGAGACTCAGTGAAATTGTTTTAGATGGTTAAGTATTACAATAGTTAATTTTCAAAATATTTTGATAATTAAATTTGAATAAAATATTATGCCTCTTACAATTGTATATAATTTTCCTTTTAGCTAGAAGCTATATTAAACTTTAAAATGTTACTTGAAATGATTTTAATCTGACTTATATTTAAGTTGCTATTGTAAGTTTTTGTATCTGATTTTCTGTCTTTTTCCTTAAAGGTTAGCTGTGCACTATCATTCTTTTTATTTTCTTTCCAAGTACATGAAAAGTCCATTCTTTTGGTATCATTGTAAGTAAAATGGTTTCAAGTATGTGTTTTATTTATTATTATGTGCTTATGATATATACATGAATCTAATACTTACATTTAATCATCTAAGTGCAAATCAAAACTATACAAATGTTACATAGTTGCATAAAATTATTTCATAAAATCATATTTAGAATGATGACCTGTTACAATTTTACTTCTTTATACTTTAAACTGGTGAAATTTTATAGAATCATTTCTGACATACTTATTATTTCTTCCTGTTTTTTCATTTGAATTTGCTAATAAAAATGGTCTTCTAAAGACGCTGTACTCATGGTTGAAGCCTGTTTGTCCTCTTTGCCTTTTTCATTTCATTCATTTTTGTTACTATTCAATAGCCTGGTTCTCTCTGTTAACCTCTTTAGGGGTTTTTTTATATGTTGCCTCCTTTCTAGTTCTTCTGTCAAGACTTGTTTAGACTCTATTGGAAGTCTCTAAATCTAGGAGCATTAATTTTTTTTCGGATTTCATAGAAATTGGGTGGCAGTTGGGGGTATATTATCCCACTATTAAAATAATGCCCAGAACACCGTGGAGTACTTGAATCCTGTCCTAGCTCAGTCCCACCTATGACTGTCCCACCTCACCCTGTGTTTGCTATGTTCCTGTGAAAGATACATGTATGAAATGACCAATGACTAGTGGAAGGAAGTATTGCTCTTATTAGGTGGAGCTTTGGACTAAAACCTCAGTGCAGAGCTTTAGAGTAAGCTGACCTATGGGGCAGGCCTCTTTCCTCTGAACATAACAGTCTTGTACAATTGTAGACTGAGAGGGCAGAATAATTTCACACCCCCCCCAAAGTCTAAACTTGAGTTAGATCTGAGCCCTGTTCTGTGAGCCTCAGCTGACCCTTCACAAATCCCAAGTGCCAGGGGATGAAATTATGGAGAGGTGCTGCTTTCAAACATGTATAATTTCCCCCAGGATTTCTACTCTGTAGAAATGTCTTTGATCCATGACCTGTAATCTGACCATTCAGGTTAGCTCGTGGTCCCTGAATTTCTGGGAGTTCAGACTCTACAACTGTATTTTGATTATTTATAACAGTAAGTGACTTTAATTTTGATCAGATATTTTAAAGTTAACATTAAAAGTTCTTCTCGAAAAATAAAAAAATAAAAGTTCTTCTCCATCTGGTTCCAGCTAATCTATCATTAAATGAATATTTCATTCAGTAAGTATTTATTGAGGCCCTGCTATTTGCCAGGTATTGTTCTGTGCACTTGGGATATATCTGTGAACAAAACATAACAGAATTGGTACTTTCTTAGGTTTGATTCTCAAGGACAGACACTAATAATTAAATAAAAATAAGAATTAAAGTGTGTTAGAAGGTAATAAAGGCCATAAAGGATACATAAAGGAGATTAAGGGGAGCTGAGAGTTATTGGAGGTGGGATAAAGGAGCAAGTGCAGGTTGCAGTTTTATGAGGATGCTGAGGTAGACCTTGTTGAGATATTTGAGTGGACTGGAGGAGATGAGGGCTAACTCAGCAGATATCTGGGAGAGTAACATCCTAGACAGCCAGTGCCGAAGCCCTAAGATGGGAGTATGCCTGATATATTCAGGGAACAATAGAATGAGGTGATCAGTTGCATCAGATGCTCTTAATAGGTCAAATAAAATGACAGTTAGGAATAGACTGTTGTACTGAAGTGGAAGTCACTGGTGACTTTGAAACGGCTAGTGTTAACAGAGTGAGGCAGGGAAAAGCCTGATTAGAGTGGGTTTAAGACATAACAAGAAGAGAAGAATTGAAGATAAGTATAGATCTTTTTAAAAAGATATATGAAAGTGAAAAGAAAGTCAGTGTTAGTCGCTCAGTCATGTCCAACTCTTTGTGATTCCATGGATTGTAGCCCACCAGGCTCCTCTGTCCATGGAATTCTCCAGGTAAGAATATTGCAGTGGGTTGCCATTCCCTTCTCCAGGGGATCTTCCCAACCCAGGGATTGAATTCTTGTCTCCTGCATTGCAGGCGGATTCTCTGCCCTCTGAGCCACCACGACAGTTACATACAGATGGTAAAATACACCATTAGTACATTCACAGTGTTGCGTAACCATCACCACTGTCTACTCACAGAGTATTTTCATCTCTCCAAAAAAGGAAATCTTGTGCCCATTAAGCAGTCATTCCCCATTCTCCCCTTCCCTTAATGCTTGTAACCACTGATCTACTTTCTCTGTGAATTTGCCTATTTTGGATATTTCATATAAATGCAGTCATAAAATATGTGGCATTTTGTCAGACAACCTCTTTCAGTTAGCATATTTTCAGAGTTCATCCCTGTTATACCATGTATTAGGCCTTCATTCATTTTTGTGCCTGAATAATATTGCATGGATGAATATACTACATTTTGTTTGTCCGTGCATCAGTTGATGGACATTTTGAGTTGTTTTCACCTTTTGGCTATTGGGAATATACACATGTATTTTCAGTTCTCTTGGGTTTATAGCTAGGAGTGGAATTTCTGGGTCTCATAGTAATTCTGTAAACTTACTGAGGAATCACCAAATTAATTTCCACAGAAGTTATACCATTTTACATCACACCAGTAATGTATGAGGGTTCTGATTTCTCTGCAACCTTGTCAGCATTTGTTATTGTTTTTATTTTTGCCATCCTAGTAGGTATGGAATGGTATATCACTGTGGTTCTGATTTGCATTTCTTAATGACTAATGATGTTGAGCATCTTTTTTATGTCCTTGTCGGGCAATATGTGTATCTTCTTCAGAGAAATGCCTGTTATTTAAATCCTTTGCCCAGCTTTAAAGTGGTTGTTTATCTTTTTCTTGTTGAGTTTTAGAAGTTCTTTATGTATTCTGGGTATTAAACCTTTATCACATATATGATAAGCAGATACTTTTTTCCATTCTTTGAGTTTTCCCCTTCTTGATAATGTTCTTTCATGAACATTTTTTAATTTTGATGATATCCAAGTTATCTTTTCCTTCATTGTGTTTGCTTTGGATGTTGTATCTTACAGACCACTGCCAAATCCAAGGTAATATTTGCCCTCATATTTCTTCTAAGAATTACATTTAGATCTTTGATCCATTTTGAGTTAATTTTTGTATATGGTGTGGGACAGGTTGGCAGTTCTTTAAATGAGTTTTGCTGAAAAGGGGAGCAGAGAAATTCTGCAAAAACTGGCAGACGAGTTGGGGACAAAGAGGTTTGTTATTTAAGATAGAAGAGATAATGCCAGAAGATGGTCAGTAGAAAGGGAACACTAGTGATACAGGAGAGATAAGAGTTTCAGGAGCAGTGTCCTTCAGAGAGGGAGCCGGAGTGGTGTCTAGAGCGTAAATGGAAGGGTTGGCTATGAACAGGTGCATGCGTGGTTCATCTTAATAACAAGAGCATGCTGTTATCAGTACAGATGCTAAGGAAGAGAGCTAATGTGATAGTGATGTCTGTGAAAGTTCTCTTCATTGCTTCAAATTTCTTACTGAAATGGAAGGCAAAGTCATTAGGTCAGAGTAGGCTGGAAATGTTGGGAATATGAGGAGAGAGGAGAAAGTGAACTATTTTTCTAAAGAGACAGAGAGTAGGAATAGACTAGGGAAATATTAAGTGATTGCTGGACACTTGAAAATCATGTATTTTTTTGTAGACAGTGTGTAAGGAGTTGAAATTATTGAGTAATGAGGGAAGTGATTCTTGAGGCTGGTGGATGATAACAAAGATGAGGAATAATAGGGAATAAAGCTTGACGACAGGAGATTCAAAGCTGGAGCTTGTTAGGGCAGGGAGAGGGAGAGCTGGTATGAAGTCAGGATGAAGATCAAGGAGGTTCTTTCTCTGCTCTGGGCCGAACTGTTTGAAGGTTGGGGAAACGGGAACAATAAAACAGGCACAGTGGAGAAGGCAGAGGGGCAGCAGTTTCTTCCTCAGGGGGAGAGAACCAGAATTTGTTTTGAACAAGGTAGTGAAAGAAGAGGTTGAGGATGTTGAGGATTTTGCTGCTTGATTATAAATATTAAGTACCTTGAAGCTAAGGGCTGAGTTCTGTCTTCTCACTGCATTCCTTTCAGAGCAATACTTGTACATAACTGTTGTTGTTCAGCTGCTAAGTTGTGTCCAACTCTTTGCAACCCCATGGACTGTAGGATGCCAGGCTTCCCTGTCCTTCACTATCTCCTGGAGTTTGCTCAGACTCATGTCCATTGATTTGGTGATGCCATCCAACCGTCTCATTCTCTGTTGTCCCCTTCTCTCCGTGGCTTAGATGGTAAAGAATCTCCCTGCAATGCAGGAGATCTGGGTTCAATCCTGGGTTGGGAAAATCCCCTGTAGAAGGGAATGACTACTCACTACAGTATTCTTGCCTGGAGAATTCCATGGACAGAGGAGCCTGGCAGGCCACAGTCCATGTGGTCACAAAGAGACACGACTGAGTGACTAACAATTTACATAATACATTTTCAATAAATGAATATCAAGCGATTAAACAGCAAAGGATTCTGACCCAGAAAGAGAAAATAATGTTTATTGAAAGTGAAGTCGCTCAGTCGTGTCCAACTCTTTGCGACCCCATGGACTGTAGCCTACCATGCTCCTCTGTCCATGGGATTTTCCAGGCAAGAGTACTGGAGTGGGTTGCCATTGCCTTCTCCAATGTTTATTGAGCACCTATTAAATGCTTGTAATTAACAGAAATACATAGTGATTTTAAAAGCATCAAGCAATGAAAGTCCTGTAGTATTTTCTTTTAGTGCAGTAGTTTTCAGTCAGTTATAATCCCAGGCTTCATATCTCATATGATAGTTGCCGTAAGTCATCCTTTTTAAGAAATGAGAATACAAAAACCTTTTAAAATAAGGAGACCCCTAATAATAATAACAAAACAACAACAAATATAATTCAACAACTACCATCACTAGTAAAGTTTTTTTTTTTAACTGCAAAATAAACACTAGATAATAACTTGGAAGAGTTCTTTCAACTACTCAGCAATCCAGGTTATTCTTATTATTTCCATATATACATAAGAAAAAGGTTAAACTAATCATTTGTTCAAGGTCATAAGGTAAATGTCAGGGATGAGGCTAGGACTTAGGTCTTCTGACTAGCCCCCTTCTTCATGAACACTGCCACAGTTGAATCCAGAAGGTAATACCTGCCAGGGGTGGTGCCCAGGAGGTCATAGATGTTGGACCGATGACCCTAATCTGCTCTTTAATAAAGCCAGTTGGCCCAGCTGTTGGTGTTGTCTTCCTCTTCCTCTACTGTTTCTCTTTTCATGTAGCCCTGTCCTCATTTTTTCCTTTTATTCTACCATTATCAACCCTTTATCATTTTTCTTTGCTTCTGTTGGCCTCTATTCAGTGGCCGATGATCCTGTCTTAGCTTTTAATTTAGCTATTAGGTCACATGGGAGAGTATAAAAAAGAAGTTTGAAAACTTTCATACCAAGTAGGATATTCATATTTACCAACTTGGATGGAATATATGGAAAAGCTTGTTTCTCTGAATGTTCAGTTGTTTATCCTTTCTTTAAGCTACTGTTTGTATGACAGAGAAAAAAAATGTTTCATTAATGATACTGGAAGAAGCAGTTTTCCAATTATGATGAGCTGATACCTTCTGTCTGTCTAGATTCACTTAGTTTGGATTGATAGTTATTTTTAAAAATGAAATCAGTAGTCCCTAGGGAGACCTTGCTGGCTGTGTTTTGTGATTTTTTTAAGCTATGTCAAAAATCAGATAAAATGTGTTCACATTTTTACATATAAGCATTGAAATTATATTCTCTAAAATATTTTTCTCTGTTATTTTAGACCAGTCTGCTTAGTTTTAAGTGAAATTCCTTTTATGTCTACTTGGTTTTTACTTGTGTCAACATTTAGGTGAGTCAAACCAATTTCCAATATAATATGTTCAGTATAGTACTTATAAACTCATGTAAAACTTTTTTACAAAGTGATTGTGGTTTGAATTGACAATTCTCTTTTGATTTTTTTTTCCTATATAGTATGCTACCTCTTCTATTAAAAGATGAACTCCTAATGCCTTCAGTTGTGACAGTGATGGCATTTTTTATAGCTTGTGCAACTTCCTTTTCAATATTTGAAAAGACTTCTGAAGAAGAATTGCAGCTGAAATGTTTTTCCACTTCTGTTAGGAAATATTTCACATGTTTTACATTTCTTCCCAGAATTATACAACACTTGGTAAGTTGTTTTCTTTCTAGCATTTTTGAGATATAATTCCCATAAATTCACTCATAAAATCTACCCACTTAAAGCATGCAACTTGTGTTTTAAGTATGTACACAGAGTTTTACAACCATCACACTACCTAATTTTAGGTTTCCGTCACCCCAGAAAGAAACCCGGTGCCCGTTAGCAGTCATTCTCCATTCCACCCTCACCCCAGATCCAGCCTTGCACAGCCACTGACCTACTTCCAGTCTCTATAGATCTGCCTACATCTCATATAAATGGAATGTAGTAGTTCCTTAGGGCTCCTATAGTAGAACACCACACCAGGTAGCTTAAACAACAGAAATTTATTTTTTCACAGTTCTGGAGGCTGGAAGGCCAAAATCAGTGTGACGTCAGCATTGGTTTCTTCTCTTAAGGCCTCTCTTCCCGGTTTGTAGGTGACCTTGCTGTCTCCTCACGTGGCCTCTTGGTGTGTGTATCTGTGTAGACAGAGAATTCTTTGGTGTCTTTTCCTCTTATAATGACATCAGTCCTGTAAGATTAAGGCCCCACCCTTATGATTTATTTAATTTAATTTTGTCTCATTTCCAAATGCAGTCATACTGGGGCTTAGGGCCTCAACATATGAATTTTGTGGGGACATACATTCTGTAACATGGAGCCATACAAAATGTGGTCTTGGGTGACTGGTTTCTTTCACTTAGTGTGTTTTTTATTTTTAACTGTGTTGTAGCATGCATCAATACTTCCTTCCTTTTTACTGCCAATTTCATTATATGGATATACCACGTTTTATCTATCTAGTCTTCAGTAGATGCACATTAGGTTGCTTCCACTTTTTGGCAATTATGAATAATGCTGTTGTGAAGAGTTGTGTCTAAGTTTACTGGTGCACATGTGTTTCCATTTACTTCAAGAATATACCTAGGAGTGGTAATTCCGTGTTAACATTTTGAGAAACTGCCAAGCTGTCTTCCAGAGGGCTGCATGACTCTACATTCCCACCAGCAGTTTATGAGTGTTCCAGTTTGTTCACATCCTTGACAGAACTGGTTATTATCTTTTATTATAGCCACACCAAATGGACGTGAAGTGGTCTCTCACTGTACTTTTTCCATTTCCCTAGTGACTAATAATGTTGAATATTAAAAAAAATAATTTCTTTGAAGAAATGCCTATTCAAATCCTTTCCCTTTTTGTTTTCTTTTGGCTGCATTGAGTGGCTTGTGGGATCTTCGCTTCCTGACGAGGGATTGAACCCAGGCTCTTGGCAGTGAAAGCATGGAATTCCACCAGGGAATTCCCATACATTGCCCGGTTTTAATTCAGTTGTTTTGTATTTTTGAGTTCTCTATACATTCTTAATGCAGGTCTCTTACTAACTGCAAATATCTTCTCCCATTCTGTGGGTTGCTTTTTTACTTTCTTGATGGTATTATTTGTAGCATGAGTTTTCATTTTTATTAAGTCTAATAGAAGTTTCTTTTGTTGTTTGTGCTTTTGATGTCATACTTCAGAAACTGTATGACCAAAGGTCATGAAGATTTATTCTTATGTTTTCTTGAAGTGTTTTATAATTTTAGTTATCTTTAGGACACTGGTTCATTTTGAATTCATTTTTGTGTATGGTGTGAGGTCGGAGTCCAACTTTATTCAGTTGTCCAGCACTAATTGTATTGGCACCCTTGTAGAAAATCAACAGATCTTAAATGTAATGCTTTATTTCTGAACTCTCAATTCTGTTTCACTGATCTGTATTATCTTTATGCTGTTTCCACACTGTCTTGATTACTCTGGTTTTGTAGTTCAGTTCAGTTCAGTTGCTCAGTCGTGTCTGACTCTTTGTGACCCCATGAACTGCAGCAAGCCAGGCCTCCCTGTCCATCACCAACTCCCGGAGATCACTCAGACTCAGGTCCATCGAGTCCGTGATGCCATCCAGCCATGTCATCCTCGGTCGTCCCCTTCTCCTCCTGCCCCCAATCCCTCCCAGCATCAGAGTCTTTTCCAGTGAGTCAACTCTTCGCATGAGGTGGGCAAAGTACTGGAGCTTCAGCTTTAGCATCATTCCTTCCAAAGAAATCCCAGGGTTGATCTCCTTGCAGTCCAAGGGGCTCTCAAGAGTCTTCTCCAACACATTTCAAAAGCATCAATTCTTCGGCACTCAGCCTTCTTCACAGCTCAACTCTCCCATCCATACATGACCACAGGAAAAACGATAGCCTTGACTAGACGGACCTTAGTCGGCAAAGTAATGTCTCTGCTTTTGAATATACTATCTAGACTGGTCATAACTTTTCTTCCAAAGAGTAAGCGTCTTTTAATTTCATGGCTGCAGTCACCATCTGCAGTGATTCTGGAGCCCAAAAAAATAAAGTCTGACACTGTTTCCCCATCTATTTCCCATGAAGTGATGGGACCGGATGCCATGATCTTAGTTTTCTGAATGTTGAGCTTTAAGCCAACTTTTTCGCTCTCCTCTTTCACTTTCATCAAGAGGCTTTTTAGCTCCTCTTCACTTTCTGCCATAAGGGTGGTGTCATCTGCATATCTGAAGTTATTATTTCTCCCAGCAATCTTGATTCCAGCTTGTGTTTCTTCCAGTCCAACATTTCTCATGATGTACTCTGCATATAAGTTAAATAAGCAGGGTGACAATATCCAGCCTTGACGTACTCCTTTTCCTATTTGGAACCAGTCTGTTGTTCCATGTCCAGTTCTAACTGTTGCTTCCTGACCTGCATACAGATTTCTCAAGAGGCAGGTAAGGTGGTCTGGTATTCCCATCTCTTTGAGAATTTTCTACAGTTTATTGTGATCCACACAGTCAAAGCCTTTGGCATAGTCAATAAAGCAGAAGTAGATGTTTTTCTGGAACTCTCTTGCTTTTTCGATGATCCATCGGATGTTGGCAATTTGATCTCTGGTTCCTCTGCCTTTTCTAAAACCAGCTTGAACATCAGGGAGTTCACGGTTCACGTATTGCTGAAGCCTGGCTTGGAGAATTTTGAGCATTACTTTACTAGCATGTGAGATGAGTGCAATCGTGCGGTAATTTGAGCACTTTTTTGCATTGCCTTTCTTTGGGATTGGAATGAAAACTGACCTTTTCCAGTCCTGTGGCCACTGCTGAGTTTTCCCAATTTGCTGGCATACTGAGTGCAGCACTTTCATAGCATCATCTTTCAGGATTTGAAATAGCTCAACTGGAATTCCATCACCTCCACTAGCTTTGTTCGTAGTGATGCTTTCTAAGGCCCACTTGACTTCACATTCCAGGATGTCTGGCTCTAGATTAGTGATCACATCACCATGATTATCTGGGTCGTGAAGATCTTTTTCGTACAGTTCTTCTGTGTATTCTTGCCACCTCTTCTTAATATCTTCTGCTTCTGTTCGGTCCATACCATTTCTGTCCTTTATCGAGCCCATCTTTGCATGAAATGTTCCCTTGGTATCTCTAATTTTCTTAAAGAGATCTCTAGTCTTTCCCATTCTGTTGTTTTCCTCTATTTCTTTGCATTGATCGCTGAAGAAGGCTTTCTTATCTCTTCTTGCTATTCTTTGGAACTCTGCATTCAGATGCTTATATCTTTCCTTGTCTCCTTTGCTTTTTGCCTCTCTTCTTTTCACAGCTGTTTGTAAGGCCTCCCCAGACAGCCATTTTCCTTTTTTGCATTTCTTTTCCACAGGGATGATCTTGATCCCTGTCTCCTGTACAGTGTCACGAACCTCATTCCATAGTTCATCAGGCACTCGTATCTATCAGATGTAGGCCCTTAAATCTATTTCTCACTTCTGTATAATCATAAGGGATTTGATTTAGGTCATACCTGAATAGTCTAGCGGTTTCCCCTATTTTCTTCAATTTGAGTCTGAATTTGGTAATAAGGAGTTCACGATCTGAGCCACAGTCAGCTCCTGGTCTTGTTTTTGTTGACTGTATAGAGCTTCTCCATCTTTGGCTGCAAAGAATATAATCAATCTGATTTTGGTGTTGACCATCTGGTGATGTCCATGTGTAGAGTCTTCTCTTGTGTTGTTGGAAGACAGTGTTTGCTATGACCAGTGCATTTTCTTGGCAAAACTGTATTATTAGTCTTTGTCCTGCTTCATTCCACATTCCAAGGCCAAATTTGCCTGTTAGTCTAGGTGTTTCTTGACTTCCTACTTTTGCATTCCAGTCCCCTATAATGAAAAGGACATCTTTTTTGGGTGTTAGTTCTAAAATGTCTTGTAGGTCTTCATAAAACCATTCAACTTCAGCTCCTTCAGCATTACTGGTTGGGGCATAGACTTGGATAACTGTGATATTGAATGGTTTCCCTTGGAAACGAACAGAGATCATTCTGTCATTTTTGAGATTGCATCCAAGTACTGCATTTCAGACTCTTTTGTTGTCCATGATGGCTACTCCATTTCTTCTGAGGGATTCCTGCCCGCAGTAGTAGATATAATGGTCATCTGAGTTAAATTCACCCATTCCAGTCCATTTTAGTTCACTGATTCCTAGAATGTTGACGTTCACCCTTGCCATCTCGTTTGACCACTTCCAATTTGCCTTGATTCATGGACCTGACATTCCAGGTTCCTATGCAACATTGCTCTTTACAGCATCGGATCTTCCTTCTATCACCAGTCACATCCACAACTGGGTATTGTTTTTGCTTTGGCTCCATCCCTGGTTTTGTAGTTAGTTTTCAAAATTGAAAATGTGAGTCCTCCAATTTTGTTCATTTTCAGGATCATTTTAGCTGTTCTACGTCCGTTGTATTTCTGTATTCTTTTTAAGATCAGCTTATTAATTTCTCTAAAACCCTAGCTGAGATTTTTATAGGGATTGCTTTAAGTATGTATGTAAATTTCTGGAGCATTATCATCTTAGCAAGATTTAGTGTTCCGAACCTGTGAACATAGGATGTATTTCTGTTTATTTATTCTTTAACATCCTTCAACAATGCCTGAAGTTTTCAGTGTGCAGGTTTTGCAGTTTTTTTGTTAAATTCATTTGTATTTTATTCTTTATGATGCTTTTGCAAGTGGAATTGTTTTCTTAATTTCATTTTCATAATGTTCATTGGTACTGCATACAATTGATTTTTTAAATATTGAACTAGTATTAAGTTTTTAGTGAATTCCTTATGATTTTCTATATATAAGATCTTGTCATCTGTAAATTATGATAGTTTTATGTCTTCTCTGTAAATCTAGATGCTTTTTCTTTCTTTTCCTTGCCTAATTACCTGGCTCGTCAGCTCCAGTACAGTTTGCTGGACACCTGTGACAAGTGTGGCCATCTTGTCTTCTTCCAGATTTTAGTGGGGAATCATCCAGTTTTTTAACGTTAACTATGATGGTAGTTGTGGGGTTTTTATATATGGCCTTTATTTGGTTAGAAAGTTCTTTTTTACTCCTAGTTTGATTTTTTTTAATCATTAAAAGGTGTTGGATTTTGTTCAGTGCTTTTCCTGTGTCTAATGATATTATCATGTGTTTTTTTCTCCTTTATCAATATGGTATATTACATTGACCGATTTTTATATATTGAACTATCCTTGCATTCTTGGGATAAGTTCTACTTGATCATGGCGTATAATCTCTTATATGGCACTTTGTTGGGTTTGTCAGTATTTTGTAGAAGACTTTATATTCATAAGGGATATTGGTCTATCGCTGTCTTTTTTGTGATATCTTTGTATCATTTTGCAATCAAGCTTAATGTTGCCTCATGGAATGAGTTAGGAAGGGTTCTTTTTCTACTTTCTGGAAGAGCTGTGAAAGACTGGTATTAATTCTTCTAGAAACATTGGGTTTAATTCACCAGTGAAGCCATCTGTTCCTGGATCTTTTCTTCATGGGATCTTAAAGATGACTGATTCAGGAGGGAGGGATAAAATTGGAGTATGGGATTAACAAACTATATAAAATAGGTAAGCAACAAGGGTTTTTCACTGTATAGCACAGGGAACAACTTTCAGTATCTTTTACTAACCTATAATGAAAAAATATATATAACTGAATCACTTTGCTGTATACCCAAAACTAACATAATATTGTAAATCAACCATACTTTTATTAGCAAACAGTTATTATATTCCCTTCCATCCTTTTTTATTTTTATATATGGTAAGGAGTGATGTTACTTTTTCATCCCCAACTTGGGGAATTTCTACCTTCTCTTTTGCCCTCGGTCAGTCTAGCTAAAGTTTGGTGGTCTTACTGATAAATGTTTTTACACAACCTACTTTTGGTTATTGATCTTCTGTTGTTGTTTTGTTTTCTATGTCATTGATCTTGGTTCTAATTTTATTACACCCTTTTCCATGTTTGGGTTTGCTCTTTAGTTTCTTAAAGTTCAAGTTAGAGGTTGTTGATTTGAGACCCTTCTTCCATTTTTATATAGTTATTCAAACCCATATAAAACCCCCATTTTTAAGTAATATTCCATAAACTTTGAAATGTTTTTTAATTTATTTAAAAATATAGTCCATTTCTTGTGATTTATTTTTTCTTTGGTTCATGAATTATTTAGGCATCTATTGTTCAGTTTACAAATATTTGGGGATTTCCTTGACTACTGCCCGTTTTTCTATTCCAATTCTAATGTATTTGAAAAACAGACTTTGTATTATTTCAGTATTTTCAAATCTATTGACTTTGTTAATTTTGCTTTCATTTTTGAATGGTATTTTTGCTCTCTGAACATCATCCATCCCACTATCTTGTGGCCTCCATATTTCCTAATGAGAAGTCAAATGTTAATCTTACCGAGGATAGTTTATGTATATAGTTTTAGGTACTTCTTAGATACCCAAGTAGAGATTTTAAGGAGAACTTGGATATATGAGCCTAGAGTTTAGGGGAGAGGTCCAGGCTGGAGACAGTAATTTGAGTCTTCAGTATATAGATAGTAATTAAAGTCATGTCCCTGGATGAGTGAGCTCACCAACGGTTTGATTATAGATTGAGAAGGAACCAGCAAAGTTCTGAGAAAGATTAACTAGTGATGTGGGAGGAAACCAGGAGAGAATGATGTCATGGAAGCCAAGTGAAGGAAGGGTTTCAAGATACCAGTGATGTGTTATTTTGAATGCTGCTGGGAGATCCATTAAGGTAATAAGAACTGACTACTGGGTTTAGTTTAGTGGAGGTCATTATAGATCTTTACCAAGGCAGTTTCATTGGAGAATGGAGTGAAAGCCTAATTGGTGTGGGTTCACTAATGAATGGGAGAATAGACACAGCAAGTTATAGGTTACTCTTTTAGTCTTTTTGGCTTCTGTCTAGAATGATCACTGCATTACAGTTTTTTCAGGTCCCATCAGTTCTGTCATAATCTAGCCATTAAAGAATCTTTCAGGGTTCCGTTATGTCCCACTTTCATCATGAAAGTCACTGATTTCTGCTTCTCACTGCTTGTTTTCTACATTTACTTAAGCAGCTTCTGTGTCCTTGTCTCAAAGTCTATAGCTATATTGTTCAGTACAGAAGACACTAGACACATGTGGTTAAATTAAAAATTCAGCTTACACAGCAGGTACATTTCAGATGCTCAGTAGCCAAATGTGGTTAGCAGCTACTTTTTGGGAATACACATTTAGAACATTTCTGTCATTGCAGAAAGTTCTGTGGTACGGTACATTGTGGTACGATCTGAAAAAGGAAACAAACTGGTGCACAATTACAATAAATGCAATCAGTTATGTCTACTACTCATTTTGGTATTTAATGAGATGTGACTTTGTGATTTTATTTAACTAGTTCATGTAGTCCCCTAAATTGGAAGCTCTTTGAGGCCAGAGGACATTTTCTTTCATGTGTCCCACCATGCTCTACTATAGAACTAGCTCATTGAAAGTATTCAGTGAATATGAAATGTAATATTTCATTTGCTCTGGAAAACTTCTTCATAGATGAATTCTTAGATTAACTTAGAATTGCTGTGAATTTAACCCTGACTAGCAATATTATCTATTCCAGGTACCTTTTTTTAGTGCTTGGGTGATATAAAGTCTAAAGGGGTTCTCAGGCTTTGCCTACACACGGGGATCACTTGGAGAGCCTTCCCCAGAGATTCTGATTTAATTGGTCTGGGATGTGGTCTGAGAATTGAGATTTATTTTTAAACCCCAAATGACTCTTACATACAAACTAGGTTGAGCTGTCCCCTTCAGTTCTGCTCATTTACAACTATAAACCAATGTTACCAGTACATTCAACTGTTGCCTTTTATACTATGCAGTAAGTAACACCTTTTTTTCCCCCTTCCTATAGTTTCTTACGTCAGTAATCACTATGATCCTTCTGACAATAATGACTGTCACACTGGATCCTCCTCAGAAACTACCGGACTTATTTTCTGTATTGGTGTGTTTTGTATCTTGCTTACATTTCCTATTCTTCTTGGTATACTTTAATATTATAATCATGTGGGATTCCAAAAATGGAAGAAGTCAGAAGAAAATCAACTAGCTCTATCCCCAAAGAAATGTGAAAATGTTAGTGCCACAAGGTTTTGTAAACTTTTTGCTATGTATAAATAAAAGAACCATTTTGAGAATCTTGGAAATAGGAAAGGAAATGGTGAAAAGTTATTGTTGTCTACCCAAAATAAATCTATATGGCACCAAGCAATGAAGGCTTTTATTTTCTAACTACTGAGTGACCAAGACATATTATAGTTTTATTATGTTCAGTTATTCACGTGGGAAAATAGAAACATGTCCTTAATCCCAGTGTTTACTTAAGAAATATACTCTATAATTTGTTGTCTTGAAAAAAATTTGCAAATACAGTGAGCTTAATGGGAGAATTTAGTCCCTATTTTTGAAGGAAATCACTAATTTTGGTATTCAGATTTAGTTTTTCTTATATTTTAGAATGTTCTAGAAATTATATCTCAGGGATTAAATTTGTGATAATCTTTTCAATTACTGTGAGAAGGCAATTTAAACTGTTTAAAGCTTGAACACACCTTATTACCATGTGTAAACTTGAATTTTTTTTAGGAAGGCAGAAAGACTAAATTGTGTTTTTATTTATAAGAACTCTGATTTATTTGAATGCCATTAAACAATGAATTTTCTTGAATTTAAGTGGTTTGAATGAAGTCTTTCACGACCCTTGGCTCTAAACTTTCAGGTTCATTCTGTTTAAGTTAAATGGCGTTATCTGGGGAGGGGTTCATCCTGTTCTTTGTTATGACATGGTTCAAGGTTACCAATGCCATAGCATTGATCCATATCATACTTCGTATTAACTCAGCCCTATTAATACTGTATCACTCTATATTAGAAGAAGCACATCTTTACTATAGTATTCAGTTGGTAAAAATAATTTATAACCATGTAGTTTCTCATGTAAAGATATGTTTTCTTTAGTCTCTAATAAGAATAATCACTTCCCTACCAACTTATGTTTTTAATGAGTATATTTCTTTAATTAAAGATAGCCAACTTATGTTTTTAATGAGTATATTTCTTTAATTAAAGATAGCCATTAAAGCATATTAACTAAGTGGTGGTATATTTTAAAACAATGCAAGTCAAACATATATACACACATAAGAGAATTTGGTTCTAGACATGGACAACTGATGCAACAAGGTATATGTTTTTAAGTCTGGCAAAGGAAGTAGGTTTAGACAAAGCAAAAAATCAAGAAGTATTTCTTTCTCAAAGCAAATGTGCATAAAGACTCAAAGGGTAGGTCAGCACAGAAAAAGCAGCCTTGAATCGCTGCCGCATCAGCAGGAACATCGCTGTCCATGGTCACCATCTATAATCACCATGCCCAAATGTCAGCATCTTGGCTGGCTGGTGTAGTCTTATTTTTTGTAATAGAATACTTGCATTTAATACAGGATGTTGATTTAAATCAACGATGAGCAAGTTCTAACTTCTAAATAGTTGAAACAAATATTATTTGAAAATGAAAGTATATATAAACATTAGTAAAATATTCAAGGTATCTTATAGGTAAACTCTAAATAAAAATACATTTCTAGACTATTTAGTCATATGGAGTTACACTGTAGCTTTACTGGAGACTTGTAGCAATTGTAAGTATCTCATGTCTATTATAAACCAATTTAAGAAGAGTCCACTTTGAGCAATTAAGTACCAAAATAACAATAGGGATATTTTATTATAAAGACATTTAGCTTATATAAAAATTATTAAAGATACCTCCCTTTATTCACTAGTATACCTGTCAAAAAATGATGTTAGGAAAGTTATTTTCAAGTTCTTTTAGGGAAAAGCTGTTTCTGAAGAATGGAGTTTTCTCTGTTGCCATAAACTTGTTTGATTCTTAAAATGAAGAGAATACAGTGTATGTTCATGTATCAAATATGAGGCAACAGAAGTCATTTTGCCTTGAAGCCTTAGGGAGGGGAGAAAAATCCCCAATGTAGCATTCTGTCCAAATGATAAACCACAACTAAGTGAGTGAAACATTTACAAAAGTCAAGGCAGCCAAAGGAGCCTCTCTGTTCAATAGAAAGAGAGTAAGAGATGGATAGGATGTAACTAAATAATGGTTGGAGTAACACAATGGTTTCAAGTCTCAATTGGTCCTTCTGTTATGTTCATTGGAAGATCAGGGCCAAGTGTATCCCCCGCCTTCTGCCTTCCTCCCCCAACACTGCCTCCATATAAACATTAGTTTTGTGTGTGGATCTTTCTGCTTTGTCCTTCATGTGGCCTCCAAGGGTGATAAAGCGAGAGTCATCTGATCTACAATGAAAAGAACTGGGAAATGATTCTTAGCCGACCCAGCTGTTCTGAAAGGCAAAAGCTTGGTATATCAAGAGGTCAAACATACAGTAACTGATTTAATAGCATTAAGCACATAGCTACATAACTTGAATTACATATGAAACCAATCTTACTTCTTAACCCTTCATTTCCTGACTAATATAGGTGTCTTTATGTTTTGTTTTACATTCTGAGGTTAGTTTTCAATGCTGGAACACAAATTAACCTTTCTGGTATATTTTAGGTACTCTCTTATTATATATCACAAAGTATTCTTAATATTTAGCAGATTATCTTAAAAACCTTATTTAGATTGTCCGATTAAAATCACTAGTGAAGGCAGTTTTATAAATTGAGTTACTATTTAGTTATTTCAATTAATAGTTTTAAAAAATAATTCTTTTCATTTTAAGAGGCAAATCTGAAATTTCTCTAAATGGAAAGTTAGTTTCAACTTCAATTTGTTAAATTTTGTTTCACATTTTTCACATAGTATTTTTATTTTCATGATACAGTGAATTAAATGACATGGTAATATACAAATTTTGCCAAGGCTTAGGGTGAATACCAAGGGAACAGCATTTTCCCCCCTATGGAAATGGTTAAAGAAAAGTACAGAAGTATGAAAAAGAAAAGTGCTATCAAGTTATAGCACTTTCTGTGATTCACTCTTCCCCTTTATTTTGTGACAGCACAAATAGATGATACAAAACAACACTGTAGAAAATTAAAAATCTGATGCTTCAAAATGTGGAGGGAATCACATATTATCCCATGAGATGAGGTTTTTTCTTTATATTCAGGAGATTCTGTGTAGTTCAGTTTAAAAACAACCTCACATTTAAATATCTGCACTGAAAAATGCATTCCAGCATTTTATAAAAGATGTAAGAATTTTAAAACTTTGAAAATATTTTTTCTCTACAAGCATAGGCATAACTAGAATAAAAACTCATCTATGAAGTAGAAGCTAAACTTACAATTTTAAAAGCTTTTAAAAGAATCTAATTAGTACAAATCTAGGGCTTTAAATGAGAAAATCAGGACCTACTTCCACTCACTACTAGGTTTAATCTGAGTTTTAAGATATATAGCTCTACAAAGGTGCCATTTTCATACAAGCTGTAAGTCTATCCACAAATGATAAAAGTATACAGAAGTGTATCAGATACAGAATATAAGTTAAGATCCTCTTCTATATGTTGGCTTACTTTAAAGGGTCAAGAAGAAATGTATTATTTATGTTGAGATTATCTACTGGTGTGTGTAGAAAGTTTAAATTAGCTTCAAGAAATTTTATCTAGACACGCACCTGCCTATGCTATGATCTGGTATTCACTGCACAGATTAATTACAAACATTTCTTCTGTTCCTTTAAATATGATCAGGCAGATACAGAAGTTGGCGTTTCATAGTGAGTGTGTTTCTTCTAAACGCCTGTGGGATATAAAAGGTGATTATTAAATCATCAAGAATTAGTTTCCAAATTAACATGCATCTCATACATGACTTGAGAAATGGCTTAAGCACCCATTTACTATGTAATTTGGTACCTAATTTAGTTAGGTATTGGTAATATCTTATTTGCTTATTTTTGAATCTTCAAAGCAAAATTCACCTTCACAAATAATTGTCAATATGACTACTCTGACATAGCACACTTCATTTTATGAAGATGGATTTGAGATACTTCTGAGAGAGTTCTAAAACTCCAACATGACCTAATGAAAACACCAAATCTTACATGCCTTTTGTCTATAAGCCTTCAGGGCCTTTCAGCAGGTGTTTCCTCCAACAGCTGCCCCCCCAAAAAAGAGACAGTCTTTACTGGCATTCCTATTCAGGGTATGTCCCTCTGGGGACTCCTAGTGGTGATAGAAGTTCTTGTCTGTCTGGTTTTAGGATCCTTGTGAGATGAAGCCTTTGAAAAAAACACCCAATGGCAACAGATGGCATGTATCCCTATAGGGCATGTGGACCCCTTACTTCCTGAAATATCCCTTCCTTGTTTATACTGGCAGCTATGAATAAGTAATATATGGTGAGCCTCTAACCCACTCCAGTGTTCTTGCGGGAGAATCCCAGGGACAGGAGCCTGGTAGGCTTCCGTTTATGGGGTCGCACAGAGTTGGACACAACTGAAGTGACTTAGCAGCAGTAGCAGCATGATGGTCCACATATATTCTTCCTGTCCTACAAGAAGATAGTCTGCCAACTCATTTAAGTCTGGTCAGAATACCTACAGAAGATTTTAAGCATTCCAGTGCTCCCCTAATATTCTTAAAGGTTATTGATAGTTACCAGAACTAAAGCTAATATTGTGGAAGAAAGGAAGACTGCCATTTATTAAATAATTACTATGGGAAAGGTGGGCCTCCCCGGTGGCTCAGTAGTAAAGAATCCACCTGCAATGCAGAAGTTGCAGGTTCAATCCCTGGGCTGGGAAGATCTGGAGAAGGAAATGGCAACCCACTCCAATATTCTTGCCTGGAAAATCCCATGGACAGAGGAGTCTGGTGCAAAGTCCATGGGGTCACAAAAGAGTCAGACACAACTTAGTGACTTAACAACAGTGAATGGGAAAGGTAGTAATTAAGCTAATTATTTTATTTAATTTTTAAATTTTTGGCCACATTGCATGACCTGCAGGATCTTAGTTCCTTGACAGGGACTGAACCTAGGCCCCGGCAGTGAAAGCACCGAGTCTTAACCACTGGACTTCCAGGGAATTCTTCAAGCTAATTCTTGTATATAATCCACAAGGAAAATATCACCAGTCCCATTTTACAATTAAGGTTTTGGGAAACCAAGTGCCTTGTTTAAGGCCACACAGCTAAGTAGGTAGTACTGGTGCTGGACATCTAACCCAAATCCCATTCTCTGTTATGACGCCAGGCCCTGCAAAGAAGCGTCGTCAGTTGATCATGGTTGCCAAGACAGCTGTGTCGAGAAAGATTCTGAGGCCAGATTCAGGGTCCAGAAAAAATCAACACTTTGATCAATGTGATACATATCATAGCACAGGAGCAGGGAGCAGCAGTATGTCTGTTATCTCTAGACAGCCATACTGGTTATAGAGATGAAGATCTCAGAACACAAATAAAAAGAAATTTAGATACCGTGATGCAGTTCATGAGCAGTATTTTGACAGAATTCATTTTTCACATAGCAATTATATTTTGTTCTTTCTAAAACATATTTTAGATTGTTACTTCTTTAATAATCTTCACGGGTTCATTTCTGCCTAAAGAATAAAGTCTAAACTTACTAGCCTGGTGATCATAACTGTCAATAATGTGTCTGGAACCTACTGTTCAGTCACTCTGCTCTGCCTTTTCTGTTCAGTGTTCTCTCTGCCCAGAATGTTTACACAGCCCATCAAAATTACCCATTTTCAAATTCCAGCTTCCTACTAAAATACAAAGCTTCCATTACGAGGGCCTGGGAGGGCCCTGTTAGAGATTATGCAGAGTGAATAACTACAACTGACTTTAAAAATCATGAACCCTTAAATAATGACCTAATCACTCCATCTGTATTTCATGTATTTCCATACTGCTTACTCTTCATTTGTTACTTAGAGTAGGGAAGAATTTTTACACTCCTCAGTCTGAAGAGGAAGAAACGTCTGTCAACTCTTCTGCTTCCAGTAGCCCACGCAAAAGTGACAGATTTGACTGACGTCCAGAATACCAGACCACGTTTTACAAGTCATATTCAGTCAGTATTCTCACACAGCACTCTTGTGCCCCGCTATTTAGTTTCCCTTTCACTGTCTGTCTACTCTCAAATCCAGTGGGCCTTTGCTCTTAATTTCATGTTGTAAGGAGAGCAGCCCATTCACTCTCTCTTCTGCACCAAGCACACAAGGCAGGTCTGCAGTCTTTCCTGTTACAGAGGCACATGGACGTGGATCTATTTAAAGATGCAGCTCTCTCCTCAGGTCAGGAGAGCACCTAGGCTTTAAGATTTGCATTCAATATGCAAGAGAGGGAGGGCTTCCCTGGTGGCTCAGCAGTAAAGAATTTTTTGCAATGCAGGAGAGGCAGGTTTGATCCCTGAGTCTGGAAGATACCCTGGAGGAGAAAATGGCGACCCACTCCAGTATTTTTGCTTGAAAAATCCCATGAACAGAGGGAACCTGGTGGGCTACAGTCCATGGGGTCACAAAGAGTCAGACATGACTGAGCACTTCTGTCCAGCAGCATTTCTTCCATCTATGGGAGAGAGAAGTTTCCACTTCTGCCTTAGTCCACATTAGTACTCCAAGCTTCTACCAGAGGGCCTGCCATATTGGAGGTTATTAAGTCCTCCACTAATCAAGTTGATACCTATACCTTGATCCTCAATGGATTCATAATCCTTTTTTATACTTGCTATGGGCCAGAATCCTGGAAAGACGAATCTGAACTTATCACCTGCTTGCTTTATTTGGTAACTTACATCCTCAGTTTGAATACTAGATAGGCAGTATGCAAAGGGCTTTGATTATACTAAGCCTCACACTTTTGCTAACCAAGTGATTTACATTGTTTCTAGAAGATTTAACTCAGCATCCCCTGCAGTATTCCTAGTTAACATTAGTCAAAAGCATGCTTTCTCGGAGGCTTCCCTGGTGGCTCAGATGGTAAAGAATCTGCCTGCAAATGCAGGAGACTGGGTTTGATCCCTGGATCAGGAAGATCCCCTGGAGAAGGGAATGGCTACCCACTCCAGTACTCTTGTCTCGAGAATACCATGGAAAGAGGGGCCTGGAGGGCTACAGTTCATTGGGTTGCAAAGAATCGACATGTGAAAAACTAACACTTTGCTGATCTTCATACTGTCTATGGCCTACGGGTTGCTGTCTCCCTTATTCTGCTGCTGCTAAGTCACGTCAGTCGTGTCCAACTCTGTGCAACCCCATAGACGGCAGCCCACCAGGCTCCCCCGTCCCTGGGATTCTCCAGGCAAGAACACTGGAGTGGGTTGCCATTTCCTTCTCCAATGCATGAAAGTGAAAAGTGAAACTGAAGTCCCTCAGTCGTGTCCGACCCTCAGCAATCCCATGGACTGCAGCCTTCCAGGCTCCTCCGTCGATGGGATTTTCCAGGCAAGAGTACTGGAGTGGGTTGCCATTGCCTTCTCCTCCCTTATTCTAACATTGTTTTTATAAAGGCTTCACTTTTTAAAGGCTTTCAGAGTGAATTAATATGGGGTGCTTATGCTCACTGAACAAAATTGGTCAGGAGGAATAATTACTGAGGTGTAATAGGGCAGAAGCTGATGTGTAGACAGGGAATTTGGTCACACAGTGGTGTTAGGGGTATCACGACTATCAGAGGTTTCTAGGGCATAGGACAAGGTCAGGAAGTTTAATATCCTCTTAGTTATACCAGTTGGGCAGCTGTGACAAATCCATAAAAGAAGAACACAGAAGAGAAGGATCTACAGAAGCCTAGTGTAAGGAAACTCATAAGCAGGTTTTGAAAGATTAGTAAAATTTTGATGATTGGGGGAAAAGGTATGTCAAGCAGGGGAGACAAGAACAAAAGTAAGGAAATGAGAAAGGGATGTTCTAAGGAATGTGTTCAGGAATGAATGGCAAATAATCTGGAGTAACTTGAGACACACAAATTAGAAAGCTGTGGTCAGATCAGGGAGAGTTCTAAACAATGGTATAAATTTGGATTTTACGACAAATATGGTGGAGTGATACTTTTGAAATCATAATTCGTTCAGTAGCAGGACAGGCTGTAGGGAAACAAGAACAAAGAGCACAGAGGCAGGTTACAATGAGGATGCAAGTAAGCTGGATGAGAGCTAATGAAGGAATAAACCAGTGTAGTGTACATGGAAAGGAGAAGTAATGTTCTGGGAAGTGATACAACTTGGTATCAGTTTGGATGTGGGGACAAAAAGAGAGACAGAATTGTAGTTTTCAGCTCTATCACCGGATGAATGTAATCCCTAAAAAGGTACAATGAGGGACAATATTGGAGGGGGGAGGGTGAAGTCAGTATATTTGGGGAATAATGTATAGCAGCTGAGATTGTTTATAGCTCAGAAGGAAGGTGACAAATAGATTTGGAAACCATATACACAAAGGTGAGAACAAAAGCCAAGGAATGGATGAGGTCATGAAGAAAGAGTCCAAGGTGACAGAAAACAATATCGAAAGAACCTAGGGAGGACTTTCCTGGTGGGCCAATGGTTAAGAATCCACAAGCCAATGCAGGGGACACAGGCTCATTCCCTGGTCCAGAAAGATCCCACATGCTGTGGGGCAACTAAGCCCATGCATCACGACTACTGAGCCTGTGTACCTAGAGCCCATCTTCCAACCACAGTGAGAAGCCCACACAGCACAACTAGAGAGCAGGCCCCCCTCGCTGCAACTAGAGAAAACCTGGGCGCAGCAATGTAGACCCGGTGCAGCATACATAAATAAATAAGAATTTTAAAAATCCAGGGAAATGTCTACAAGGTAGTCAAATGCATTCAACTGTTATTTCTCTGTAGGTTAACCATAATTCTTTCAAGTCTTTTGAAAGTACTACTCAAATTAAAGACTCAGAAAAACACCCCTAACAAAATCTTTACTAGAATCCATGAACACAAAGCTATTCTCAGTATTCTTAACATTCCCCAATATCATTCATTAATGAGACTGTCCTATATTAAATGTGTATATTCATCTGCCAAATGTAGAACTGTGAATATATATGTATGAAATGTGTATTTATGATCACCATCCAATAGTTTGATGGATTTCCGTGGGTCAGAAATTTTATAAAACACTTAACCTTACAGTGAATGATTGTGTATTTGTATATATATTGTATACATAATAGAATCTAAAACCTTTGACCAATTATGAAACCGGACATTCACTGACTACTACTGTGTAGTGGGCAATTAATTAGCACACTAATTAATATGCAATTATTCACTTAATCAACTCAGCACATTTCCAAATCCACTGACTTGTTATATCTTGTTTGGTCTGATGTGCCCTACAGAAACTATAACCTACCTTGTCACTGTTAAGTTACCTATTTTTACTCAATTAAGGGCCTTCTTTATACTCACTAAAAATATGCCCTCTTTGAAAGCTAGCCTGGCAAGCTCAGTAGTGTTCTCTTTCAATTGGCCTCTAACTCATAGATCTTGTCAGATTTTTTCCTATTATTTATAAGACTAGATTAAATATAATTTTAATTAATGCATCAAAGCTCATGTCCCTATTTTCTTTACAGACAATACCAAATTTGATAATACAATTAAAATGTTTTGAACTGAAAGAAAAACAGTGAAACATATCAAGGGTAACCTTAATTATAAAGGTGAAACTACCTAAGTTTAAAATGGTTTTAAGGAATTCACAGCTGTCAAGATCATATAATTCTATATGAAAGAAAAAAGATTATTTCCAGAAAACAGTGTAAAATAAGTTGTCATAGTATATGATGCAGAATAAATGCTGAATCAAAATGAAATTAAAATACAGAGCCTAAACATAAAGTTTTATTTTACATTATAAATAAAAGCTTTGGGGCTATAAATTCTTGTTTTAACATCCTACAGATTTGCCTGATTCTATTTCAGAATGTACATTTAAAAATTTAGGATGAAAACTACCAAGAAACTCATTATTATAATGTGTGGTTATGTTTTATTATAATTACTCATCTTTTATACTAGATTCTATAATCCTGAGAGCAGGACTATGTCTGTCTCATTAATTAGTGTATCCACAATGCTAGAATAGTGCCTGGCTCCTAGTAGGCATTCAATAAATATTAAATAAATGAGGCATGTAAGGAAATAGCCATTTATATCTATTTGAAAATATCTAGATAATTCCTTTAAAAAAATTCTTAGAGTGGCCATTCATTTTTGTTCATTCATTGAACATGTATTGTGGACCTTCCATCCAGGTTCAATACTACGGTACAGAGATAAGACTTTGTCTGTCTGCCGAGGAGAGAAGTCCAGAGAGAGCCGTGTAACCAGACAATTACAATACACTACAACATGGTACATTTATAAACATTCAGACAAATGCTGTAGAAAACTAGAAGATGAAGCAATTTATTTTTTACCTAGGTTATCTGGGGAGAGTTTCAAAGAATGTGATGTTGAAGGCTGACCTTAAGGAATGATCAAGAGTTTGCTAGACAGAGAAGGAAGAAAGTGTAGTCCAGGTAGAAAGGGAGGTCACAGAGAAGCCTGGAGTCCTGAAAGAGAGATTCCAGAGGGCTAAACCATATGGTATAAAGAGTGTGAAGGAAAAAGACCCTTTCTTCCTATGTGAAGTCTGAGGTAGAGGAAAAAAACCATCTACTATTTACTGATTGCCAAAGTCCTGCTTTTAACTATACAATTAATTATATAACACTATAAATATCTGCTTTATGATTATGTAGAGGTTGTTTAAAATACATAAACCACTTAGAGAATTTATCTAACACTCTGAGGAGCTTTTCTAACTACTCTAAGAGTTAAAGTGGAAAAAAAAATGTTCATCTGTCAGGTGACATAAAGCCAATTTCTACTAAATGTGCCAGAATAATTTTTCTCCACCTCAAGAACAGTTAGTCTTCGGTCTGTTCATTACTGTCTTTTTATAGTATTTTTATTTAATAAAACCTATTAAGACTACCATACAAATCTCTTTACTTATGCTTTTATCTTTTAACTGATCAATTTTTATATTGCTGACATCCCTTCTTCACCATTTGCTCATTTAAAAATTCATAGTATGTGAGATATGTCTCTGGAGAAAATGTCTATAAAATTTGTTACAGCTGGCAAATGTGTATGAGTCAGTGATAGCACATGACTAAATGCTTCACAGAAAATAAAATTTGTTTCTGTAGTAAGCAGAACTGTTTAAATGTTATTTATTTTTATGTTTCAAAGAAAATATATTGTGAAGTGCTGCATTGATTTAATACGCAACAATGTCTGTGTACACGCTGTAGAAGGAAAATTTATGAAACCTTTGCACAACTCCTTTAATTGAATTTTCCAAATCTCTCACCACACACAAATAATCAATATCTTCTGCAGAGAAAACCAGTCAGAATTATTACAGTCTTCCGTTTCAATTTTGTTGTCATCAGCACATACAGAGCACCTGGATATTTGTAACGTCTGATAGCAAGTTATTTACACCTCTTAAACACATAATTGCTATTAAGTGAGTTAAAATCTACGGTGTAAAAGTTTAACTGATTATTTAAAAGATAAAAGCACCATACTTTTAGTAATGTATAAAAAAATTAAATCATAGGAGAAATTATTTAAAAAGCTTTGGAAAATAATAAACCAGTTTGTGTTTCCCTAAATCCTAGACACATCTCAAGTAAGCAGTTGAAATATAGCCCCAAACAGTGATGAACAGTGTAAAGCACAAGAATTAACAGTAATAAGAGGAAAAGGCATGACCCACATACAGAAGTGATAACTGAATTCGTATAAAGAGCTGAGGACTGCAGTTGTACATTAATGTGTATTTGTGTTACCAAAATTAACATCTCTACTTTTTAGCTCTAAATAAACTAAGAATGTTAAAAGCATAGTGGAATTTTTGTTGTTTCTTCTAAAATTCATGTCTAAACTTCAAACCTGTGTTTTTAATACTGGAGTATTTGTCTGAAAAAAGACACTGCTTCATGTTAAGCTATAACAGAAAAAAATAAAATGGAAGCAGTTTTCTAGAAGTAAAAGTATTTAGCTGATATGATGAATACTTTTTCAAGACTGAGTGGGGGAAAGAACAACATATTTTTAAGTTAAAAAATACTTCAGTGGGTGGTTAGAATGAAAAGGCAATATCAAACTATTTGTATAGTCTTAAACAAGAAGTTTAAAATTTGTCCTTTGGATCAAGAATTTGAAAACCTCAAAAATCCTATAACCAAAATGAATTTTACAATGTAAGAAGACAGTAATTTAAAGAAAATCAGAACATTTATAGTTACATTTTTTTCTTTTTAAGGCCAGAGCTAGAAATTTTAAAATATTTAGTGTTACAGACAGCTGAAACAATCATCTTTTTTGAACAATATAAAGTTCAGATGGTTACATTTCTTTTAAAATATGCATATTTCAACCTACACAATTATTCTCAAAACAGATAAAATATGTTTTGGACTGAAGCTAAGTGTCTAGATTTCATATCTTGGCAAATGCTCTACAATTTGCTTACATTCTTTTAAAAAACATTTTGTTTACTGGAAGTACTAGTCATGGACAAACAATGATGGTATTTTTTAGTATCTCCAGAAAAAATGAAAATACTCAGTACCATATAATGCCACCTATTGTCTCAGGAATATTTGTAACAAGTTGTTTTATGCAGAGGTTGACCATGTAAAGTAAATAAATTTCATGCCTTCTCATGTGATGATAATGTGACAGTCCTTCTGTATCAACCCATTGAATGGTCATATGTTTTAAATCTTCAGCATAACAAATTAAAAATAATTTTGAAAATTCACATCCAAATATAACAGAAAAAAACCTTTCATTTTATTATTTTTCTAATAGTCCATAAAGCCAATATTATTAAGGAGTGAAGACAGGCTTACTTCCTAAGTAACTGAAAAAAGAAAGAAGCCTTCTTTTGTTTAAGAAATCTTTATTCCGTAAGGAGGTCTTCTTTATTCACACGCTTTATCAAGTCATTCCCTAATTTGCAAGGTCCAGTTTTGAAAATTATGAAAATCTCATTGTACCTTTTAATGTTAATGTGGATGTTTTAAATTTCCACGGAATAGGTTATACAAAGCCTTAGAATGTGTCTCAGATGTCGATTTAAAACACTAGAGTCTTATCTTTACAATTATACTTCTCTGAGTATAATAAAAACTACAACTGCTGCTAAACAAATTAGCAGTAAAATGAAAAAAATAAATAGAACTAAAGGATTAATTCAAAGGCACAATGACAAAATAAATGCTGGAATTCTCCTGGTATTGTCTATTTTAACTATTCTAGGAAAATTTGACAAGAATCTGAAGGAAAAAAATCTGAAGGACATTCTTCTGATAGTGAAATAAATAATGTGTTTACTCTCATTTTCATTAATTACCTAATATAACAAATCTAAAACATATTAAAAACATATTAGTTGATTTTTATATTATGTAATTTCTAACTATATAATTTCTAATATTATGGAGATTCTCAGAACATTTTAAAATTTAAATAATTCTAGGTAATAGCATAGTAAAAGAAAAGTAAAGGAGAAATTTCTGTAAAAAGCTGATGGCTACATCCCCAAATAAGGAATATGTAAAGCATATTAGTTTGGACTGTCAAAAACACTAACAAAGTCCTGTTAAAATGAATGTATGAATAGAAGGGGGTGAAAGTTAATTGGCAAAGAAATTTACATATAATGTGCATGTGTTGGCATGCATCATCTTTAACCAAAAAAAAAAAAAAAAAAAAAAAACCCACCAAAATTAAAAAAATTTATATACATTAGGAACTGGAGGAAAAATATAGGGAAAAGCATTCTGTAAAATGCTTTTGAATTTTACCTCAAATTCAAATTAGAAAAAAAAGCTTCAATCTATTTTCCAGGCAATATTAATATAAAAAATAAGATTAAAAACTAATGAAGATTTGAATACCTCAGTAAGTATTAAGAGTCAATGTAGCTCTTGCCAAGAAACAGAATGGAAAATGACTTCTATATTCTCATACATATAATATATATTACCATATAGTTTATATTACATAAATATTATATATTTAATGTATATTAGCTTAGTTAGCTCAGTCTACATTTAAACCACAACAAATAACCAATGCTTATCAGAACCTTTAAAACATGATTTAGTGATACAATCTCCTCTATGCATGAAGAAATACTCAGCTCTCAGGGAAAACCTGGTAATGGGCAAGTCAGTTTTAATGCCTAAACTACTAGAAAATAGATTTAAGGCTGATTCATGCAGAAACATACAAAGAATTCCTATATATTGGATAACTGAAAGGAGGTGACTGTTTTAACATGTGAAAATAACTTTAATGTCTTAATACACATTTACAGAAGGAAATTAATACTCTGGAGAAATTTTTTCCCATTAATTATTAGCAGTGACAGTTCATCTATTTGTTCTATAATTTTCCCTTCCTCATTCTTCAAAACTGTTGGCAAAAGCCTAATGTAAAGCCCAATTCTAATTAGCTCTAGGAAATTAACAGATTTTAAAAAAATTACACCATTGCTATTGAATACATAAAAGAAAGATTTTCTCTAGTTGAGAAATAATAAATATTCCAATTTCCCATTATGATCCTCTAAAACTTGTCAAGTCAGTAGAGATTAAAATCATTGAAAGCTAGTTACACATTATAATCAAGATACACTGCACTGGAGAGAAATGACAATCCTTTTCTAGGAAAGAGCTGCTTATATGCACCTAAATTCTATGGATCCTAATGGGAGGTAGCTGTCCAACCGAAGGGCCCAGGAAGCCTGTTCAGATATCTTCCCACACGAGTTTTGGAGGAGTTTTTCCATGACTGCTACCCTGCCACGACCCAGTTGGCCTCTGGAACTGACCAGCAGGGAATCCCAGCTTTTCCTCCTACAAACTCATCGCTAACTTTGTTAAAGATCCTAAACACAGACTAAATTGGTTGAGTTATGTCTTATGTTTGAACCTGAGAGCTGGGATGACTGGATGCTTTCATTTGTTTTAGGAAGACACAACACAGAAAAATACAAAGACCACACTTTTTGATGTGAGACTGGTTTTCAGTTGGAATCCCTGCTCTGACACTTAGGCAGCAGTATCTTTTGGCAAACTACTCAACATTTTATTGTGTCTTTGTTCCTTATCTATAATGACAATAACAGCTGTCCTGCAGGGTTGTTGTATACATCTGCTGATCCTAGTGTTGAGAATATAGTAATTATTAGTCCTCAACAAAGGGAAGTCACTGGTACTCAAAAATGTTAGACTAAGACATGGCTACCCACTTCAAGGTCTACCCCCCTCCGTTTGCAGAGATTGCCAAATGGCATTCATGTCAGTAATGTTAAAATGATCTCTCAAGTTGGTCTAGTGGCTTTAATATTTTATAGTCTGTGATTATTTTGCTTACTAAGGTGTGAATGTGTATGTGTTATGGGAACTTAAAGTCTCCTAATTTAGTTTCCCATAGTGTGAAATGCTCAGAGGTATAAGAGGTCACAGTAGGGCAAATGTTATTAAAAATCTCAGAACACTGCCTACAAAGTAACTTTTTATATTTTGTGTATCTTTCTATATCACCATTAAAATCTGCCATATATAATGCGTTACTGCCCCATCTGTCTGTATTTTCAAAAAGAACTTTTAATAGAAGAAATAACTATAACTCTTAACCTAAAAATTTTCCTAGACATGGTCTTCTGCTAAATGCAGTATAATGTTTTTCATATGAGACTGGTGGTCTTTTAAAAGAATAACTAGAAAAGGGCTCATGACAATTGGTTGAAATGGTAAAATGAGATGAAAGGATCTCTTTATACAATAAACTAAGAACTCTTTACCTTTGTTGGGAAGTCCTGAATTCTTCTTTTTAAATAGTTTTTGTTTTATTACGTTAGTCACTAAAGGAAAAAAAAATTAATATGGATATTAATCATTTCTCAATTTGGAAGAAACAACTTCAAAAAAAAATACATATTTTTATAAGTGAAAGTGAAAGTGAAGCCGCTCAATTGTGTCTGACTCATTGTGACCCCATGGACTGTAGCCTACCAGACTCCTTTGTGCATGGGATTTTCCAGGCAATAGTACAAAATGCAATACCTTATATATTATGTAAAGAATGAGAACTACATAAAATAAGCCTAATACGAGTTACCAAGGAACACTCTTTCCCTCACATTCAAGAAGAATCCCTGAAACAATACATCCTAGCAAAAGATATGTGGTTTTCAGTTCTAAGTTTACAAATAAGCAATAGAGAGAAACTCATTAAAAACTCATAAATTAGGAGTGGGGGGACAAAAAAAAAAACTCAAAAATTTCTCTTACTTAGTTCTTTTGTTTTCTGCATTTCTCTTTTAAAGACACATGATGTATGGGGGATACCAATGAGATTTTCAAGCTCTTTACTGCCCTTCAAAGCCTAAAAGAAAGGCATTTTAAATGAGTTAAGTTCTCTATAAATATAATACTACTGACAACTCTAGTGAAAATACAGTACACTGCTTCCTTTCTCTGAAAAACTTAAACTCTGTGATAATGAAATTTAAGTTTTTCTGGTAGGTTAACTAAAGCCCTAAAATATCTGAATAAAACCAACCTACTAACTACAAAGACAAAACATAATGATAAATTTACTTTTCAATGTGAAGTCAGGTATTACTAAAATATTATGGTTAATTAATGTTCACGTAAGAAATGAATATATCTTCTGTAAACTCTTTCCAGGATTGGATTCTCCTATTCTTTTTCTAATGGGGTAACAGAAGTATGAAAAATTATATGCCAAAAAAAGCAAACCTGTATACTACTTAAATTTTGCATTATTTCCATGAATTCTTCTGATGATTTTTCAACTTTAGATAGCAACATCATTAATCTGTGAATGAAAAAAAAACATTCAGTAAAATCAAGCAGTTGAACACGGCAAGTCATTTTCAAAGCTTTAATTCTTTCAAAAAAATTTTATATTCAGTTTTTATCATTTTCTTTGCATTTTTCGAAGTGGTAAAAGATGTAAATGCTCCTCTTTTGGCTTTCACTCCTTTACAAACAATATATTCCACCAACCATCCTATTCTTTGGCATTTCACTTTCTCATCACCACTGAGCAATGGGAAAGAAGAGATATATAGTTGGCTTGTCCTTTCTCCTTCATACCATTTTGAAAGAACAAACACACCACCATCACCTTATTTACTAGGCAGAAAGTGAAGAGGAACTAGAAAGCCTCTTGTTGAAAGTGAAAGAGGAGAGTGAAAAAGTTGGATTAAAGCTCAACATCCGGAAAACTAAGATCATGGCATCTGGTCCCATCACTTCATGGCAAATAGATGGGGAAACAGTAGAAACAGTGGCTGAGTTAATTTTGGGGGGCTCCAAAATCACTGCAGATGGTGATTGCACCATGAAATTAAAAGACATTTACTCCTTGGAAGGAAAGTTATTACCAACCTAGATTAGCATATTCAAAAGCAGAGACATTCCTTTGCCAACAAAGGTCCATCTAATCAAGGCTATGGTTTTTGCAGTAGTCATGTATGGATGTGAGAGTTGAACTGTGAAGAAGCTAAGCGCTGAAAAATTAATGCTTTTGAACTGTGGTGTTGGAGAAGACTCTTGAGAGTCCCTTGGACTGCAAGGAGATCCAACCAGTCCATTCTAAAGGAGATCAGTCCTGGGTGTTCACTGGAAGGACTGATGCTAAAGCTGAAACTCCAATACTCTGGCCACCTCATGCGAAAAGTTGAGTCATTGGAAAAGACCCTGATGCTAGGAGGGATTGGGGGCAGGAGGAGAAGGGGATGACAGAGGATGAGATGGCTGGATGGTATCACCGACTCAATGGACATATGAGTTTGAGTGAACTCTGGGAGTTGGTGATGGACAGGGAGGCCTGGCATGCTGCGATTCATGGGATCGAAAAGAGTCGGACACGACTGAGTGACTGAACTGAATTGAAGCCTATGAATCAGTGTTACCCAGTAATTTTTTTTAAATTAAAAAATAAGTTTTTTAGCATAATATATTCCAATGTGACAAATACACCAGGGCACTCTTTTAAATTTGAAGACAACGAAAGGTATGTTTGGCCACATTCATGTGTCTGTACTTTTAAAAGCTGTACAATATTGGACCTAGTAAATATACCAAAGATGATTTAACTATTTCCTTATGGCTGCAACTTTAGTTTCTTTTCATATTTTAAGATCTCACAGTTTGTATATGATAATCTATACCAGTGCAGTTTAACAGAAATATAATGCAAGCTATATATATAATAAAAAATTTTCTAATAGCCACATTGAAAGTAAAAAGAATTAGGTGAAATTAATTTTAATAATTTAATAATAATTTTCATAATATATTTAACTCAATATATCCAAAGTATTACCATTTCTTTTTTTTTTTTAAGAATATTCACATCTGCTTTATTCATATTAGTCACACAGTAGAAACAATCCAAAGATCCAACAGGAGAATGGATAAACAAATTGTGGTATATATCCATACAACTGATTAGAATGAACTAACACAGCAACACGGATAAACCACAAAGACACTGTGCGTGTGCGCTCAGTCGCTCAGTCATGTCCGATTCTTTGTGACCCTCTGGACTGTAGCCCGCCAGGCTCCTCTGTCCATGGGATTCTCCAGGAAAGAATACTGGAGTGGGTTGCCATGCCCTCCTCCAGGGGATCTTCCCAACCCACGGGTCAAATCTGCATCTCCTGAATCTCCTGCATTGCAGGCAGTTTTTTTTTACCACTGAGCTAATGGGGTAGCCCCCACAAAGACATATGTTATGTGATAGAAGACATACACACACAAGTCCCTTCTATATGACTCTATTTACATGGAGCTTAACAACCAACAAAAGGAATGGATGGAGTTTAAAAAATACTACAGTGTGGAAACAAAATCATAATGTAGTTATCTTCAGATTAGAAATAGGATAAAAACTGACCAGGAGGAGAAAGAGGAGGAAATCTTTTGGGGTACTGGAAAAGTTGTATTCTTGACCTGGGTGGTAGTCCCATGAGCACAGACACATATAAAAGTTCATAGAGCAATACACTTCAGATTAATGCACTGTACACACTTTATTGTATGTATGTACTCAGTTGCTCAGTTGTGTGACTCTTTGGGGCCCCATGGACTGTAGCCTGCCAGGCTCCTCTGCCCATAGAATCTTCCAGGCAAGAATACTGGAGTAGGCTGCCATTTCCTACTCCAGGAAATCTTCCCTACTCCAGGGAATCTTCCTGACCCTGGATCAAACCCGCATCCCTTGTGTCTCCTGCATTGGCAGGCGGATTCTTTACGACTAATGCCACCTGGGAAGTCCCATGTTATACCTCAAAAATAAAATACAGTATTTTCAAAGCAGAGCTCTTCCTGGGCACATCTTTAAAGCACCTGATGTCTCTATATTGAGAATGCTATATTCCAGAAAGGCATAAAATCTCGTCTTTGCTCCTTTCCTTTCTTATATTAGACCCCATTCTTCTTAGCCAAATTGAGCAATGATTAGTTACTTCCCAGTTTACAGAGTCAGATAATGAATCTAAGTCCCACACAGTGCAAATTTATGTGTTCCTAAGTGTCTGACAGCTGTTGTCAAGCCACTCCAAACCCATGGGATCTTTCCAGCAAACAATCTTTCAGTCTTCACTTTATACTTTTCAAGTCAGAGGTCCCAATTTGCTTTCTCCTGGTAAATGTCCAATTTGATATTATTCTCTTCAAGAACAGCATCTGACTTTGTCTTACACCTCACTGGCAGGGGCTAAACAAATCCCTCTTCAACTGTGGTTTTTCAGATCCCTGTGTTTGTGTACTGAGGTTCACTCTTATTTTTCTTAAAGTACTTCTGGAAGCTCCTGTCTTGGTTTCTACACTGCCACCTGCGTGAAGGGTCGCCGTTGGTGGCTGGTGCGCCTGCCGGCTGTGCGATCTCTGTGGTGTCCGCTGCTGGAGGAGGTAGCAGCGGCCTGACCCTCGGCCTCCAGGCGTCTCCTCGCTCGTCGGCAGCGGCGGTCTCCGCTTCCCTTCCTCCCAGAGGGTGAGCCTCCCAAATAGCCCACAAGTTCTGCCACCGTCCCTCTGAGTCAGAGCTGTCCTCTCTGCCCCTTTCCCACCGCCCCGCTAGGCGCAGCGCTCCTCCCCTGGCCCGCCCATCCCCCCCACCGAAGTATTACTATTTCAACATGTAATCAATATTATCCATGAGATATTTTATACTTTTTTTTCAAAACTCAGTGTATACTTTATATTCATAGCATATCGCATTTCAGAACAGTCACATTTTAAAAGCTCATTAGCCATGTGTGGCTGGCTAGTGACTACTATTTCAGAGAGCACAAATCTGTCCTGTCAATTTTATGAGAGAAACTAGAAATTCTATTTAAATGCTTTTCAAAATGACATCAGTGTTATCCATTAACATGTGTGTGTGCTATAAAAATAAGACAAATATGACACTAAATGTCCTTACACAATGAATATGAACAGGATTCTTCAACTAAGTAAAATATGCATATAAGTATGTGAACAGAGAAGGCAATGGCAACCCACTCCAGTACTGTTGCCTGGAAAATCCCATGGACGGAGGAGCCTGGTAAGCTGCAGTCCATGCGGTCGCTAAGAGTCGGACACGACTGAGCGACTTCACTTTCACTTTTCACTTTCATGCATTGGAGAAGGAAATGGCAACCCACTCCAGTGTTCTTGCCTGGAGAATCCCAAGGATTGGGGAGCCTGGTGGGCTGCCGTCTATGGGGTCGCACAGAGTCGGACACGACTGAAGCGACTTAGCAGCAGCAGCAGCAGCATGTGAACAAAGAATGGAAAGAAGGCGATGTGCTAAAGCTAAAAATTATGTGAACATAGTGGAACTCCAAGTGATATTTTTTTCCTTAAAAATTTCCTTCATTATTACGCATTTTAAATTAGAAGTTGTCTGTCTGAGGTCCCAGCTGCTTACCACTATAGCCTCCATATGAGAGACACTCCCTCCATATGAGACAGACTACCTCCATATGGGAGAGACTATCATAAAGGAATTCTGGCTCCTCCAATAAAGCTCCAAAAGCCTGAAGCAGCAAGAGGACTTCAGTGACTCCCACTCAAGGCTGGGAACCTCCAGCTTCCCCTACATTATTCCTAAGCCCACTAAGTACCTCAGAAATACATAGCTGAGGCAATTAAGCTCCTTTGCTATGAGAAGGAGTCCTAGGGGCTCCTTTGCTTGCATCCTTTTCCTGGGAGGATTGGAGTGGCAGAGCCTCTTCACACTGTCTTACCATTCTTTAAGGAACTGATGCTGTCCCCTGTCTACCCCCAGGGAGTTGTGTGGGAAGGGCTGAGTCCTGCAGTGTTGCCATCCCTAATGACTCCAAAGAGCTCTGTTCAGGAAAGAGCGAGAAGTGAATGACACCCCCAAGAGTTGCGGCATGTAAGCATACCCAATGAAGCTATTAGTGAATCTTTCTCCTAAGTTAAGACAGTTATCCAGCAGCTAAGCAACCTGTTCAACAGCCTTGGAGTTTTTGGACTGAGGATCAGTTCCCCAAGTATCAAGATATCTTTCACATGCCTAAACTTGCCTGCACTGCAGGACCAATTGGAGGAGTGGACATTCCATCACTCTCGTCATTTTTAATTTCCTTTCCTCTCCTCCTCATTATACTTCTCGCTAGGTGAAATTAATTCTTTTCCTCATCTCGATGGTAAGCAAATTCATGGAATGGCTTTTAAACTGTTATCCAACTGCTACATTTTGAGAAATTCAGGAAGTGTGTTCTCCATTTCTACATCTTCTGACTCAGTGGACAAGACGTCATAATCTTTGGAGATAAACAACTTGCTGACAGCTTTTGAGAGAAGAATGGTTGCCACTGTCTTCATCCTAGACAAAATGGCAATATTTATATTTAATCTCATGTGCTGGAAGCTGAATTTTTACTGCCAGGGATAGCATTTTCTATATTTTCAAAAGATGGTTTCAACTATACTTTGCTGTCCTAAGACAGCATTATTGTTTGCTTTAATATTATCTCTATGTCCCTTCACTAATTTAGTTGTTTTTGAAAACCAATAGTCTTTTATGCCTGTCTACAGAATACATTTCTGTTAAAAGGTTTCCAAGTTATTGTTGCCCCTTATTTCAAGTTGGTAAATGAAAGTGTCATCAGTGGGTGCCATCATATTTTATAAAACACTATTCCTTTCTTCAAAGATTTGCCTCTGGCTGGACTAAACTGGGTCAAACCCTTCATCTTATAATGACCACTGCAAACTATGCAGATGTTGATGGGTACTGCATCCAGATATCCAGTGACTGATGCCTGTTTCATGATATCCTTACAAAACTTGATCAGATCCTATATTACGGCCAAATTCCACTGTTGTACAACTTCAGAAATATGAAATCTCGGTCTTCCTTGAATGAATCTCTTTTTGTTTCAGCAGAGTAAAAATTCAGCAACATCTTTTTTTAGCAACTAGTATTTTTAAAGGGTCTGCAATGGCACCCCACTCCAGTATTCTTACCTGGAAAATCCCATGGACAGAGGAGCCTGGTAGGCTGTGGTCCATGGGGTCGCGAAGAGTCGGACACGACTGAGCGACTTCACTTTCACTTTTCACTTTCATGCATTGAAGAAGGAAATGACAACCCACTCCAGTGTTCTTGCCTGGAGAATCCCAGGGACGGGGGAGCCTGGTGGGCTGCTGTCTATGGAGTCACAGAGTCGGACACGACTGAAGCGACTTAGCAGCAGCATCAGCAGTACTCTGTGTTTAAAAAGAAACTATGATCCAGTTGGTCTGGCAGAAGAGAAAGTTGTTCAAGTTTTGACATTTTTTGCCAGACTGCCTTTCCTCAGAGCAGATTCTTATGGTATGTTCACTATGAATATCCATTTTTCTCTTGAGAAAGCCACATGCCCCAAATTCAGGATTTTTGAGGTATTTTCCAATATGCCTAGAAAAGTCTCACTGTAAAATTGTTTTCTCATTTTCCCCAAAGAGAAAGTCTTATTATTCTGAAGAACAACTGAAATTAGATGCTTTGCTCATATAAAATACATGGCAAGATGTATCCATTAATTATTCTTTAAATTTCTTCCATAGTGATTTCTTCAGTCTCAAGCAAGTGATACGTAACTTTTAAGAGTATCATTCTGCTCCAATTCTGCTTTTTTCCCTATCTTGACTACTTTCAATTATTTTCCATTCTTAACTTCAAATTTAACTTCGTTGTTTTCCTTTTCTCCATAAAGGTCCTCAAATATATTCTGAGGGAAGAACTAAAAGTACAAGAAGTTATCCTTAAATTGGTGAGTCGAACTGAAAATTGATGATACAGGTGATTAGCAAGCATTAACTGAGCTGCTGCTATGCCATCACAAATGTGGAAGGGAGGTCATCCATTTCTTTAAGATTCCCTGGCATGCAACCCATGGTGCCTACTATACTGACTGTGCAGGCAATGTGGATGTAGTGGAATAAGATGTGAAACCTCTAAAAGCCATAATGGCCTGTAAAGATACTGATTTACCCTTTTCTGTAACTTCCATTTGGCACCTTTCTTCCTCATTAGGTTATAAGTTCCACGAAGGCAAGGACAGTATTTACCTTGTGTATGCTATAAACCAAGTTACCTAGCATGGAGTCTGTAGTATGGTAGATAGTACTTGATGGAACAATGGATAAAATATAAAAGACCTAGTCCAGTGAACATTCATTCCTAGATCCAAGTGAAATATGCTTATCTTTCATTTTATTGTTCTTTTTCAGTTCAGTTCAGTCGCTCAGTCGTGTCCGACTCTTTGCGACCCCATGAATCACAGCACACCAGGCCTCCCTGTCCACCAGCTCCCAGAGTTTACCTAAACTCATGTCCATCGAGTTGGTGATGCCATCCAACCATCTCATCCTCTGTCGTCCCCTTCTCCTCCTGCCCCCAATCCCTTCCAGCATCAGGGTCTTTTCCAATGAGTCAGTTCTTCGCGTGAGGTGGCCAAAGTACTGGAGTTTCAGCTTCAGCATCAGTCCTTCCAACGAACAGCCAGGATTGATCTCCCTTAGGATGGACAGGTTGGATCTCCTTGCAGTCCAAGGGACTCTCAAGAGTCTTCTCCAACACCACAGTTCAAAAGCATCAATTCTTTGGTGCTCAGCTTTCTTCACAGTCCAACTTTCACATCCATACATTACCACTGGAGAAACCATAGCCTTGACTAGATGGACCTTTGTTGGCAAAGTAATATCCCTGCTTTTGAATATGCTATCTATGTTGGTCATAACTTTCCTTCCAAGGAGTAAGCGTCTTTTAATTTCATGGCTGCAACCACCATCTGCAGTGATTTTGGAGCCCCCCAAAATAAAGTCTGACACTGTTTCCACTGTTTCCCCATCTATTTGCCATGAAGTGATGGGACCAGATGCCATGATCTTCTTTTTCTGAATGTTGAGCTTTAAGCCAACTTTTTCACTCTCCTCTTTCAACAAGAGGCTTTTTAGTTCCTCTTCACTTTCTGCCATAAGGGTGGTGTCATCTGCATATCTGAGGTTATTGATATTTCTCCTGGCAATCTTGATTCCAGCTTGTGCTTCTTCCAGCCCAGCATTTCTCATGATGTCCTCTGCATATAAGTTAAACAAGCAGGGTGACAATATACATCCTTGACATACTCCTTTCCCGATTTGGAACCAGTCTGTTGTTCCATGTCCAGTTCTAACTGTTGCTTCCTGGCCTGCATATAGGTTTCTCAAGAGGCAGGTCAGGTGGTCTGGTATTCCCATCTCTTTCAGAGTCTTCCACAGTTTGTTGTGATCCACACAGTCAAAGGCTTTGGCATAGTCAATAAAGCAGAAACAGATGTTTTTCTGGAACTCTCTTGCTTTTTCCATGATCCAGTGGATGTTGGCAATTTGATCTCTTGTTCCTGTGCCTTTTCTAAAACCAGCTTGAACATCTGGAAGTTCACGGTTCACATATTGCTGAAGCCTGGCCTGGAGAATTTTGAGCATTATCTTATTACCGTGCAAGATGAGTGCAATTGTGCGGTAGTTTGATCATTCTTTGGCATTGCCTTTCTTTGGGACTGGAATGAAAACTTACCTTTTCCAGTCCTGTGGCCACTGCTGAGTTTTCCACATTTGTTGGCATATTGAGTGCAGCACTTTCACAGCATCATCTTTCAGGATTTGAAACAGTTCCACTGGAATTCCTTCACCTCCACTAGCTTTGTTTGTTGTGATGCTTTCTAAGGCCCACTTGACTTCACATTCCAGGATGTCTGGCTCTAGGTGAGTGATCACACCATTGTGATTATCTGGGTCATGAAATCTTTTTTGTACAGTTCTTCTGTGTATTCTTGCCACCTCTTCTTAATATCTTCTGCTTCTGTTAGGTCCATACCATTTCTATCCTTTATCAAGCCCATCTTTGCATGAAATGTTCCCTTGGTATCTCTAATTTTCTTAAAGAGATCTCTAGTCTTTCCCATTCTGTTGTTTTCCTCTATTTCTTTGCACTGATCGCTGAGAAAGGCTTTCTTATCTCTCCTTGCTATTCTTTGGAACTCTGTATTCAGATGCTTATATCTTTCCTTTTCTCCTTTGCTTTTCGCCTCTCTTCTTTTCACAGCTATTTGTAAGGCCTCCTCAGACAGCCATTTTGCTTTTTTGCATTTCTTTCCTATCGGGATCGTCTTGATCCCTGTCTCCTGTACAGACTTTAAAGTTCATTAGTTTGTTATCTCACTGAGAAAGCTGGGTGGGGGAAACAGGGAGATGCTGGTCAAAAGGTACAATCCTTCATATGTAAGATGAATCAGTTCTGGGGATTTCATGCATACCATGGTAGCTATGGTTATTAATACTACATTCTATACTTTGGTGGCTCAGATAGTAAAGAATCTGCCTGTAATGCAGGAGGCTCGGATTCGACCCCTGGGTTGAGAAGATCCCTTAGAGAAGGAAATGGCAACCCACTCCAGTATTCTTGCCTGGAGAATTCCATGGACAGAGGAGCCTAGCAGGCTATAGTCCATGGGGTCACAAGTAGTAGGACACAACTGAGCGACTAAGAGTGCTGGCTGGAGACAGTGAGTGATACTTCAAATTGATAAAGAGAGTACATCTTAAACATTCTCACCAAGAGAAAAAGGTAACAACATGAGATGTGTTAACTAACCAAACTGTCATAATTACTTTAATGAATACATATCACATTATACACTTTAAATATACATATTTTATTTTTCAGTTATACATCAGTTAAGCTGGAAAAACTTTTTTTTTTTTTTAAAAAAAGCTAATTTTCCCAGTCCCCTAACCTTCTGCTACACACATGTCTTTCTAATGTGTAATTCTGGATTTCCTACCTATTTGTTTTATTCACTCTGCTTAACTCTCCTTTTACTTAAAGAATATTCTCTCCACCACAAACTACTGCTCAAAACAATGATTTAAGCCAATCTCCACTTCTTCCATTTTGAAATTAAATTCTAATAATCAGATTTCTCCCTTATATACTCTACTAACACTATATACTCTCAAAGTTCAATCTATCCCTCCCTTCCTCATTTCCCCTCTCATAGCCATAACTACATTCTCTTAAGTTTGTGAGTCTGTTTCTGTTCTATAAATAAGTTCATTTGTGTATTTTTTTTTTTTACTTTCCGCACAACACCATATTTGTCTTTCTCTGACTTCCTTAGTATGATAATCTCCATGTCCATCCATATTGGTGCAAGTGGCATTACTTCAATATTTTTAATGGCTGAGGAGTATTCCATTGTGTACATGTACCACATCTTTATCCATTAATCTGTCAATGGATATTTAGGTTGCTTCCATGTCCTGGCTATCGTAAACAGTGCTACAATGAGCACTGGGGTACATGCCTCCTTTCAAACCATGTTTTTCTCTGAATACATCCCCAGGAGTGGGACTGCTGGATCACATGGTAGCTCTACTTTTAGTTTTTTAAGGAACCTCCATGCTGTTCTCTATAGTGACTGTACCAATCTACATTCCTAGCAATTGTGAAGAAGGAGGCTCCCTTTTCTCCAACGCTCTCCAGCATTTATTGTTTCTATTGTATAGATTTTTTTTTCATAATGAACATTCTGACTGGTGTGAGGTGACATCTCATTGTAGTTTTGATTTGCATTTCTCTAATAATTACTGATATATTTTCATGTGCCTCTGTGTAGTCTGTATGTCTTCTTTGGAGAAATGTCTATATAGGTCATCTGCTCATTTTTTGGATGGTCTTTCCATTTTGTTTATGATTTTCTTTGCTGTGAAAAAGCTTTTAATTTTAATTAGGTTTCATGTTATTTATTTTGTTTTTATTTTCACTCTTCTAGGAGACAACTTGAAAAAGATACTGCTGCAATTTATGTCAGAGTGTTCTGCCTATGTTTTCCTCTAAGAGTTTTATACTATCTAGTTTTACGTTTAAGTCTCTAATCCATTTTGAGTTATTTTTATGATGTTAAACAATGTTCTAATTTCATCTTTTTACATGTTGCTGTGTAGTCTTTATAGCACCATTTATTGAAGAGACTGTCTTTCATTACATAGTCTTGCCTTCTTTGTTGTAGATTAATTGATCTTAGGTGTGAGGGTTTATTTCTAGGCTTTCTATCCTATTCTATTGATGTATATTTCTGTTTTTGTTTTAGTACCATACTGTTTTGATGACTGAAGCTTTGAGTATAGTCTGAAGTCAGAAAAACGGAGCTGGATGCATCAGGCTCCCTTTCTCAAGATTGCTTTGGTTATTCTGGACCTTTTGTGTCTCCACACAAACTGTTAAGACTTTTTTGTTCTAATTATGAAAAATACATTGGTAATTTGATAGGAATCACACTGAATCTGTAGGTTGCCTTGGGTGGTATAGTCATTTTGACAATATCAGTTCTTCCAATTCAAGAATATGGTATATATTTCCATCTGTTTGTGTCATCTTTGATTTCTTTCATCAGTGTCTTACAGTTTTTGGAGTATAGGTCTTTTGTCTCTGTAGGTGGTATATTCCAAGGTATTTCATTATTTTTGATGCAATGGTAAACAGAACTGCTTCTTTAACTTCTCTTTTGGATCTTTCATTGTTAGTGTATGGAAATGAAAGCTTTCTGTGTATTAATTTTATATCCAGCAATTTTACTGAATTCATTGATGATCTCTAGTAGTTTGCTGGAGAAGGCAATGGCAACCCACTCCAGTACTCTTGCCTGGAAAATCCCATGGACTGAGGAGCCTGGTAGGCTGCAGTCCATGGGGTCACTAAGGGTCAGACACGACTGAGCAGCTTCACTTTCACTTTTCACTTTCATGCACTGGAGAAGGAAATGACAACCCACTCCAGTGTTCTTGCCTGGAGAATCCCAGGGACGGGGGAGCCTGGTGGGCTGCTGTCTATGGGGTCGCACAGAGTTGGACACGACTGAAGTCACTTAGCAGCAGCAGAAACAAGAATATATGTGATTCAAAAATCATTGCTTGCCACTTGATTTCTATATATCCTTTTGGACAATTTAAGTTTCTATTATGTACATCTATTGTCTATTTTAAAATATATTAAGTGAGTTAAAAAATAATGGTTTTATCTTAATATCTAGCTGAAATTGGTTTTACCAAGGAAGCTAGAAGTTTGGTTAAAGGAAGGAGTAGTAGTAATTTATAACAAAACTATTTGTGGGATAGAGCAGATAAAAATATTTGGACTGGGGGGAGTATGACTAGGGAAAGCAGCTATAAAAAGATAAAGAGGTACAGGTGATATATACAGATGTCAAACTAGGAGACCTCTTTGATAAACTCTTATTTTTGTCCCTATTATACTCTATGTGGCATTCTCCGTATTTTTTTTTTTTACCCAGACTACCACTGATTAATACTGTACATTACCTACATTATGAAAAAAATAGACTTGTAGCCTGAAATGAGGTCTTAACCACAAATTACAACACAATTTGTATGGAAAATGCATTCTAAGATTCATTCAAATGGTTTAAAAATTATTCAGACCCATGACTGAACCAGAAAGAGATAGAAAATATGAACAGACCAATCATAAGTACGGAAATTGAATTAGTAATTTAAAAACTGCCTAAAACCAAAAGTCTAGGACGGGATGGTTTCACAGGTGAATTCTACCAAACATTTAAAGCCTGTTCTTCTGAAACTATTTAAAAAAACCTGCAGAGGAAGGAACACTCCCAAACTCATTCTGTGAAGCCATCATGACCTTGATACCAAAACAAGACAAAGATATCACACAAAAAGAAAATGACAGGCCAATACCAGTGTTGACTGTATGTGAAAAAATCCTCAACAAAATATGAGCAAACTGAATACAACAATACATTAAAACACATACCTCATAATCAAATGGGATTTATCCCAGAGATGCAAAGATTTTTCAGTGCCAGCAAATCAAGGTGATATACCACATTAACAAAATGAATAATAAATTTCATTTATTTCAATAGATGCAGGAAAAGGTTTTGATGAAATTCAACATCCATTTATGATAAAAACTCTCTAGAAAGTTGGCACAGAGGGAACATATCTCAACATAATAAAGACTATATATGACAAATCCACAGCTAATATCATACTCAATAGTGAAAAGCTGAAAGCATTTCCTGTAAGATCAGTAACTACACACCCTTGCCACTTTTATTCAACATAGTTTTGGAAGTTCTAGTCACAGCAATTGGAGAAGAAAAAGAAATAAAAGGAATCCAAACTGGAAATGAATAAAACTGTCAGTGTTTGCAGATGACATGATACTGTATACAAAAAATCCTAAAGACACCCCAAGAAAGCTACTAGAGCTCATCAAGGAGTTGGTAAAGCTGCAGGATACAAACTTAAAATACAGAAATCAGTTGCATTTCTATGTACTAACAACAAAAGACAGAGAAATTAAAGAAATAATCCCATCTACCATCATATCAAGAAGAATAAAATACGTAGGAATAAACCTACCTAAAGATTTACTTTAAAAATTATAAGATGCTGAATTCAAAGAAACTGAAGACAACATAAACAGACAGAAAGACATACTATGTTTCTGGACTGGAAGAATTGATATTGTCAAAATGACTGTACTTACCCAAGGCAATCTACAGATTCAATGTAATCTGTATCAAATTACCAATAGCATTTTTTGCAGAACTATAACAAATAATTTTAAAAATTTGTATGGAAACACAAAAGACCCTGAATAGCCAAAGCAATTTTAAGAAAGAATAGAGCTGGAGGAATTAGACTCCCTGACTACCACTGATTAATACTATACATACTGACTATATGTATAGTCAGTACTATACTACAAAGCTATGGAGAAGAAAATGGCACCCCACTCCAGTATGCTTGCCTGGAGAATCCCACGGACTGAGAAGCCTGGTAGGCTACAGTCCACGGGGTCATAAAGAGTTGGACACGACTGAGCACCTTCACTTTCACACTGACTATACTACAAAGCTACACTCATCAAAACAGTAAAGTACTGGAACAAAAACAGACACATAAATCAATGGAAAAAGATAGAAAGCCAAGAAATAAACCCATGCAGTTATGGTCAATTAATCTACAATAAAGAAGACAAATATATACTCTTTAATGAGTGGTGCTGGGAAAACTGAACAGCTACATGTAAAAAAATGAAACTAGAACATTATCTAATACCATATACAAAAATAAAATGTATTAAAGGCCTAAATATAAGATTCAATACTATAAAATTCTTAGAGGACTCTTCGACATAAATCACAGCAATATTTTTTTTGGATCTGTCTCCTAGAGCAACAGAAATAAAAGCAAAAATAAACAAATGTGCTATAATTAAAATTATACATTTTTGCACTGGAAAGGAAACCATAAATGAAATGAGAAGACAACCTACAGACTAGGAGAAAACATTTGCAAATGAGGGAACCAACGAGCTTAATTTCCAAATTATAGAAACAACTCATACAAGTCGCTAACAAAAAAACAAACAACTCAATCAAAAACTGGGCAGAAGACCTACATAGACATTTCTCCAAAGAAGACATACAGATGGCCAACAGGCACATGAAAAGGCATTTAACATTGCTAATTAGAGAACTGCAAATCAAAACTACAGTGCATATCATCTTACATTGCTCAGAATGATCATCATCAAAAAGTCTACAAATAACAGTGCTGGAGAGGGTGTGGAGAAAAGGGAACCCTCCTACACTGTTGGCGGGAACGTAAACTGGTGTAGCCACTATGGAAAACAGTATGGAGGCACCCAACTAAAAATAGAGTTACCATATCATTCAGCAATCCCACTCCTGTGCATATATCTGGAAAGGACTCTATTTCAAAAAGATGCATGCACCCCAATGTTCATAGCAGCATTTACAGCTATTTACAAGAGCCAAGACATGGAAGCAAGCTAAGTGTCCACTGACAGATGAATGGATAAACAACATGTGGTAAAACCCAATGGAATATCAGTCAGCCATAAAAAGAATGAAAGAATGCCCTTTAAATTGGATGGACCTAGAGATACTAACTGAAGTTAAGTCAGAGAAATACAAATGTCATATGATATCACTTATATGTGGAATTTAAAAAAATGACACGAACTTATTTACAGAACAGAAAACACATTCACATAGAAAATAAACCTATGGTTATCAAGGAAAAAGTGGGGGAGGAAGGCAGGGATAAATAAGCAGTTTAGGATTAACAGATACATACTACTATATATAAAACAGATAAACAACAAGGACCTACTGTATAGCATAGGGAACTATATTCAATATCTTTTAACAACCTATAATGGAAAAGAATCTGAAAAGAATACACACACACATATAAAAAACTAAATCACTGTGCTGTACATCTGAAACTAATACAAGACTATAAATCAACTGTACTTCAATTTAAATAAATAAATAACATTTTGAAACATAACCTATAACCCACTTCTAAGTTAGGGAAGGTATAGTAATTTACAACATGAGTCCATAAGCCCCCAATGGGTAGATACTTCATTTTCCTCATCTTTACCCATCCATCACATTGTATGGCACAAAGAAGATACAGCTGGAAAAGTAAATGAGCTGAACACATGAATTACTATGAAAATTCAACTCCCTGTTCTGCCTATCTCAATTTTTCAAAAATTTTCAATTTTTCCTTAGTGGATAGATATAGATATTCTTTCCAGAATACACAGGGAGTAGCTTTCTACACAGAACGATTTCATTCAAGGCACTATTGACAGGCCAATATGAAAATTGTTGACTGATGGCCAATAAGCCTTCTGGGTTCCTCTAGATTCCTTACTCTGCTGGCTTCACTATGTTCCTAGCTCCTGAACCAGTTATTTGTTAGACATTATGTTCTAAAATATTACTTCTCTATCCATCCATTACTTTTCCAGCTGTATCTTCTTTGTGCCATACAATGTGAAGGATGGGTAAAGATGAGGAAAACGAGGTAGCTACCCATTGGGGGCTTATGGTCTCATGTTGTAAATTAATATATTACTTCTCCATCCAAAGAGGGTGTTTCCCTCAGTTTTACCCTAAGCTAGTTTCTTAAGCATAGACGGGGGGAACTGGGCTAAATGGGTATTAAAATTAAGGTATCATATATCACCATCATTGGAGACGGAAACGGCAACCCACTCCAGTATTCTTGCCTAGAGAATCCTATGGACAGAGAAGCCTGATGGGCTGCTGTCCATAGAGTCGCAGAGCCAGACACGACTGAAGCGACTTAGCATGCATGCATGCATATCACCATCATATGAACCCTGTTAAAACATATCATAAAGTATGTTACTTCTCTAAGAAAAAAATAGTTCTACAAACTTTTTATTCATTTCTATAAACTATAAACATTTCTAAAAACCATTCATTTCTCAAAATAAATGATTAATCTTAAAACATCACTTTAACAAATATGACCTTTTTAAGACACATGTATATTATTTCAGCAAAAACAAACTTACTCATTGTCTTGCACAGTAGATTCCATTCTTTTGTTTATTCTGAGGTGAATCAAGTTTTCCCTCTTTCCTATGTGTGCAATAAAAGGAACATAAAGTTAAAGCAAAACTGTCAAACTTTAAATAGAATTTAGATCACCAAATTTTAAATAAAAAATAAAAGAGTGGACAAATGAAAGAAGAGTAGTTAATGACAAAGTATCCTGAAATTTGGTATGAGAAAATTTTTGCAATATTGTGAAGAACTTTGCAATAGATACTTTGTTTCTTTTTTTATTTCCCATTCTTAATTATTTATTTTTTTCCACTCTAATTTTTTATTCATGATTATATTATACAGAAGAAATCTTTTGAATAAAATTTCTATTGGGGCCTAGTATATTAAAAAGAAAAACTAGATAAACCCAACTAGATAATATAAACTTTACTTGATAAAGGATGCTTTCATCAAATATTTTAATAAAAATTATTAAAGTTTCCAGTTTATATTATTTAACTCCTATTTTTTTGTCTCACAGTTAACAACAAGGAATTGTTGATACTAATATCTAGAAAATAGTGAGCTCCTCATGATAGCACAGTAAATCAAATACAATTTTAGGGACAAAAGTACCTGACTGCTTAAATGCTAAATGATTTAGTAAACTCTTGGAAATACCTTTAGTGCCTTTGAAGATATTTCAAATACTGCATGGTGTCATTTATAAGTGGAATTTAAAAGATAATAAATGAATGTCTATATAAAACTGAAACAGACTCACAGACAAAACAAACTTGTGGTTACCAAAGGGGAAAGCAAAAAGGGGAGGGACAAATTAGTGGTTTAGGATGAACAGACACAGACAATTATATATAAGACAGTGAGATACACTGTATAGCATAGGGAATGATACCTATTATCTTCTAATAAATTGCAATGGAATATAATCTGCAAAAATACTGAATCACTATGCTGTAAGTCACAATATTGTAAATCAACTTTTAAACTTCAATTTAAAAGTGCATACTGACTTAGTCCTCATACTTGAGGACACATTAGCATAGTTAGAGATTCTCAGTGCTTAACATATACAGGCCTTTTACTGAATGAATAAAGAAGCAAATGAATGAATAATCCAAACTCTTTACTACTAATGAAAATCAGTGACGAAAATTCACTTTTTATCTTGTACAAACATTGGCACCTTCTCACACTACACATTTTAATATAGTTCCATTTGCTCAACAACTGGCAGTTACTACTTTTCTAAAAAATGTTTTGGTACAATGCACCATGAAAAACAAGCTCACACTCTCCAAAAGAAATAAAATATGAGCCACTTATTAATTTAAAATCTACTAACAAAATTTTTTTAAAAGGAAAGTCAAATTTGAATATTTGAGTTAACCCAATATACTCAAATATTCTTATATTAACCCACAATCTATATAAATTATTATATTATTTTTTCCAAACTAAGATTTTAATATCTGGTGTGTATTCTTACTTATAACACATTTCAATTCAGATCAGTCCCACTCCACATGTTTAACATGTACATGTACTGGATGGCATAGTTCTAGATAATGCTGCAGGAGGATCCAATACTTCCAGATGAAATCAAATACGCAGATAACATGAAGGCAACTTCTTTAAAATTTAAGCGTGATTTATTAACACATTAAAAAATATATTGTCTGGAACAGACTACCCATTGCTGGTTTACATTTTTTTCTTCATTTAATTTGTACTCCATTACTCTCATTTGCTTCTATTTCTAGAGGAAATTTATAATTTCATTGACAGAGGTGGTTCAGAAACTACTTTAACAATAATTTCCCTCGTTGTTACTTTGGAACTTAGGCCTTTTCTCAAAAAATTCTGTCACAACTAAATTTTTATCTCATAATAGTCTTTAGTGCCCCAAACAGAAAAACCTGTGGTCTAGAAATTTTGCTAAAGTCCTAGTTACCTCTCTTAACTTTTCATTATTTGATTTGTTGGTATCCTTAAATTCCAAATAGAATAAGTCAATATGGTTAACAGTTTATTTAATAAAAGATGAATGGGGAAAAGAGTAATAATATTTTACTTATGATTTTAGAGAACTTTGGGGAAATAAGTTCATTAAAATCTATCTCTCAAAAAAAGTATTTTTAATAGAAAAACCACAAATGAAAACTATATAATATACTTTTATTTCATAAAACAGAATTAATCTTTGCCTAAAGATTAATACTAACTTCCTGAATTTTGAATTAAGCTATTTCCATTCAATAAAGCTCTGTCATATTACTTTGTTCTTTTAACCTGTAATTATTTTTCACATTTTTAGCACAAGCAGTCAGTAGTGCTAGGTGAGATATAGCAAAGACTGATTTATTTGAATTTTTACCAGGTGTTTAAGGTCATTCTAAGCATTCTGATTATTGTAAGGGGATTTAGCATTAATTTCAATCTTCTCATGGAAGGGCTTACGTTTTGTTTTTCTTTTATATATATATAATTTTATATACTTATGTTTGGTTGCGCTGGGTCTTTGTTTCTCTAGTTGCAGTTACTGGGGATACTCTCTAGTTGCACGAGGGCTTCTCACTGTGGTGGCTTCCCCTGCTGTGAAGCATGGGCTCTAGGGCACACAGGCTTCAGCAGTCACGGCTCGAGGGCTTAGTAGTTGCAGTTCCTGGGCTCCAGAATACTGGTGCAAAAGTTGACGAAATTATTTGCAGGGCAGCAATGGAAAGAGAGACATGGAGAACAGCCTATGGACATGGGATGGGGCTGAGGGTGTAGAGGATGGGATGTATGGAGACAGTTACATGGAAACTTACCGTACTATATGTAAAATACATAGCCAATGGGAATTTGCTGTTATGACTCAGGGAACTCAAGCCAGGGCTCTGTAACAACTTAGAGGGGTAGGATAGGGACGGAGATGACAGGGAGGTTCAAGAGTGAAGGGATATATGTATATCTGTGGTTGATTCATGCTGATGTTTGGCAGAAACAAATAAAATTCTGCACAGCAATTATCTTTCAATTAATAAATTTTTAAAAAATGTTATGGCGCAGGTTTAGTTGTTCTGAGGCATGTGAGACTTTCTCAGATCAGGGATTAAACCTGGGTATCCTGCATTGGTAGGCAGATTCTTTACCACTGAGCCATCAGAGAAGCACCCAGGAATTATGCTTTTAAATAACAGACATTTCAATTGTTAAATAGGAGGAATTTTAATGTCTCAAAGAATAACATTTGGATCAGTTATCAAAGACTACTGAGTGGACTCTACCACACCAAGAGTTTTCCACTTATTTAATAATCACTTTTCCTTATTTCATTCCATTTTATTAGCAATTAACATACACTAAATACCAGACCACCTGACCTGCCTCTTGAGAAATCTGTATGCAGGTCAGGAAGCAACAGTTAGGACTGGACATGGAACAACAGACTGGTTCCAAATAGGAAAAGGAGTACGTCAAGGCTGTATATTGTCACCCTGCTTATTTAACTTATATGCAGAGTACATCATGAGAAACGCTGGACTAGAAGAAACACAAGCTGGAATCAAGACTGCCGGGAGAAATATCAATAACCTCAGATATGCAGATGACACCACCCTTATGGCAGAAAGCGAAGAGGAACTAAAAAGCCTCTTGATGAAAGTGAAAGAGGAGAGTGAAAAAGTTGGCTTAAAGTTCAACATTCAGAAAACGAAGATCATGGCATCCGGTCCCATCACTTCACGGGAAATAGATGGGGAAACAGTGTCAGACTTTATGTTTTTGGGCTCCAAAATCACTGCAGATGGTGACTGCAGCCATGAAATTAAAAGACGCTTACTCCTTGGAAGAAAAGTTATAACCAACCTAGATAGTATATTCAAAAGCAGAGACATTACTTTGCCAACTAAGGTCCGTCTAGTCAAGGCTATGGTTTTTCCTGTGGTCATGTATGGATGTGAGAGTTGGTCTGTGAAGAAGGCTGAGCGCTGAAGAATTGATGCGTTTGAACTGTGGTGTTGGAGAAGACTCTTGAGAGTCCCTTGGACTGCAAGGAGATCCACCCAGTCCATTCTGAAGGAGATGAGCCCTGGGATTTCTTTGGAAGGAATGATGCTAAAGCTGAAGCTCCAGTACTTTGGCCACCTCATGCGAAGAGTTGACTCATTGGAAAAGACTCTGATGCTGGGAGGGATTGGGGGCAGGAGGAGAAGGGGACGACCCAGGATGAGATGGCTAGATGGCATCACTGACTCGACGGACTTGAGTCTGAGTGAACTCCGGGAGCTGGTGATGGACACGGAGACCTGGCGTGCTGCGATTCATGGGGTCGCAAAGAGAAGGACATGACTGAGTGACTGAACTGAACTGAAAGTACTATGGATTCTACGTGCTCTTCCTTGCTACGCTATATATGATTAATAATTGTGTACTTGGTGTTGCTGCTGCTAAGTCATTTCAGTCGTGTCCAACTGTGCAACCCCATAGATGGCAGCCCACCAGGCTCCCCTGTCCCTGGGATTCTCCAGGCAAGAACACTGGAGTGGGTTGCCATTTACTTCTCCAATAATTGTGTACTTGATTCCCTTTAAATGTAGTTTCACAAAACACTAGTGATAAATGTAATATCACTGAATAGGGACTGCTTTAAAAATTCTATTTGGACTTTCTGGTAAGGCTCCCAGAAGCCCTTTCTTGAACTAATGAAGATATCTTTCGATAGATAATAATGTTTAGAAGTATAATCAATGGTGATGATGATGGCTAACAGTTAAAAAGTGCCTTTAGGGCTAGGCACTGTTTTAAATGTTATATTAACTAGTCAATCTGCACACCTCTGAGATAGTCATTCTTATTCCCATTTTGCAGATGAGACAACAAATGCACAGAATGGTCATAAAATTTATCTGAAGCTCCAGTGCTAGTAAGTGGTACATTCAGGATCTAAATCCAGCCATTTAACTACAAAGATCATTCTATTAGCCAAGCTGCTATGATTATTTACTAATAAATTAAAGTTCAAGCAGGTTTAGGCCAGTATCACGCTGCTTCTTAATAAATATACTTTACACTTGGCACATCTCAGGGATCTTTTGGTCCCAAATCAGAAGTTAAGAATTGAGGAAAACCTAGGCCCAGAGAGGTTTAAAATTACTTGCCTAAGGTGTCACACACTAAAATTTTTTTTCTAAAAGAGTTATTGCAGATTAAGTTGGAGTCTGTAGGCTAAGGGGTGAATGAGATCCTATTATTCTTTTAATTGAACCATTTCTATGTAATATTTTTTGGTTTATATTTTTCTTATTTCCTTCTACTTTCTATGGTTTGTTCTATTGTTCTTTTTCTTTCTGAGTTCAATGTTCAGCTTGTTAGTTTTTAGTCATCCTTTAAAAATATATGCACTGATAATGTAAATCTACTATGAATGCTTTCATTATCATGCCATGTTTAGGTATAAATTTTTTCCTCTACGTGCTGACATGTTTTTATTATCACTCAATTCTAAATATTTTATACTTTATAACAAAAAGAATACTCAAATATCCAAACAGTCTTGAGAAGGAACAAAACTGGAGTTTCACACTCTGATTCCAATGTAAGACCTAAAACCATAAAACTTCTAGAGGAAAGCATAGGCAGTAAGATCTCTGACATCTGACTTAGTAATATTCTTTTTGGATATTATCTTCTCAGGCAAGGGAAACATAAGCAAAAATAAATATATGGAAATATATCAAACTAAAAAAGTTTTGCATAGTAAAGGAAACTACTGTCTACTGAATGGAAAAGATATTTCAAAATGATATGTCTAGTAAGGAGTTAATATCCCAAATATACAAAGAACATAAAACAATTCAACATCAAAAAACCAAACAACCTGATTATAAAACAGGCAGAGGGTCTCAACAGACATTTTTCCAAAGAAGATATATAGACAGCCAGAAGGCACATGAAAAGATGCTCAAATGACTAATAATCATGGAAATACAAATCAAAACCTCATATGTGGTCAGAATGGCTATTATCAAAATGAGAAGAGTCAACAAGTGTTGACAAGGATATGGGGAAAAGACAATCTTTATGCACTACTAGTGGGAATATAAATTGGTGCAGCCACTATACAATACAACTAGAGGCACATAGTAGTGGGAAGGAGGAATGAGACGAAGGTAGTCAAAAGGTACAAACCTTAGTCATAAGACAGCTAAGTACAAGGTATGTGACATACAACATGATGAATGTAATTAATACTGTGGTATGTTATATATGAAAGCTGTTAAGAGAGAAAGCTAACAGCTCCCATCACAGGGAAAATTTTTTTCCTTTTATTTATATCTATGTGAAATGAGCAAGCTCTGGGAGATGGTGAAGGACAGGGAAGCCTGCATGCTGCAGTCCATGGGGTAGCAAACAGTAGGACACAACTGAGAGACTAAAGAACAACAGAAAAGTGAAACGGGTGATGGATGTTCACTAAACTAACTGTGATAATCATTTCATGATGTACCTAAGTCAAATCATTACGTTGAACATCTTAAACAGTATGTCAATTATAGTTCAATAAAACTGGAAGAAAAAGTATTGTTTGAATGACAATAAAAACAAACACATAAACCATCTCTATCATTCCAAACTTTTAAAATCTATTTTATCAGTTTCTGAAAAAATAGCCTACTATGATTAAGGACTTGTGAGTTTCTCCTTGTAATATTGTCCTATTTTGTCACGTTTTGCTTGAGTTTTTATTTTTCATGCACATCGGTTCAGGATTCCGTTTCTGGTAGTCAATCTTTCATTCTTTCGTTACATAAAAAGTTCTATTATTTGCAATAAAGCCCTTTTTGTCATAGTAACTATTTTGGTCTATATTAATATTCATACTCTTATACGAACTCTTAGTTTTTTAAAAGAAGCTAGTATTTACTGTTCTTTCTACCACTTTATAATAAATCATACGATGTTTTTGATAATAATGTTCATAAAAACAGCTAAAATATGTATTTCCTTAGGGCAAAATTCAGACTTAAACTGAAGAGAGTAAGAAAAACCACTAAATCATTCAGGTATGACCTAAATCAAATCCCTTACGATTATACAGTGTAAGTGATAAACAGATTCAAGGGATTAGATCTGATAGACAGAGTGCCTGATGAACTATGGACGGAGGTTTGTGACACTGTACAGGAGGCAGGGATCAAGACCATCCCCAAGAAAAAGAAACGTAAAAAGGCAAAATGGTTGTCTGATGAGACCTTACAAATAGCTGAGAAAAGAAGAGAAGCTAAGGGCAAAGGAGAAAAGGAAAGATATACCCATTTGAATGCTGATTTCCAAAGAATAGCAAGGAAAGATAAGAAAGCCTTCCTCAGTGATCAATGCAAAGAAATAGAGGAAAACAATAGAATGGGAAAGACTACAGATCTCTTCAGGAAAATTAGAGATACCAAGGGAACATTTCATGCAAAGATGGGCACAATAAAGAATGAAAATAATATGGACCTAACAGAAGCAGAAGATATTAAGAGGTGTACAGAATACACAGAAGAACTATACAAAAAAGATCTTCATGACCCAGATAACCACAATGGCATGACCATTCACTGGGAGACAGACATCCTGGGATATGAAGTCAAGTGGGCCTTAGGAAGCATCACTACTAACAAAGCTAGTGGAGATGATGGAATTCCAGTTGAGCTATTTCAAATCCTAAAAGATGATGCTGTAAAAGTGTTGCACTCAGTATGCTAGCAAAATTGGAAAACTCAGCAGTGACCACAGGACTGGAAAAGATCAGTATTCATTTCAAACCCAAAGAAAGGAAATGCCAAAGAATGTTCAAACTACCACACAATTGCACTCATCTCACACTCTAGCAAAGTAATGCTCAAAATTCTACAAGCCAGGCTTCAACAATATGTGAACAGAAAGCTTCCAGATGTTCAAGCTGGATTTAGAAACGGCAGAGGAACAAGAGATCAAATTGCCAACATCTGTTGGATCACTGAAAAAGCAAGAGAGTTCCAGAAAAACATCTATTTCTGCTTTATTGACTACATCAAAGCCTTTGACTGTGTGGATCACAATAAACTGGAAAATTCTTCAAGAGATGGGAATACCAGACCACCTTTCCTGCCTCCTGAGAAATCTGTATGCAGGTCAAGAAGCAACAGTTAGAAATGGACATGGAACAGACTGGTTCCAAATCAGGGAAGAATCATGTCAAGGCTGGATATGGTCACCCTGTTTATTTAACTTATATATAGAGTACATCATGTGAAATGCCAGGCTGGATAAAGCACACGCTGGAATCAAGATTGCCAGGAGAAATATCAATAACCTCAGATATGCAGATGACACCACCCTTATGGCAGAAAGCAAAGAGGAACTAAAGAGTCTCTTGATGAAAGTGAAAGAGGAGTGAAAAAGCTGGCTTAAAACTCAACATCCAGAAAACTAAGATCATAGCATCCCATCCCATCACTTCATGGCAAACAGATGAGGAAGCAATGGAAACAGTGACAGACTTTATTTTGGGGGGCTCCAAAATCACTGTGGAAAATTCTGAGAGAGATGGGAATACCAGACCACCTGACCTGCTTCTTGAGAAACCTATATGTAGGTCAGGAAGCAACAGTTAGAACTGGACATGGAAAAACAGACTGGTTCCAATTAGGAAAAGGAGTATGTCAAGGCTGTATATTGTCACCCTGCTTATTTAACTTATATGCAGAGTACATCATGAGAAACGCTGGGCTGGAAGAAGCACAAGGTAGAATCAAGATTGCCGGGAGAAATATCAATAACCTCAGATATGTAGATAACACCACCCTTATGGCAGAAAGTGAAGAGAAACTAAAAAGCCTCTTGTTGAAAGTGAAAGAGGAGAGTGAAAAAGTTGGCTTAAAGCTCAACATTCAGAAAAAGAAGATCATGGCATCTGGTCCCATCACTTTTTGGCAAATAGATGGGGAAACAGTGGAAACAGTGTCAGACTTTATTTTGGGGGGCTCCAAAATCACTGCTGGTGGTGACGGCAGCCATGAAATTAAAAGATGCTTACGCCTTGGAAGAAAAGTTATGACCAACCTAGATAGTATATTCAAAAGCAGAGACATTTTTTTGCCAACAAAGGTCCATCTAGTCAAGGCTATGGTTCTTCCAATGGTCATGTATGGATGTGAGAGTTGGACTGTGAAGAAAGCTGAGTGCTGAAGAATTGATGCTTTTGACCTGTGGTGTTGGAGAAGACTCTTGAGAGTCCCCTGGACTGCAAGGATTTCCAACCAGACCATTCTGAAGGAGATCAACCCTGGGATTTCTTTGGAATGATGTTAAAACTGAAACTCCAGTACTTTGGACACCTCATGTGAAGACTTGACTCATTGGAAAAGACTCTGATGCTGGGAGGGATTGGGGGCAGGAGGAGAAGGGCATGACAGAGGATGAGATGGCTGGATGGCATCATTGACTCGATAGACGTGAGTCTGAATGAACTCCGGGAGTTGGTGATGGACAGGGAGGCCTGGCGTGCTGTGATTCATGGGGTTGCAAAGAGTTGGACACGACGGAGCAACTGAACTGAACTGAACTGAAAATCACTGCAGATGGTGACTGTAGCCATGAAATTAAAAGACCCGTGCTCCTTGAAAGAAAAGCTATGATCAACCTAGACAGCATATTAAAAAGCAGAGACATTACTTTGCCAACAAAGGTCCATCCAGTGAAAGCCTTGGTTTTTCCAGTAGTCATGTATGGATGTGAGAGTTGGACTATAAAGAAAGCTGAGCACCAAAGAATTGATGCTTTTGACCTGTGGTGGTGGAGAAGACTCTTGCGAGTCCCTTGGACTGAAATGAGGTCCAACCAGTCCATCTTAAAGGAGATCAGTCCTGAATATTGATTGGAAGGACTGATGGTGAAGCTGAAACTCCAATATTTGGCCACCTGATGCAAAGAACTGACTCACCGGAAAAGACCCTGATGCTGGGAAAGAATGAAGTGGGTTGGAGAAGGGGATGACAGAGGATGAGATGGTTGAATGGCATCACCAACTCAATGGACATGACTCTGAGTAAGCTCTAGGAGTTGGTGATGGACAGGGAAGTCTGGCATGCTGCAATCCATGGGTCACAAAGATTTGGACACGACTGAGTGACTGAACAGAACTGAAAATATGTATTGAACACTTACTCTATGCCAGGACTTCCCTGCTGGCTCAGACAGTAAAGCATCTGTCTACAGTGTGGAAGACCCGGGTTTGATCCGTGGGAAGATCCCCCACAGAAGGAAATGGCAACCCACTCCAGGACTCTTGCCTGGAAAATCCCACGGACAGAGGAGCCCGGTAGGCTTACAGTCCATGCCGTCCCAAAGAGTCAGACACGACTGCGCCACTTCAGTTCACTATATGCCAGTCACTGTTCTAAGTACTTTTTGTATGTTAATTCTTTTAATTCTTACAATAATCCTGAGGTAGATGTTATTTTCCGCATTTTAAAGGGAAGTAAACAAAAACACAATTAAAAGTTCAACTGACAGATATTCCATCTTCTCCCTGAAGATTACAAAGACCTTAAATTTGTAATTCCTTTCTGCTTCCACATATATCTTCCAAGCTCTTATGGTCTATTAGTACTTGTTTTTAACCCACTCTTTTGCTTTATGGTCAGCAGGATTGGTAACCACATTGTTATAACTAGGTTTACAGATTTACCGACATGCTTGCTAATTTATTATTTTACCACTGCTCTTTGCATTCCATTCCTTTATTTGAGGCTCAGTTATAAGCATGTACGCACAGAAGAATATTCTTTAATAATCTTTCAAGGAGTATCTGTGAATGGTTAATTCTCTCAGACTGAATAAAAATACCGTTACTTCATTCTTAGTTCCTGAATGAAAAATTCAGATGTGATTTTCAGTTGGTGTTATTCCATTTCCTGCTGCAGTCTATAACTACTTATGAGAAGTCTAATGTCAGCCAGTTGCTGAAGTTTTCTCTTTGTTTTTGATGTTCTGCAGTTTTATTATGATATGATTAGGTGTGAATTTGTTTTAATTCATCCTGCTCAGACAAAGCATGTTATTCTAATCTGGAAATTCCCATCTTTCCTCAACTATGAAAACCTGATAGTCCGTATATCTTAGACTACTGCCTCTGCTCCTTTTTCTCTTTATTGTAGAACTCCTATTTGACATAGGTTGGAGTTTATTCTATCCATTACTTTTCTTTACTGTTTTATCATATACTCCATCTGTGTATCTGTCTATGCTGTTGACACTGCTCCAATCTGGGGTGATTTCTACACATCTATTGTCTATTTTACAAGTACTTTCTTTGACTATGCAAATTTGGTATTTATCCTTCCACCCCAACTATTAAAAACCAGAAGCATTCTTAGGAGTAAAGGAACAGAAAATTTTACCATCTTTTCTCTCCTCTAAAAAGGATACTACTTTGGAAAAGTTTGCCAAGTCGTACTTGCCTGGAGAATCCCAGGGACAGGGGAGCCTGGTGGGCTGCCATCTATGGGGTCGTACAGAGTCAGACACGACTGAAGCAACTTAGCAGCAGCAACAGCAGGGATGGGGATGACCCCTACTAAGGGGTAGGGCAGTATAACGACACACACACAACCATACGTAAACGTAACCAATATACACGATGACGAGAGAGAGTGTGTGTGTGTGTGTAGGTGTATCTTCACTGTATAAACTGGAAGCAGTCACTCCATTTGAAGACTATGTAGAATTTAAGTAGAGGGAAGACTCAGATCTAGATTTTTTCCTTTTATAACTGTAAATAAATTTAAATTTAATATTGCCACCTGTTCACATAGTATGTAATTCAACTGAACATAGAAAGCACATATAAATACCTGGAGGAAGAATATTCCAGGATGAAAGAAGTGCAAGTACAGTTCTTGTGGTGGCAACAGGCTCAGCATGATTGACAAATAGCCAGAAAGTAAGAGTGGCTGAAGTACTGTAAACATGGGAAGGGCAGGAGAATAAATGAGACAGATGAGATATCAGGTGTTAAATGACATATAACCCTAAAAGTCATGATAAAGTTTTGCACTATATCCTAAGAGTGATGGGAAGAGCACCTAAAATGTCTTTGAAAATGTGCTTTAAGCAGAAGTGCTTATTTAAATTGTACCTTGTGTTTTGTACAATACTTAAAAAGTAACACTGTTAACAGAAGTTATAATTTCATTTAGAACTTACGTTGTAAGATTCAAGCTTTTCTATTTCTAAAATACAATAAGATGACATATTAGGAAAATCAATATAATGACTACAAATGACATAATCTGCTATAAGATCCTAGGCAGAATTCTATTTTGAGACTTGTGTGAGAACTATATATCAAAGAATACATAAAACACATATGTACAGTTTAATGAATAATTATAGAGTGAACCAGCATAGCCATCATATAGAAATAGAATATTACCAGCACCCCAGGAACTCTTGCTATATGACTTTTCAAAAAAGAGCTTACCAAGTACTATAACCGGTGATAATTATCCACTTAAATGTCAACTGAGATCATGTGACCAATCTTTTTATGGGCAAAAGAAGTGTTCCCTTAAGTCCATATTTAATTTCAATATGGAAATTAAGTATGTATCCACTTAATATCTATTCACATTTCAGTATAGAGATGTTTCATATCTAAGGCACTAATTTTTAATTTTAAACAAAAGGTGTATCAAATGAATTAAAGAAAAAAACAACAACACAGAACTATAGAGCTTGAAGAAAACATATACATCTTCATGTATTTTTGAAGCAAACTTAACAGTGATAGCTTTAAGATTAAGAAGCACCTGATTAAAGTCATTCAAAAGTTAAGATCTCGTTACAGGTTTCATTACAACAAATTAGGTAAAATGAGGAGACTTCTTTGTTTCTCTGTAGCTTCCAGTATATACTTAGCACTCGAATGTTTTACAATAAGTATGAATCAGGCTAATCACAGTATATCTAAAATATATTCTTTTAAATTTAAGCCTAAAAAAAAAAATTTCAGCCTACTTAGTATTTCATATTATAAAAACTTGACATGTCACTGATTCACGACTTTTATACAATATTAAAAATTAAGCCTATGAAATCTAGATTCCTACATCTTTTAAATGAATATTTTAGCAATAAACTACCAGAGGATAAGAAAGATGTATGGTCAAAATTAAACTAACAACAATTTAAAATAAAGAATTTCATATTAAAGTTAGATTATTCTCTAACAGTAATTATATAAACCTTTTGCAAGTGCACTTAAAATAGTAACAGAAGAGAATGAAATATAATAAACAAGCCATAAAGACACAGGAAATGTGGATAAAACTAAATGGACAACATGAATAAAAATAACATTTAGAAGTATTATTCTTAAAACATAGTGTATTACCTGAATTATGCACCCTCTAATTTATGCACATGATGGATAGCTTGTTAACTTGTTAAGGGGCTATACTATTATAATTGATAGTGGCTGAAGGCAGTCAGGCCATAATTTCTATTTAATGGATGGGAAAGTAAGGTAACAAAATCTACAGCACCATTTTAATGTAACTGCCTAGAGTTTACATTTATGTCCAAAGTATTACCTATATTCTAGTCTTTTCTATGTTGAATTCTTTAAAAAAGACAAAAATAAGCTGCTGCAGGATTCACGTATTATTAAATAAAAATTCCAATTTAACCAATACCTAGAAAAAAATCTCACAATAAGCAGAAAAGAATGTTCAACTAACCATTTGACGGTCCATTTCTGTTTTCTTGTTCTTTTGAGCTTGTGGGAGAAGCAATTGGGCTCATTTGACAGGTTCCAGTTGTTGGAGAATAGGCTGCAGCACTTTTCTTCCTTGTGATTTTAGGAGAATCAAATGACTAGAAATAAATATTAATTTGGGACAAATATATTATGTTTAGTTACAGACCTTCGGAAATACATTTGAAAAACTCAAAAAATTCAAACAAATACTCTTTTTTCTGCTCTTTCTTTTTTGATTTAAATATACACCATTACTATCTTCAAAGTGAACACTGGTATTTCAAGGTATGCACATTTTTCAGGTCTCCATACTAATTAGGGTATCTCAATCTAATGATTATGAATGAAGTTTTAACACTGAAGGGTTGCTACCTTCTGAGATGGTATTTCCAAGCAAGTAGAGATGGCCAACTCTCCCAGTTACATCATGACATTTGCTGTCAGCATGAGCGCGGCGGCTGCAACGGCACACGAGCACTCGTGTGCCGTTGCAGCCGCCGCGCTACCCCACGTCCAAGGTCAGGGGCAGCGGCCAAGAGGAGTTACCCCACGTCCAAGGTAAGAGAAACCCAAGTAAGATGGTAGACGCTGAGAGAGGCCATCAGAGGGCAGACAGACTGAAACCACAATCACAGACAACTAGCCAATCTAATCACATGGATCACAGCCTTGTCTAACTAACTCAGTGAAACTAAGCCATGCCATGTGGGGCCACCGAAGACGGGCGGGTCATGGTGGAGAGGTCTGACAGAATGTCATCCACTGGAGAAGGGAATGGCAAACCACTTCAGTATTCTTGCCTTGAGAACCCCATGAACAGTATGAAAAGGCAAAATGATAGGATACTGAAAGAGGAACTCCCCAGGTCGGTAGGTGCCCAATATGCTACTGGAGACCAGTGGGGAAATAACTCCAGAAAGAATGAAGGATGCAGCCAAAGCAAAACAACACCCAGCAAAAACAACAGCTGTGGATGCGACTGGTGATAGAAGCAAGGTCCGATGCTGTAAAGAGCAATATTGCATCGGAACCTGGAATGTCAGGTCCATGAATCAAGGCAAATTGGAAGTGATCAAACAAAAGATGGCAAGAGTGAACACTGACATTGTAGGAATCAGCGAACTAAAATGGACTGGAATGGGTGAATTTAACTCAGATGGCCATTATATCTACTACTGTGGGCAGGAATCCCTTAGAAAAAATGGAGCAGCCATCACAGTCAACAAGAGTCCAAAATGCAGTACTTGGATGCAGTCTCAAAAACAACACAGTGATCTCTGTTCGTTTCCAAGGCAAACCATTCAATACCACGGTAATCCAAGTCTATGCCTTGACCAGTAATGCCGAAGAAGCTGAAGTTGAACGGTTCTATGAAGACCTACAAGACCTTATAGAACTAACACCCAAAAAAGATGTCCTTTTCATTATAGGGGACTAGAATGCAAAAGTAGGAAGTCAAGAAACACCTGGAGTAACAGGCAAATTTAGCCTTCGAGTACAGAATGAAGCAGGGCAAAGGCTAACAGAGATCTGCCAAGAGAACACACTGGTCATAGCAAACATCCTCTTCCAACAACACAAGAGACAACTCTACACAGGGACATCACCAGATGGTCAACACCGAAATCAGATTGATTATATCCTTTACAGCCAAAGATAGAGAAGCTGTATACAGTCAGTAAAAACAAGACCAGGAGCTGACTGTGGCTCAGATCATGAACTCCTTATTACCAAATTCAGACTTAAATTGAAGAAAGTGGGGAAAACCACTAGACCATTCAGGTATGACCTAAATCAAATCCCTTATGACTATGCAGTGGAAGTGAGAAATAGATTTAAGGGGCTAGACCTGATAGACAGAGTGCCTGATGAACTATAGACGGAGGATCATGACATTGTTCAGCAGACAGGGATCAAGACCATCCCCAAGAAAAGGAAATGCAAAAAAGCAAAATCGCTGTCTGAGGAGGCCTTACAAACAGCTGTGAAAAGAAGCGAAGCGAAAAGCAAAGGAGAAAAGGAAAGATATAAGCATCTGAATGCAGAGTTCCAAAGAACAGCAAGGAGAGATAAGAAAGCCTTCCTCAGTGATCAATGCAAATAAATAGAGGAAAACAACAGAATGGGAAAGACTAGAGATCTCTTCAAGAAAATTAGAGATACCAAGGGAACAGTTCCCACAAACATGGGCACAGTAAAGGACAGAAATGGTATGGACCTAACAGAAGCAGAAGATATGAAGAAGAGGTGGCAAGAATACAGAGAAGAACTGTACAAAAAAGATCTTCAAGATCCAGATAATCCCGATGGCATGTTCACTCACACACACCTAGAGCTGGACATCCTGGAATGTGAAGTCAAGTGGGCCTTAGGAAGGCCATGAACAAAGCTAGTGGAGGTGATGAAATTCTAGTTGAGCTATTTCAAATTCTAAAAGATGATGCTGTGAAAGTGCTGCACTCAATGTCAGCAAATGTGGAAAACTGAGCAGTGGCCACAGGACTGGAAAAGGTCAGTTTTCATTCTAATCTCAAAGAAAAGTAATGCCAAAGAATGTTTAAACTACCATACAATTGCACTCATCTCACTCGCTAGTAAAGTAATGGTCAAAATTCTCCAAGCCAGGCTTCAGCAATATGTCAACCATGAACATCCAGATGTTCAAGCTGGTTTTAGAAAAGGCACAGGAACCAGACATCAAATTGCCAACATCCGCTGGATCATCGAAAAAGCAAGAGAGTTCCAGAAAAACATCTATTTCTGCTTTATTGACTATGCCAAAGCTTTTGACTGTGTGAATCACAATATACTGTGGAAGACTCTGAAAGAGATGGGACTATCAGACCACCTGAACTACCTCTTGAGAAACCTGTATACAGGTCAGGAAGCAACAGCTAGAACTGGCCATGGAACAACAGACTGGTTCCAAATAGGAAAAGGAGTACGGCAAGGCTGTATATTGTCACCCTGCTTATTTAACTTATATGCAGAGTACATCATGAGAAACGCTGGACTAGAAGAAACACAAGCTGGAATCAAGACTGCCGGGAGAAATATCAATAACCTCAGATATGCAGATGACACCACCCTTATGGCAGAAAGCGAAGAGGAACTAAAAAGCCTCTTGATGAAAGTGAAAGAGGAGAGTGAAAAGTTGGCTTAAAGCCCAACATTCAGAAAACTAAGATAATGGCTCTGGTCCCATCACTTTTTGGCAAATAGATGGGGAAACAGTGGAAACAGTGTCAGACTATTTTTCTGGGCTCCAAAATCACTGCAGATGGTGAATGCAGCCCTGAAATTAAAAGACACTTGCTCCTTGGAAGGAAAGTTATGATCACCCTACACAGCATATTCCAAAGCAGAGACATTACTTTGCCGACAAAGGTCTGTCTAGTCAAGGCAATGGTTTCTCCAACGGTCATGTATGGATATGAGAGTTGGACTGTGAAGAAAGCTGAGCACCAAAGAAATGATGCTTTTGAGCTGTGGTGTTGGAGAAGACTCTTGAGAGTCCCTTGGACTGCAAGGAGATCCAACCAGTCCATCCTAAAGGAGATTAGTCCTGAGTGTTCATTGGAGGGACTAATGTTGAAGCTGAAACTCCGATACTTTGGCCACCTAATGCGGAGAGCTGACTCATCTGACAAGAGCCTGATGCCTGGAAAGACTGAATGCAGGAGGAGAAGGGGACGACAGAGGATGAGATGGTTGGATGGCATCACCGACACAATGGATATGGGTTTGGCTGGAGTCTGGGACTTGGTGACGGACAGGGAGGCCTGGCGTGCTGCGGTTTATGGCGTCACAGAGTCGGACACAACTGAGCGACTGAACTGAGCAGAACTTGAAGGATAATTACAGGGCTAGGCAAGAGAAATGTTCAGCAGTTTTCTTAGTAAGACCCACAGGAAAATCCCTGGAAGAGTTAGTGCTGTCCTTCAACTTCACAAAGTTGCTCTGACACACGTCCTAATGATAACCAAAATAATGTTCAGACAATTGAGTATAGCATATAAGGCCTTTGAGAATTTGACCTATTCTAAATAAATCCTCTCTGCAGCTTCCTGCTCTGTGTTTACATAGACCTTGTGTATACGTCTTACTGGAGTTAGTGAATTCTAATAATTCTTTACATTTCTGTATATTCCACTAGGATTTATGTTTCTGAAAATAAATTTTTTCATTTTTGTTGTCTAGAACTAAAAAATGTATGATGAATGGATGATTCAAAAGGAACAGACCAATAAACTTAGCCACATCATTCCACTCAAAATATATTCATGTGTTCATTCATACATTATTAAATGACACCTATAGTCCCAGACTGCAGAGGTGTGACCCAAATAAAAGAAGAATTAATGTCGATACAGACATTGAAGAAAGAAGATGGAGAAAGTTCAGCGCAATGAGTTACATCCACTTGCCACAGTTCATTAGGTTGCAAACCACGAGGATTAATACCTTGTGCGATAGGTCGAAGATGTAGGGGTCTACAAGTAGAGCAATTACTAATAATTTCTTTAGCCTGGGGGTATGGGATTTTCCATTGGAGAAGGCAATGGCACCCCACTCCAATACTCTGGCCTGGAAAATCCCATGGACGGAGGAGCCTGGTAGGCTGCAGTCCATGGGGTAGCGAAGAGTCGGACACGACTGAGTGACTTCACTTTCACGCATTGGAGAAGGAAATGGCAACCCACACCAGTGTTCTTGCCTGGAGAATCCCAGGGATGGGGGAGCCTGGTGGGCTGCCATCTACGGGGTCACAGAGTCAGACACGACTGAAGCAACTTAGCAGCTTAGCAGCAGCATAATCCCAGTCACTTAGGCTATTCACATTTCAGTGCAGTTCAGTTTAGTCACTCAGTTGTATCCAACTCTTCGAAACCCCATGGACTGCAACACACCAGGTTTTCCTGTCCATCACTAACTCCTGGAGCTTACTCAAACCATGTCCATCGAGTCAGTGATGCTATCCAACCATCTCATCCTGTGTCATCTCCTTCTCCTCCTGCCTTCAATCTTTCCCAACATCAGGGTCTTTTCTAAAGAGTCAGTTCTTTGCATCAGGTGGCCAAAGTATTGGAGTTTCAGCTTTAGCATCAGTCCTTCCAATGAATATTCAGGACTGATTTCCTTTAAGATGGACTGGTTGGATCTCCTTGCAGTCCAAGGGACTCTCAAGAGTCTTCTCCAACACCACAGTTCAAAAGCATCAATTCTTTGGCACTTAGCTTTCTTTATGGTCCAAACTCTCAAACCCATACATGACTACTGGAAAAACCATAGCTTTGACCAGACGGATCTTTGTTGGCAAAGTAATGTCTCTGCTTTTTAATATGCTGTGTAGGGTGATCATAGCTTTCCTTCCAAGGAGCAAGCATCTTTTTATTTCATGGCCACAGTCATCATCTGCAGTCATTTTGGAGCTCCCAAAATAAAGTCTCTCACTGTTTCGTTTCCCCAACTATTTGCCATGAAGTGATTGGACCAGATGCCATGATCTTAGTTTTCTGAATGTTGAGTTTTAAGCCATCTTTTTCATTTGGGCCTCAGCTAATCTTTCACTGTTTGGTCCCTCACTCATAATCCACTTTCTCTAAATACTCATCATCACACTATTAATTGTTCCCTGTTCTGAATTCCCTTTAAACTTGTTTTCTATAATACTTACTTACCACCCAGCATCTGGCTAGCTAATGTACATACAGGAATGAAACAAATTTCCTGGCCTCATAAACAGCAGAGACAGTTCTAAAGATAGTATGTGTGCTATAGAAATTTGAAGAGGGAAAATCAAAACAGTCTGCAGTAATCTCACATGATTCCTGTGAGAAGGAAGCGTGAGGCTTAGATGAGTGAAAACAAAAGGTATGAAAAACCTGAAATGTAGAGATGAAATGGACAGCAAAGGGTGGATTTGGGGGATAAAGGAAATGTCTAAAGGGTCATGATATGTTGCAAACATTGTAGAATTACACTTTAGCTTGGTTGCTGACTTGAAATAGTTATATAATTCTCTACTGTCAACTATTCTTTAAGACACCATGGCAGAAATAGTAGCTATGTTACCTTTTCCAATAATTTTGGTATTAGTTCCAGAATCTATAGTATCAATTATTTTTTTACAGTTAAGATTTTAAAGGATAGATACTTCTTTCTATTGGGGGAACAAAAGGCATTCTATTCTTTATTTTCTATATCTACTGTAGCCACAAATGTAACCAATATCTTTAAAAAAAATCAAACTATAATATCAAGTTATAGCTCTAAAGCAATCTTTTTCATAAGGTGAAAGGGTTTTAAGTCTCTTGATCAGGTGGCTATTATTACCTCTCTACCTTGAGTTTTCACCTGTTTATATGTATTCAGTCATAAACTATGACATTTATCCAATCCAACCCCACTTTTCTAAGAATTTATTGCCCAGAACTATTTCACAGTGTATGTACAAGAAATGAAAGTCACTACGCTAATGTACATTGATGTCAATCTGTTTTCCTATTTTCACCAAAAATTATTTTTCCAATTGCCAAATATCTAAGCATTGCAACTGTAGATCATATATTTCTCCTTGAAAACAATTTTCTAGCTTTTGCAAAATCAATCTTCGTTGTGTGTACATGTGCATGCACGTGTGTGTATATATAAAATTTTTGTCCTCACCTTAAAAATACTAAGGCTTCTCCTTTGCTAGCTTTTTGTGATCTGTGTTGATTACGAGGGAAAATGTCTGTCCACAATTGTAATGTGTGTGTGTGCTTAGTCACGTCCAACTCTTTGCAGCCCGTTGGGCTGTAGCCCACCAGAGTTCTCCCCATGGATTCCAGGCAAGAATACTGGAGCAGGTTGCTGTTTTCTAATTCAGGTATTCCCAACCCAGGGACTGAACCTGAGTCTTTTGTACTTCCTGCATTGGCAGGAAGGTTCTTTACCACAAGTGCTATCTGGGAAGCCCATATAATGGTAATATACTGGAAAAAAGAAAATCTACCTTTCTCTACTATCCCACTAAATATTCTGCATATTTATATGTATCTTTCTACTTACAGACAAAAATGTATAAACTTTTTATAATTTTATTTCTTTATTTCTATTTATTGGCTGTGCTGGGTCTTTGTTGCTGAGCGGACTTTCCTCTAGTTGTAGCAAGTGGGGGCTACTCTTCATTGCAGTGTGAGGCCTTCTCATTGCAGTGGCTTCTCTTGCTGCGGAGAACCAGCTCTAGGCCCACAGGCTTCAGCAGTTGTGGTTCCCAGGCTCTAGTGCACAGGCTCAATAGTTGTGATACACGGGTTTACTTGCTCCACAGCATGTGGGATCTAGACCAGGGGTCAAGCCTGTGTCTCCTGCACTGGCAAGGATTCTTTACCACTGAGCAAGTGGATTCTTTACCCAGAATCACACTTCTTTAAGTTCTATTCTCTCGAAGTTTAACCTAATTTTTAAACTCTGAAGATGATCCTAGAATCCATTTAAGAATTTCCATTTTGCCAAACCCCAAACATTGAAGGACTTGGCCTACTTAGTTCAAATGTCACTGTACTTTTTTGTAAGGAGGTCAAACCTTGTATATTAGCAAAACTAAAATTTGAGCATTGATTTTTCTGCCCAGAACGAGAGAAATGAATGTTCTCTCCATAATTTCAAAAATATGTGACATCCTTTCTTAAGTTCTTTCACAAATTGTAGCCTGCTTCGTCACCTTGTTTAAAACATATTCTACCAAAGAGTTATTGATTTTTACCTATTATAAACAGTCTAAAAAGTACCAACCTAGGGTTCTTTCAGGATGAAATATGGGATATAATGGGTCTGCTACTATTATTATGAAATATTAGCCTATGCTATCACTGAAATGTTTAACATACAGGTACTGTAGGTATTTGGACAACCAGAAGCAAAAGAAAAACTAGGGTAGCTAATGGAGACAATTCTTTATAACCTTATACTGGCTAACCCAGTTATTGGAATGATGCACCTAAGATACTATGCATCACTAGTACTTATGGAATTAATTAGAAAATTTAAAATACCAGCTGTCTCAGGGATTTTTCACAATTTAGGCCTAAGGTTCCTAAAAGAGTCCTAAATATCAACTGTTTTCAGTTAGAGGCTATTATGAATTAAGATGCTAAGAACATTCTTGTATGTCTTTTTGTGGCTATATGATTTTATTTACCTGGAAAGTCCAGGAGTAAAATTGCTAGGCTACAGGATGGCTATAGATTTATTTTGTATACATAAAATAAAGGCTGAATAGTTCTCCAAAGTGTTTCAGTTCAGTTCAGTCGCTCAATTGTGTCCGACTCTTTTTGACACCATGGACTGCAGCTTGCCAGGCTTCCCTGTCCATCAACAACTCCCAGAGCTGGCTCACACTCATGTCCATCTAGTTGGTGATGCCATCTAACCATCTCATCCTCTCTCATTCCCCTTCTCCCGCCTTCAATCTTTCCCAGCATCAGGGTCTTTTCCAATGAGTCAGTTCTTTGCTTCAGGCGGCCAAAGTATTAGAGTTTCAGCTTTAGTATTACTCCTTCCAATGAATATTCAGGACTGATTTCCTTTAGGATGGACTGGTTGGATCTCCTTGCAGTCCAAGGGACTCTCAAGAGTCTTCTCCAACACTACAGTTCAAAAGCATCAATTCTTCGGTGTTCAGCTTTCTTTACAGTCTAACTCTCACATACATGACTACTGGGAAAACCATAGCTTTGACTTGACGGACCTTTGTTAGCAAAGTAATGGCTCTGCTTTCTAATATGCTGTCTAGGTTTGTCATGGCTTTTCTTCCAAGGAGCAAGCGTCTTAATTTCATGGCTGTAGTCACCAACTGCAGTGATTTTGGAGCCCAGGAAAATAAAATCTCTCACTGTTTCCATTGTTTCCCCATCTATTTGCCATGAAGTGATGGGACCGGATGCCACGATCTTAGTTTTTGGAATGTTGAATTTTAAGCCAGTCTTTTCATTCTCCTCTTTCATCAAGAAACTCTTTAGTTCCTCTTTGCTTTCTGCCATAAGGGTGGTGTCATCTGCATAGCTGAGGTTATTGATATTTCTCCCGGCAACCTTGATTCCAGCTTGTGCTTCATCCAGCCCTGCGTTTCACATGATGTGCTCTGCATATAAGTTAAATAAGCAGGGTGACAATATGCAGCCTCGAGGTACTCCTTTCCCACAGTGTTTATATCCTTTTAAATTGCTATCTATAAATGAGGGCTCTAAATGCTGAACATCCTCACCAATCCTTAGATTGTTTTAGGCGTTCCTGTGTTGGTTTTTAAAGTCATTCTGTTTTGATTTTGTTATTTAGCTATTCTGTTCATACTGTTCATGAGGTTCTCATGGCAAAAATACTGAAGTGGTCTGACACTCCAAAAGCTGGCTTAAAATTCAACATTCAAAAAACTAAGATCATGGCATCTGGTCCCATCCCTTTATGACAAATAGATGGGGAAACAATGGAAACAGAGACTATTTTCTTGGGCTCCAAAGTCACTGCAGATGGTGACTGCAGCTATGAAATTAAAAGACATTTGCTTCTTGAAGAAAAGCTATGACAACCTAGATAGCATATCAGAAGACAGAGCCATTACTTTGTCAACAAAGTTCCATCTAGACATAGCCATTGGTTTTTCCATGTATGGATGTGACAGTTGGACCATATAGAAAGCTGAGCACCAAAGAATTGATGCTTTTGAAATGTCGTGTTGGAGAAAACTCTCAAGAGTCCCTTGGACTGAAAGGAAATGAAATCAGTCTATCCTAAAGGAAATCAGTCCCGAATATTCATTGGAAAAACTGATGCTGAAGCCGAAACTCCAATACTTTGGCCACCTGATGTGAAAAAGTGACTCAGCTGAAAAGACCCTGATATTGAGAAAGATTGAAGGCAAGAGGAGAAGCGGACAACAGAGGGTGAGATAGTTGGACAGTATCACCAACTCAATGGACATGAGCGTGAGCAAGCTCTGGGAGTTGTTGATGGACAGAGAAGCCTGGTGTGCTCCTGTCTGGTGTTGCAAAGAGTCATGCACGACTGAGACACTGAACTGAACTTAGCTATTCTAGTGAGTGGGAATGGTATCACTTTGTGGTTTTAAATTGTATTTTCAATGACGAATAACACTGAACATTTTTTCATTTGCTAATTTTCCATCCATTTAAATAACTGTCTGGGATTTGTAAAGCTTGGCAGCTAATGATTTGGTGACTGTTATGTGACAGACTACGTAAATGTATTGATGTTTCCAAATGTGCTTTTGGGTTTTAATTGTATATAACTTTTTTTTTTTTACAACTTTCTTTTGTATCAAAAGAAAAAATATGAAGTATCTTTCAGAGGATTGTTCAGCAGCCAAAGGGATCTGAAACATCATCTTAAGGCTGCTCTTCTTAAAGTGGGAAATTCTGTTATTAGTGCTAAGTGAAATGCACTGAGAGAGAAAAACAAACCACTTCACGGTCTCATTTATATGTGAAGAAAATAAAAAGGTCTAATTCACAGAAACAGACAGTAGGAAAGCGGTTTTTAGTCACTGGGAGATGGAGGAACAGAGGGTACGAACTTTCATTGTAAGATAAATAAGGTCTGACGATCTAATGGACAGCATGGTGACTATAACTAATAACACTATTATATTGTAACTAAAATCTGCTAGAAGGGTAGAACTTAAATGTTCTTACCAAAAAAGAAAAAGAAAAAGTTGAAGTTATAGATGGATTAATAGATGGAAACAATCCTTTCACAATGTGTGTGTGTATAAAAAGACACACATACACATATGTATACACAATGAATATACATGTTCACAATCTAGAAATCAAATCATCACATCGTACACTTTAAATATCTTATATTTTGATCAATTATATCTCACTAAAGTTGAAGAAATGGAGAAGGAAATGGCAACTCACTCCAGTGTATTTCCTTGGGAAATTTCATTATCAGAGGAGTCTGGTGGGCTACAGTCCAAGGGGTCACAAAGAGTCAGACATGACTTAGCAACTAAACAATAACAACAAAGAGGAAAAAAGTGAAAGCCTTGGGTCATACTTTTTTCTCCTTTCTCTATTTCCTGTTTTAAACCAGATTTTTCCTAAAACCTTGACTCCTACCTTACACAGACATACTCATGTGATTCTTGAGTATCTGCAAAACTTTTGAATGATTTGTGTAAAATAACCTGAAGATGTTAAGAATGTCATTCCTTGTGCCAAACCTTTTGAGTCAAGACTACTCCTTGAAATGATTCATGTCAAAACTTACACTGGTATATGAATGAACCAAATCTACTTAATTTCCTATTAAGAGAGGAGAAATGGGAGGTTTTCATATAGAAAGAAGGGGTGGGAAACCAAGAGAGGAAGACGAATGTATATTTAAGTCACTCAGGAGCTCTTCAGTTCAGTTCGGTCGCTCAGTTGTGTCCGACTCTTTGCGACCCCATGAATCACAGTATGCCAGGCCTCCCTGTCCATCACCAACTCCCGGAGTTCACTCAGATTCACATCCATCGAGTCAGTGATGCCATCCAGCCATCTTATCCTCTGTCATCCCCTTTTCCTCCTGCCCCCAATTCCTCCCAGCATCAGAGTCTTTTCCAATGAGTCAACTCTTCGCATGAGGTGGCCAAAGTACTGGAGTTTCAGCTTTAGCATCATTCCTTCCAAAGAAATCCCAGGGCTGATCTCCTTCAGAATGGACTGGCTGGATCTCCTTGCAGTCCAAGGGACTCTCAAGAGTCTTCTCCAACACCACAGTTCAAAAGCATCAATTCTTCGGCACTCAGCCTTCTTCACAGTCCAACTCTTACATCCATACATGACCGCAGGAAAAACCATAGCCTTAACTAGACGGACCTTATTCGGCAAAGTAATGTCTCTGCTTTTGAATATACTATCTAGGTTGTTCATACCTTTTCTTCCAAGAAGTAAGGGTCTTTTAATTTCATGGCTGCAGTCACCATCTGCAGTGATTTTGGAGCCCACAAAAATAAACTCTGACACTGTTTCCCCATCTATTTGCCATGAAGTGATGGGACCGGATGCCATGATCTTCGTTTTCTGAATGTTGAGCTTGAAGCCAACTTTTTCACTCTCCTCTTTCACTTTCATCAAGAGGCTTTTTAGTTCTTCTTCACTTTCTGCCATAAGGGTGGTGTCATCTGCATATCTGAGGTTATTGATATTTCTCCCAGCAATCTTGATTCCAGCTTGTGTTTCTTCCAGTCCAGCGTTTCTCATGATGTACTCTGCATATAAGTTAAATAAGCAGGGTGACAATATACAGCCTTGACGTACTCCTTTTCCTATTTGGAACCAGTCTGTTGTTCCATGTCCAGTTCTAACTGTTGCTTCCTGACCTGCTTTTAGGCAGATACAAAAAACTTAAGTCGAAATTTATGTTTAATAAGAGATGGACAAATTAACAACTCCATGTTTTAATACTAGACACCAAAGCTTTGTGCCAGTTCTTGAATTTATAGGGAAGGAAGGATAGCCTGATCCTCTTTGTTCTTCCCCTGACTCCTTCTTCTCATTCCTGAACTAGAGAAAACTGAGCTCCCTTGACCTTTGGTGACTATCAGCAGTGTGTGTTCCTGGCTGTACTGGGTACTTTCTTCCTTTCTGCAATACTTCACTATATGTTTCTGCTATATGCTGATCCTTTTTCCCTTTCCTCTTCTCGCCAAGAAAACTCAATGAATAAAGACTTACTGATACTGAAACAAAAGAAGACAAAAAAAATTATAAACACACACACACATCTAACAAGAGAGCCCCAAAATACAAGGAGCAAAAGCTGATAGAACTGAAGGAAGAAAAAGAAAAATAATAGCTGGAAACTTCAATGTCCCATTTTCAATAACAGATAGACCAACTAGACAAAAATCAGCAAGGAAACAGAAGACGAACAATACTATATACCAATTAGACCTAACACGTATCTATTGAGCCCTCCATCCAACAACAGCAGAAAATACATTCTTCTCAAGTGCCCATGTAATATTAGCCAGGAGAGAAGATATGTTAAGCAGCAAAAAAAAACAAACAAACAAACAAAACACTCAGTAAATGTGGAAAAAAAGTAGAATCACATAAAGAACAGTTTCTAATCACAATAGAATAAAATTACAAATTAAAAATATAAAGACATTTGGAAAATGAATTTATAGAAATTAAATAACATATTCCTAGACAACCAATCAAAAAGGAAATTAGAAAACATATTGAGGAAAATGAAAATGAACCGTAACATATATAAAAACTTATGGGATGGAAAGTAGTACTCAGAGAAGAATTTAAACACATTAAAAAAAGAAGAAAGCTCTCAAATCAATAACCTAAACTTCCAACTTAAGAAATTAAAAAAGGAATAAACTAAACCCAAAGACACTAGAAGAAAAAAAAATATTAATATTAAGGTGAAAGCAAACGAAATGGAAAATAAGAAAGAGATCAATGAATTCAAAAGTTGGTTCTTTGGGGGAAAAAAAAAAACCAAAACCAACAAACCTTTATCTAGACTGACCAAGAAAGAAATAAGATTTAAATTACTAAAATCAGGAATGAGGGGGCAGATATTATAACCAACCTTGGAGAAATAAAAGGGATTATAAGGGGATACTATGAACAGTTGTATGCCAACAGATTAGCTAATCTAGATGAAGTGGACAAATTCCCCAAAATACACAGCCCACCAGGACTGAATCATGGAGAAATGGAAAACTGGAACACATTAAAAGCAAGTAAAGAGATTAGATTAATTCAGAAAACTTGTTAAAAAGAAAACTGTAACGCCAGAGAGCTTCACTGGTGAATTCTACCAGCATTTAAAGAAGTGACAACAATTCTTCTCAAATTCTATAAAAAAGCAGGGAACACTTTCTAACTCATTCTATGAGACCAACATTACTCTGATAGCAAAACCAGATAAATACCTTAAAAAAAAACTACAGCCCAATCTCTGCAACAAAGAGAACAAAGTTGGAAGACTCATATTTCCTATTTTCAAATTTATAGTAATTAAAAAACTTTTTTATTTTGAAACACAGCATGGTGGTGGCATAAGATCAGATCTGTAGACAAATGGAATAGATTTGAGAGTTCAAAAATAAATTCATATATTTATAGTCAACTAATCTTCAATAAGAGTTCTAAGGCCATTCAATGGGGGAAATAATAGCTTTTTAACAAACATTGCTAGGACAAATGAACTACATGCCCCTAACATCACACCATGTCAAAAATGAACTCTATTATCTATTAGATTTTTAACATATGTGCTAAACACTATAAAACTCCTGGGAAGAAACATAGTAGAAGTCTGCATTACCATAGATTGCACAAGCCATCAAAAAAAAAATAAGCTGGACTTCATCAAAATTTTAAACTTTTGTGTATCAAAGGAGTCTACCAAGAAAGACAATCCACGGAACTGATGAAAGTACATGTAAATCATATATCTGATAAGGTAACAGTGTTGAGAATATATACAGAATTCTTACAACTTAACAGTAAAAAGACAACCCAATTAAAAAATGGGCAAAGATTTGAACAGATATTTCTCCAAAGAAAATATACAGATGGCCAATTAGTACAAGAAAAGATGTTCAACATTACCAGGGAAATGCAAATTAAAACCACAACAGGATATGACTTCACACCCAGTAGGATGGCTAGAATCAAAAAGTCAAATAATAACAAGTGTTGAGGATGTGGATAAACTGGAACCCTTACATACTGTTAGTGGGGATGTAAAATGCTGTAGAAAAGACTTTAGCAATTTTGTAAAAAGTTAGAATCACCATATGACTCAACAATTCCACCCCAGGTATATAAGAAAACTGAAAACATACTCATATAAACTGCTGTACAAGAATGTTATATACATTATTTGCAAGAGTAAAAAAGTGGCAACAACTCAAAGGTCCTGCAGCTGTATGTGTGTGCTAAGTCACTACAGTCATGTCTGACTCTTCGCAACCCTATGGACCAAAGCCTGCCAGCTCCTCTGTCTATGAGATTCTCCAGGCAGGAATACTGAAGTGAGTTGCCATGCTCTCCTCCAGAGGATCTTCCCGACCCAGGGATAGAACCTGTGTCTCCTGCATTGGCAGGCGGTTTCTTCACCACTAGCAGCACTAAAGAATGGAAGCCCATTCAGCTGAGGAACAGATAAACAAAAGGTGATATACCCATACAAAAGAGTAAGACTGAGCCATAAAAAGGAATAAAGTGCTGCTCATGTGATAAACCTTGGATAAAACTTGAAAATATTATGCGAAATGAAAGAAGTCAATCACCAAAGGCCATATGGCCAGAATAGGCAAATCCACAGAAACAGCAAATAAATCAGCAGTTGCCAGGGAACGAGAGGAGGGAATTGAGACTAACTGCTAATAGGTATGGATTTCTTTTTGGGGTGGTGGAAATGTTCTGAAATCAGATAGTGGTGATGGCTGCACAATGTAATGAGTATATAATAAATCACTGGTGTATACTGTTAAATTATGAATTTTATATTATATGAATGTCAATAAAAAATGCTAAAATTTAAAAAGAACTGAACTGTCAAAAAGTATATGAGATAATTGGGAGAATTTGAGGAAAGATGTCCACTTAAGGATTAAGGAATTAATGTTAATTTTGAAAGAGATTTTTTTGCAGAGATCATAGCAGAGGTGGGAGTGGGGTATAACACTATTATACCTTTTTAAAAGTCTATCTTTTTAAAATAATTACTGGAGTATTTATGGATGATATGGATGATGTTTGAGATTTGCTTCAAATAATCTAGTACAGGGGATACTGAAGTATGCATGGGAGCATATATGAAACAATATTAGCCTTGTGTTGATAATTACTGAAGCTGTATAGTAGGCAGTGCATTCTCTATAATCAAATTTCCCCAAAATCAAAAGGCAAAAAAGGGATCAATATTTGGTGACTGTAGTGAAAAAAGGAATCTATAAAATAATCATTCACGAATTAAAAAAAAAATTAGGAGAAAGACTGACTGAGAATTTTACTATGGGTAAATTAGGCTGGTAAAACTTGGAACCAAGACCATTTTGTACTTGTAGAGGTGATGCAACAGAAAATACAGACTACCTATGAGGCATTCTTAGCAAAAATATGAACCAGAATCTAATCAAGCCTCTAGCTTTAATGACGTTTTATATGAAATGTGAAGAAATGTGAATTGTGAAATAGAGAAATGTGAATAGAGAAATCACTTTTCTAAAGAACACAAGAAAACAATAAAATCTATAATGTGAAATACACTTACGGAAAATAATTTAAGTTTTTTTCCAAAAGATAAATTATAAGAAAAAGAGTGAGATTTTAAAAGATTTTAAAACTTGGTGCAAAAAAAAGACTTACGATACATAAAAACCATTACAATGTGGAAATCTTGTTTGGATCCTGATTTTAATAAGCCAACTATAAAAGGACATTTTAAAACAACCATAGAAATATGAATATAGACTGGGTAAAAGATATTATTAAGGAGTTACTTATTTTATAAGTGTGATAGTGGCACTATAGTTATGAAAGAAGTCATTATCTGTTAAAAATGCATACTGAAGAATATTCTAATGAAATAACACATGTGAGATTTATAAAATTCCAGGGAAAAATATACAGATACATACACACATATATAAATATATACATACATATATAGATAGATGAAGCAAAATTAGCAAAATGTTAGTAATTTTGGAAGATGGGTGATGGTTGCATCGTACTTCATTGTATTATTGTCTCTACTTTAGTGTATGTTCAAAAATTTCCATAATAAAAAGCTAAGGAAAAAAAGCAGGGGAAGAGGAGGGAAGGAGAGGAGAAAGGAGCAGACATGAGCCAGACCAATAAGTGAGCCTACAGAATGTGAGCTGTCATATTTTCTAAAGCCCTGAAATCCAATGTTCTTTCTAATTTCAGGAATCAGGAAAAGTTCTGTCTACGAGAGATGAGATAATGGGAATAATCAGACTTAGGAGTATCCTACTAATGGTAATGGAGTAATTTCGACTGGGTATGCATGTCCCAATCAGCAAACTTCCTCTAAACCTGCACTGCCGTTCCTCTGGCAGAATGCCTATTAAGTTGGCCTTGGTAGGAAGTATGCTCCTTCCCTTCCCATCTGCAGCATCTGTTCTCCAGTTCCTTCTCTGAGGTAGCCTGAAAGAGATTAGGTCAAGCTGGCTAGGTATATGACCAGGTTACAGCTGTCCCTACAAATTCATCTGAACTACCACTGGTAGTTTATTTGTAATTAATAATTTTCAAATTATTTGTAATAAATAATTCAACTTTGTTTTTGAAAATTCATCTAAAAACAGTGTTTGAAGGGTAATAACTTGAGCAACTCCAATACTGTAGGTAATGAGAAATCAAAATCTTTATCACTCCTCACTACCCTCAACAATTTGAGAGGACTAGCAAACAGTGGTACTTGTAGTATATACACTATATATGAAATGGAGGATCACAGGGGATGGGCCATACCTCTATTTCTCCTATTAGGGGAATCATAAGGAAAATTACTTTTGCAGACTTGCCCTAACATCATGGAGCATTATCTTCATGAAGGTCCGTAGCCACATTGGGAACACTGGGACTTGCTAGTTCCAAACATCTCTGGGAGAGGAAACACTAGATGTTTAAGATGAACAGACTACACTTCAACCAACTAGCATTTAAGAGCCATCTCCTTTTCTTCAACATCACAGTTGTCTTCTTTCAGCATCATGCTGGTAAGGCGAAATGACCACAAAGTTACCATGAGTTCCTCTGTGGCTTCAAAGCAATGAGGTGCTCTTAGACTTATAGGTCGGAGAAGGCAATGGCACTCCACTCCAGTATTCTTGCCTGGAAAATCTCATGGATGGAGAAGCCTGGTGGGCTGCAGTCCATGGGGTCGCTAAGAGTCAGACACGACTGCGTGACTTCCCTTTCACTTTTCACCTTCATTCATTGGAGAAGGAAATGGCAACCCACTCCAGTGTTCTTGCCTGGAGAACCCCAGGGTCGGGGGAGCCTGGTGGGCTGCCGTCTATGGGGTCGCACAGAGTCAGACACAACTGAAGCAACTTAGTAGTAGTAGTAGACTTATAGGTAATATTTTAAATGTCTGATTTTCCTTTGCATGGGCTAAGGCAGCCTCTGTGGAATCACTGGCATATAGGTAGATTCTTGGGAACCAGGCTGCTTCAGGGCTAAATTATTACTGGAGTAGATAGATGCATAAATATAGCTAAGGAGAGAAGCCTAGATGTAGCGCCAGAGCAAAAGTTGTCAGATCTAAGATACAGCTGCAAATAAATGATGAGACAAAAGTACAAAAGCTGAAAATATCAGAAATAATAATAAATATTAGAAATAGGTTAGAAAATAGAAATGTTTAAGGCCCTGGCTAGGATTTAAGGAACCTGCATTTAGCAGTCGGTGGCCATGTGGTACTGTCAACTGGTTTAAAGGTACAAAACTGGGCCAAACATAACAACGTATTTTTCTAATACAGGATATTCACCGTTTCACTGGCTACCTTGATACATCCTAATCTGGAGAGAAACTAGATAGAAAGCTATCCATGACAACTGTACTTTATGAAAAGGATGAATTCCTAAATGGCCATTCTCTTTCATTCAAATGGTGTTACCATCTCCCAAAGAAGAGTCTTGGGGCAGAGAAGAACTGTATTTCATTTCAAGCTGGACTACTCATCTACCAAAATACCATTCTGACCAAAGAAACAGATGCAAAATTACAGTCACAGCTGCATTCTGTACAGAACAAGTTGGATAATGGTGTTTTAAATTGCTAATTACACCGCTAATGATTTTTTTAGTGGCACTGCAGTATTTTGCCACCTTTGTTTAAATTTTTTAGAAAAGCATCTAGGAAGTTTTAAAAATGGTAAATTGTTAAATACCAGTGAGTCTTCTGAAGAGACATTCCATATAAAACCCATTTCTTGAAATGGCATTCTCATATGGGATCTCATATAGGAGCCCATTTATTGACTAGCTATTTATTTTAATTTACTTTCTCAACAATTTATTTGCATTTAAGATTACTAAGGCCATAAGTATCCTAGTATTAGTGTTTGTATCTAGATCCACTGTTGGTATGAAAAGATAATAAACAGATAGTAAACCAGCATATGTCATGATATGCTGGTATTGGGAATGTGCTACGACAAGATTTATAAAATGTAACAGCAACAGTACAATTTTATTCTTATTGTGACAACCATGGTGAAAGTTATTACAGTGCTAGTATTTTATATTTAATCATGTCAGCAAGGTGAGGGGGTAGTTACCTTTTTGATATAAAAATGCTGTTAATGTTTTATTCCAATTTAGCAAATTACAGAATGTAGATTAAAGCACTGTCACTGTTCCATCTTTATTTACCTGCATTTAACCTGCAAAGCATTTTTTTCTACTAAATTATTTCATTAAGGCTTCTAAATAATTTGTCACTTAAATAAAAATCTCAAGCCTGCAAGGAATTTCCATATATTACAAATTTTATATGTTGAAAATGGTGTGCCAATAACAATTATGTCACAGGAGTTTCTGATACTTCTTACACTTAGTATAAGAGAAAATCAGCTGTAAAAAAAATAAAAATTACAATCTTATTATGTTATTATGCAACTACAAACTCACAAGTAAATACTTACATTTGCTTTTAACATATCCAATTTCAGTGATCTTTTAACACTGCAAACAAAATATTTAAAGACATCTTAGATTTAATATGCTTCAAGTAGCCAAGTATTTAAGAGTAATCTGTATAAACAAAGATTCCATTTTAAGTTACTTTCACCAACTAAAGTAGAATACCTATGAAGAAAGCAATTTTCACAATGAGGAAACTGTTTTTTTTAATAGCATATATCAAGATGAAATCATAATTAAATATTTAAATGTATTTTCATATATGAGTTGTATATATGTAGTTCAAACATTAAAGTTATATAATAAAATAATCTTACTAAAAAATTAATATCTTTGTATGTTTTAAAATATGGAGATATCGAAAACATTTTATTTGCAAAAATAATACACTAGATATTAAAATAAAGGTATGAGCAAGGTGAAAAAGTTTTACTCATTATTCTAGCTTTAAACATGATTCAGTGCAACCAGACTATGACTTAACTGAGGAACAGATGCTCTATGTCTTTATAAGTCCCCAATCCATAAGAAACTACTTTTTTGTCTCCTTCACTATACTGATTCAGGAACATGCCAGGCTCTCTCTGTGCAAAATCTGTTCTGCTAAACTGGATGCCCAGCTGTTGGTGACAAAGCTTAGAAAGGAAAGCTGAATATTTATAATACTTTATTTCGTACAGCTGTCTTCTAAAGAGCAGTCATCAACATTTTATTGAAAGCAGACTAAATGCTCAAAGGAGAAAAAGGTCAATATAAATTAAAACTAGTTTTCTCCGTGACAAATGTAGCATTAAAAGTATCTTCTTAATCTCTGAGAGAAAGAAATTAAATTACTTAAAATATTAGAGAATTTGAGCATAAAGAAAAAAAATTTATTATAGCTTGTATTACAGAAAACAAAACAAAATTCATAGATCCTAGAAAATGACTATTCATAAATAACTGACTACTGAATTTCGAACAAGTGACAGGAGCAAAAATAGAAGAAATAGACAATTTATAAAAACTACTCAGCAACAAATATTAAATACAAAAGTTTATCTAGAATAGTTCATTTAATTTTGCTATTATATCTACATTAGCCTAACACATAACATTATTTCTTAAGATTAACTAAACTGGTTTAAAGAATTACTCACATCTTTTAGAAGTTCACTGGAAATCAATTTAATGTGAATTCTCAATAAAGCAAGAGAACAGAGGTATGAACAAATAAAAATGGCACTTAATTTTAAAAAGTACACGTATTTAGTTTTGGAATATATATGACCCTATTCAGGTGTGTGAGACGTTTTGTATTTATAAAACTTCAAAGTGAATGCGAAAATGAAAGTTGCTCAGTCGCGTCCAACTCTTTGTGATCCTGTGGACTATACAGTCCGTGGAATTCTCCAGGCCAGAATACTGGAGTGGGTAGCCTTTCCCTTTTCTAGGGGATCTTCCCAACCCAGGGATTGAACCCAGGTCCCTGGCACTGCAGGCAGATTCTTTACCAGCTGAGCCACAAGGGAAGCCCATAAAACTTCAAAAGTAGAAGTCAAAAACTAAAAGTACACAGTACAGTTTTAGCCTTTGTTTTTACACGCTGTTAAGATGCAATATCACTTTTCAGAAGTAAACAAACCCCACCCTGACATTAACTGCTCAAAATACTATATTGCTTTATGAGTGAGATGGCTAATTCTTAAAAAACTAAATGGTTGTATTTAAAAGGTTTCTAGTTAGGTCAGAGATTGATCTAAGAAGCCCAAGGAGATATATGATAGTAAATAAGAAAGTGATCTGAATTAGACTGTTATCTTCCCCTCTCTTCAGTGAGAATCGAAAAACATGGTTTATTGTGGGTAATGTGGTTTTCAGATAATTCAGGCATCTAATGACCAAAAGCTAATAATATTTACAAAAATCAGAAAGATATTTACCAGACAAGACTAGGAGGGACCTAAGAGATTACTTGGTTCATCCAACAGGGAAGACTTGGTGTGATTTACCCACTATCAGACAATCTCAGGGAAACTCAGATTTCACATCCCAATAAATCCTTGTTGAATTGAGGGGGAGGTGCTAAAGAAGAGGTAAAGAAGAGCAAACTACTAGAGGAATTTATGACCATCTATTTTTACCATTCTGTTAGAACTGGGCCCAGTGTCAAGCTATAAATTATCAAATTAAGCACCCACTAAATGCTTTTAACTTTTTGAAAAACCAACATGAGATGATGTTAAATGGATTAGGACTGTGTTAACAGAAACAGAGAGATAGAGATGGATGAAATGCACAAAGGACAGGCAAAACTTGATTACATGTTTATATATACAAATATTTTCTGAAAGTATTTACTCATCTGCTACCAGTATTAATTAGCAATTAAAAGTGATCTATCTCTGGTAGTTCTATAAAGTAATAAATAAGTATCTCTTGTGGTTACTACCTTGGTTTAAAAAAAAATGAAAGTCGCTCAGTCGTGTCTGACTCTTTATGACCCCGTGGACTATACAGGCCATGGAATTCTCCAGGCCAGAATACTGGAGTGGGTAGCCTTTCCCTTCTCCAGGGGATCTTCCCAAGCCAGGGACTGAACCCAGGTCTCCCACATTGCAAGCAGATTCTTCACCAGCTGAGCCACAAGGGAAGACAAAGATACTGGAGTGGGTAGCCTACCCCTTCTCCAGCAGATCTTCCCAAGCCAGGAATCGAACCTGGTTTTATCAGGGCTTCCCTGATAGCTCAGTTGGTAAACAATCTGCCTGCAATGCAGGAGACCCCAATTTTATTCCTGGGTTGGGAAGATCCCCTGGAGAAGGGAAAGGCTACCCACTCCAGTATTGTGGCCTAGAGAATTCCATGGACTGTACAGTCGCAAAAAGTCAGACACGACAGAGCGACTTTCACTTTCACTGGTTTTAAAAGAGGGGCATGTCAAAACAGGCAAAGAACTCAAATAGACATTTCTCCAAAGAAGATATACAAGTGGCTGGAAAACACAAGAAATGATGCTCAACATCCATAATATTAGGGAAATGCAAATCAGAACCACAAGATAACACTTCACAACCATTAGGATGACTACCATCAACCCCACCCCACCCCAAAAAAACCCCCCAGAAAACAGGAGTTTGCCAGGATGCAGAACTGGAACTCTTATGCTGATAGGACTGTAAAATGGTACAGCTACTATGGAAATAGTTTGGCAGTTCCTCAAAAAATTAAACATAGAATTAATATATAATCCAGCAATCCCAATTCTGAACATATACCCAAAAGAACTGAAAGTAGGGACACATCTGTACATTCATGTTCATAACAGCATTACTGACAACAGCCGAAAGGTGAAAGCAGCGCAAGTGTCTGTGGACAGAGGAATAAGTAAAACAAATTTGGTATATATATATATGTGTGTGTGTGTATACACACAATCACACACACACACACACCACACAAGGGAATATTATTCAGCCTTAAAGGGAAAGAAATTCCACGTGCTACAACACGGATGAACCTTGAAGACATTATGCTAGTGAAATAAGCCAATCAAAAAGGGACAAATACCATATAATTCCATTCAAGTGAGGTGCTTAAAGCAGTCAAATAGGTAAAGATAGAAAATAGAAAGGTAGTCACCAGGGGCTGGGAGGAGAGGTGAATAGGGAGTTCAACAGACAGAAAATTTCAGTTCTGCAAGATAAAAAAAGTTTTGGAAATGAATGATGGTGACAGCTGTACAACAATGTCAATGTACAGCTGATCCTTGAACAACATGAATTTGAACTTCAAGGATCCACCTATACTTGAGTTTTATTTTTCCAACAAATATATACTGTAGTACTACACAAACCATAGCTGGTTGAATCCGAGGATGTGGAACAAGGGATACGCAATGCTGATTGTAAAGCTATAAGTGGACTGTAACTGGTGTCCTTAATCCCCAAATTACTCAAGGGTTACCGGTACATAAATGCCGCGGAACTACACTTTAACTAAGTCATGTCTGACTGTTTTGTGAGCCCATGAACTGTAGCCTTCCAGGCTCCTCTGTCCATAGGACTTCCCAGGCAAGAATACTGGAGGGGGTTGACATTTCCTTCTCGAGTATATTCTTGACCCAGGGATCGAATACGTGTCTCTTGCACTGGCAGGCAGATTCTTTACCACGGGGTCTCCAGGGAAGCCTCACTATATGCTAATTACATCCCACCTATTATTCCCTAATTACATCCCTCTAGGGGTAACTCTTTAAATTCTACAGGTTTTTTTTCATTCCACCTTAACCCACATCTGCACCTATGCCCACAGTGTGAACGCCAAGTCCAGCTCTAGGTGCACTGGGTTTAGAGTCACTGGGATCAAAATTCCGTTTGCTACCAGCATTACTGCTGGTGAGAATTTAAGAAAGATACATGGTTTTATATCAACAGGCAAAGAGAGTAACTGTATAGAATTAGCCATATTACTCTTTAAGACCATCTTCCACTATTTTATTTAGCTTACCACATGGTAATATCCTGACTAGGATTCTCTAACTCCTCAGACGGCTTCTGATAGCTCAATAGTAAAGAATCTACCTTCCAATGCAGGAGACACGGATTGGATCCCTGATCCAGGAAGAGCCCATGGAGAAGGAAAGAGTTATTCACTCCAGTACTCTTGCCTGGAAAATCTCATGAACAGAGGAGCCTGGTAGGCTACAGTCCATGAGGACGCAAAGGATCAGACATGACTTGGCAAATGAATAACAATAACAATTCATAAGAACAGAACAAGTGCGTGAGTTGTCAAGTGGGTGAGTTTTAGTATACAACATTACTAATAGCAGTTACAATATTTTTTTTAAAGTTGTTCTAGAAAAAAAAAAAACTATCATTTGATTTTTAATTAAGAACCAGGAATGATACTTCAAAGATTCATGAAGTTACATGACTTAAGGTTCCCTTACAGGATTTTCTCTTTTTTAACATTTAACAAATATATTGCTTAATGGATTATTATAACACAACCACACTTGTAACCATCACTGAACAAATAGAAATTTGTCATCTGTCTATGGCCATACCGCCCTGAATGTGCCCAATCTCATCTGACCTCAGAAGCTAATCAGGGTCCGACCTGGTTAGAACATGGATGGGAGATGTGTGTCATCTATCCCCCCAAACCTTTTTTTGTCCCATCCTGTTGAGCCTTTTTTCTCCCTCATAAGTAACCACAATTGTGACTAACAGTAATCCATCATCCTTACAGGACTTTTAAAACATTGGATTAAATATGATTTGAGTAGCAGAGCTGAGGCTAAGTGTGTGTATGTGAGGGGAGGAGATAAAATTAGTAAGGCAGATAAGACTCAGGCAGCCTTGATGTTATGCCAAATTCTTTCTCTAAGGTTGGGCAAATCACATAATCTCACTAAGCTTCATAAAGTTGATAGTAATACTGGTCTGTAAACCAGTAAGACATTTCTGATGGATATAAAAATATCATTTGGTATACAGTGCTTCCATTTACTCCTCTCTATAATGGGAGATATTACTGCCAGCTACAACTACATGAAAAGTGTTTAGAAGACTACGGAATATGTTTATGAGACCCTTAGAAATCCTTTGATTAAAGGCAATGGCCAAATTCACATCCCATGTGACTCTTAAGATATAAATTAAGAAATCTAAAATGATGTATTTTTCATTCTACATATGAGAATGAGCAAAGAAGGAATAAGAATCTCCTATCTCTTTTGCATTCTCCCTTTTATTCAAGTTTATGCTCTTTTGTGTTCAACATTCACAGAGGTCATATAATAATTCACTATCACTCCAATGCACATAAAAATATGGTTACCACGTGAAAGTAACTAATGATTAACCTTGCTATTCTTCACGATAAAACTGGCCCAAACCGTAACTAATTATTGGGCAACCTGTTTACGTGTCAAAAGCTTCTTTATCAAAAGATTGATAGAGAATTGGGCTTCCCCAAATAGCTCATAGGGTAAAGAATCCGCTGGCAATGGAGGAGACACAGTAGTCTCAAGTTTGATCCCTGCGTTGGGAAAATCTGGAGAAGAAAAATGGCAACCCACTCCAATATTCTTTCCTGAAAAATCCCATGGACAGAGGAGCCTGGAGGGGTATAGTCCAAAGGGTCACAAAGAGTCATACACGACTGAGAGACTAAGCACACAACCATGTCGATTTGTATCTAAGGCAGTCTCTTATGTGGATTTGTATCTTATCAGTTCTGGAAAAATCTAAGCCATAATCTCTCCAAATACTGGTTCTCCTTGATTCTACCTTTCTGGGATTCCCTCTAGAAGAAATCATAGATTTTCTATTCCATTTTTGATATCTCTAAACCTCTATTTCTTATCATTGATCTCTATGTTACTTTTCGGGCAATTTCTTCAGGTCAGTCTTCTAGTTTACAATTCTTTCTTTAATTGCATCTAATTTACTATTTAACCCAACCATTAGCATTTTTAAATGTTTATTTCTATCTATTTGTTTATGGCTACACTGGGTCTTCATTGATGCTCACGGACTTTCTCTAGTTGTGGCAGAGGGTTTCTCATTGCAGTGGCTTCTCTTGTTACAGAGCAAGTTAAAAAACAATTTGATGAGTAGTTTGAGGGGTAACTTAATTTTTATATATTTTAGAGTTAAACACATTCTAGGTTCATCTGTACCAGAAACCTGCAGTTCAGCACAGGGAGCTCAGCTTGATGCTCTACGGTGACGCCAAGTGGGTTGGAGGGGGGGCGGGTGGGAGGCCCAAGAGGGAGGTGAATATGCATACACAGAGCTGATGGACTTTGTTGTACAACAGGAACCAACGCAATATTGTAAAACAACTATGAAAGCGACAGTGGCTAGTCATGTCTGACTGTGACGCAATGGACTGTAGCCTGCCAGGCTCCTCCATTCATGGGATTTTCCAGGCAGAATATTGGAGTGGGCTGCCATTTCCTTCTCCAGGGGATCTTTCCAACCCAGGGATCGAACCTGGGTCTCCCACACTACAGGCAGACTAGAAAGAAGGGAATCATCTAATCCAATCAAGTCCATATAATCTAATGCTATAGACCTCAGCACTCAAAAAAAAAAAAAATTTTTAGGAATAACAGTTTTTGTTATCCTTGACCCAGACTTTAATACTTATTACATTTTGTCCCAGTTGCTTTACATTCTCTATATAAACAAACACAAATAAATACAAATACAATGCAAAATCCTTTTTATGATCTACTAAAAATGTTAGAGACCCTGTACACCTTTACCCAAAATTATTTGCATATTTTTCTAAGAACAAGAATATTATCTTACATAATCACAATACAATCATCAAAGTCAGGAAATTTCTTTGATTGAAATACAATTAATTTCAATAACTGAACAATAATTCAACAATTGAAATACATTAATTTCAGATATACAACAAAATGATTCAATGTATGTATATACTGTGAAATAATCATCATAGTAAGTCTAGTTAAAATCCATCACCACACACATTTATAATTTTTTTTCTTGTGATGAGAACTTTGAGGGCTACTCTCTTCAGTTAAGTCGCTCAGGCATGTCCAACTTGGCGACTCCATGGACTGAAGAACGCCAGGTTTCCCTGTCCATCACCAACCCCAACAGCTCCAGTTCAGTTCAGTTCAGTCGCTCAGTCGTGTCCAACTCTTTGCAACCCCATGGACTACAGCACACCAGGCCCCCCTATCTGTCACCAACTCACGGAGTTTATTCAAACTCATGCTCATTGATTCAGTGATACCATCCAACCATCTCATCATCTGTCATCCCCTTCTCCTCTCACCTTCAATCTTTCCCAGCATCAGGGTCTTTTCAAATGAGTCAGCTATTTGCATCAGGTGGCCAAAGTACTGGAATTTCAGCTTCAACATCAGTCCGTCCAGTGAATACCCAGGACTGATCTCCTTCAGGATGGACTGGTTGGATCTCCTTGCAGTCCAACAGACTCTCAAGAGTCTTCTCCAACACCACAGTTCAAATGCATCAATTCTTTGGCACTCAGCTTTCTTTATAGTCCAACTCTCACATCCATACATGACTACTGGAAAAACCATAGCTTTGACTAGACAGACCTTTGTTGGCAAAGTAATGTCTCTGCTTTTAAATATGCTGTCTAGGTTGTTCTTTTTTCCCAAGGAGTAAGTATCTTTTAATTTCTTGGCTGCAGTCACCATCTGCAGTGATTTTGGAGCCCAAAAACATAAAGTCTGTCACTGTTTCCACTGTTTTACCATCTATTTGCCAAAAAGTGATGGGACTGGATGCCATGATCTTAGTTTTCTGAATGGTGAGCTTTAAGCCAACTTTTTCACTCTCCTCTTTCACTTTCATCAAGAGGCTTTTTAGTTCTTCTTCACTTTCTGCCATAAGGGTGGTGTCATCTGCATATCTGAGGTTATTGATATTTCTCCCAGCAATCTTGATTCTAGCTTGTGCTTCATCCAGTCCAGCGTTTCTCATGATGGACTCTGCATATAAGTTAAACAAGCAGGGTGACAAGATACAGCCCTGATGTTCTCCTTTTCCTATCTGGAACCAGGCTGCTGTTCCATGTCCAGTTCTAACTGTTGCTTCCTGACCTGCATACAGATTTCTCAAGAGGCAGGTCAGGTGGTCTGGTATTACCATCTCTTTCAGAATTTTCCAGAGTTTACTGTGATCCACACAGTCAAAGGCTTAACTTTTTCACTCTCCTCTTTCACTTTCATCAAGAGGCTCTTTAGTTCTTCGCTTTCTGCCATAAGGATAGTGTCACCTGTATATCTGAGGTTATTGATAGTTCCCCCAGCAATCTTGATTCCAGCTTGTGGTTCATCCAGCCTGGCATTTTGCATGATGTCCTCTGCATATAAGTTAAATAAGCAGGGTGATAATATGCAGCTTTGACATACTCCTTTCCCAATCTGGAACCAGTCTGTTGTTTCATATCTAACTGTTGCTTCTTGACCTGCATATAGATTTCTCAGGAGGCAGGTAAGGTGGTCTGGTATTCCCATCTCTTGAAGAATTTTCCGCAGTCTGCTGTGATCCACACAGTCAAAGGCTTTGGCATAGTCAATAAAGCAGAAGTAGATGTTTTTCTGGAACTCTCTTGCTTTTTCGATGATCCAACGGATGCTAGCAATTTTATCTCTGGCTCCTCTGCCTTTTCTAAATTCAGCTTGAACATCTGGAAGTTCTCGGTTCACATGCTGTTGAAGCCTGGCTTGGAGAATTTCGAGCATTACTTTGCTAGCATGTGAGATAACTGCAACTGTGTGGTAGTTTGAACTTTCTTTGATATTGCCTTTCTTTGGGATTGGAATGAAAACTGGTCTTTTCCAATCCTGTGACCACTGCTGAGTTTTCCAAACTTGCTGGCATACTGAGTGCAACACTTTAACAGCATCATCTTTTAGGATTTGAAACAGCTCAACTGAAATTCCATTATCTCCACTAGCTTTGTTTGTAGTGATGTTTCCTAAGGCCCAATCGACTTCACATTCTAATGCCCACTTGACTACTCTCTTAGCAACTTTCAAACATACAATATAGTATTATTAACTACAGTAACCATACTGTACATTACATTCCCAGTACTTAATGTATTTCATAACTAGAAGTCTGTACCTTTTGACTACCTTCCTTCAATTCTTCCCTCCTCATCCCCCATTCTCTAGTAAACACAAGTCTTACCTCATTTTCCATGAGTTTGTTCTTTTTAAAGATTCCGAATGTAAGTGAGATTATATGGTGTTAACGTTTATCTTTTTGATATTTTATTTAGCATAAGGCCTCAAGATGCCATCCACATTGCAAGTGGCAGGATTTTCTTTTTTGTTATGGTTGAATAATATACATATACATATACACACATATAATACACACACACATATATACACACACCAGATTTTCTTTATCCATTCAACCACTGGTGGATACTTGGCTATTGTAAATAATGCTGTAATGAACATGAGGGTACATGTATCTTTCTGGGTTAGTGTTTTGATTTCCTTCAGATAAACACTCAGAAATGGAGTTGCTGGATCACACAGGAGTTCTATATTTTGAGGAAACTCCTTACTGCTTTCCATAGTGGCTGCACCAATTTAGATTCCCACTAGTAGTGCCCAGATTCCCCTTTCTCCACATTCTCACCAGCACTTGTTATCTCTTATCTTTTTGATAAGAGCCATTTTTATCTTAAGGTATGAGGTGATATCTCATTGTGGTTTTGCTTTGCATTTTGAATAGTGATGCTGAACACCTTTTCATGTACCTGCTGACCAGCTGTAGTCCTGGGTGTTCATTGGAGGGACTGATGTTGAAGCTGAAACTCCAATACTTTGGCTACCTAATGTGGAGAGGTGACTCATTTGAAAAGACCCTGATGCTGGGAAAGATTAAGGGCAGAAGGAGAAGGGGATGACAGAGGGTGAGATGGTTGGACGGCATCACCGCCACAATGGACATGGGTTTGGGTGGATTCTGGGAGTCGGTGATGGACAGGGAGGCCTGGTGTACTGCGGTTCATGGGGTCGGACACAACTAAGCGACTGAACTGAATTATGCAAATGTAAACACGGTTTGAAATTTGTCTTAATCATTCAATTAATATTTACTGAATAACTATACTAATCCATGATATCAATGAGTAACAATCTAAGTGTCACAGTTGGTAAAGTAGCAGAACCAAGATTCAAACCCTGGTTTGTCTTACTTCAAAGTCTTCAAATCCAAAAATAAAAAAAAATTAAGGTTTCAACCTAGACGGAGAAATAATGATGCCACTAATTTTATAATGTACACAGGAGAGAAGCAAAGTTGAAAGGGATGATGATTAGCCTAATGGAATCAGGAACAGCATTTATCCAATGCATTTGTTTTCCCAATTCTAAGATAGCATCTGCTTTATATGACCAAAGAGGAGACAGAGAAAACTATAGTAATTGAGACTGTAATTCAAGATGATTAATTTCTAAATCTTTAAGAAATATTTTGAGTAGTATTTGACATTAAAGAATACATATAGCATGATTAATTTATGAAGTATAATGTGAAAATAAACAACCATAAACTCACCACACAACTTAAGAACTAGACCATTACCAATATGGATGGGTACACCTATATGTGCTTTCTCTAATCCGTCTGCTTTCCCCAGAAACGCTACCATTAAACTAAATTTTGTATTTATCATTCCTCTGTTTTTCTTCCCTAAATAAACTTATTATAAACATACAGAATCCTCAACTATAGTTTTTTGCTTGTTCTTAAGCTTTATAAGGGCTTTCCCTTGTGGCTCAGCTGGTAAAGAATCCGACTGCAATGCGGGAGACCTGGGTTCGATCCCTGGGTTGGGAAGATCCCCTGAAGAAGCGACAGGCTACCCACTCTAGTATTCTGGCCTGGAGAAGTCCATGGACTGTATAGTCTATGGGGTCGTAAAGAGTCGGACACAACTGAGTGACTTTCACTTTCATGCTTTATAAAGGTAATCTGCTACGTGTAATTTTCTACAAATTGGCTCTTTCATCCGGTAAGTTTTTAAGATTCACCCATCCAGTCTATTGTTATGGGACACTACTATTATACTTATTTTACATTAATTTAGGCCATGCATATTCCAAAATTACTTGTTATATTTTTTTCTATGTCAAGGTTCAAATAAATTAGAAAGGAGATAGATCACACAGTCCCATGCTCAAAATGCCAAGTTCATATTAAAAAGTTATCATCTCAACATCACTTAAAAACCAGATCACTTTCACATGTAACTTCCCAAGATAACTTTTTGCACCATTATTTGTGACCCCACACTTAAACCATGTTGAAAACTAAGTTTCCTAACAATTATGGAGATCCTCTACTGAAGTACTTTTGCATTATATAACCATTAATTTCATCTTGAATCACTTTGCCAAAATTAACTCAGTGAAGCTGCTATATATCAACTTTATACATATACATATATAAGCTGCTACACAACTTTAAGGTCATGTATTTATTGTCAGAATATAATACTGCACACTCTCCTAAGATAACATGTATCAGTTAATATGTTAAGAAAACAGGTGTCCAAAAGGTCCACATTTAACAGTTTTTAGGGGTTCCCTACTATCTACTGCAGAACAGGAGCATATCTCAGGAAGTATCACTACTTATTATGTAAACACAAACCAGTTTCCACTGATTTCCTATTTGACAGGGAATTTGCAATGTTATCCTCATAGTTTTGTATAAGTGCTAACTGGGTTCTTTTTCTAGTGCAAGAGTATGGAGACAAATCTTTTTGCTTCATTCTGGGGAAAGGAAAACCTCTTTGATAATCCATAACTTCTAAAGGTGTAAGTGAAATGTATTTATTGCTACCTGTGTGTAGGATACCTTATTAGGTGCTAAGCTCTCTTATCTAGAAAGTAGAGATAACAGCAGCACCTACTGCCCAAGGTCTTTTTTAGGATTCAATAAAAAAATGTAGGTAGACAGTTAATCACAGTATCCAAATCATAACTACATATTCAACAAATGTAGATTATTTCTGTAAATCTTTCCACTTTCACATCAATTCTATTTGCTTCAGATGTTCCTCCTCCTACTTGTGTTACTTTGCATTTGGCAAATACATGGGGAAACAATGGAAACAGTGACAGATTTTATCTTCTTGGGCTCCAAAACCACTGCAGATGATGACTGCAGCCATGAAATTAAAAGATGCTTGCTCCTTGGAAGAAAAGCTATGACAAACGTGAAGGGAAGTGAAGCAAAGTGAAAGTCGCTCAGTCATCTCCGACTTTTTGCGACTCCATGGATTGCATAGTCCATGGGATTCTCCAGGCCAGAATACTGGAGTCGGTAGCCTTTCCCTTTTCCAGGGGATCTTCCCAACACAGGGATTGAACCCAGGTCTTGGGCATTGCAGGTGGATTCTTTACCAGCTGAGCCAAAAGGGAAGCCCAAGAATAGTAGAGTGAAAGGCTTATTGCTTCTCCAGCAGATCTTCCCAACCCAGGATCAGAAAAGGGGTTTTCTGCATCACAGGCGGATTCTTTACCAACTGAGCTATGAGAGAAGCCCTGACAAACCTAGACAGCATATTAAAAAGCAGAGACATTTCTTTACCTACAAAGGTCCGTCTAGTCAAAGCTATGCTTTTTCCAGTAGTCATATATGGATGTGAGAGTTGGACTATAAAGAAAGCTGAGTGCTGAAGAGGTGATGCTTTTGAACTGTGGTGTTGGAGAAGACTCTTGAGAGTCCCTTGGACTGCAAGGAGATCCAACCAGTCCATCCTAAAGGAGATCAGTCCTGAATATTGATTGGAAGGACTGATGCTGAAGCTGAAGCTCCAAGTCTTGGGTCACCTGACCCGAGAACAGACTCACTGGAAAGGACCCTGATGCTGGGAAAGACTGAAGGCAGGAGGAGAAGAGGAGGACAGAGGATGAGATGGTTGGATGGCATCACCAATGCGATGGACATGAATCTGAGCAAGCTCTGGGAGTTGGTGATAGACAGGGAAGCCTGGCGAGCTATAGTTCATGGGGCTGGAAAGAGTTGGACACGACTGTGTGACGGAACTGAACTGAAAATAATGGAGTTAAGTTACTCTAGAAGTGCACAGGAGGAGGGTACCTAATTCAGCCTGGGGATAAGAGGCAGCCAGAGAACTTCATCTGAACATATCATCTCCGCACTGATCATAGCAAACACCCTCTTCCAACAACACAAGAGAAGACACTACACATGGACATCATCAGATGGTCAATACCGAAATCAGGCTGATTATACTCTTTGCACCCAAAGAAGGAGAAGCTCTATACAGTCAGTAAAAACAAGACCGGGAACTGATTGTGGCTCAGATCATGAACTCCTTATTGCCAAATTCAGACTTAAATTGAAGAAAGTAGGGAAAACCACTAGACCATTCAGGTATGACCTAAATCAAATCCCTTACGATTATACAGTGAAAGTGGGAAATAGATTTAAGGGACTAGATCTGATGGACATAGTGCCTGAAGAACTATGGACAGAGGTTTGTGACACTGTACAGGAGACAGCAATCAACACCATCCCCAAGAAAAAGAAATGCAAAAAAGCAAAATGGCTCTCTGAGGACGCCTTACAAAAAGCTGTGAAAAGAAGAGAAGCAAAAAACAAAGGAGAAAAGGAAAGCTATACCCATTTGCACGCAGAGTTCCAAAGAATAGCAAGAAGAGATAAGAAAGCCTTCCTCAGCTATCAATGCAAAGAAATAGAGGAAAACAACAGAATCGGAAAGACTAGAGATCTCTTCAAAAAAATGAGAGATACCAAGGGAACATTTCATGCAAAGAGGGGCACAATAAAGGACAGAAATGGTATGGACCGAACAGAAGCAGGAGATATTAAAAACAGGTGGCAAGAATACAGAGAAGAACTGTACAGAAAAGGTCTTCATAATCCAGATGATCAGGATGGTGTGATCACTCACCTAGAGCCAGACATCCTGGAATGTGAAGTCAAGTCTGAGAAAGCATCACTACGAACAAAGCAAGTGGAGGTGATGGAATTCCAGTTGAGCTATTTCAAATCCTAAAAGATGATGCTGTGAAAGTGTTGCACTCAATATGCCAGCAAATGTGGAACTCAGCAGGGGCCACAGGACTGGAAAAGGTCAGTGTTCATTCCAATCTCAAAGAATGTTCAAACAACCACACAACTGCACTCATCTCACATGCTAGTAAAGTAATGCTCAAAATTCTCCAAGCCAGGCTTCAATAATACATGAACCGTGAACTTCCAGATGTTCAAACTGGATTTAGAAAAGGCAGAGGAACCAGAGATCAAACTGCCAACATCTGCTGGATCATGCTGAAAAAGCAACAGAGTTCCAGAAAAACATCTATTTCTGCTTTATTGACTATGCCAAAGCCTTTGACTGTGTGGATCACAACAAACTCTGGAAAATTCTGAAAGACATGGTAATACCAGACCACCTGACCTGCCTCTTGAGAAATCTGTATGCAGGACAGGAAACAAGTCAGAACTGGCCATGGAACAACAGACTGGTTCCAAATCAGGAAAGGAGTACATCAAGGCTGTATACTGTCATCCTGCTTATTTAACTTATATGGAGAATACATCATGAGAAACGCTGGGCTGGATGAAGCACAAGCTGCAATCAAGATTGCCAGGAGAAATGTCAATAATCTCAGATATGCAGATGACACCACCCTTATGGCAGAAAGTGGAGAAGAACTAAAAAGCCTCCTGATGAAAGTGAAAGAGGAGAGTGAAAAAGTTGGCTTAAAGCTCAACATTCAGAAAATTAAGATCATGGCATCCGGTCCCATCACTTCATGGCAAATAGATGGTAAAACAGTGGAAATAGTGACAGACTTTATTTTGGGGGGATCCAAAATCACTGCAGATGGTGACTGCAGCCAAGAAATTAAAAGATGCTTACTTCTTGGAAGAAAAGTTATGACCAACCTAGACAGCATATTAAAAAAGCAGAGACGTTACTTTGCCAACAAAGGTCCATCTAGTGAAAGCAATGGTTTTTCCAGTAGTCATGTATGGATGTGAGAGTTGGACTATAAAGAAAGCCGAGCGCGGAAGAACTGATGCTTTTGAACTGTGGTGTTGGAGAAGACTCTTGAGAGTCCCTTGGACTGCAAGGAGATCCAACCAGTCCATCCTAAAGGAGATCAGTCCTGGGTGTTCATTCGAAGGAGTGATGTTGAGGCTGACACTCCAATATCTTGGCTACCTGATGCAAAGAGCTGACTCATAAGGCGGGAGGAGAAGCAGACGACAGAGGATGAGATGGTTGGATGGCATCACCGACTGAATAAACATGAATTTGGGTAAACTCTGGGAGTTGGTGATGGACAGGGAAGCCTGGCGTGCTGCAGTCCCCGGGGCCGCAGAGTCGGAAACGACTGAGCAACTGAACTGAACTGATATATTATCTCCACTCCTACCCCAAAGAAAAAGTTCTTTACTGAGCTTTGAACAACAACAAAAAAAGTCTCTACAGGGCAATGATAAGCAAGAAAACTAAAGCCTGAGGTTAAATGATTCGCTCAACGCTGGTCAGCTCTTCAGAACTTGGCTACGGGTCCTCTTTTGAAAGATGGAATTTAGTTCTCTTGGGACCCCGGTTCATGAGCTCTGCAAGTTCATAGGAACCACACTAATCTAGACATTAAGGGGCTTTATCAAATTATATGGCGTTTTGCAATGTACGCTGTCCTGTTCTCGGTATGTTAAACATATTTGAAATTATTTCAAGCAATACATCACTAAATATAGCCCATAGCCTATAAAATCTGTCAAAAGCCTTGGAGAATCAGAATTAAAGTGAAGAAATACTACCAGATAAGTAAAACTGAAAGGAAGAGAAGCAGAGTTGGGTTGGGGCACCAAGCACCAGTAACAGTCGGAGAAAGAGAAAAATTTACTCTCTGAAAAAGACAACGGAAAAGGTTACTGGGCCACAAAATATCTACTCGTCTCGCTCACAGAGGTACCCAAACACAGCAACACCCGAAGGAACAGATACTTACGGCATTTTGACTTTCAGGAACGCACCTCCGTCGCCGGATAAAATCACTAAACAACTCTCGTAAACAGAGAACCTTCCAAGAGAAACTCTGAAGCCTGAAAACCGCGGGCGAATGGTCACTCGACGCTGTGCTACACTCAAAGCAGCCCGCCGGAAACATTCCTCCAGCGACAAGGGATCCCAAGGTATGCCAGTAAGAGGGGAGGAGAGTCAACACGTAGACAGCACTCAGCCCCTGCCAGGGCAACGCACGGCCCTCTTTCAGGATTCTGACAAGAAGGCCCCCAGGAAAAAGAGACAGAGCCATCTCTGTTCACTCTGGAATAAGTATCCGCAGATTTCTAGCCGGACCATTTAGGGAGGTGCTCCGTATCTTGTTTCCGGTGGCGGGGAGGTGCAGTTTCCATGGTAATTAAAAGAAGGCCGAGGACTGTCCTGCTGCAGTGAGAGGATTGCGGAGGCTTTGAGGAGAATTGGCTACGCTCGCTCGTTTGTGACCTGCAGTTAGGTAGCAAGCAACTCGCTGTCTCTCTCTTTGCCCGCTCCGTCCCTCACTGTTCGGCTTCCTTTTCTCCACCCGCATCTTTTACTTCTTTGTCATACGTAGCCTTGCTCCATGTCTGTACTTAAAATGTACATATAAATGTGATTTTATTCCCAGAGTAATAAAAAAAAAGAGAGATGTTGCCCGAGAGCAGCCCTGAACGTATTTTACAGTGTAGGGACGGTGGCTACATGACCCTCTGTTTTCACTTAGCCTTTTAGAAGCCTTAGGCGCTTGTTAACAGTTAATTTTTCTTGCTATTGTGTGGCTGGTTATTTATGGAGCATTTGCTGCAATGTACTCTCTAGGCCCCCTGTCTTGGTCTCCGGCTGAAGTTTTAAATGCAGGAGGTTTCCAAGCCTGAGGGGCTGAATTATATATTTAATTATGCTTCAGTTTAGTCTCATGTTACGGGAGGTTAGGGGGTGGGGAAGAATTCTAGAACATTTTTGCCGTGGAATTTCTATTTGAGAGGGTCTGTTTATTTGGAAAGAACAGTTGAGGACAATCTAAAAACACACACACACACAAAACCTTAAATTTCTAAGTTGCTGGCTTCAAAATGAACGTTCATTCTTCTTTCCTTATTGGAACAGATTTCTTTCACATTTGTGAAGATACGGGTGTACGCATATGTGTTTAAAAACTGTGATGCTTAATTATAGTGACACCAATTTGCAGTAACCAGACTGTGACACCACATCCCTGTGGGGTCCTTCTAAATCTGGTGTAAGATGAAAGTGTCAGGCAGGCAGTCTGTAGGGTACTTCATCCATGATAAGCGATTATTATCTTTCTTTCCCAAGTGTAAAAGACCTATATAATTCAAGAAGGTGTTAGTGATTTAGGCCTCCTGAGTAAGAATCCAATGAGTCCTGAAGGGGACCCTACCTGTGTCGTCTTATTGTTGAGCTAGAAATATTCAATTTATTAGGTTGAAAAGTATTTTTAGAAGTCAAAGCTGGGTAAAATAATGTTGGAAGCTGTTAGACCGCCAGCACAATTTACTGTCTTATAGTAACTGTTGCACAAGAAACCTTTTATCACATTAAAAAAGAAGAAACTGTTATCGAAATTTATATGCTTTTGCTACTTACTCTTAGCTGGGTGAGATCTCTCTCAATTTTCCTATCTGTAACAGGTTCAGAAAGTACCTCACCACTGTAGTAGGTATATATCAAGATGTATGACAGTTCTTTAAACTCTTATGAGCAGAGGTGCTGTATAAACCCCCAAATTATTGTTGTTATTAACATTATTATTGATGGTAATAGAATACAGTAAAACCACAGGATAATGCTATACATGGGATTTTAAAAATTCAGTCATTTAAAATGTGGGGCTGCAGTATTGAGATGTTAGTGAAATGACGTGGTTGATGCTGCCATGGAGATGAATGCCAACTGCCAATCACATTATATTCAAATTATCATTATGGTGGAGTTTCACTCTATAGTTTATTTAGCATCTATTCAAATGTGTTAGTTTAATTAATCCTCATCACAGTCCTATGAAGAGTCTCAACTGACTGTCCTCTAATTTTGAGAGAATAAATGCGTGCTTTTCCTTTGCCCTATGAGTCTTTTTTTGTATTTATGTTGCATCTTTGTTTTAGCTTTGTTCTTTGGGTTCTCATATATATATATTATATATATATATAATATATTTAGAAATCAACTGCCAAAAACTTATTCTAGTTTTACATGATAGTATAACCATATGCATATTATAATGTACATCATTTTTCCACATATAAAAACCTTCGTGTCTTTATTCCCCACCCCCACTGCCACCATTTGAAAGGCAAAGTGACATTTTCATTTTAGGACTAACAGTGACTAAAACAAAATTTTAAATTATTTTTTAATAGAATGGCCATCAGTCCAGGAAGTGATTCGGCTTTCTCGGGTCAGAAACCAACGCGTTCAGAGAGTCCTCGATCAAAGAAATTTCTGCTAACTGAAGAAGAGATATTTTATATGAATTGTAGAGCTGCCTACTTAACTGTTTTCAAAAGCAGTTTAGATAACATTATTTCTAAAGATCAACTTTACTTAGGTAATTTTTTTTACCAAGTTTTCCTTATTTGCTGAAAGTTAATAGATCAGAAAGACTCCGATTAGAATTACATTGTTGAATCATTCCAGTTACTTAATTAAGCTTGAGCGGTAGAACTACATTATGCTATTGTTCCATTCTAATTTTATTTATTATTTATTTTTGGCTGTGCTGGGTCTTCCTTGCTCTGCACGGGCTTTCTCTAGTGATGAGACGGAGCTACTCTCCAGTTGGAGTGCATGGACTTCTCATTGCAGTGGCTTCTCTTGTTGCAGAGCATGGGCCGTAGGGTGCAGGACTTCAGTGATTGTGGTTCCTGGGTTCTGGAGCACAGGCTCAATAGTTGTGGCACATAGGTTCAGTTGCCAGCTAGCATGTGGGATCTTCCTGGAACAGGAATTGAACCCATGTTTCCTGTATTGGCAGGCAAATTCTTTACCACTGAGCCACCAAGGAAGCCCATATTATGTCATTTTATATAGCTACCTAATCCAGGTTTGATGGTTGGTTGTACCTACCAGGCTCTTGTGTCCATGGAATTTTCCAAGCAAGAATACTGGAGTGGGTTGCCATTTCTTTTTCCAGGGGACCTTCCTGACCCAGGGATTGAGCCAGGTCTCCCGCATTGCAGGCAGACGCTTTGCCATCTGAGCCACAAGGAAAGCCCTCACATAATCCAGGAGCTTCAAAATAAAACTTACAATGTTTGTATGGATTCGGTTCAGTTCAGTTCAGTGGCTCAGTCGTGTCCAACTCTTTGCAACCCCATGAACTGTAGCACGCCAGGCTTCCCTGTCCATCACCAACTCCCGGAGCTTTCTCAAACCCATGTCCATCAAGTCAGTGATGTCATCCAACCATCTCATCCTCTGTCTTTTCCAGTGAGTCAGTTCTTTGCATCAGGTGGCCAAAGTATTAGAGTTTCAGCCTCAACATCAGTCCTTCCAATGAATATTCAGGACTGATTTCCTTTAGGATTGACTGGTATGATCTCGCAGTCCAATGGACTCTGAAGAGTCTTCTCCAACACAACAGTTCAAAAGCATCTGCTCTTTGGTGCTCAGCTTTCTTTATAGTCCAACTCTCACATCCATACATGACTACTGGAAAAACCATAGCTTTGACTAGATAGACCTTTGTTGACAAAGTAACATCTCTGCTTTTTAATATGATGTCTAGGTTTGTCAAAGCTTTTATCCCAACCAGCAAGTATCTGTTAATTTCTTGGCTGCAGTCACCATCTGCAGTGATTTTGGAGCCACAAAAAATAAAGTCTGTCACTGTTTCCATTGTTTCCCCATCTATTTGCCATGAGGTGATGGGACCGTATGCCATGATCTTAGTTTTCTTTTTTTAAAGCTTCCACCAATTATTTGGTTTAAAATGTTTTTTAAATTCTTACATTGGCATTTTAAGATTATGATAATAGATTAAAATGCTTTTGACAACTGAATCATTAGTCTAAATTTGACCTACACTGGAGAAAATGTAAAGGTTATATATGTATTTATATATATGTACACATATATCCACATGGGTGTGTATTGAATGATTACAAAAGGGCAGTATTAAAAAATAAGTGAAATTTTAAAAAAAAAGAATTTGGAGTTTTGTTCTGTTTTTTAGGGATGAGGGTTTCAGAGAGTTGGTCTTTTGTTTTTACTTCTTTTCGTTATAAGATAAGGTAAGGTAAGGTAAAGTCGCTCAGTCGTGTCCGACTCTTTGCGACCCCGTGGACTGTAACCTACTAGGCTTCTCCTTCCATGGGATTCTCCAGGCAAGAATACTGGAGTGGGTTGCCATTTCCTTCTCCAGGGGATCTTCCCGACCCAGGGATCGAACCTGGGTCTCCTGCATTGGAGGCAGACGCTTTAACCTCCGTATTTAATTGTTAATTTTTAAATTAAAGTATGTTTGAATTACAATGTTAATTACTGCTGTACAACAAAATGACTCAATTATACAGATATCTATATCTCGAAGAAGGCAATGGCACCCCACCCTAGTACTCTTGCCTGGAAAATCCCATGGACAGAGGAGCCTGGAAGGCTGCAGTCCATGGGGTAGCTGAGGGTCGGACACGACTGAGCAACTTCAGTTTCACTTTTCACTTTCATGCATTGGAGAAGGAAATGGCAACCCACTCCAGTGTTCTTGCCTGGAGAATCCCAGGGACGGGGGAGCCTGGTGGGCTGCCATCTATGGGGTCGCACAGAGTTGGACACAATTGAAGTGACTTGGCATTAGCATATCTATATCTATTTATCTATATATATATACATTCTTTTTTCATATTCTTTTCCATTATGGTTTATAACAGGATACTGAATATAGTTCCCTATGTTATACAGTAGGACTTTGTTGTTTATCATTGTATATATACCAGTTTGCATTTACTAGTCTCAGACTCCAAATCCAACCCCTCCCACCCTGTGATCCTGTTTCTATTTTATAGTTAGGTTCAGTTGTATTTTAGATTCTACATATAAGTGATATTATATGGTATTTGTCTTTCTCTTTCTGACTGACTTCTCTTAGTATGATAATCTCTAATTGCATCGATGTTGCTGCGAATGGCACTATTTTGTTCTTTTTTATGGCTGAGTAGTATTCCATTGTATTTATGTATCACGTCTTTTTTATCTATTCATCTGTCTATGGACATTTAGGTTGTTTCTGTATCTTCGCTATTGTGAATAGTGGTGTTGTGAACATAGGGGTGCATGTACCATTTTGAATTATAGTTTTGTCTGACTATATGCCCAGAAGTGGGCTTGCTGAGTCATATGGTAATTCTGTTTTTAGGTTTCTGAGGAACCTCCTAACTGTTTTACATGGTGGCTATACCAATGTTACATTCCCACCAACTGTGTAGGAGGGTTCCCTATTCTCCACACCATCTCAGCATTTGTTATTTGTAAATTTTCTAATGATGGCCATTCTGACCAGTGTGAGGTGGTACCTCATTGTAGTTTTGATTTGCAGATCACTAATAACTGGCAATTCTGAGGATCTTTTCTTGTGCCTGTTGGCCATCTATATGTCTTTGGAGAAATGTCTCTCTAGATCTTCTGCTCATTTTTCAATTGGGTTGTTTGTTTTTTGTTATTGTTGTTGAGTTCTATGAGCTATTTGTATAATTTGGAAATTAAGCCCTTATCAGTCATGTTGTTTGCCAATATTTTCTCCCATTCTGTAGGTTACTTTTTCATTTTGTTTGTGGTTTCCTTTGCTGTGAAAAAGATTGTAACTTTAAGTCCCATTTGTTTATTTTTGTTTTTATTTCTATTGCCTTGGGAGACTGACCTAAGAAAACATTGGTATGATTTATGTCAGAGAATGTTTTGTCTATGTTCTCTTGTAGGAGAGTCATGTCTTATGTTTGAGTCTTTAAGCTATTTTGAGTTTATTTTTGTGTATAATGCAAGGGTATATTCTAACTTCATTGATTTACATGCAGTTATCCAGTTTTCCCAAAACCACTTGCTGAAGGGACTGTCTTTTTCACATTGTATAGTCTTGCTTCCTTTGTTGAAGATTCACTGACAGTAGGTGTGTGGGTTTATTTCTGGGCTGTCTATTCTGTTTGATTGGCCCATAGTCTGTATTTGTACCAGTACCACATTGTTTTGACTACTATAATTTTGTAGTATTTTCTCAACTCTGGGATGGTTGTGCTTCCTGCTTTGTTCTTTTTCTTCAGGATTGCTTTGGCAATGCTGGGTCTTTTATGGTTCCATATGAATTTTTGGATTATTTGTTCTAGTTCTGTGAAAACTGTCATGAGTAATTTGATAGGGATTGCATTGAATCTGTAGATTGCTTTGGGTAGTATGGCCATTTTAACAGTATTCTTCCAGTCCCAGAGCATGGGATATCTTTCCATTTCTTTAAATCATCTTCAGTTTCCTTTATTAATGTTTTATAGTTTTTAGCATATGTGTTTTTCACTTCCTTGGTGAGGCTTATTCCTAAGTATTTTATTTTGGGGGTTGTGATTTTAAAAGGTATTGTTTTTTTCATTCCCTTTCTGATATTTCATCATTGATGTACAGAAAGCAACCAATTTCTGTATGTTAATCTTGTATCCCGCTACCTTGCTGAATTCATTTATCAGTTCTTGTAGTTTTTGTATGATGTCTTTAGGATTGTCTGTATATAGTATCATATCATTGGCATGTAATGACAGTTTTACCTCTTCTCTTATAACTTGGCTACCTTTTGTTTCTTTTTCTTGTTTGATTGCTGTGGCTAGGACTTCCAATACTATGTTGAAGAGAAATGGTGAGAGTGGACATCCTTGTTGTGTTCCAGATTTTAGCAGAAAGGCTTTCAACTTTTTACCATTGAGTATTATATGAACTGTGGGTTTGTCATAAATAGCATGTACTATTTTGAGATATGTCCCCTCTATACCCACTTTGGTAAGAGTTTTTATCATGAAGGAATGTTGAATTTTTTCAAATACTTTTTCTACATCTACTGAGATTGCCGGGGGCCAGCGTGAGGAACTCTGCCCATGGCAAAGGTCATGAGGAAGGAGGCTTGGCATACGCAAAGGCGTGATCAAGCCTCAGGAAACCCCCTGTTCCCGAGCATCTACCCCAAAACCAGAGTCTGTTTTATGCTCTCACCTACACCTCTGACTTTACGGGGGGCTCTCCCTGATAACCATTTCTCTCAGAGAAGGAGTTAACTTGCAGCTCCAAGTCAATAAAAATTCCTGGGCGTGACAAGAGTGTTTCAGCTTATGGACTCCTCTGAAGGTTATCTAGCCCACCTGTATAGGTTCGTCTGGCCACATGTGATTGTTTACAGCCTCCCAATCTGAGAGGCATGAGATGTTTTAGACTTACTAAAGGCAAATTCTTTTGGGGAGTTAGAAATTATTAGTATAGTGTGTTGGTTAGGAATTATATTGGTGAAGGGTTTTTCATTTGTTGTGTCAATAATTGCTGCTAATTCCCTGCCCTGGGTGGGACAAGGGTGTCTCAGGTCAAACCTCTCTGCTGACAGACTAGCTTGTGTGACAGGATTATCCATACTCCTGCCACTATGCACATGATTGTTTACTACCTATCAACCATAAACAGCACAGAGAGTTTTGGAGTATTTTGAGAGTCTTAATTAGCATAGGGCTTTTCTCATTGTTGAGTCAATGATTGCCGCCAGGCCTCCATATCCTTAGGCACCTGGGAATATATTAATCAATGTATTTGGAATATAGAAAAGGAAATATAGTAATTTTTGATGTTAGCAATACTAGACTTTTTGAGTTAATGAATTTTCTCTTTTGTAATAGATCACTACTTTGTTATAAATCACTATGTCCTTGCTATGTAAAAATGTAACTTTATCACTATCTTAAGACTAAATAGATCTTAAGGGGAACATTGGTGAAAGGATTTTCATTTGTTGGGCTGATGTTTGCTGCTAAATCTCCATGTTCCCTGCCCTTATAAGGAATATAACTAACATATAGGAGAAATAAGTATTAACCTTTAAGCATATAGGGGAAATAAGTATTAACCTTTAAGATTAATCATGTTAACCTTGGGTTAAATAAATTCCTTTCTTGATTGTAACTCACTACACCCTCGCCCTATAGGAATGTAACTTTATTTGGAGGGTGGTGTCTGGTTTAAGAAAAAACACCCTTGGAAAAAATAAGTTTTTGGTTATCAGAAAGGATCATAGAATCCCTAAGACCTTCTTATGTGAAGCACCTGATTTTGATAAAGGTCAGGACTGCTGACCCCCGCGTGACTCTGTATTCATCCCTATGTGTAACAAAAGGTATATAAGCAAACCCAAAAATAAAGAAATCGGATCAGTTTCCGGAAAGACTGATTCCCCCATGTCGTTTCTTTCTTGCTTCCTGTTTTTCTGGCTGAATTCCCATCTGGAGCATGGATGCTATTCCACGTAGACCAAGTTATTCAGCCTCTTTTTCTCCACTAATCTTCCTACTACACTATCCGTTGCTAATCTGTCTATATATCTGTAATTAAATATGTATTTTTCCAAGGATGCCGACGCCGTCCCCACCTTCAAATTCCCTGGACCTACCGGGGCTGGACCCCGGCAGAGATGATCACGTGGTTTTTGACTTTTGTTTATGTGATGTATCAGAAACAAACTTGACTGATTTGCGTGTGTTGAACCATCCTTGTGAACTTGGAATGAATCCTGGTTGGTCACGGTGTATGATCTTTCTCATATGTTGTTGGATTTGGTGTACTAATATTCTGTTGAGAATTTTTGAATCTGTACTCATCAGAGATTTTGGCCTGTAGTCTTCTTTTTTGGTGATGTCTTTGTCTGGTTTTGGTAGCAGAGTGATGGTGGCTTCATCAAATGTCCTTGGGAGTGTTCCCCCCTCTTTAACTTTTTCAAAGAGTTTGAGAAGGGTCAGTATAAGTTCTTGTGTGTATGTTTGGTAGAATTCGCCTGTAAAGTCATCTGGTCTTATAGACTTTTGTTTGTGGGGACTTTTTTAAGTTACAAAGTGAAAGTGAAAGTTGCTCAGTCCTGTCCAACTCTTTGCGACCCCACAGACTATACAGTCCATGGAATTCTCCAGGCCAGAATACTGGAATGGGTAGCCTTTTCCTTCTCCAGGGGATCTTTTCAACCCAGGGATCAAACCCAGGTCTCCCGCATTGCAGGCAGATTCTTTACCAGCTGACCCACAAGGAAAGCCCCCTTTAAATTAAAAAATCTATTTCAATTCTAGTGATCCATCTTTTCAAATTGTTCAAATTATATGTTTCTTCTTAAAAAAAAAATCTATTTCTTTGTGGTTCAATTTTGGTGGCTTTTTGTTTAATGTACAGGTTTCTAGGACAAGAAACTTGTCCATTTCTCTTTGGTTGTCAAATTTGTTTTCATATGATTATTCCCTTATGGTGAGGTATCAGTTGTTATGTCTCTTTTTTTTCATTTCTTATTTTATTTATTAGTATTCTCTCTCCTTCTTGGTGAACCTGGCCAGAGGTTTGTCAATCTTGTTTATCCATTCAAAGAACCAGATTTTGTTTTGTTTTCTTTTCTTTTCTTTTACTTTTTCTATTTTTTTTAATCTCTATTTTATTTCCTTTCTGATCTCTATTACTTTCTTCTTTTTGCTGACTTTAGATATTATTTGTTCTTCTTTCTCTAATTCTTTTAAGTGATAGGTTATTTATTTGAGACTTTTCTTGTTTTGTGAGGAAGGTCATATTGCTTCCCTCATATGAATTTCCCTCTAATAACTGCTTTTTTTAAAAAAGTTATTGATTTTTTAATTGAAGGGTAATTGCTTTACAGATTTTTGTTGTTTTCTGTCGAACCTCAACATGAATCAGCCATAGGTATACATATATCTCCTCCCTTTTGAACCTCCCTCCCATCTCCTTCCCCATCCCCCCCACCCAGGTTGATACAGAGCCCCTTTTTGAGTTTCCTGAGCCATACAGAAAATTCCAGTTGGCTATCTATTTTACATATGGTAATATAAGTTTCTGTGTTACTCTTTCCATACATCTCACCCTCCCCTCCCCCCTCCCCATGTCCATAAGTCTTTTCTCTATGTCTGTTTCTTCATTGCTGCCCTGTAAATAAATTCTTCAGTACCATTTTTCTAGATTCCATATATATGCATTAGAATACAATATTTATCTTTCTTTCTGAGTTACTTCACTCTATATAATAGGTTCTAGGTTTGTCCACCTCATTAGAACTGACTCAGATGTGTTCCTTTTTATGGCTGAGTAATATTCCATTGGGTATATGTATCACAACTTCTTTATCCATTAATCTGTTGATGGACATCTAGGTTGCTTCCATGTTCTAGCTATTGTAAATAGTGCTGCAATGAACAATGGGATACATGTGTCTTTTTCAGCTTTGGTTTCCTCAGGGTATATGCCTAGGAGTGGGATTGCTCAGTCATGTGGTGGTTTTATTCCTAGCTTTTTAAGGAATCTCCATACCGTCTTTCATAGTGGCTGTATCAATTTACATTCCCACCAACAGTGCAACAGGTCTTTTCTCCACACCCTCCCCAGCATTTATTGTTTGTAAACTTTTTGATGGGGGCCATTCTGACTGGTGTGAGGTGATACCTCATTGTAGTTTTGATTTGCATTTCTCTAATAATGGGAGATGTTGAGCATCTTTTCATGTGTTTGTTAACCATCTCTATGTCGTCTTTGGAGAAATGTCTGTTTAGGTCTTTTCCCCACTTTTTGATTGGGTTGTTTGTTTTTCTGGTGTTAAGTTGTATGAGCTACTTGTATATTTTGGAAATTAATCCTTTGTCAGTTGTTTCATTTGCAATTATTTTCTCCCATTCTGAGGGTTGTCTTTTCACCTTGCTTATAGTTTCCTTTGCTGTGCAAAAGCTTTTAAGTTTAATCAGGTCCCACTTGTTTACTTTTGCTTTTATTTCCATTACTCTAGGATGTGTGTCATAGAGGATCTTGCTTTGACTTATGTCATCGAGTGTTCTGCCTATGTTTCCTCTAAGAGTTTTATAGTTTCTTGTTTTACATTTAGGTCTTTAATCCACTTGAGTTTATCTTTGTGTATGGCGTTAGGAAGTGTTCTAATTTCATTCTTTTACATGTAGCTATCCAGTTTTCCCAGCACTATTTATTGAAGAGGCTGTCTTTGCCCCATTATATATTCTAGCCTCCTTTGTCAAAAATAAGGCACCCGTAGGTGCATGGGTTTATTTCTGGGCTTTCTATCTTGTTCCATTGGTCTATATTTCTGCTTTTCTGCAAGTACCATACTGTCTTGACAACTGTATCTTTGTAGTGTAATCTGAAGTCAGGAAGGTTGATTCCTCCAGCTCCATTCTTCTTTCTCAAGACTGCTTTGGCTACTCGGGGTCTTTTTTGTTTCCATATGAATTGTGAAATTTTTTGTTCTAGTTCTGTGAAAAATGCCATTGGTAATTTGATAGGGATTGCACTGAATCTGTAGATTGCATTTGGTAGTAAAGTCATTTTCACAGTATTGATTCTTCCTACCCAGAAACATGGAATATCTCTACATCTGTTTATGTCATCTTTGTTTTCTTTCATTAGTGTGTTATAATTTTCTGTGTACAATTCTCTTGTCTCCTTAGGTAAGTTTATTCCTAGATATTTTATTCTTTTTGTTGCAATGGTGGATGGGATTGATTCCTTATTTCTCTTTCTGATTTTTCATTGTTAGCATATAGAAATGCAAGTGATATCTGTGAGTTGATTTTATATCTTGCAACTTTGCTAAATTCACTGATTAGCTCTAGTAATTTTCTGATACTGTCTTTAGGGTTTTCTATGTACAGTATCATGTCATCTGCAAACAGTGAGAGCTTTACTACTTCTTTTCCGATCTGGATTCCTTTTATTTCTTTTTCTTCTCTGATTGTGGTAGCTAGGACTTACAGAACTATGTTGAATAATAGTGGTGAAAGTGGACACCCTTGTCTTGTTCCTGATCTTAGGGGGAATGCTTTCAGTTTTTTACCATTGAGAATAATGTTTGCTGTAGCTTATCATATATGGCCTTTACTGTGTTGAGGTGGGTTCCTTCTATGCCCATTTTTTGAAGAGTTTTAATTATAAATGGGTGCTGAATTTTGTCAAAGGCTTTTTCTGCATTTATTGAGATTATCATATGTTTTTTATCTTTCAGTTTGTTAATATGGTGTATCACATTGATTGATTTGTGTATATTGAAGAATCCTTGCGTCCCTGGAATAAACCCAACTTGATCATGGTGTACGAGCTTTTTCATGTGTTGCTGAATTCTGTTTGCTAAAATTTTGTTGAGGATTTTTGCATCTATGTTCGTCAGTGATGTTGGCCTGTAGTTTTCTTTCTGTGTGTTGTCTTTGTCTGGTTTTGGTATCAGGGTGAAGGTGGCCTCGTAGAATGAGTTTGAAAGTGTTCCTTCCTCTTCAATTTTTTGGAAGAGTTTTAAAAGGATAGGCATTAGCTCTTCTCTAAATGTTTGATAGAATTCTCGTGTGAAACCACCTGGTACTGGGCTTTTATTTGGAGGGAGATTTTTTTTATCACAGCCTCAATTTCAGTTCTTGTATTTGGGTTGTTCATCATTTCTATTTCTTACTGGTTCAGTCTTGGAAGATTGAACTTTTCTAAGAATCTGTCCATTTCTTCCAGGTTATCCATTTTATTGCCATAGAGTTGTTCATAAAAGTCTTTTATAATCCTTTGTACCTCTGCATTGTCTATTATAACCTCTCCTTTTTCACTTCTAATTTTGTTGATTTCATTCTCTTTTTTTCTTGATAAGTCTGGCTAAAGGTTTGTCAATTTTATTTATCTTCTCAAAGAACCAGCTTTTAGTTTTATCTGATAACTGCTTTTTATGCATCCCATGATTTTGTATGGTTGCGTTTTCCATTATATTTTAAACTCTTCTGGTTGCAGATATCCCACAAACCAGAGAATTTGGTCCTTACTAGGTGTGTCAAATGACGTGGTGGTCTTTAGTCTTGAGAGGGGTGGTAAACAGAAATACCAGATAATATTATATTCATGTCAATTTCATCAAGGCAAATAACTTTATGAGTAGAGAAACTGAGTTATTTTATCAACTTCAGAAGCAGTTTCCTGAAATAAAAATCTGACATATTTTTGCAACAAGGTCTTAGATTTGAGGAAGTGCATTTTAGGAAATATAAAATTTCAATTCATTGCAATTTATATTTTATTATAAATTATAATTTGAGTTTTTTCTGTGCTTTTGAAAGTTGATTGAGATCATGAATTTACTAAGTTTAAAAGTTTAACATGCCTTCTGCTACTGTGGCATTTCAGTTCAGTTCCGTTCAGTCGCTCAGTCATGTCCGACTCTTTGCGACCCCATGAATCGCAGCACGCCAGGCCTCCCTGTCCATCACCAACTCCCAGAGTTCACTCAGACTCACGTCCATCGAGTCCGTGATGCCATCCAGCCATGTCATCCTCGGTCATCCCCTTCTCCTCCTGCCCCCAATCCCTCCCAGCATCAGAGTCTTTTCCAATGAGTCAGGTCTTCTCATGAGGTGGCCAAAGTACTGGAGTTTCAGCTTTAGCATCATTCCTTCCAAAGAAATCTCAGGGTTGATCTCCTTCAGAATGGACTGGTTGGATCTCCTTGCAGTCCAAGGGACTCTCAAGAGTCTTCTCCAACCACACAGTTCAAAAGCTTTGGCATTTAGTTTGTGTTAATAAATCAATGAGTATGTATTACTCAGGTGCTATCAGTCTTACAGAATTATCTGGGAGGATAATAATGCAATGCTTACCTTTTCAGCTTTTGGTTTTATTGTAGAATAGTCTATAAAATTGCAATGATAGCTTTCAGATAATCTAGATTTTAAAAAACTGGTTTTGTGAACCAGTGATGTCTCTTTCTTAACTATTGTGCTTTTCATTGGTATCCGTCCACCTCTTATGTACATACCATGTGCTTTGACATTCCATTTCAAAATAGGATAAAGCAGTTTCTTTTTCTTTCCCCAAAGTTTCTTTTTGTCCTCCCAACTTACCAGTAATATAGGTATTATAAACTCACGTCAAAGCTTAAAATAAACCCTGGCAAAAGGTCAGTATTTTGGTGTAAACCTTTAACCATCTACAGTTACACAGTTTTTTTCACTGTTTGTTGTCATTGTTGTTGTTTGGTAGCTAAGTTGTGTACAACTCTTGGGGACCTCGTGGACTGCAGCATGCCAGGCTCCTCTGTCCTCTGCTATCTCCTGGAGTTTGCTCACATTCATGTTCATTGAGTCGGTGATGCTCTCCAACCATCTCATCCTCTGCCACTCCCTTCTCCCTTTCATTGTTATTGGACTTAATAATGAGCTCCAATTCTAAAACTAAGGACTAAAGTTAGATTAGTATTTACTAAACTTTACCTATTTCTTAGATATGGAAATGTATAACTAGTACATATTTTGGCATAATTTTATTCTGAGAAAGTTGTTCTTTTAAACAACTTAATAGTACATTTAAAAAATATTTTATTATTGAAGATACCAACAAGCATTTGAGCTGCCACTTGTGGGAAAGACTGACACATCCATTTTCACAGAGCTGGACAGAAAAAACACCCTTTTCCAACAACACGAGACAACTCTACATAAGGATATCACCAAATGGTCAATGCCAAAATTAGATTGGTTACATTGTTTGCAGCCAAAGACAGGAAACTCTATACAGTTAGCAAAAACAAGACCTGGAGCTGACTGTGTCTCAAATCATCAGCTCCTTATAGCAAAATTCAGGCTTAAACTAAAGAAAGTGAGGAAAACCACTGAGTCCTTCAGGTATGACCTAAATCATACCCCCATAAATCAAATCCCTTATGATTATACAGTAGAGGTGGTGAATAGATTCAGGGGGTTAGATCTGGTAGACAGAGTACCTAAAGAACTATGGACGGAGGTTTGTAACATTGTACAGGAGACAGTGACCAAAACCATCCCAAAGAAATGTAAGAAGGCAAAGTGTTTGTCTAAGGAAATGGCTGGGGAAAGAAGAGAAGCGAAACGCAAAGGAGAAAGGGGAGGGTATACCCAAATGAATGCAGAATTTCAGAGAATAGCAAGGAGAGAGAAGGGCTTCTTAAATGAACAGTGCGAAGAAACAGAGGAAACTAATAGAATGGGAAAAATTAGACGTCTCTTCAAGAAAATTGGAATCTCAAAGGAACATTTCATGCAAGGAGGGGCATGATAACGGACAGAAACGTAAAGGACCTAACAGAGGCAGAACAATTTAAGAAGAGGTGGCAAGAATACACAGAACTGTCAAAAAAGGTCTTAATGACCCACCATAACCATGATGGTTTGGCCACTCACCTAGAGCCAGACATCCTGGAGTCTTAAGTGTGCCGTAGGAAGATTACTACCAACAAAGCTAGTAGAATTGATGGAATTCCAGCTGAACTGTTTCAAATCCTTAAAGATGATGCTGTTAAAGTGCTGCACTCAATATGTCAGCAAATTTGGAAAACTTGGCAGTGGCCACAAGACTGGAAAAGGTCAGTTTTCATCCCAATTCCAAAGAAGGGCAGGTGCTAAAGAATGTTCAGACTATCAAACAATCGCATTCACTTCCCATGCTGGTTAGGTTACTTTTAAAATCCTTCAAGCTACCTCAGCAGTACTTGAATTAAAAACTTCAAGATGTACAGGCTAGGTTTAGAAAAGACAGAGGAACCAGAGATCAAATTGCCAACATCTATTGGATTATAGAGAAAGCAAGGGAATTCCAGAAAAACACCTACTGCTGTTTCTTTGACTACACAAAAACATTTGTGTGGATCACAACACATTTTGGAAAATTCTTAAAGAGATGGGAATACCAGACCACCTTACCTGCCTCCTGAGAAATCTGTATGCAAGCTAAGAAACAGGAGTTAGAACCTTACATGGAATAACTGACTGCTTTAAAATTCAGAAAGAAGTACAAGGCTTTATATTGTCACTCTCTTGTTTAACTTTTATGCAGGGTACATCATGTGAATTGCCGGGGTGGAGGAAGTTCAAGCTGGAATCAAGATTGCCAGGAGAAATATCAATAACCTAAAATATGCAGATGATACCACCATAATGGCAGAAAGTAAAGAGGAACTTAAGAGCCTCTTGATGAGGGTAAAAGAGGAGAGTGAAAAAGCTGGCTTAAAACTCAACATTCAAAAAACAAAGATCATGGCATCCGGTTCCATCATTTCATAATGAGTAGAGGGGAAAAAGTGGAAGTAGTGACAAATTTTTCTCTTCTTGGGCTCCAAAATCACTGTGGATGGTGACTGCAGCCATGAAATTAGAAGACACTTGCTTCTTAAAAGGAAAGCTATGGCAAACCTAGATAGCATATTAAAAAGCAAAGACAATCACTTTGCCAACAAATGTCCATATAGTCAAAGCTGTAGTTTTTCCAGTAGTCATGTACAGATGTGAGAGTTGGACCTTAAAGAAGGCTGAGTGCTTAAGAATTGATACTTTCATTTGAACTGTGGTGCCAGAGAAGACTCTTGAGAGTCCCTGGGACAGCAAGGAGATCAAACCAGTCCATCCTAAAGGAAATCAACCGTGAATATGCATTGGAAGGACTGATACTGAATCTGAAGCTCCAATAGTTTGGCCCCCTGATGCGAAGAGCTGACTCATTGGAAAAGACCCTTATGCTGGGAAAGATTGAAGGCAAAAAGAGAAGAGAGTGACAGAAGATGAGATGTTTGGATAGTATCACCAATTCAATGGACATGAACTCGGGTGAGCTCCAGGAGATAGTGAAGGACAGGGAGGCCTGGTGTCCATAGGGTTGCAAAGAGTTGGATGTGACTTAGTGACAGAACAACAACGATGAACATTTTAGACATCATGACATTGACAGTAATATTCTCAAACTAATGATTTCCTCATAATTAAGGTATTTGTTGAACCAGAAAAATAATAAATTATTCATTTTCTTTATTCTTATGTCCTCAAAACAATTAAGTGAATGGTTGTTTTTAATCTGTTTTTTTTCCACCAGGTATTCTTATGAGGTAAATCAGATATTATCAATTAATTAAATTATGTAAGTTGGGAATAATGTCAGAATGGGAAGAACCTATTTAATGCTGGCATTAATACATTGAGAATTTGTAGCTGGTATAATAACATATGTATATTTTCATATTTGAAAGTCAGGCATGTATTGATTTCACTAGACTGTCAACACCAAAGTTAATGTATTGGTATGCATGTACTTTTATATAACGTTATAGTGTATAATGATTTAAAGAAAAAATACACTTAAAATACTAATTCCAGATGTTACTGTAACAAATAATACTTGTTTTATTGGGCAGCTCTTCAGCACGCAGGAAGAAATCCATCCCAAAAGACCATTAATAAGTATTGGACTCCTCAAACTGCCAAACTGAATTTTGATGATTTTTGTATAATTTTAAGAAAGGAAAAGCCAACCTCAAAAGCAGAATTGCTAAAATCATTTAAGCAATTAGATGTAAATGATAATGGCTCTATTTTACACACTGATCTTTATAAACTTCTAACAAAGGTAAGATCTGTCAAACAGTTTTATAATATGCCTATTTTGCAAAACAACTTGGAATCTAGCTTTGGCTACCAAAGTCCATGTGAGAAATAACTGTTTCACTGGCAGGTGAAATGAATCACTTATATATTGTTTGTAAAGTACTTAAGGATCCTTCTATATGAAGCATGCTTTTTTAAAAAAAGAGAAAGTATAAAATTGAGCCTATGTTGTAATCCTCTTGTGCTCCTTTGCAGTTCTTTCCTGCCAGAACAATTTGTAAATCAGTGACAAGTTCATATGTGATAAGTAAAAGAGAACTAAAGTATAAATGAGATTCAGAAACCATTGTTTCTTGGTACAACACGAGAAAGTATTCTTACTCTAAATTTAATAGTTATTACTGAATCTATGATATATATATTTGAGATTTAGTAAACTGAAATTCAGTTTTTATATACCTTATAAAATTTAATAAAATTGTGAAATTTTATTTAATGTAATGGGTTCATTCTTGCTTGACATTATACTCATTCTGAGATTTTTAATGAAACATATATTCAAACTTACTTACAGAAAAGATTAAAATTTCCATTCTCACCATACATGACAAAGTAATCGTCATGTTGCTTTAAATATTTTTTCTTCCAGAAAGGTGAGAAGATGACTCGAGAAGAAGTAAATGCCATAATAAACTTGGCTGATGTAAATGCAGATGGCAAATTTGACTATATCAAGGTACATAAACTCATTCTGACGTAAATTTGCTTACTGGATAGAAGAGGTATTTTTAAAGAGGCATATCATTTAAATATTGACAATATATATATGTACTAATTTTACTTGAAATTTAGTCTCTCCAGTTCAGTTGTAATCTGATGCTACATTAAAAATAACATTATCAAGTTAAAGTACATGCATGTGCATACACACACAAACACACACTCTCTCTTCTCTGAAATATGCCTTTCCGAGAGTGGAAGAATCATAAAAATTATTTAGAACAAATACAAGTCTACACATCTCTTGTAAAAAAATAATAATAAATCACCTCTCTTTGTGTAAAATTTTATTTTCATTCAGGGTATGGCCTCATTGAATTATGGCTGCATTTCACTAGGGCACTTGAGGGTGGTCAGTCTGATTCAAGAAAATAAAATGAGTAACCTAGTTCAATAGGAAATATATTCCATCTATCAGTCTTGCCTACTAATGTACATTTTCTCCTCCCAAATGTACGATTGAATGTTTTATCCACTGGAATACTTTTTTGTTTCCTGTAGTTTTGTAAATTATATATGGCAACCAATGAACAGTGTCTCAAAACGGCTCTAGAAAAATTGGAGGTTGACAGTAAACTGAGGCGTCAACAGTTTGGAAGCCACATGGAAGGGTCCCCTGAAAGGGACCCATCACCAGTACCAAAAGCATCACCTAGAATCATAAGAAAAACTGATCAGGAATCATTCTCAAATAAAGGTATTTACTTTTCTGTTAAGAATTAAGGATCCTAGATAAATTTTTTCCTTCTATCTTAGCTTATCAGTGATAAATGAAAACCCAACTTTTGATAGCTACTGTTTCTGGACTCACTTAACTATAAAAATCTAGTAAAGTAAAATTTTATTATGGAACTTGGCTTGGCTATGCTTATTATGTTTTATTAAAACTAAAATTTCAGACCAAAGAATGGCATATTTAAATAAAGAATCTTATTAGTAGGTCATAAATTCTAAATTAAATAAATCTTATTAGTAGATCATAAATTAAAATCATAAAAAGCCATTAAAGCCTTATAAATATAAAATCTTTTGAGTTTATTTCAATAGGAAGAACAAAAAGAATGAAATTAATATATAGTCCTTTCATACTACACTGTGTTTAGAAACAGACTTCTTATTGACAGCTTTTCATAATGTAAGACTAAATAACTATTACTTCTTACAGGTGACACCAGGAATTCTTCACTGGCAACAGCCAGACAGTTCAAAACATCTGTTTCCGTAACAGTTACCGTGGGTGGTGATAGTAATCAAAACTCAAAGTTAATTGAGCCACACTCAATAAAGGTATAGTATTTTAAATGAATAGATACAACTTTTTCTGAAAACAAATTTGACATTAAATTTATTAATGACTATTTAATGTTTACAGAGAATAGGTAAAGTTTATGAAGTAATTCTTTGAGGATTTTTGGGGATCACAGCATTTCTACCTATAAGCCAGTTCTAATAAGTTTAATGATGAATAGGAATATTAAAAGGACTTCAGTTTAAAAATAACGATTCTTCAATTTTTGAACTTGATGAAGAGATTATGAATGTACTTTGCCAAGCAGTTTTTTGGTTTTAACAAATACTTTTAATAGGTGCTTCTTATAAATAAATCATTCATTGAGTATCAATTTCCTTTGAGAGAAAGACAGCAAAGTCACTTTGCTAAGTCAATATTTGTAGAGTGTTAATATTGATCTTCTTCCTTTGTTTTTCCTTTCTAGACTCAACCTTTACTAGTTTTCTTTCAACAGAAAATAATAGCTACAGTAATATAAAACATTAACTGGAAACTGCTAGGATACATTAAAAATGTGTATCTAGGGACCTCTGTAAAAGGGGGGAAAATGGTTATGACCACATACTATAACTGCTGTTAGAAAACTGAACTGATTGTTCTCAAGAGCTACATTTTTGTTTCAAATAACAACTCTGTATTTGTTATTGAACTCTGAAGTCCCTTATATCTTTAAATTGCTAGACAGTGACATTTGTTCTATATTAAAATTTAAAAACATATCTCAAAGGAATTTTGTTCAGACTGTTTAGGAATCTATACACCCTAAGCAATTTGGTGTGCGTGTCCAACATGTTCACACACAATATTTAGTGTTCCAACAATATTATTTTCCACCGATGGAAGCTTTCTGTATTTTGGGACTAAATTAAATGCTAATGAAGTCAACTTAGTTAAATAATTGTTGTTTACCTGGTATAATTATATACATAAATATAATTTTAGCCAGTATAAATAAAAATTTATTCTATCCATGTGGCTCTGAGGGTAAAGCATTTAAATATTAATGTTGAGTTATATTAAGGCCAACTTTTTCTGTGCTTCATGCTGTTATTAATTGGGCCCACACCAACAAATATTCATTAAAAAGGTAACAATGCGAACTATTTTTAGTGTAGTGGGCACTGAATAAAAAAATGAAGATTTCTGTTTCATTATTAATAATATACCAAGTTAGAGTAGCATAATATTTCATTTATTAATTCATTTATTCAACAAATATTTATTTATGCCTTGCCACACAGCTTGTGGGATCTTAGTTCCCTGATCAGGTCCTCAGCTGTGAAAACATGGAGTCTTAACCACTGGACTGCTAGGGAATTCCCATGACAACAAATATTTATTGAATGACTATTTTGTGCCAAGCACTGTTCTGAGGTGCTGGTTAAAACCTTAGAATGGACAGACCTGTGTTTAAATTTTAGCTTTGTCACTTAATAACTGTGTGACCTCTGATAAGGTAGTCAGCAGCCCTTCTGAGTTTTAGTTTCCTTATGTATAAATTGGAAGTAGTTATATTTAGTGTGTTTTTTAAAGATTTAAACACATAACGTATATAAAGAAGAAGGCAATGGCACCCCACCCCAGTACTCTTACCTGGAAAATCCCATGGACGGAGGAGCCTGGTGGGCTGCAGTCCATGGGGTCGCTAAGAGTTGGACACGACTGAGCGACTTCCCTTTCACTTTTCACTTTCATGCATTGGAGAAGGACATGGCAACCCACTCCAGTGTTCTTGCCTGGAGAATCCCAGGGACGGGGGAGCCTGGTGGGCTGCCGTCTGTGGGGTTACACAGAGTCGGACATGACTGAAGTGACTTAGCAGCAGCAGCAGCAACATATATAAACCATTTATCACAGTGCCAAGGATGTATTAATAGTTTTACTTTAATAAATAATATTGTCAATATTATTATAAGAAGGTGAAGTCACTCAGTCACGTCCAACTCTTTGCAACCCCATGGACTGTAGCCTACCAAGCACCTCCATCCATGAGATTTTCCAGGCAAGAGTACTGGAGTGGGTTGCCATTTCCTTCTCCAGGGGATCTTCCCGACCCAGGGGTCATACCCAGGTCTCCCGCATTGCAGACAGATGCTTTATGGTCTGAGCCACCAGGGCAGTCCAAAGTGAAGTTGCTCAGTCGTGTCCGACTCTTTGCAACCCCATGGACTATACAGTCCATGGAATTCTCCAGGCCAGAATACTGGAATAACATTACAGATGGATTCTTTACCAGCTGAGCGCAAGAATACTGGAGTGGGTAGCCTATCCCTTCTCCAGTGGATCTTCCCAACCCAGAAATCGAACCAGGGTCTCCTGCATTGCAGGTGGATTCTTTACCAACTGAGCTATCAGGGAAGCCCAGTATTATTATGGAACAAAGAAATTACTGCAGGTCTTAATATGGGAATGACATGATGAAAGATAATTTAAGAAAAGTTATTCTACTATTGTATTGGGTTTCCCTGGTAGCTCAGAGATTAAAGCATCTGCCTGCAATGTGGGAGAGCCGGGTTCGATCCCTGGGTTGGGAAGATCCCCTGGAGAAGGAAATGGATGGAGAATCCCATGGATGGAGGACCCTGATGGGCTACAGTCCACGGGGTCGCAAAGAGTCAGACACGACTGAGTATTATATATGGAGGCTTCAAATTAGGGAGACTGTTGAGAGGGTGATAGAGGACAGCTGGGCCAAGGGTAGTACCTGAACATAGTAAGGAAGGGACAGATCTAATAGACCGGTGGTCCCCAACCTTTTTGGCATCAGGGACCCGTTTTGTGGAGAACAATTTTTCCATGGACCAGGCCAGGTGGGGAATGATTTCGGGATGATTCAAGTGCATTACATTTAGTAGGCACTTTATTTCTATTCTTTGGCTATCTCAGGATATTCCACCTTGACCTTTGGGTTAGGGTTTGCTCTCTTATGAGAATCTCATGCTGCTGCTGATCTGACAGGAGGCAGAGCTCAGGCAGGAATGCAAGCGATGGGAAGCACTGTAAATACAGATGAAACTTTGCTCCCTCTCCTGCTACTCACCTCTTGCTGTGCAGCCTTGGGGCTGGGGACTCCTGTAATAGACAAGGCCAAAATTAATCTGTAGGCCATAGTGATTGTGTAACAGACGACTAAATTTTTGCATCTAATGACATCAAGAACAAGGAAAGGTATTTAGGTATTAGGAATTAGGTGAGAGGTAGTAGGAGAATTTAATGATTAAATGAAGAAAGCATACTGTCAACTTGTAAATTCTGTGACTTTCATATAAAATCTAATGTCTTTTGGAAATACTTCATAGCTTTCATATTTCTTACCTGACATTTTCTTGTCCTTTTCCTGATCTTGATATTGCCTACTGTTTTGTATTCTCTAATATTTCTTATATGAGCAGAAATGGTTTTCTAAAAAAATCTGTGATCCTTTTGTTATTCCGCAGAATTTAGTTCTTTCTTTGCATTTTACTTTGAGGTTACTTTTAAATTTTTCTGAAGTTCTATATGTTTCTTAAGTTTCACAACTCTAAAAAGTACTTGGTTAGGAATATAGTTATTGTCTAATTTGTTTTAATTGAGATTGGTAGAAAAACTTAATAAGATAATTATTAAATTTTCTTCAAGTACTTTAAATCTATTTTAAATAAGTTTACTACCTCAATTTTATATATAGTGGAGAAGTATGGAATTGGGACAGATAAGAAGGGTCTTTTCAGAAATTAGAAAATTATTATAATGGAGTATGCATAAGCCAGATTGTAAACCATAAATCCACACAAATGATAAAATACTTGAATTACACCCTTCAAGGAGGAGGAAATATAACCTTTACAGGAACTATACATGTATTACTTTCTGTATGCTATACATAGGTACTGTATCACTGTTCTTTTCTCAGCTCTCAATTCTATCTAAATATTTTCTTTAGATTTTATCATGTACAGGGGATGTCAGAAATTTTTCTTTGAGAGAATAGCTTCAGTTGACAGTCATGGCTAAAATTAGAGAAAGTCATGAATTTTAAATTCCAGAGATTCAGTATTCCTGGGATTCTCCAGGCAAGACTACTGGAGTGGGTTGCCATGCCCTTCTCCAGGGGATCTTCCCAACCTAGGGGTCAAACCCAGGTCTTCTGCACTGCAGGCAGATTCGTTACCATCTGAGCCACCAGGAAAGCTCATTTTACATATATATATAGTATAATATGTGTATAACATAAAAGTTATATATGTAAAACAAGAAAAATATGAACATTTTATTCTTGAAATGGTTGTCTAACTTAATTTTTATGAAAGCTCCAGATAATTTTCTTATAAAAGTCTCACATTTTCATAATGTTGATCAGTTCAATTTGTTGATTAGTTTGGCAATCCATATCAAATTTTTCCCTTACAAATCATCTATTTAACCTCTTGTTTTTAAGTATGTACAGTTTATAATTCTTTAATAACAAAAAATGTTCAATAGCAGTCTGTTTACTTACTTTTCTTAACAGACAGCAAATAGCCTTCTAATAATGTAATATAAGATATCTTTATAAGAAATAAGTGATGTTGATGATGGTGATGATGACATACAAGTTCCTCTTTTGACCTAGTCTATAAACTGAACTGAACTGAACTGATAGCTGATGAAGGGCTTCCCAGGGAGCGCTGCTGCTGCTGCTGCTGCTAAGTCACGTCAGTCGTGTCCGACTCTGTGTGACCCCATAGATGGCAGCTCACCAGGCTCCCCTGTCCCTGGGATTCTCCAGGCAAGAACACTGGAGTGGGTTGCCATGTCCTTCTCCAGTGCATGAAAGTGAAAAGTGAAAGTGAAGTCGCTCAGTCGTGTCCGATCCTCAGCGACCCCATGGACTGCAGCCCACCAGGCTCCTCCGTCCATGGGAGTTTCCAGGCAAGAGTACTGGAGTGGGGTGCCATTGCCTTCTCCATCCCAGGAAGCACTAGTAGTAAAGAACCCGCCTGCCAATGCAGGAGACATAAGAGATGTGGGTTTGATGCCTGTTCAGGAAGATCCCCTGGAGGAGAGCTTGGCAACCCACTCCAGTGTTCTTGCCTGGAAAATCCATGGACAGAGGAGCATGGCAGGCTACAGTCCATGGGGTTGCAAAAAATCGGACATGACTGAAGCGACTTAGCATGCACGCAGACATGACAGACCGACTGCTTAATAATTCTGCCTCACCTAAACCTTTAATAATGCAGAATTGTATGTCAAAACATTAAATTCTCTACAGTGCTCCAGGAAAAATATAATTTTACTGATAAATTTGTTTTTGATAGCTAGAATTTTCAACTTTCCTATTTTTAATTTATGCTTTTAAGCATTTCCTTATACATTGTGAATGGAATAATATTTGTGTATGACAAATGAATTTTTTCCTTTAATATGAATTTACTTGAATTGGTAGAATGTAGCACCACCTTATGTCCTGTGTAAGAATTACAAGCTACTGTTTCTGCTTTATATTGTCAAAAATTGTACATGGAATTTCTTATTCTAGCATGCTAAGATTTTATTTTAAACTGAACCTTCTTTCATTTTTCTCATAAGACTCAAACTGTCAGTCTATAGTCTTTTCAAATTAATTTATTTGAATGAGCCAGATATTTTGTCGGTACTTTTTTCTTTTAATTTATAACATTTTAGTATAGGTCCTAGAGAAAAAGCTTTGTGTGATTGAAAGTCTATTTGTTTTAAAGGAAATTTGGGGTTGAATAAGCATTGTGTGTTTAATAACTCTGATAGATCTAAAGAATTTGAATTCTTCTCTTAAAACAAGAGAGGTACAAATTCTCCTAATGGTGTTATTTAGTATTCAAACTAATCTGATTATCATATTAAAGTTTGGTTGATTTATATAGCATGGCATTTGGCTTTCTTCTATTTTATAATAGCTATTGTCTTACCATTTTCTAGCCTTTTAAACCATGTATCATATTTGATGTCTTTCAAAGAAACTTATAAACACTCTTCTACCTATACCTTTTCTAAAACTAGAATTTAGGGAAGACTTCTAATAAAAATTTTAACTCACTCCCCAGCCAAATTTTATAAAAACATCCGTCAGCCAGAAATATCATAAGCACATGGAGAAATTCTTCATCTTCGAGTTTGCCAAATGCCGCATCTTGTCATCCAACCATCTTGTCCTCTGTCATCCCCTTCTGCCCTCAATCTTTCCCAGCATCAGGGTCTTTTCCAGTGAGCTGCCTCTTTGTATCAGGTGGCCACACTGTTGGAGCTTCAGCTCCAGCATCACTCCTTCCAATAAATTTTCAGGATTGATATCCTTTAGGATTTGCTGGTTTGATCTCTTTACTGTCCAAGGGACTTCTCTAGCATGACACTTTGAATGAAAGTATCAATTCTTCACACTCAGCCTTCTTTATGGCCCATCTCTCACATCCGTACATGACTACTGGAAAAACCATAGCTCTGGCTATACAGAGCTTTGTCAGCAAAGTAATGTCTCTGCTTTTTAATACGCTGTATAGGTTTGTCATACCTTTTGTTCCAAGGAGTAAGCATCTTTTAATATCATGGCTATAGTCACTGTCCACAGTGATTTTGGAGTCCAAGAAAATGGTCTGTCACTGTTTCCATTGTTTCCCCATCTATTTGCCATGAAATGATGGGACCAGTGTACCAGGCAAGGTGCATTGCTTTTTAGTTTCATTTAAACATTTGTTTAACCTAGGGGTAGGAGGCAGCTATCGGAGAAGGCAACGGCACCAGTACTCTTGCCTGGAAAATCCCATCGACAGAGGAGCCTGGTAAGCTGCAGTCCATGGGATCGCAAAGAGTCGGACACAACTGAGCGACTTCACTTTCACTTTTCACTTTCATGCATTGGAGAAGGAAATGGCAGCCCATTCCCAGTGTTCTTGCCTGGAGAATCCCAGGGACGGCAGAGCCTGGTGGGCTGCTGTCTATGGGGTCGCAGAGTCGGACACGACTGAAGCGACTTAGCAACAGCAGCAGTAGCACGAGGCAGCTATACCCATAATTCTAACACAAATTAAAGAAATTTTTTAGCTACTAAAATTTGTTTTTTTTAGTAAGAAAACCAAATAATTATATTTACACATCAGTTCAGTCGCTCAGTCATGTCTGACTCTTTGCGACCCCATGAATCGCAGCACACCAGGCCTCCCTGTCCATCACCAACTCCCGGAGTTCACTCAGACTCACATCCATCGAGTCAGTAATGCCATCCAGCCATCTTATCCTCTGTCGTCCCCTTCTCCTCCTGCCCCCAATCCCTCCCAACATCAGAATCTTTTCCAATGAGTCAACTCTTCGCATGAGGTGGCCAAAGTACTGGAGTTTCAGCTTTAGCATCGTTCCTTCCAAAGAAATCCCAGGGCTGATCTCCTTCAGAATGGACTGGTTGGATCTCCTTGCAGTCCAAGGGACTCTCAAGAGTCTTCTCCAACACCACAGTTCAAAAGCGTCAATTCTTTGGTGCTCAGCCTTCTTCACAGTCCAACTCTCACATCCATACATGACCACAGGAAAAACCATAGCCTTGACTAGACAGACTTAGTCGGCAAAGTAATGTCTCTGCTTTTGAATATGCTATCTAGGTTGGTCATAACTTTTCTTCCAAGGAGTAAACGTCTTTTAATTTTATGGCTGCAGTGTATAATTCTGAATAATGCATTATCATACATATTATAATAATTTCATAAATATGAAGTTTTAAATCATTGAAATATTAAATATTAGATTAAAAATCATGGCAGATATTAAGTGTAGGAAGAAAAGAATTTTGAATATAGCTGGTAGTTTGGAGAGAAAGCAAGGCCACCTCAGTTCAGTTCAGTCGCTCAATCGTGTCCAACTCTGTGCAACCCCATGAACTGCAGCACGCCAGGCTTCCCTGTCCATCACCAACTCCCGGAGTTCACTCAGACTTACATCCATCGAGTCGGTGACACCATCCAGCCTAGATTCAGATATAGTTTTACAATCAATGAGAATTGTGAATTAAGCATATCACTTTATTTTTCAGAATTCATCAGTTAAAAGAGAAGTCTGTACTGAGTTGCTTTCTAGATTTCTATCTTTAATATTCTGTAATTCTAAATTAATATTCTTTATCATTCTAGTTGGGTAAGTGTAAATACAAGGAGGTTAGTTGAAAGTCTATACATACTCTTACTCATCATTAATAGTTGAACTTTTGACTGAAGCCCAGCTTTGAACTTCACTGTGTTATAAAAACTTTGAATTTACTACCCTAAGTATATTTTCTTTTTTAAAAATTTTATTTATTTTTTAGTTGGAGGATAATTCTTTGCAATATTGTGTTGGTGTCTGCCATACATCAGCATGAATCAACCATAGGTATACATATAGCCCCTCCCTCTTGAATTTCCCTCCCACCTCTCAAGCATCCCATCCCTCTAGGGCTAATTTAGAGAGGTCTTTCTCAAAACTAGTATTTATCAGCATTTTGCCATAGCTGTGAAGTGAATCCAGTGTTTTAGTTACCTAGACTTGAAACAAGTATTTTGGTTGTCACATACTTTATCTTTTAAATATAAAATCCTATTGCTTTTTCTCTCAACATGTCGGTTTTAACAATCCTTAGTTCTTCATTCTTAGTATGCTCTAAGCACTAACCTCACCCTGATTATTGCACCAGCATGTTTATTTATTACTTTGTTTCAGTACTTCTCCAACTCTCATGAACTGTATTTTTCATATTTCTCCTCTCTGTTATATCTTTTCCCAATTTTTTGTTATCTAAATACTGCCTCTTAAAGATGTCACAAATTCCTGGACGGCATTGGCTCTAGTTGACATTTCTTTTTATATCTTCCCTAGGTTTTTCTTCATTGCTCTTCATGCTGGAAACTTGTTATGAACATTCTTTGAAAAAAAATTTTTCCTTTATTCCAGGAGTGGCAAGGTGTACAATCAAAAGGTTGCTTTTTCTTAGAAGAAGATGGTGAAATCATTAGTCATCAATACAAGATGCAAATAGCTCAGAGATCCCTGGTTTATATAACAATTAAGCCATTAAACCTGAGTCAAGCTGAAGGCAAGTTTAAATTTTCTATGTTTTAAAAAAAACATCACTTTATGCCAGCTTTAAAAATACTTATGTAAGTATTTGATGGTTCTAGTTAGTGAAAAAATGGATTTGCCTAAGAAACGTGGTTACATACATTTAAAGAAAGTTGTTTATACACTATGTCGTCACATTATACAAAGTAAGAGTCATGTGGTTACATACATTTGAAGAAAGTCATTTGTACATTGACTGTGTTGTCATATTATGCAAAGAACAAAATGTTACCTCGTTTCCTCTTGACATAGAATTAACTTTTTATCCACTAATTAATCCTTAGCTTTTTCCACTTATCAATTTGTTAAATGAATATACATGAGAGAACTTTGGTGGGAGCATTCAGTTCAGTTCAGTTCAGTTGTGTCCGACTCTTTGCGACCCATGAACGCCAGGCCTCCCTGTCCATCACCAACTCCCAGAGTTCACTCAGACTCAGATCCATCGAGTCAGTGATGCCATCTCATCCTCTGTTGTCCCCTTCACCTCCTGCCCCCAACCCCTCCCAGCATCAGAGTCTTTTCCAATGAGTCAGGTCTTCACATGAGGTGGCCAAAGTACTGGAGTTTCAGCTTTAGCATCATTCCTTCCAAAGAAATCCCAGGGCTGATCTCCTTGCAGTCCAAGGGACTCTCAAGAGTCTTCTCCAACACCACAGTTCAAAAGCATCAATTCTTCAGCACTCAGCTTTCTTTGCAGTTCAACTCTCACATCCATACATGACCACAGGAAAAACCATAGCCTTGACTAGACAGACCTTTGTTGGCAAAGTAATGTCTCTGCTTTTCAATATGCTATCTAGGTTGGTCATAAAATTGGGACAAATAAAGCTGCAAGTATTTTTGAATACCTTCAAAGTCCTATATCATATAACTTAGTCCTTATTTAATAATTTTTATATCCATGATAATACTTTCCTGTACACCAATGATAGATAATTAATAATTTCCTAGTGTCTGCAGTCGGAGAAGGCGATGCCACCCCACCCCAGTACTCTTGCCTGGGAAATCCCAGGGATGGAGGGGCCTGGTAGGCTACAGTCCTCGGGGTTGTGAAGAGTCGGACACGACTGAGCAACTTCACTTTCACTTTTCACTTTCATGCTCTAGAGAAGGAAATGGCAACCCACTCCAGTATTCTTGCCTGGAGAATCCCAGGGACAGAGGAGCCTGGTGGGCTGTGGTCTATGGGGTTGCACAGAGTTGGACACGACTGAAGTGACTTAGCAGCAGCAGCAGCAGTGTCTACAGTGGTTATTACATAAGTTTTAGTGAAACATGGCTTATATGTGTGCTTTTGCTAGGTATCCTTTTAATGTTGACTATTCCAAATATCAATCTTTATTTTCCTCTTATTATATTTACATGTATACATCTACTTACTAGAGGATTCTTCCCCACTTACATTGTTTTTCCCTCCTATAGTAAAGATAAAGTTTTCGCTGTGTATCTTATAGGACACTGAGAACATTTGGTAGTTGATACTTTTATATGATAATTACAATAATAATTTTTCAGATGAATGTATCAAATCTACAAAGTTAATGTAGTTGTTAATTCTTTGTATTGTTATAAATATTTTTCATTCATTTATTTGTCAACTATTTTTTGAGGACCTCATAAACCAAGTATCACTTTAGGTGTTTAAGATATACGACAGTGTGACCTCATAAACTTACATTCTAATAGAGGAAATAATAAATAATAAATAAAATAAATAAGTCACATGGTGTGTTAGAAGGTGATAAATGCTGTGGGAAAAACAGAGAGGATAAGGGGCATTGTGAATGCTGAGGGAATATGGGTAACCATTGAAAGGGAGTAGTTAGTGTATGCTTCATTAGAAGTTGACATTTGAGCAGACTTTGAAACAGGTATATTAATTATCAACTGCTATGTAATAAACTACCCCCAAAACTCTGTGGCTTAAAATAATTCAACATTTGTTTGCTCATGAGCAGGTCTATTGGACAGTTTTTTGGTCTGAACTGGGCTTGGCTTTTTTCTGTAGAGCTCACCCATACCTCTGTGACCAGCTGCAGGATAGCTCGTGGCTGGCTTTAATTGATTTTGATTGAGCTCTTTTCTCAGTGTGGGCCTCAGCTGAGACAACTTGATTTTGCCTTGTGTAGTCTCTTATCCTCTAGTAAGTTAGCTTGGACTTGTTCTTATGGTGTAACAGGAATCTGAGAGAGAAAGAAGAAGCAGCATAGGCCTGGGCTCAGAACCGGCACATTACTTCTGTTACTCTCTGTTGTTCACAGCAAATCACAAGGCAAGTACAGATTTACAAGATGGAGAAATAGATTTTTTCTCTAGACAAAAGAGCCGCAAAATCACATTGCAAAAGGCTGTGGATGCAGACAGGAATAGCCATTTTTGCTGTCTTCCACAGGAAGCAAGGGAGCAAGTTTAGTGGATGTAGGGGTGGCGGAAGGGATGGATGAAGAGTGGAGCAAGGGGCAGGTAGAGAGAATCCTCTGTTCAGAGGGTCAGAGGTGTAGAGTGCACCTGGTGTTAGAAGAACACGGTGGCTAGAGTGGCTATAATGAAGTAGGGAAGGAGAGAGTGGCAGGAGATGAAGACAAGGGAGAAACAAGGACAAAATCAGGTAGAGTTTTGGTTTTGCGATAATGTTGTAAAATTCCAAAACTTGGGCTTTTACTCTGAGAGAAACAGAAATGAAAAACCCTTAGGAGGCCACCATCAAGATTTTCTCTTCATCTTTGATTTTCAGTAGTTTGAATATGTGTCTTGATGTTTTTTGTTTTTGGTTGATGCTGTTTTTTAATTTTGGAGAGGTTTACTTTTTAATTTGTTGTTTGTTTGTGTTTATTTTTTTGGTATTTATCCTATTAGAAAGCCCTGAGTTTCTTGGATTTATGTTGGTTATTGTTTTTAGAAAATGTTGCATCTTTGTTTCTTCTGCATTCCCTCTTCCACTTACATGCCTGACATCTTGTTCTCCTGTGTGCCCCCACAGGTCAGCCACGCTTGCATCTCATCCCTCCTTAGAAGGGTCTGTCTTTCCTTGGATTTCAGACTGCATGGTTATCCTATGACCTCATATCTGATGGGTTTAAGAAATGCTATGATTGTGTAGTTTGTGCATTTTTTCCCCTACTGTTAGGGTGGGAGCAACTTTCTTCGAACTTTCAGCTCTGTTAGAGGATTTTGAGTAGAGATGGAACATTTTCTGACATTTTAGCAAGAGCAGTCAGGTTGTATCTTGAAAATAGATTGAAGGGTACTCAGGAGAAAGCAAAGAATGCTTTTGCTTTGAATGGAGGTGCAAAGGAGATAAGAAGTAGAGATTCTGGATGTATTTTGAAGGTCAAACCATAGCATTTCTTGAATCTTGTTTATGACACATGAGAGATGAAAGAAGTTAAAGATGATTCCAGAATTTAGGGGGTTGAGATACTCTTCTCAGTCTCTTACCTGAGATAGAGAAGACTACAGCTGGACAGTTTTTTCCTTCAGGTGTTTGGACAGTTTTAGACATAGAAATCCAAGTAGAAATGTCAAATAGGCAGGTGGATATATGGGTCTAATGTTCCCAGGAAAGGTCTATCAGGAGATATGAATTTTGGAGTTAAAATCATACAGATGATGTCTAACATCTTTTCCTCCTATGCTCCTTTACAAGTGAGCCAGTACTTGCATCTTGTCACTTCTTGAAAGGGTTGTTTTTCCTTGGATTTCAGTCTACTTGGTTGCGTTGCAGCCTTAGCTCTCTAATGAGTTTTAAAAATTTATGATTTTTAGAGGTGTATATATAATGTTTCTAACAAAATCACTTTGTATAGTTATCTGTCTTATTGAAAATGTCGTTTGATGTTTACATATAAAAATGGATGTGAATTTTTATAAAGTAACTCAAAGGGGAAAGAAATCATTAACTTCTTTTTAAAATAGGAAAGATCTAAGTAGTGACTGCTTATTTTAAGATGTTTGGGGTTTTTTGTTTATAGGAAAACCATCCCCTTGGTTGTCAGTTGATACTGCCTTGTATATTCTTAAGGAAAATGAAAGTCAAGCAAATCTACAACTCTTGTGTTTTACCGAACTACGAAATAGAGAAGTATACATGTTTATTTTCTAATGTATAGTTAAAAGTATAATGTGATCTCAAGTTTGGGGAAAATAGTAGTTTTTCTGCATATATTTAACCTTTTTTTCTTCCCTTTCAATTAAGGTAAATACAATTCTTATCATTATTCATATATTTTTATTAATTGTGAAGGATTTGAATTTGCTGAGATTTTAAAATTGAGGATTTATTGGCAGCCTTGACTTTATAACTTATACGTTGTGTGTGACATTATAGTTCACTTTCCTCTTTTCTAATACCCTGATGCCCCCAACATGTGAACATTTTTTTTCTTATACTTAATAAAAATGATTGATGCCAGAGAACTTTTTCCCCTAAATTCAAGCAGTTCAACTTTGAAAAAGTTCCTCTAGTTGTTTGTCTTACTTTTAGTACTACTGCAAAAAAGAAAAACTTCATACCCGTAGGCTTTCCTCATATTATAGGGTCTAAAAATAGATTGATCTGAAGAAATGCTTTCAAATGATTTTGTATGTTGCCCATGGGGTTGTTCTGATCTTTTCTAATTATATATTTACTCAGAGGCCAAATATGTGAGGCAGATACATAAATGTGGCTATTTATTTTATGAGGAATGCAAAATACATCTGCTACACAGTAGCATGAATAATACTATTCAAGAGCTTACTGCAGTATCATATTTAATCTTTATATAGGCCCAGCGACAGACAAACATTTCCCTGATGGAATGTTATATAAAAGTCTTTATTGTTGGCTTCCTATCAGACAAGAATAGTTATAGGCAAGAAACAAATAAAATGACAAAAGTTAATGTTTTGACTAAACTCTTCTTCAAAACTGACTACATAGTTAAGTTCAAGATAAAACATTGTCTACAACAATAGCTATCCCACTTTGTTTTGTTTAAAATTACTTTCTTATGATATTGCACGTATAAAAATCTTAGTACATAGCAAGCCTATAGTAAAATTTGAATGAGTTTGTTTACCTCTTTACTGTTTACTCCTCTGTTTATCTGTAATATGTCATATTTACAAAGGATTTTTACTTTTAGTTTCACAGTTATTTTCTTTAAGAAGAGTTTTGTGCCCATGAAAGACTTTCCATTTGCCAGCTATGGCAGTTCAAGTTTATACGTGGAGACAAGGAGGTTCATCAGAGAACGTGTATTAGGAAACAGCAAGAATTGTTTTTCACACATGGATATAAGTTTACATCTGGCCAATCCAAAAGATTATGATTTCCAAAAGATGAGTTTGGTCAATGTTTAGTTTTCAAAATAGCCCTCACTTATATTGGGTTGCTTGTTACAATCCAACATAGGACATGGTCACTTTAGGATGGTTATCATTCCTCTGACTTGCGAGGGCAGAAATAGGGCTGAATCGAGAATTTGGATGAGCAACTTTGTTTTGCATTTGAGGGCTTCCCAAGTGGCTTAGTGGTAAAGAATCTGCCTGCAGTGCAGGAGATACAGATTTGATCCCTGGATCAGAAAGATCCTCTGGAAAAGGAAATAGCAAGCCACTAGAGTATTCTTGCCTGGAAAACCCCATGAACAGAGGAGTCTGGTGGGCTACAATCCATGGGGTCACAAAAGAGTTGGACATGACTTAGCCACTAAATAACAATAAATTCTGTGCTGAAGCAGAAATACCTATTTGCTTAAATATGGGCTTCCTCTGTGGCTCAGCTAGTAAAGAATCCACCTGCAATGTGGGAGATCTGGGTTCATCCCTGGGTTGGGAAGATCCCCTGGCTACCTACTCCAGTATTCTGGCCTAAAGAATTCCACGGACTATATTGTCCATGGGGTCGCAAAGAGTCAGACACAACTGAGTGACTCACTTTTACTTTATACACAACTAGAAAATGCTTCAGTTCTTAGGTTTAATATATTTGACAGAGACAACTCCTAGATTTCATAGGAAGCCATTGGGCTCCAGAAGGTACATAGGGATGCCATTTCGCTGTCTTTCATACAACAGGAAAATAAAGTGTTTTCCTATACAAATGTCTTGGCAATCATTATAAATATCCTATGATGGAAAAGAATTTGTATAAGGTAGGTTTATCTAGGATTCTACCGTCTTGTTTTAGAGTACATATTACATAACTAATAGTAAAATTCCACTGTTTTTGTTCACACTGAATTTTTACAAATGTGGCTAATTCATACAAATAGTGAATTCTTTTAAACTGTATTAAATTCTTATTTTCTGTCAACGAAATCTGAATTACAAATCATTTATTTATATTTGAATCATATTCAGTTCAGTTCAGTCACTCAGTCATGTCCAACTCTTTGCGACCCTATGGACTGTAGCACGCCAGGCTTCCCAGTCCATCACCAACTCCCAGAGCTTGCTCAAACTCATGTCCATCGAGTCGGTGATGCCGTCCAACCGTCTCATCCTCTTTTGTCCCCTTCTCCTCCCACCTTTAATCTTTCCCAGCATCAGGGTCTTTTCCAAAAGTCAGTTCTTCGCATCAGGTGGCCAAAGTATTGGAGCTTCAGCTATACCATCAGTCCTTCCAATAAATATTCAGGACTGATTTCCTTCAGGATTGGCTGGCTTGATCTCCTTGCAGTCAAAAGCATCTATTCTTCGTCACTCAGCTTTCTTTTTAGTCCAACTCTCACATCCACACATGACTACTGGAAAAACCATAGCTTTGACTAGATGGACTTTTGTTGGCAAAGTAATGTCTCTGCTTTTTAATATGCTGTCTAGTTGGTCATAGCTTTTCTTCCAAGGAGCAAGTGTCTTTTAATTTCATGGCTGTAGTCATCATCTGCAGTGATTTTGGAGCCCCTCCAAATAAAGTCTCTCACTGTTTCCATTATTTCCCCATCTATTTGCCATGAAGTGATAGGACCGGATGCCATGACCTTAAGTTTTCTGAATGTTGAGTTTCAAGGCAACTTTTTCACTCTCCTCTTACACTTTCATCAAGAGACTCTTTAGTTCTTTTTCTCTTTCTGCCATAAGGGTGGTGTCATCTGTATATCTGTTATTGATATTTCTCCCAGCAATCTTGATTCCAGCTTGTGCTTTATCCAGCCTGGCATTTCAAATAATGTACACTGCATATAAGTTAAATAAGCAGGGGGACAATATACAGCCTTGACGTACTCCTTTCCCGACTTGGAACCAATCTGTTGTTCCATGTCCAGTTCTAACTGTTGCTTCCTGACCTGCATAGAGATATCTCAGGAGGCAGGTCAGATGGTCTGGTATTCCCATTTCTTAAAGAATTTTCCACAGTTTGTTGTGATTCACACAGTCAAAGGCTTTGGTGTAGTCAATAAAGCAGAAGTAGATGCTTTTTTGGAACTTTCTTACTTTTTCGATGATCCAGCAGATGTTGGCAATTTGATCTCTAGTTCCTCTGCCTTTTCTAAATCCAGCTTGAACATCTGGAAGTTCACAGTTCACGTACTGTTGGAGAATTTTGAGCATTATTTTGCTAGCATGTGAGATGAGTGCAATTGCACAGTAGTTTGAACATTCTTTGGCATTGCTTTTCTTTGGGATTGGAAGGAAAATGGACCTTTTCCAGTCCTGTGGCCACTGCTGAGTTTTCCACATTTGCTGGCATATTGAGTGCAACGCTTTTACAGCATCATCTTTTAGGATTTGAAGTAGCTCAACTGGAATTCCATCACCTCCACTAGCTTTGTTCGTAGTGATGCTTCCTAAAGCCCACTTGACTTCGCATTCCAGGATGTCTGGCTCTAGGTGAGTGATCACACCATCGTGGTTATCTGAGTCTTGAAGATCTTTTTTGTATAGTTCTATGTATCCTTGGCACCTCTTCTTAATATCTTCTGCTTCTGTTCAGTCCATACCATTTCTGTCCTTAATTGTGCCCATCTTTGCATGAAATGTTCCCTTCAGTTCAGTTCAGTTCAGTCGCTCAGTCGTGCTCAGTCATGTCCAGCTCTTTGCGATTCCATGGACTGCAGCATGCCAAGCCTCACTGTCCATCACCAACTCCCGGAGTTTACTCAGACTCACGTCCATTGAGTTGATGATGCCATCCAACCATCATTCTCTGTCATCCCCTTCTCCTCCTGCCTTCAGTCTTTCCCAGCATCAGGGTCTTTTCAAATGAGTCAGTTCTTTGCATCAGGTGGCCAAAGTTATTGGAGCTTCAGCTTCAGCATCAGTCCTTCCAATGAATATTCAGGACTTCCTGAATATTCAGTGATTTCCTTTAGGATGGCCTGGTTGCATCTTCTTGCTGTCCAAGGGACTCTCAAGAGTCTTCTCCGACACCAAATGTTCCCTTGGTACCTCTAATTTTCTTGAAGAGATCTTTAGTCTTTCCTGTTCTATTGTTTTCCTGTATTTACATTGATCACTGAGGAAAGCTTTCTTATTTCCTTGTTATTCTTTGGAACTCTGCTTTCAAATGGGTATAACTTTCCTTTTCTTCTTTGCCTTCAGCTTCTCTTCTTTTCTCAGCCATTTGTAAGGCCTCATCAGACAATCATTTTACCTTTTTGGATTTCTTTTTCTTGGGGATCATCTTGATCACTGCCTCCTGTACAATGTCATGAACCTCCATCCATAGTTCTTCAGGCACTCTGTCTATCAGATCTAATCCCTTGAATCTATTTGTCACTTCCACTGTATAATCGTAAGGGATTTGATTAGGTCATACCTGAATAGTCTAGTGGTTTTCCCTACTTTCTTCAATTTAAGTCTGAATTTGGCAATAAGGAGTTCATGATCTGAGCCCAGTCTTGTTTTTACTGACTGTGTAGAGCTTCTCCATCTTTGGCTGCAAAGAATATAATCAATCTGATTTTGGTATTGACCATGTGGTGATGTCCATGTGTGGAGTCTTCTCTTTTGTTGGAAGAGGGTGTTTGCTATGACCAGTGCGTTCTCTTGGGAAAACTCTGTTAGCCTTTGACCTGCTTCATTTTGTACCTCAAGGCAAAATTTGCCTGTTACTCCAGGTATCTCTTGAGTTCCTACTTTTGCATTCCAGTCCCCTATAATGAAAAGGATGTCTTTTTTGGGTTTTAGTTCTAGAAGGTCTTGTAGGTCTTCATAGAACCGTTCAACTTAAGCTTCTTCAGCATTACTGGTTGGAGCATAGACTTGGATTATTGTGATATTGAATGGAATATGAATCATATTAGGCAACTATAACCCAGAAAAATTACTTAAAGTTTTTTCTCTTTGTTTCCTGTTGAAATATTTGCATCACAGTCAAAACTCAAAATAGTATTTTAAGACCATTTTCAATATAACAAATATTTCATAACTAGTTGTTAATACTAAGGGATAAAGTACATGATATTATATTTTAGAAACTTTAATTAGGACTTAGTGAATTCCCTTCATGCTATTAAATGTTGAAAATACTTTAAATTCTAGAAAATTTTATAGAATCATAATTTGCTTTGTTTCATAAAGTCCACTACCTTCCAGTGAGTATATTAAATTAATATTCATTAATTTTATATAAACTATGTAACTTTACATAAAATATACCAGAAATTTGCACAAAATATAGCAGATCTTTTTCAAATACATGTTAATCTTTCATGCTATAATCATTCAGTATGAAAGAGTATGGGTAGCAAGATTACCCAAAATTCCACTTTAAAAACAGCCAAAAAAATTAAAACTATTCCCCTTAAGTGCATCACTGGCATGTTTAAAGAATATTGGGAAGATTTAGAAGTTATATAACTTCTAACCTATTATAATTTTAGCTATTTTATAAATATATAAAGAACTACATCTAATATTACTAGATTTAGCATTAACAAAAGGAGTTTGAAGCCTGTAAAACATTGATAGAACCATAATAGAACTGGTGAATACTGGTTAAAAAAAAAACAACTGTTTCTAATGCTTCTCTTTCATAAGAATGATTAAAAGTCATTAAGACTCATGGTGTGTGTTTGTTTTAAAAATTCTTTTGAGAAAAGACGTTTGGGTGGACTGGTGAACTAGGACCTGGAATTTACTGGTTAGTTCCTTCCACAACTGGCTGCAGGCTAAGAAAAGAAATAAAACCAGTAACAGAAGAAGCCCAACTTGTATACAGAGATGAAACAGGGGAATTATTTCTTACACAGGAGTTTAGGTAAGTTTTGTTTACTAAAGTTAGAGGCTGGATACTAGGCTGGATGTGTATCAGTAGCCTGCCTTCCATCCTTTCCTTTGGCTAGCTGCAAACCCCAGCCCCAGGTTCTAATCAGTAGTTCAACTCATCCACTAGGCATCTGACTGTGACCTTCTATTCATAGGTCTGGGATTGCCATTTATTTCTAGATTCCATATAGTTGGCAAGTCAACTTTAGTTACAAATTTACTGATGTCTCCTCCACTAGAAATAGGTCCTGTTAATTGTACTTATTGTCTTAGATAACTGTTTAATATGAAATCCAAATAGGATAATTCTCCCATATTCTACATATGTAAGATCTAGCTACCAGTAGAGAGGAAGAAAATAGATGGAGATCAGTGAAAAGAAAATGGGAACTTCTGTTTGAGTTCCTACTACATGTTGAGATACTGTGGTTGCTTTAGAAGTTTTATTATGTCCTGTAATGCTAGACAAAGTAGAATGTATATTTGGATACATTAACTCTATCATTCACAAATACTGTTTTTATTTTGTTCTTTTCCTATATGGTTTATTACAAGATATTGAGTATAGTTCCCTGTGCTATACAATAAGACCTTGTTGTTTATCAATTTCAAACTCCCAGTTTAGCCCTCCCCAGCTCTCCCTCCCGTTTGGCAGCCACAAGTTTATTCTCTGTGTCTGTGAGTCTGTTTCTGTTTCATAGATGAATTCATCACAAATATTGTTTAATGCCTTGATACTACTTCCTTTTGAAAGTTATCCTCATCAAAACCTTCTTCAATCTAGTTGCCTTAGAGATAAATAATTTGCTTTTTTTTTTATTTAGGTCAACTTTATCAGATATATTTGAAGTAATTGATTTAGACGGAAATGGTCTTCTTAGTCTTGAAGAATATAATTTTTTTGAATTGAGAACAAGCGGTGAGAAATGTGATGAAGATGCTTGGGCTGTCTGCAGAGGTAAGCATTTTTTCTTAATGGATGTGTTATATACATATATATACCCTTTCATCCTTAACAAGTGAAATATCAAATTTCTCCATCGAATATTATAGCAGTTAGGACAGTTTAAAAATAGTAGCATTGTTTGTAGATCATAACAAATTAAACATTTATTTTTCTTAAATTGGTAGTTGGTATAGCACTCAAGTTAAAAGAAAATGTAAGTTACTTACTCATAATTACTGCGTTCTTTGGAGCTTAGAATATAAACAACTTTGTCTTAGCTCTGATAGGAAAGGTGAAGAGACCCAAACTGTGCCCAGAAGAGGGCAGCAAAGAGTTAACAGGCTAGAGTTTCACTAAAAATTAAGAGGTTTCTAGGAAATTGTTTATGTATGTTAAGAATTGTTTTGTTTTTTGTATTTGAGTTGAATTAAGAAAGTCCATCCATGGATGTATAGAAGCCAAAAATACTAAAATGGGCAGAGAAAAATACTGAGAGTGAGGCAAAGTCAGTTGTTACTTGGGAAAAGACTGAAAAGAGGGTAGAGCTTATGTATTTAAGCTAAGGACTAAAAGGTCAAAGGAGAAAGCCAGAAAACCATAGCCAACTGTAAATCATAGAGCAAGAAGTTTGAGGAGGTTGGAATGTAGTCAAGAGAGAGATTAACTCACATGTTGCTGTCACTGGAGTAGTAATGTGTCCTAATCCTCTGGTTCTTGAAATGGTCTTGGCAGTCAGTGAACTAGGGACGAATCTGATAAATCTGTTTTTCTAAAAAGCAAGTAAAGTAGAAGTATTATTAATATAAAGTTTTTTTTTAACTCTCTTTTATTAACTTTTTATTTTGTATTAGGGTATAGCTGATTAACAGTGTTTTTAACTGAAGGTTTATGTAGTGTAATCAATAACAGGAAATACATATTGATTTATAATTTTAAACTTTGATTAACAAGATTGTAACACATAATAGAGTATTAGTTTTAGGAAGATGCAATCATCCTGTAACTTTATTGATATAATATTTTGATTCTCTTTGTCCCTTTGTCCATATGTCAGTTTGTATGGGTATTTTCTGAGTTCTCTGTTCTAGTCCACTGAACTATTTGTCTCATCTTTGACCAATATCACACTTCTCTTGATTACTGTAGCTTTAAAGGAAGTCTTGAAATTGGGTATTAACAAACTTTAAAAAATTAATGGAGAATTGATAATTTTAAGTTTTCAAAGTAGATTAGTTATTGATAGTCTCTATAGCATTATATCTAGATACATTATTCTTGAAAGTAATTATTTCTTTGTATTATATATCAAATATTAATGTTTTCATCTTGCTCTTCTACTTAGTAGCTCCAACTTCCATTTTAGTGGTTACTGTATCTCTCTATGATCTAATTTAATCTACATTTCCTTTTTTGTCTTTACAAAAGTTATGCATCACTTTCCAAACTCTGAGCATTTTAAACTATTAATCAACCAGTTTTAAAACAGCTATGTCTCTGCCTCTTTTCTCACAGTAACGTGTATTAAAGAGATGTCTCAAATAAGAGTACCCATTTTCCTTGGGCATATTGGAAAATAAAATCTTTCTTTGTTGTAGGGCAGTTAACAGAATATAATCCAAAATGAGTAGCTGTTTTTTATCTATTTCATAGTCACAGTCAAGAATTATATATAGATATTTCTACATGAATTTTTGCTTATAAACAATGTTAAAATGGGCATACTTAGATTTGTGGGGGACATTCATGGACTTCAAAGTGTTCCCTATTATCTAACAGTTTTTTAAGGACCAGGGGACAATTCTGTTAAAATTAAAGCAGTTAAGCATATAATAGTTCTCCTTGAATCTGGCACCATTCACTTTTCCCTTTTGAAATACCAGTAGTTTGGGAGATGTTACATCAAATTCATTTGGATTTAAGTGGCAAGTAATTTTAATTTTTGAAATATAATACTGGCTTCAGCAGTATATACCCTAATTTTTGAAATACATGTTAGTATATACTCTGATAAGCAGGCAGGTTGGAATTTACCCAGAAAAATTAAGATTTCTTCTAATTTTGAAATATATTTGTATATTTATGACTTTAGCTCTTGTTGAAAAACTAAGTCATACACTGTGATAGTGCTTATGCTGAGTTGTGGGAAGTTAGAACAGTATCTCTCAAACATGTTTCGAACCATTCTTTTTTTTTTAAACATGGTCTTTGTTTATTTATTAATTTATTTACTTTTGGCTGTGCTGAGTCTTCGTTGCTGGGCACAGGCTTTCTCTAGTTGCAGTGAGTGGGGTCTGTTCTCTAGTTGCAGGGCGTGGGCTCAGTAGTTGTGGCGTGCGTGCTCTAGGGCACAGGCTCAGCAGTTGTGTCACACAGACTTAGTCGCCCTACAGCATATGGAATCTTCCCAGGCCAGAGATCGAACCTGTGTCCTCCGCATTGGCAGGAGAATCTTAACCACTGGACCACCAGGAAAGTCCTTGAGCCGTTCTTATTTCACTTTGATAGTGCTCACAGATTCTTAAGGCTTCCTTCAAAATAAACATTTATGAATAACAATATAGCCATTTTAGTAAATGTATAAACTTAGAAAAAAATATGTAAGGAAGAAACTTTTGGTTGTTTTGACAGAGAATTTTGATACCAAGAAAAATGAACTAACAAGACAGGGCTTTATGGATCTGAATCTGATGGAAGCCAACGATCGAGAAGGGGATCCTCGTGATCTCTGGGTAACTCTGCACTCAATGGGCTACAATAAAGCTCTGGAACTGACGGAGGTAAAGCAGTCTTAAAGTTTCCTGTGGGTGTAATGTACATAATATTTTGCCCCACGAACATTTTCTTGACACAGGAGTTTTGAATTGGGCTCTCAAATCCTTGAACTTCAATATACAAATGAATCCTGGGTGCAACAGTATGTTTCTGCTAGTTTATGCAAGCTCTTATATAAAATTTAATTGCTCACAACATTTTAATAATTCAGGAACAAAAGTAGTTTGAGCATATGATATACGGGAAAAAGATTGGTAATACGAAAAGTTATATTTCTTAATTGGTGATGGCTGTTTGAGTTGCTAAAATTTCAACAGTTGCTTCTACTCTGAGACTTCAGAGACTCTTTGTCCTAATAGAATAAAAGCCCTCCTGTAATAAGGAGAATATGTCTGTATGAGAACTGGAATTCTGATCTTTTCACATGGGTACTCCTTGGGTTAATATTTGTAAAACACTTGAAACAGTGCTTGGCTCTTATAAAGCACTATGTATGTATTAGCTATGATTATCATAATTTATTAACATGTAAAGTATAACAGTTGAATAAGACTCACATAAACCAGAGGAATAATAAAAATTAAGGCCTATTTCTTAAATTTTATATTTTTTTGTCCTTTAATAAAGTTTAATATAAAGGAGATCAGTCCTGGGTGTTCTTTGGAAGGACTGATGCTAAAGCTGAAACTCCAATACTTTGGCCACCTCACGCAAAGAGTTGACTCATTGGAAAAGACTCTGATGCTGGGAGGGATTGGGGCCAAGAGGAAAAGGTGATGACAGAGGATGAGATGGCTGGATGGCATCACCGACTCGATGGACTTGAGTTTGAGTGAACTCTGGGAGTTGGTGATGGACAGGGAGGCCTGGCGTGCTGCAGTTCATGGGGTCGCAAAGAGTCGGACACGACTGAGCGACTGAACTGAACTGAACTGAATCTGTGAATAATATTGTGTCTGCTACACATGCTTCCATTTAACAGAGGAGTTAGTTAAGAGACGATTGTGGCATTTTAAGTTAAGAGCAGATATAGCATTTAAGATTAAGTTACGGTAAGATTTAAGTTAAGAGCAGATGATAGCGTTTGCTGATATCATTGACTTTTGAAATCACAAGTAAGAAGGATTTCTGAGATAAAGATCTTTTATTTAAATTTTTTAAATTTACTTAATAGGTAATAGATTCCATTGTTTGAAGTTCCAAAAGTAAAAAATTTATATGTATATATACAGTGAAACTGTCAAAGGATAATCAGACTACCACTCAATAGCTGAAATAAAAAGATAAAACTGAACTAATTGCTTACTACAAGGGAGAGCTATGCTGGTCAGAATATTCATCTTATTTATAAAGAGCATTGGGGAAGCATGGTTATTCAGATGAGACTGTTGGTTGATTGATATACTCAGTGGTATATTTATTTATTTTGAGTCTGTCTGTGATTGCTTGACTTTCAAAAGTGAAGAGCCAACCCTAGCTGACTTACAGAAGTGTATTTATTGAGGTGAGTTGTTGCAGATCAATTGAACAGATTTGAAACAAGTTCTGGAGCGAGAGATCAAGGTGGCAGAATAAAAGGACTTGGAGTTCACCTCTTCCCACAAATGTATCAAAAATACATCTACACGTGGAGTAATTCTCACAGATTGCCTACTAGACACTAACAAATCTCATATAGAATCAAAGCTACCAGAAAGCTCACCATGTACAGGTAGGGTGAAAATAAAAGGAATCAGAATGAGACAGAGCTATACCCCTGGGAGGGATCTGTGAAAGAGAAAAGATTCCTTCACCCTGGGAACCCCCTTCGCCAACTGGGAGATCAGCTGGGCAGAAGGGGAGATTCAGAGGCTTGGCAGAGAGTCAGCAGCTGGCTTGGAGCAGGCAGAACAGATTGAGACCAGCATTAATGGTCCTGGCCACCTCGCTGCATCCCCTAGCCTGAGAGTTGCATCTGCGGGTGTGCACAGTGGCTCGGTGGTGAAACTCAGACTTCAGCAGACAGACCTGGGTATAGGACTAAAGTTGGCTATGTGGAAACAGCTTGAAGGGGCTAGAGTGTTGTCCAGGCTGCAACTGGGAGTGTGCACAGAACAAAGCCTGAGTCCACTATAGAAGTTTGCTGTTATGCAAGCAAAGGGAGGGGAGGGGCTGTATCCTAGCAGCCTCACTCTCCAGTGACTTCACGGTGGATGCAGCTCTGCCTCCACAAGTTCTCGGAGCATGTAAGCTCTGCACTTGTCCACATGCAGAGGCAGAGCTGAAATCTGAGCTGACCCCCAGGACTGCTTGATTTCAGAAGCTGGGCTGGAATCAGCCTTGTCCTGCGGCTTTGCAACTTTGGTGGATGTATGTTGCCAGGACCTTTATAATCTCAGTGCCTGTGGAATGTCTGCATGGATTTGCTCCCACAGCTGGGGCAGGTCTGGAGTTAGCAGCTGCAGATTTTGTGGGTGTGCACATGTAGAGATAGCGCTGTGGTCTGCCCTGATTCCCTAGTGAACACATATAGTTGTGTTCAGGAGCACAACTATATGTGACTTCAGTGAAACTGCACAAGGTTCCTATACTGGTGGCTCCATGAACACAGTGCCTAAGGAACATCCAGGTTGACTGCCTGATTCCCAGGCTGAGATGAGGTTGTAGGCAACATTCCATAGATGAGGTTCTACAGAAACGTTGCAGGCCAGAAGAGAGAAGCAAGTCCTGAAAGGAAAAAACTGGCATCAAGGATAATCTACCCAGCAAGAGTATTATTTAGACTAGAAGGAGGAGATAAATTTTTCAGTAAGCAAAAGCTAAAAGAATACTAAATTCTTTTTAGTATTTAGTAATGCTAAACCTATACTAAAAGAAATACTGAAAGTTATTGTATAAATAGAAAAGAAATAATCTACAGAAAAGAGAAAATCACAATCAAATAAGGCAGTATATGTAAAAAAAAACTTTGTGAAAGTGATAATAACCACAATAAACAGCAAAAGGGTAAATGTGAAGATGTAAAAAAGGACATCAAAATAAAATGTAGGGGAAGGGAGTAAGAAAATATACATTTTTTTTAAGAGTATGTTTAAGCCTATATGACTCCCAGTCTAAAGCAAACAGATATAGTGATAGATTAGCATACTTGAAAAATAAGGTAACCACAAATCAAAAGCATTCAGTAGATTCACAGAAAACAAAACCAAGAAAGCTCAAGCATAATGCAAAAGAAAACCATAAAACCACAAAAGGAAAAACAAAAAGAAGAACAAAGAGGAAATGCAAAATCAATTGGAAAAATAAGATTTAAATGAAAATAAATATGTATTTATCAATAACTTAAATGTCAATGGACTGAATGCTCCAATCAAAAGACATAGAGTGGCAGTTGGATAATAAAACAAGAGCCTACCATATGCTGCCTGCAAGAAACCCACTAAAGGTGAAGGACACACACAGATCAAAAGTGAGAGGATGGAAAAAGATATTTCATGCAAATGGAAATGACAAGAAATCACGTAGGTGGCAGTACTGATATCAGACAAAATAGACTTTAAAGGCCATAAAGAAAGATAAAGAACACTATATAATGATAAAAGGATCAATACAAGAAGAGAACATAACACCCATTAACATATGTGCACCCAGTATAGAAGTACCTAAATGCATTAAAAAAAAAAACAGATATAAAGGGAGAAATTGAGAATATAATAATTGTAGGAGACTTTAACACCCCACTAGGGCTTCCCTAGTGGCTTAGAGGGTAAAGTGTCCGCCTGCAATGCAGGAGACCCGGGTTCAATCCCTGAGTTGGGAAGATCCTTTGGAGAAGGAGACGGCAACCCACTCCAGTATTCTTGCCTGGAAAATCCCATAGACGGAGGAGCCTGGGAGGCTGCAGTCCATGCGGTCGCAAAGGGTTGGACACGACTGAGCGACTTCACTTTAACACCTACTGACATCAATGGACAGATATTTGAGACAGAACTTCAGTAAGACAACAGAGATCCTAAATGACATAAAAGATCAGTTAGACTTAATTGCTATTTTCATGACCTTGCATCAAAAAAAAAAAACCACATTCTTTTCAAATGCACATTGAATATTCTTTATGCTCGACCACATGCAGGGATACAAAACAAGCCTCAACAAATTTAAGAGGACAGAAATTATTTCAAGCATCTATTCTGACCCATAATACCATGAAACTGGAAGTCAACCACAGAGAAATAAGAAAAAATGATTACATGGAGATTAAACAACATGCTACAAAGTGGGTCAATAATGAAATCAAAGAGGAAATTTAAAAAGCACCTTGAGACAAATGACAGCCACGCAGACTGTTCAGTTCAGTCACTCAGTCGTGTCCAACTCTTTGCGACCTCATGGACTGCAGCACATCAGGCTTCCCAGTCCATCACCAACTCCCAGAGCTTGCTCAAACTCATGTCCATTGAGTTGGTGATGCCATCCAACCATCTCATCCTCTGCCATCCGCTTCTCCTGCCTTCAATCTTTCCCAGCATCAGGGTCCCTTCAAATGAGTCAGTTCTTTGCATCAGGTGGCCAAAGTATTGAGTTTCAGCTTCAGCATAAGTCCTTCCAATGAATATTCAGGACTGATTTCCTTTAGGATGGACTGGTTGGATCTCCTTGCAGTCCAAAGGACTCTCAAGAGTCTTCTCCAACACCACAGTTCAAAAGCATCAATTCTTCAGCGCTCAGCTTTCCTCATAGAATGCAGCAAAATCTATAGGATGGAACAAAAGCAGCCCTAAGAGGGGTCAGTTATTCTCAGAGCATCTGCTGCTGCTGCTGCTGCTGCTGCGCGCTTCAGTTGTGTCCGACTCTGTGCGACCCCATGGACGGCAGCCCACCAGGCTCCCCCATCCCTGGGATTCTCCAGGCAAGAACACTGGAGTGGGTTGCCATTTCCTTCTCCAATGCATGAAAGTGAAAAGTGAAAGTGAAGTCACTCAGTCGTTATTTTATATATATTGTACTCTCTTCTAGTAATTTGATATGCCTTAGAGATAACCATAATTTAATCATTTGAGCTAAACTATTTCATGGTAAGGAAGTAGATTTTTACAAGGAGACTAGGCTACTTATTGTATGTCAAGCCTATATTGTCCTTTTTATTTTTTAATATAACCCCATCAACAAATGATACTATGTCAGGATTTGGTATTGAAGTGTCCAAAAATTTTGTTCTGAGTATGGATACTTCCTGATCTATAGAATCATAATGAGGAAATTCTCCTTATTCAGTAAGGGTTATAGAGTTGTTGGATTGAAAATATTATACCAGCAAATGGTAATTCAGTGAGAAAGTAATAATTCATAATTAATTAATTGGTATAAAAATGTTGAATGTTTCCATTAATGATGGGGATATACACATGTGGTAACATTTTATTTAAAGGATTAATAAAAAACCTAAAGGTATTTTGACTAATTTAGTTTTGACTGATATCTGGAAGTACTCTGAGACAGTGAGGCTATTCAATTAAGGTATTGCCTTTGATGGGCAGTGATTCTTTGATATGTGCTATGTTATTGAGTTAATATACCTAGAGCATGACCTAACGTTTTCATATTTGTAAAAACAAGAAAAGAAAGCTTTATGATAATATAGGAAGAATCCATTTATAATCTTACGAGCTGTGTTCTAATTGGTTTGAATATGTCTGTGGAGGATTTTGCCCATAAGGTTTCTGGAACCATAGCTATTTCTTTGGCAGTTTCCTGAATTATATATTATGTAAGTAATCTAATATCTAGTTGAGCTATATTTTGACCCCACCTATTAAATTAGTAGCTATTGTGTCACAAAGACTAACCAAAGTATCAGTTATAAGTTAGGATTTAGGAAATGGCTTAGGATTGTTTGTTAATCTCATTAATTGAATGGTTTTAGTAAACCAAAATTTATTTTATATTAAGCATTCTTTAGGTTACTATACCGGCCTCTCTGGTGACTAGGTGGTAAAGAATCTGCCTGCAAAGCAGAAGCATCAGGAGACACAGGTTCGATCCCTGAGTCAGGAACATTCCCCTGGAGGAGGGCATGACAACCCACTCCAGTATTCTTGCTTGGAGAATCCTGTGGACAGAAGAGCCTGGTGGGCTACAGTCCATACCCAGGGTCGCAAAGAGTCAGACATGACTGAAGCGACTTAGTACACACACACGCAAGTTACTATATACTCTGAGTTTGTCTTACCTTTTCCTACCTTATTTTTTAAATTAAATCCCCTAATTTAGTTTTAGAATTATAGATTATCCATTCCCTCTATCAATTTATCAAGGTAGAACCTCTTTCAAAGTGCAGTATAACTTCTTTTTTGTTGTTTTTTCCAACTTTTTATTTTGTATTGATGTAGAGCTGATGAACAATGTTGTGATAGTTTCAGGTGAACAGCAAAGGGACTCAGCTATACATATGCATGTATCTGTTCTCCTCCAAACTCCCCTTCCATCCAGGCTGCCACATAACATTGAGCAGAATTCCATGTGAACAGCATGACTTCTTTATTGTTACTCCTGCAAGTACATTGCCCTTGTATCACCATAACAATAATTTGCTGTTTTATTGAATGTTGATGAACAAATATATGTCTAGTTTGGTTTTTTTTCCTTTTTTTACTTCTGTTTTAAAAAAGAATTTCATGGTATAAAATCTTTTTAGAATTCATAACTGGAAAAATTTTACTTCATTTTCTTTAGATTTTGAGAGCGATGTAATATATTCTGTTTCACTTTTATCTTTGCTAACATGTAGCTAAGAGCCACATTTTGTGCAAAACTTAGGTAGCATACCCTAATCTAGGTTTTCTTATTCCTGTCTTCCTGATCTTCCTTTTTATATATTGTTAATACTTTTACAATTAACAATTTATAATGAATAGTTTTCTTCCTTGTTGTATGCCTCCTATTTTACTTAATATAGTAAAAAAAAAAAAAAAAGATAAGTAAATAGAAGGTTAAACCCATGAACAGACCAAAAAAGAAAAGGATAAAGGGGCACCTTTTTTATGTAGATAAGATTTTATTTAAAAATTTCAGGGAATGCATCTTTAATAAAGACCTTTTAAGATGTTTATGTTCAGTAACAGGTGAACTCTTTTTTTTTTTTTTTTTTACTTTACAATACTGTATTGGTTTTGCCATACATTGACATGAATCCACCATGGGTGTACATGCGTTCCCAAACATGAACCCCCATCCCACCTCCCTCCCCATAACATCCCTCTTGGTCATCCCTGTGCACCAGCCCCAAGCATGCTGTATCCTGCGTCGGACATAGACTGGCGATTCAATTCTTACATGATAGTATACATGTTTCAATGCCATTCTCCCAAATCATCCCACCCTCTCCCTCTCCCTCTGAGTCCAAAAGTCCGCTATGCACATCTGTGTCTTTTTGCTGTCTTGCATACAGGGTCACCATTGCCATCTTTCTGAATTCCATATATATGTGTTAGTATACTATATTGGTGTTTTTCTTTCTGGCTTACTTCACGCTGTATAATCGGCTCCAGTTTCATCCATCTCATCAGAACTGATTCAAATGAATTCTTTTTAACGGCTGAGTAATACTCCATTGTGTATGTGTACCACAGCTTTCTTATCCATTCATCTGCTGATGGACATCTAGGTTGTTTCCGTGTCCTGGCTATTATAAACAGTGCTGCGATGAACATTGGGGTACACATATCTCTTTCAATTCTGGTTTCCTCGGTGTGTATGCCCAGCAGTGGGATTGCTGGGTCATAAGGCAGTTCTATTTGCAATTTTTTAAGGAATCTCCACACTGTTCTCCATAGTGACTGTGCTAGTTTGCATTCCCACCAACAGTGTAGGAGGGTTCCCTTTTCTCCACACCCTCTCCAGCATTTATTGCTTGCGGATTTTTGGATCGCAGATCAAATGAAATAGATAACTAAGACTTGGAAAATGGTTAAAATAATACTGGAATCTATTCAGTACTGAAAATTCAGTACTTTAAAATGCAACAATCATCAATCAGTTCAGTCGGTCAGTCATGTCCAACTCTTTGCAACCCCATGGACTGTAGCACGCCAGGCTTCCCTGTCCATCACCAACTCCCGGAGCTTGCTCAGACTCATGTCCATCGAATCAGTGATGCCATCCAACCATCTCATCCTCTGTCGTCCCCTTCTTCTCCTGCCTTCAGTCTTTCCCAGCATCAGGGTCTTTTCTTTGCATCAGGTGGCCAAAGTATTGGAGTTTCAGCTTCAGCATCAGTCTTTCCAATGATATTCAGGACTGATTTCCTTTAGGATGGACTGGTTGGATCTCCTTGCAGTCCAAGGGACTCTTAAGAGTCTTCTCCAACACCACAGTTCAAAAGCATCAATTCTTTGGCCCTCAGCTTTCTTTATGGTCCAGCTCTCACATCCATACATGACTACTGGAAAAAACCATAGCTTTGACTAGATGGACCTTTGTTGGTAAAGTAATGTCTTTGCTTTTTAATATGTTGTCTAGGTTGGTCATAGCTTTTCTTCCAAGGAGCAAGTGTCTTTTAATTTCATGGCTGCAGTCACCATCTGCAGTGATTTTAGAGCCCAAAAAATAGTCTCTCACTGTTTCCATTATTTCCCCATCTATTTGCCATGAAGTGATGGGACCAGATGCCATGATCTTAGGTTTTTGAATGTTGAGTTTTAAGCCAGCTTTTTATTATTTTTTTATTTAAATTTATTTATTTTAATTGGAGGCTCATTACTTTACAATATTGTATTGGTTTTGCCATACATCAACATGAATCCACCACAGGTATACACATGTTCCCCATCCTGAACCCTTCTTCATCCCTCCCCGTACCGTCCCTCTGGGTCATCCCAGTGCACCAGCCCCAAGCATCCTATACCCTGCATCGAACCTGGAATGGCGATTCGTTTCTTATATGATATTATACATGTTTCAATGCCTTTCTCCCAAATCATCCCAGCCTTCCCCTTTCCCACAGAGTCCAAAAGACTGTTCTATATATCTGTGTCTCTTTCGCTGTCTCACATACAGGGTTATCGTTACCATCTTTCTAAATTCCATATACATGTGTTAGTATACTGTATTGGTGTTTTTCTTTCTGGCTTACTTCACTCTGTATAATAGGCTCCAGTTTCATCCACCTCATTAGAACTGATTCAAATGTATTCTTTTTAATGGCTGAGTAATACTCCATTGTGTATATGTACCACAGCTTTCTTATCCATTCATCTGTTGATGGACATCTAGGTTGCTTCCATGTCCTGGCTATTATAAACAGTGCTGCGATGAACATTGGGGTACACATATCTCTTTCAATTCTGGTTTCCTCGGTGTGTATGCCTAAACCAGCTTTTTAAACCAACAACAGTCATTATAATTTTTTTAGAATTCTATATTGTGAAATATTTTGATACACATTGGGCTTCCCAGGTAGCTTAGCAGTAAAGAATCTGCCTGAAATGCAGGAGACACAGGCTCAATTCCTGGGTCGAGAAGACCCCTGGAGGAGGAGATGGCAACCTACTCCAATATTCCTGCCTGGAGAATCGCATGGACTGAGGAGCCTGTTGGGCTACAGTCCATAGGGTTGCAAGGAGTCGGAAACAACTGAAGCAACTTAGCTTTCTCTTCTTTCCTTTTTGACACATATTACCTATCAGATATCTCCAGCAACTCTTGGCAGAAAATACAATGTTTATCCCCACTTTCTCTGTGAAGAAATCAAGCCTCAAAGAAGTTAGGTGACTTCCCTTGATCATGTAGCTAGTAAATGGCAAAATTCAGTTACAAACTCAGATCTTCCACCTTCTAGTCCAAGATTTTTCAGTCTGCCATCTGTTATAAAAGGTGACTTTATTCTTACCAAAGGTTGGAGTCATTAACTATTTTAAAACTTTTTTAAAAGATAAAAATCTATATTGTTCCACTAACTTCAGACTTTTATCTTTTGTCCCCCAAATAAAAAGTTGATCATCAATGTTTATGAATTCATTCATTTCCTCAACAATTACATTTTAATGCCTATATAAATTAAGCTTACAATAAAGAGGCACTTAGGTTACAGTTATAAATAAGTCAAAAATTCTACCCTCTTAGATATTCCATGAAGAAGGATGGCTAATTAAATGCAGAATTAATAAAAATCATTTTAAAGGTGTTTGGAAGGAAACAAACCAGTGCTCAAAGTAGAGAAGAGTCGGGTAGTGAAGGAGATTGGGGGACCAGAGCAGCTATCTCTGCAGAAGTGACGCTTAAGCTTAAACCTGAAGGAGGAGGATAAGGTACATACTGAAAAGATGTGACTTTTCCAAGCTGAGAGAACACTACCTCTGAAATTCAACACTGGAAAGGGTTTTATTTTTTCTAGGGTCGGAGAGATCAGAGTAATGAGCACATTAAGACAGGAGATTGGGTTGCATAGAGAGTCAAAGGTTACCTTGTGCAGCATCTTGTAGGCTATGGTAAGAACTAAAGAGTGGACATTAGAAAAGTCTATTTCCAAATGCAGAAAATCTCTTTAGGTCTTAGATTTCATAGTTACTTTTACACTAACTTTAAACTGTGAGAATTTTTCTACATTTCGCTATTCTTGGTGTTCTATATTCACATACTCTTTCTATTATAACCATGATTTCTTTAAGGTTACAGATGAATTCTTTCTGTAACCTTAAAGTTAAGAAAGGAAATTAAGTAACTAACATGACATGAGTTAGCTTTAGAGCAAATTGAGGGGTTTGGGTAAAGGAATTTTTTTTCCTTTTCTATGAACATTATCAGTTAATATGCAACCAAAAAACCATAATTTCATTCTTTTTTATTACTCAATTCATTGTACTTAAACTTTCCTCTTAAATGTATCAGAGGGACAAGCTAGAAGTGTAGTATGTCTTCTTAAATCATATGATTTTGTTGTTCGTGTTAGTCACTCAGTCATATCTGACTCTTTGTGACTTCATGAACTATATCCCACCAGACTCCTTTGTCCATGGAATTCTCCAGGCAGAAATACTGGAGTGGGTTGCCATTCCCTTCTCCAGGATATCCTCCTAACCCAGGGATCAAACCCCAGTCTCCCGTACCGCAGGCAGATTTTTACCATCTGAGCCGCTAGGGAAGCCCAAATCGTAAGATAAACATACTAATAATAAGTAATTTAAATTCTATCAAAAGACTAAAACAGAGTGTGCTTTTTTTCATTTCAGGCATGCCCATTTGTCATTGATATCTATGCAGACAAATGCAAGCCAAGAATTAAAGCTGTCCATATGGAAGCATGCAGTGGACAACTTGAGAAGGCCATTTGTAAATCTGTTCTTAACAAAGGCAATGCCAAAGTGATGGATGGCTATGAAAATATAATTATATATACTTATAAGCGTGACACCTGGATAACATCAGTTATTGAAAACAAGGTATCAGTTATGAGGTGATTCTCCTCATAACTGCAATGGTTAATACATTCCATCTTCTTTCTTACCCTATCCTTGCATAGCAATTAAATAACCCCATTACATTAATAGTATCTATAATAGTATCAGTTTCTTCTCAGGTTTCTAACTCAAACTGGGCATGCTAATTTTTATATATTTTTAAAGTATATTTATTTCTGAGATGCTCATTTTTGTGTTTCTTTTTGAGATAGTTTTCTCTTAAAATATGAAAATTAAATATTTGGAGATCTATGAAGATGGAGCATAATCTGGGTGCAAAGTATTTTATTTAGTTTGTTACTAAATGTCTTCACACATACATAGCTATTTTAAACAGCAGAGATCATGTTTTAAAGAAATATAAACAAAGTAAAGAAGTTAGCCCAACTTTTTTTTCTTTCATTTTTTAATTGGTGGAAAATTTCCTTACAATGTTATGTGGTTTCTGCCATACAACAAAGCAGATCAGTCATAATTGTATATATGTATCTCCCCTTTCCCTCCTGCACCTCCCTCCCCTCCCCCACCTGACTCCTCTGGGTCATCACAGAGTGCTAGGCTGGGCTCCCTGTGCCATGTAGCAAGTTCCCACTAAGTGTTTTACACATGATAGTGTATATATGTCAATTCTACTTTCTCAGTTCGTCCCACCCTCACCTTCTCCCACTCTGTCCACAAGTCCTTTCTCTACTAGGTTCATCAGTACCATTTTTCTGGATTCCATATATATGCGCTAATATACGATACTTGTTTTTTCTTTTTCTAACTTCACTCTGTATAAGAGGCTCTAGGTTCACCACCTTCCTAGAACTGACTCAAATTCATTCCTTTTTATTAGCCCAGCTTTTTAACCCAAACTTTGCAGTATCAAAACTCCTACAGATTATCATCATGTTATCTAATTAAATATATTCTTCTGTCTAGAATCTGTTTTTATCAAGCCAGTTATTTCTAGCTTTGGCCATCTTCTGTGCTATGAATACTATTGATATTGCATGTCAAGAGGATACTCACATAAATGCTTTAAGTCAGAGACACCTAGTTTTCTAAAAACTATATATTTTCATAAATCTTCCTCAAGACAGCTAGGTTTTTAAAACTATTGGCTTATTTGTCTTTGTTCCTGGATGAGATTTACATTATTTTTATGCCTGTCAGAAATGTCTTAAAGTGCTTAGGATTTGGCTGAGTATTGAGTCAATGTGAGTGTATATCATGTAACTAACTCTCCTAGTCATAAGACAGGCCACTAGAACGTATACCTTGAGACTGCTTTCAAGGAGTTTAGAGGCTAGTTGTAAAGGCAGAATTAATACTCTCAGAAGAGATCAAAGAAAAGCTATATAGTACTGTTTGTATGTGCAATAGGAATTCTGCTGTATCTGTATCTCTTGTAGTTGATGCTAGTTGGGACTGTAGAAGTTGGGGAAGGATTTGTGATTAGGGAGGAAGGGAATTGTGATGTGTAATTTGAGCATGTGGTATAGGATTTGAAGGGTAACTAGGATTTAGATAGGCAGAGGGCCGGCCCTTAGAAGCAGAGGAAACAGTAGAAGGAGAAATATGAGTAAGCATTAATGTGAACTATAAATGACAGAATGGGAATAGCTCCTTTGCAGAAGCAGAGAGCTTTATTTGGAGGAGCATTTGAAAGGTAAATGATACAGGCTGAATGGATCCAGATTGTATATGTTATCTTGAAAACAAGATAGAGGAGTCTAGACTTGAGGAAATAAGATAGGTTCCCCAGCCAGTAGATTGCTATCTTCAAATGGATCATAACACTTTGGAAAGTGATTCCTAAGATCCTGCATGTTTCTGTTTCTGCCCTCTGTGTTTTTTGTTTGTTTTTGAGTGTGTGTGTGTGCGCGCGCGTGTGTGTGTGCACGCACAAGCCCTCTCTGTTTTATTAGGATTTATTAGGCAGTGGAGGAGAGCCACTACCTTACCTCAGTTCCTCTGCACTTCTATTACCTTCATTTCTCAACCCTCCATCTCCTCTTTTTCCTCAAGGAAAATTAAATTTTTCCACCAAAATGAGGTAATAACATTTTAAAGTTTAACATGTGCCAAGCACTTTAGCGCATTTGCTTCTCACAACCCAGTGAGGTAAGTACTATCCACATTTTATACACAAGGAAACTGAAGCACAGGGATGTTAAATAACTTGCAAAAGGTCACACAGCTAAGTAATAGAGGAGCTGAGAGATGAATTTAAGTAATCTATAATGTTGCATTGCCCCTGTGTAGTCATCAGGGAGTGACTGCAGGTTCTTTAACAGGATACCACTTTAATTTGTACATTTCTCTCATTTATCAGCTTCATTCTGTTTTCTCTCCATCCTAGAGGCTGTCTATTATCAATGGTCTGTCATCTCAAATATAACTTCTTCCATGATATTCTGTCTGAACTAACGTTTCTGTGTTTCTGTAGAACCCTGTGAAAATCTCTTATCACAAGACTTGCAAAGTGCTTTGTAATTATCACTTTATTTGTATATATTTAGTAAAGAAAGAACTAGCAACTTATGAAATCTTTTTTTTATAGTCAGACAATAAAGTGATTATTCACATCAACAATGAGCTGAGTAGAAACTGTGTAAACAACAGAGGCCTCGACATATTTGCAGTAGAAGTGGCACCAAAATCTACAATGGTAATGCACTGTTTTTTAATTAAAGGCTTTTGTTTTATCAGCTTGAAAAAAATTGCTGTTAATGCTATGAATAAATTTGTAGGTATGAAGTAAAGTGGAAAATTATTTTGTGTGATATTTGTGTTAGTACCATCCTGTACAAGAAGATAGGAGACTGGTTCTAATCCAGTTCTCACTATTTGGTTCAGTGATTATGGGACATTCACTTAACCTCTCTGCTTGCAGTCTCTATAAGTGTAAAATTAATGTGATATCACCAGTTTTAGGTACTTCACAAAGTTAATGTAAAGATAAAGTGATACATGTGAAACAGTATTGAATATTATATAGAACTACAAAGTAGTAGTAATAGTAATTGGACTTTCAATAATTCAAAATATTTTTGTCCCCATTATTAAGATTTTCTAAGGTAACCTAAAAGAGAAAATGCCTCTGAGTGTTAGATAGCCAACTAAGTCAGGAGCTGAGTAGCTGAAGTTCTGTTAGCAGAACTCTAGGCATCCGATTTAGCCAGGAGTTCAAAGGCAGGGAGAGATCAGTAAACCCTGAAACTAGTCTGCTGCTGCTGCTGCTAAGTCACTTCAGTTGTGCCCGACTCTGTGCGACCCCATAGACGGCAGCCCACCAGGCTCCTCCGTCCCTGGGATTCTCCAGGCAAGAACACTGTCTAGTGAAGGGAAAAGGGAAAAAGCTTTGTGTTTTTACCCTTTTCCTCTCTGTACTGTCTATGAAATCCTAAAACATTCTAGAACAGGATAAAGAGAATTTATTTTTGCTGTTATTCCAATGAGGATTTTTAAAGATGCTCTAGGCTTAGAGAGGAAATAATACTTACTTCCCTTTCTGCCACCCCTCTTTACCCACCTTCACAAATAGCAACTATCAGCTACTGTATTACAGTTGAATTAGGGTGGATTATTCTGTTGGAAATCAGATTGTAGATTGCAGGTCCTTGCTAAGGACAAATATTAAAGAATTTTATCTGTACAGAGATATTTTTTATATAGGTTCTAGAAATGTCCTATTGAAAAATTAGCCCAAAATTATAGTGTATAAAAGGAAAGTAAAGGCTTTCTGTGTTTATGTGCAGGTTTGTCAACATGTAATGCCACTGAATGAGCGACAAGAATGGATATATTATTGTGTGTATTCCCTTATATCTTAAACACTATTTTTAAGAAATTACTGTGCTTGAGACTGTCAAACTAAGAATTATTTCAAGTTTGGTTTGTTATTTGTTGATCACTACATATAATCAATTTAACTGATGTATATAATAATCTCTTTAATTTGTATGCATTTGGGTTTCATGTCCTTATTATATACTGTATTATTAAAGTAGAAATAATTTTTAATATGTGGCCTTCTTATTAATTTAATGGGATACTTGGCATATTTCATTTGTGACTAATAATTTGAAATTAAATTATAGGTAAACTTTTAAAAAGTAACACTCAATGAATTCTATAAAATCCTATGCACTCTTGATGTATTCATCAAAAAAAATCCTGAAATAAAATATAAATGGCCCAGTTGCAGCCAGTGCCTTGTGCTTTATCCCTGTACTCCGGCCTGTCCAAGGAGCCCAGTGGATCCAGGACTCCCATCCTCACCGTACAGTTACAGGCATGTGACTGTGAGAGGACCGGGGAGCTCCAGGGCCCCCTTTCCTGCCTGCTGCTTCTGAGTGGCTGGTGACCCGCAGCCCCTTCACCACTTGCTTCTTCACCAGCAGCCTCTATCTCCTGCTGCACCTCTTCACAGCCTTGAGCATGTGCCCTCCCACAGGGCTCTGCCAGTGCTAAAGCCCCAGGTCCAAGTTTCTGCTGTTGGTTGCGGCAGTCCCAGTGTGTCTGAGAACAACATTTGGACGTTATGTTTACTTCTAATGAGATCACTGTCTTAATGTACAAGAGCACGAGCAGATACGACTGACAGGACTGGTCAATGTGATTTGACCTTTGAGAAAACTAGAAAGTGTAACCCTGCAGGAGATCACAGATCCAGAAATAATTTCCCTAATGAGAAGACCTCTACCCTCAGGAAAGCTGGGGCAGAGTGCCTGAGCCACAATCTCGCAGTCTTTCTTGATGTCAAAAGCCATGCAAATACTGCTACTGGTGTACTAAAGAAAATGTGTATGGAATTTCTTCAACTAAGAATAATAGTATCATTTGCTTTTTCTTGCCAGAAGTTATCTATAAGGTGAAACAAACAGATCACAGTGTAGTAATGGCTATTAACTCACAGACCTTGGAACCTTAGCCATGCAAGAGATGGGACTATGATACTCTGTGGACACAATGCATGTTTGTGGTAATGGACATTTCATTTGTCTGAAGCAAATGTAATATCTTTACGGTATCTGTGTGGAATTTCAGGTTTCCTCCTGCAAAAGAATTTTGTATCCCCAGACCACTTGAAGAAGTGGTCAACTTAAAGGCATTCAAGTTGTTGCTTGGACTGTTAATACCTTTGATGAAAAAAGTTACCATGAGTTTCATCTTGGTTCCATCTCTGACCCTGACACTGTGTTGAAAGACTGCACATCATTTCTAGGCACCCTGAAACCCCCTGTCCAAGGAAACGTGTACAGGAGCTGCCTGCTGGTCTCATGCAGGGATATTAAAATACCCCTTGTGCTAGCCCACACCCTGGGAGATCAGGTGGCTCACATAAGTGATTGTCAGTAATTGCATTTTTACCCGAACCAAAACAAAACTCTGTGTTGCCAACATGCTGCATGGAATGGCTGAGTTCAGCCCTTGCTCTTGAAAATCTGGGTCTGCAAACAGGCACAATAGCTCCTACCCTGACCTAGGTGAGGCATACATCTTAACTCAGTGAGGATAAACACATTGAGTTTTGAAATTTGGGGGTACAGATGCAAATACATGAGAAATGCACCATCACTCAGAGCTGACATTTTAAAACTTGCCACACTTTTGTAACTTACTTATTTCAAATATTGTATTCAGCTATGTTATCAGTGTATTGTGGCTGTCAAGCTTGTGACAAACTTTAAATCACACACTAAAAATCACTAAAAGGAAAAAAATGTGAATGCAGAAATAGCCATTATATACTGTAGTTTTCCAATGAAAATATAATTAAAGCAAAATTTGGAGAAATTCCTTTTGTATTAAAGAAGTCAAAATCTAATCACAACAGTAGGACTATTTTGTTCTGATGGTAAATTTTTTAGTGGATTTACTTGTGAATTAGTTTTAATGAAATTGTTTTGAAATAATAGGCATTAAATCTGAAGAGCATTTAATGAAGTAGTACAGTGTGTGAAAAACTATATTAAGCAGTTAAAAACTGTGTAGCCATATCAGTAACAGAATACTTGGCTAGTAAATGTCAACTTTTGAAATATGAATACCAGTGTATTATTTTTACCCAGCACATTGCTAGCACATAGTTTAAATGTCACTTGGATTTTGGCCCTTCATTGGATGTCTGTAAAATGGGTTGTCATTATCTAGCAGTTTGAGTTCTTCAAGTGATATCTTAAAAAGTAATGCAGGACTTCGCTGGCAGGCTAGGGTTTAAGACTCCATGCTTCCCCTGCAAGGAGCATGGGTTCAGTCCCTGGTTGGAGGAACTAAGATCCTGCATGCCGCAGGGCATGGCCAAAAAAATAAGGAGTACAATTCAAAAAACATTTTATTAATTGCCAAATGCCTTATAAGTCAAATAAACGTGGCCCTATATTCTGTTTCACAAAGTGTTGAGTTGCAGGAAATAAATTGTCTGGCTGTGCTACCAAAAGTATGTAATAAAGTTGCTATCTTTGCTTCCAGTTTTAAAAAGACTTTTTATAACAGTATGATAGGTATCATTGGAATATGGAGGCCCAGGAAAGAATACTGAGCTCTTAAACATTATCTTCCACCACTGTTACCACTTAGACATACCAAGCCTTTCACTCTTATTAGAGGGGGGAAAAAATCCAGCTATCTTATGGTTCCATCTTCAATTACTCAGTTGAAAGGTATTTTGTTTCAAGTTAATCTTTCTTCCAAGTGAATGAAAATCCAAGGGCATCAGCTAGTTAATGAATGTAACTATTTCATTTTGGGAAGTAAATGATTTTTTTAAAGGATTACTTCAGTACTCTGGTACTAGAATATCCAGAAAAGTTTGATTCAAGTCCTGAAATACCAGACTCACAGGTTGATAGTGATTCTTTATTCAACCAAAATATTGTTGATTAACATGTAAGAATGTTTTCTTTAAAGGTGCTGCCTTTTTTGAGGATAGTTTTGTACAGATTGACTGTTATTTTTAGAGGTAACTTTGCATGTTGTTTAATTTTAAAATCACAAGGATTCAACTTATGAAAAAGACCATCTAAGTGCCCCCATCTCTCCTTTGCTGTCAGTCCCATCCCTGGCTATCTCCGTAGTATCTACATTAAAGCTCTCCATGATGAATTTTATCTACAAACACTTCCTCAAAATTGGCTTTCTTTCCCATTATTATTTATACATGTTCTCGACTTTTCATCTCTAAGAAAGCTCTCATTCCCCATCTATCTCTATCATTATTCTGTCCTCCCCTTCATGCGGAAATGACTTGAAAGAATTGTCTGTATTCACTTTCTTAACTCCCATTCATTCTCTACTAGTGATTGTTCCACCAGGGACATCAGCAGCAACTTTCTTATTAAATCCAGTGGATATTTTTAAGTCTTCTTTCCAGTGTTAAGACATAGTTGATCTCTCTGACACCTTGCCCTCCAGATTTTCTTCCAACTTCTGACCATTCCTTTTCAAGCTTCTTTCTGACCATACTTCTGTACCTTCTCCCAAATTCCACATCCTCTCTTAACTCATTGTAATTCCTTCCTACTCCAAAATTCTACAGTTCCAATATTTTAAAGCCAAATTAGTGTTAAATATCAAATGTTGCCCTAAGTAATTCTTAAATTACTATATTTAATAATTTATTGATTTTCCATTACATTTGTAGTGACCTATTTTTTTAAGCCAGTGACCTTTTTTAAGATCTATTTTTGGTATAGGTTAAATATGAAGCAGAAACTTAATACACCACACTGATCATATTTTGGATATAATCCAGGAAAGTGGAAATGTATTTCTGGTTTTGACCACCAGAGGGTGAGCATAGTATTTCCTTATTCATTAGTATACACATATGCCAGAGAGAGAGAGATACAGAGACAGAAGCTGACTGATAATGTTTCTCAGCAGTGGGTTAAATCCTTTATGACTTCTAAGATTGCTTTGGGGAAATCAATTGTATCATATACGTATACACCCATTCTTTTTAGAGAATGGATAAAAAATTATTCCTGGTTTGTAAACAGGATGCTAAATCTTCAGCTCTTTCCCTTCTTCATGAAATTACAGTATAAGGACATAAAGAGAAAGCCCTGCTAGCTTTACATGGGATTATAAAGCTTATCTTTGCTACTCAGGCTAGTTTACTTTCTGGAAAAAATAAGAACTAAATAAGGATTTGAATAAAAAAGAGGCAAATAACAGAATTGATTTAGGGAAGGTAGATGAGATTCATGCAGAGACACAATTTAGGGGCCAGGAACTAGGAATGGTTGCTAAAAATCTAAAGAGTAAAGGGTTTTGATTGAAGCGTATACATATTAACTATGGTTAATTATTATCTAAGGAAGAAGAATAGACATTCTCAATCCTTATGAATAATTCATAAGCTGCATATATTTGTGATATTTGACCCTGTTGATTTGTACTTTAAAAAAAAGTTACTCTTTTTTTTTTCATTTAAGAAATCCTATGACAAATTGTATAGGGATCACTGGAAAAAAGAAAGTGTGCTGAAAACTAGTTAGATCAACTCATGGAAGGGAAAAGATTTATTTAAGAGTAAAATTAATAATGCCGAAAGGTTTCCATGTTTCTGAGTTTGTTATATCTGTAGTGAAAACAATGTGTTTAACACCATACACTGAATTTTACTATGTTCTATTATGTTGCTTTTTTCCTATAGTTCAATACAACTAATGTTTTATCAAAAATTTATCATTAGTCTTTTTCAACCGGTGGCTTCATTTTTTTTTGTTAAGTAATTAAATTTTAACTAGTTAAATGTCATTTCTAATTTAATAATGAAAGCAACAAGAAAAACGTAACCAAATTTACTTAAAGATTTGGATAGCAAAGTTTTCTATTCTACAAAGGGAAAAGTTGGGTAAGTGGCTATATGTAGCTCCAACTCTGATTAAATACATTCTCTGTCACCCTGCTTATTTAACTTATATGCAGAGTACATCATGAGAAACGCTGGACTGGAAGAAACACAAGCTGGAATCAAGATTGCCGGGAGAAATATCAATAACCTCAGATATGCAGATGACACCACCCTTATGGCAGAAAGTGAAGAGGAGCTAAAAAGCCTCTTGATGAAAGTGAAAGAGGAGAGTGAAAAAGTTGGCTTAAAGCTCAACATTCAGAAAACGAAGATCATGGCATCTGGTCCCATCACTTCATGGGAAATAGATGGGGAAACAGTAGAAACAGTGTCAAACTTTATGTTTTTGGGCTCCAAAATCACTGCAGATGGTGACTGCAGCCATGAAATTAAAAGACGCTTACTCCTTGGAAGAAAAGTTATGACCAACCTAGATAGCATATTCAAAAGCAGAGACATTACTTTGCCGACTACCATCCATCTAGTCAAGGCTATGGTTTTTCCTGTGGTCATGTATGGATGTGAGAGTTGGTCTGTGAAGAAGGCTGAGCGCTGAGGAATTGATGCGTTTGAACTGTGTTGTTGGAGAAGACTCTTGAGAGTCCCTTGGACTGCAAGGAGATCCAACCAGTCCATTCTGAAGGAAATCAACCCTGGAATTTCTTTGGAAGGAATGATGCTAAAGCTGAAACTCCAGTACTTTGGCCACTTCATGTGAAGAGTTGACTCATTGGAAAAGACTCTGATGCTGGGAGGGATTGGGGGCAGGAGGAGAAGGGGACGACCCAGGATGAGATGGCTAGATGGCATCACGGACTCAATGGACGTGAGTCTGAGTGAACTCCGGGAGATGGTGATGGACAGAGAGGCCTGGCGTGCTGCAATTCATGGGGTCACAAAGAGTCGGACACGACTGAGCAACTGAACTGAACTGAAAAGCTTACAAAGAAAGAATCAGAAATACTCTTAACAAAAATTTATTTAATTTTTGATACAGGCCAACCTCTTCATCTTTGAGAGATAGTTTGTATAGAGAAGTATCCTAAATTCTTCCCACAGTGCAATTCTACCTTCTTCAAGTAGTGCATCTTATATTTGTACATAAGGAAGTGTTTAGTAAAACTGGATGGTCAACTGTTTTCCTATCCTGAAGCACTTAAAATAGTAAGAATATACTTGAGGTCAAAATCTTACAGATCCTAATAACATGAACACACTTGTAAACTCTGGTTCATCCATAATTAGATTATTTCAGTTTTTCTCCACCCAACTCTTTAATATCCTCCCTCCTGTACAAGACCTACACCATCATTTGAAGTACTCAGGAACCAATGGGGAATTAAAATGATTTCAGCATTTAATCAACCCACCTGTATTACTAGATATCTGGAGGGTCATCCTTGAACAGTCAATTCAGGGAGATCCACCCATGTGCCAGGACCCAACTTAACCATAAAATCTACATCAAAGACAAACAGATATCCTAAGCCAGTATATCCCAAAGGGATTGTGTAGTGATCTCATTAATACAAAGATGTGGAACAAAGCCTGTGAATATGTGTTTCTAATAAGCTTTTGGTGATACGAGTACTTCTGGACTGTGGAACATTTTAAATAGCAAATATCCAGGGCTAGGCAATATTCAGAATTCTACAGCTGCATTCCTCCCAAGTTTTCCCATGGTTTGTTCCCAGCCTACTTATTCTCTTCTCCATGACCCACTTTTCTATGACAGTTCACCCAAACTCCCCTTTTAGTAACTGTTGGTGCAGTCATGCAGTTTGCCACGTTGTCTATCTCTCCAGTCACCTCAGATCCACCCATGTACCAGGACCCACCTCAGTGGAGATTACTTCTTGTAATCTTTGGCCTGTAGAATCCCTTCCTTCATTTTGACATCACCTCCAGAGTTTCTTATCAAGATAAGAGTGTGAGAAAGAATGAAGTACCAAAAGGGAGTTTAAGATAGGAAAGGTGTCTTTGGGGAATCTGAAATCCATCTGAGAGTTACCAGATAATTAAACCTAAAATGTTATCAACACAAGCTTACAAGTGTAAGTCAAGTGATCAATCTGTGCTTAGGAGTTCAGAGAGAAGAGAAAGTAATCCCAGTAGACTAAAGTAGGGGAGTTTTACAGGAAATAGGAGAGAGAAACTCTACTTTAAAATTTGTGCAGGGACTAGATTGGTGAAATGGTATGGGGATAACGACAGGGAATAATGTAAACAAAGGTGCAAGGGTAGAAAAGTTTAAGTAAAGGACATGAGATCAGTGAGTACACCCATCAGAGAAACACAAAGGGTTGATATGAAGTTCCTGGATGGCAAGTTAAAAAAATTATTCATTGGGGATGGAAGGCATTGAGGTTATAGATGGGAGTGAAATGACTAGGATGACCCTACTTCCCACTGTGCCTACCACAGTTCTAGTTTATACCACCCAGCAGGAGTAATTATAACAATTATTAATATCCTCCTTTTCATCGTTCAAAGTTACCCAGTTTGAACAACAAATTATACAGTCACCCCAGACATAATGAAATTAGTATTTCACTCAAGTGGATTAGAACACTGGTATGCAGCGTGTGATCCCAAGATGTGTGATTCACAAATGAAGAGGAAAAAAAAATACATAATACATTTCTGAAGATATACATAGATGTTAAAAAGAAGACCAACATAAAGTGGTTAGAAGTATGGTACATTCCCCCAAATTTTAAAATAGTATTTTAAAATTTCTTTTAGAAACAATTGGTAAGCATTCAATATTTTATACATATTCTTAACCTTATTCTTTATTTTACAATTTACCTTAAATTCAAGGCCATCTTAAGTTCAATTATCTATATGAGGTTAGTGTCAGCATATAATATAAATACAGTAGTGCCAGTTACAGAATACCAGCATTGTAACCTTTTTGGTAATTACAGATATAAATATGCAGTATTACTAAAAAGTACATATCTCTGTGTCTTTTATAAACATCTGTTGCAAAAATTGTTTGGATTTATCTTCTTAAAAAGAATTGTTTTCTTCCTAGCAAAGCAGTAACAATTTTGGAAGTCAAGTAGACTGGTGACCAGTATACAAGGACTTATTAATACAATTAGCAAGTATCTAGCACACGTATTATTTATAATACAGAAGTAGTAGACATGATCTCTGTCTTCAGGAGAAGAAAGAGCTGAGGAAATGAATTACATGTTATCTTATTAAGAGTAATATTAAATCTTAAATTAGTATACACTGATCATTAAGCATAAACTAGTGGTGAGGTATGGTATGGGAACTGAAGAGGGAAGGGAAGACATGCTCAATCTGAGGGGAGAAGGACAATAAGATTCTCTTGGAGGCTTGAAGGAATGAAAGAAGTGTGGTTTGAAGCCAAGTAGTGCTTTGATTTGTTTTCAGTCATGCAATAAAATATTTTTAAAATTAAATAACGGGAAAAGGCACCTTTTAATAACTGTTAAAGGAAATGAGTCATAGACTTTAAAATATTGTGAAGTGCTGTACTAAAATGAGATTATGTTTGATAGAACCAGTTTGGACAAGTTAGAAAGATTAGTGTGGCTGGAAGATTTAGGGAAATGAGCTAGAACTTCGACCTTGAAAGGATAAGAGGGATTCAGAAGTTGGCGGGGGGAGGAGGGTGAAGGAAGTTTCAGGCATTTTCTCACGTTTTTCACTTTTCCTAGAATTTCCTGTATTGTATCTCTGCCTAGTAATATCATAGGCAGTAAGTCCACAGTCATATAGTTATTGATTGCCTAATATGTATAGAGCATTGCTTTATTTACTACATATACAGAGGTGAACAAGCTAGACTTTGTTCCTGCTCTCATTAGATAGTCTACCAGAGAAGATAGATTGTGAACAAATATTACACACTGGGCCTTTAACACACATTTTAAAAAATGTTTCATTCTTCATGAAGCCCTTAAATCTTTCCTCAATCAAGAAGAAATTATTACATGTCTTGCACTTCTGTTTTAAAATTAATAGCTTTTTTATATAAAGTTTTAATTCTTTATTAAAATAATTACTATACAATAAATTTGACCTTTTTTGGGGGGAAGAGTGAGGTTATACATGTCTATTAATTTAGCACATGTAAAACTTCATTTAACCACCACCACAGTCAGGATACAGGATAGTTTCAGCACCAGAAACTCCCTTGTACTATCCCTTATTGTCACATCCTCCTCTCCTCCCAGCTCTATTCTCCCAGTTCCTGGCAATCACTGATTGTTTTCCATCACTATGGTTTTCTCTTTTTGAGACTGTCATATGGGATCGTGTATTAGGTACCCTTCTGAGACTGGATTTTTTTCATTCAGCATAATGCTTTTGAGATTATCCAAGTTGCTGTATCAATAGTTTGTTCCTTTTATTGGGGAGTAGCTTTTCATCATAAAGTTTCTTCATTCATCTGCTAGGTTATTTCCAGTTTTCAGTAATATTAACAGGGCTGCTGTAAACAGTCAGGTATAGGTTCTTCCATGAATTAAGTTTTCATTTCTCTAGGGTAAATACCTGGAGGTTAGATTACTGTATCATATGTTTAAGTGTATGTTTGACTTTTTAAAGAAACTGGCAAAGTGTTTTCCAGATTGGCTCTACTAGTTTGCATTTCTGCCAGGTCTGTGTGAGAGTTCCAGGTGTTCTGCAACCTCATCACCACTTAGTTTGTCAGTATTTTTTATTTCAGTCATTCTAATAGATGTGCGGTGTTATTTCACAGTAGTTTAAATCTGCATTTCCCCACTGGCCAATGATATTGAACAACTTTTCATATGCTTCTTTACTATCTGTGTAAATCCTCTTTAATGAAGTATCTCCTAAGACTTTACCTATTTTAAATTGAGTCGTTTTCTTACTGTTGAGTTTTGGGGATACTTTATAAATTCTGGATACAGTTTTTGCTGGATATGTGATTTGCAAATATTTTTTCCTAGTCTATAGTTTGCCTTTTCATTCAGATTGTGTCATATGGAGAGCAAGTGTTTGACGAAGTTCAGTTAATCCATTTTTCCTTTAATGGATCATGCATTTGGTGTCAAGACTAAGCTGTTGCCTCGGCTTCCCTGGTGGCTCAGAGGTAAAGAATCCACCTGAAATGCAGGAGATGCAGGTTTGATCCCTGGGTTGGGAAGATGCCCTGGAAATAGCAAGCCGATCTAGTATTCATGCCTGGGAAATCCCACTGACAGAGGAGCCTGGTGGGCTACAGTCCATGGGTCGCAAGGGAGTCAATATGATATAGTGACTAAACAACAACAAAAGCAATTTCAGAATCATTGACTACAGATGACTTTAACTTTTATTCAAATAAATTTTAAGCATTTGAGTAATTTACAGGTGTAAATAGAGTAAATTTTAAATGGTTTTCTATTACTGACACGTGTAGGAACAAGTCATTTTAGCAAATTATAAATAGATCAAAATTTAACATAATGAACTAATTCTACAGCCGCAAAGAACCCATGATTTAGGTTTAACAAAAGAACAAACATGATATTTGCTGTGTTGTTCAGTATTAATTTGTTTGGGGATGTGGAATCATCAATTGTTAATAGTTACCTGACAGCTACAAATAATTGAAAATTCATGTAGAAGATTATCTACAATGTACCTATTTCATGAGATTTCTCATCATTGAGGGACTGCCTTACAGGCCAGGAAGAACTCTTAGGTAGGAGAGAGATTTGGGTCACCATTCTAGGCCTAAACTGGAGACCATCCCAGTATTCCTCAGTACATAGGGTTACACCATTACTTGACACCATCAGATAGGAAGTTGAGTGTACCCAAAGAGTTGTGCTTTGTTTTTAAACAACAGTATGATACATATTTTTATTGTATGCCATATAGGTGCTGGTTTCTAAGGCCTGTCTATGTGTTGTTAATGGATTGCTTTTCAGTATTTTTTATTTTGATAATCAGTTTATGTGTAAGTCATATAATGTGTTAAATGGCTAGTGCCACTAATCACCCACTTCACTATCCAGTGTTTCCACTGTAAATTCTATACATGTTTTTTTCATTATAAACTCCATATGCATACTATTTGCAATTTGTTAAGTCATCAAAGATTGCTATCCTATAGTAAACATATTTCTTTAAATCATTATAGTTGAAATGCAAATGATGATTTGTGAAAGGTGAAGGTAAAGCTACCTTAATGAACACTGTATTTGGAAATGGAATTTGACCAAGCATTGTACACTTATTTAGCAACAGTTTAACCAACCTCCTGTTTATATGCACATGTATATGTAAATAGAGAAATCATTCAACTCTTTCACAGAATCGCCAACTGCTTGTTCTTGACCTAGATCAAACCTAACAAAATTCAAGATAATTTGGTTTAGGAAGGTTTCTAAATGGCATGTTAATAACTTACTGAAGAAGCAAATCTTAAAAAAAAAAAGAAGAAGCAAATCTTCAGGCTTCCCTGGTGGCTCAGAGGTAAAGAATCCACCTGCCAGTGCAGGAGACATGGGTTTGATCCCTGATCTTAGTTGCTGCGGAGCAACTAAGCCTGTGCACTACAACGATTGAGCCTGTGGCTCTAGACTAGCCTGGGAGCCACAGCTATCGAGCCCATGTGCTGCAACTACTGAAGCACTCAACACAGCCAAAAATAAATAAAATTATATTTTAAAAAAAGGAGTAAACCTTCCTTGCCTTTGAATCAACCTAATAGGTCTGAATTCAGGTTTATGGATGGTTAGATGGCATATAAAAGAAACACGTCTAAATCTTCCTGCTGGATTGATGTTCCTGAAGCTCTCTTTCAAAGTTAAGACTTTATCACACTGCAGTTCTTGGCCTTTAAATGTTGAAGTATCTCAGAGCTTGGTGTTGGACTCTTTGTTTTTTTCCCCTATATTCTCTCCTTAGGTGACCTCATTCATCTCATGTTTTCAAATGCTATCTATATGCTAATAGGATATAAATTCATATCCCTTGACCAGGTCTCATTTCTAAGCTCTAGACCTCTATGTCTAAAACCTTACTCTATTACTCCTCTTGGAGGCATGACAGGCACCTCAGACCCTGCATATCTAAAACAATTCATGACTATGCCACACTACCCTCCAACCCCACATTTTTTATAGTGGTTCCAGTCCCAGATTGCGAGGAGACACTACTCCTTTTCACTAGGTGTATACCCTATTCATATAGTTTATTAGTAAGTTCTGTTGACTCTACTTTCTGCAAATCTCTTGAGTCTATTCACTCCTATACATCTCCATTGACTTCCCTCTAGTATAATCCACCCACTATGGTTTTCAACTTGCCAATCTGGTTTCACTTCATCCACTTTCTTTTACTCATCCACACAGCAGACAGAGGGATCTCTTAAAAATGCTATTATGATCATAGTATTTCTCTGCCTAAAACACTTTTGGCATGCTACAACAGGGATGCAACTTGAAGGCATTTTGCTATGTTAAATAAGCCAGACACGAAGAAGTATGGTATGATTCCCCTTATATGAGAATGGAATAACCAAATTCATAGAGACAAAGTAGAATAATGGTTTCCAAGGCTTGAGAGGGAGGAATGAGATATTATTATTTAATGACTACAATGTTTCAGTTTGGGATGATAAAAAGGTTCTGGAGATAGTGGTAATGGTTGTGTAATTAAAGTACTCAGTGCTGCTGAATGTGCTTAAAAATGGTTAAAGTGATTTTTATATTATGTATATTAAGGGAGGGGATATTTGTATACTTGTGGCTGATTCACATTGTTATATGGCAGAAACCAACATAACATTGTAAAGCAATTACCCTCCAATTAAAAAAAAAACCCTTTTGGTTGCTTGTTGCTATTATGATAAAGATTCCAGTGTTTGACACCATCTAGAAGGCCAGACATGATCAGGCCCTCTATCCCTCAGTTTCTATGTTACAGTTACACTGATTGCACTTTACACACTTACTGTGTAAACACAGTTACACTGATTGCAGTTTAAATCTCTAATGACACAGAATTTCCTTCTTATTTCAAACCTGCCCCCTTAACATTCCCTCTCTTGGAATGAAATGTTCTTTCCTCCTTTTTCACCTGACCAACTACTGCTCATCCTTCCAGTCCTCAGTTTATACATCACCTCCTCCAGGATACTTTCCCTGACTCCCTCCAATGATAGATCCTCCTGTTTACATTTTAAATCACCTCTATGTATTTGTAGCATTTATCCTAATTCTGATTTGTTATTTAGTATTTGTCTCCTCTAACATATTGCAAGCTCTGTGGGACCAGGAACTATTCTGACTTGTTCACCTTTTTTCTTTTTTTCAAGATTTATTTATTTTTGGTTGCACTGGGTCTTTTGTGGTGTGTGGGGGCTTTCTCTAGTTGTGATGAGCAGCGGCTACCTGTGCAAGCTTCTCATTGTGATGGCTTCTTGTTGCAAAGCACAGGCTCTAAGGTGCACAGGTTTCAGTAATTGCAATGCTTAACACCTTTTAGAGAGCTGGTGCTTAGTACCAGTTCAAAAATACATCTGTGGAGCGAGTGAATCAATGAATGGATGCCATCTAAAGGATAACTCATTAATGAAATAACATGAGAATTACCGCTTAAAAGAGGTAATAAAAAGAAAAAATGTATTTTTATTACTATAGAAACAATATAAATTCTGTATACAAAACATGGAAGATCCAGATAAAGCATAGAGGAAAATAGAAGAGTTATTCTATCCCACAACTCAAAAGTAATGATTGTTATATATGTTGATCTATTTTCTTCTAGTCCTTTGCATGTGTTTCTAAAAGAAAGAAATCACTCAAGTAGGATAATATTATATATACAATTTTTAATGGATAAATTGTAGTTTAATCAGTTTATTTTCTAGTTAATTTTTATTGGAGTGTAGTTGTTTTACAATGTTGTGTTAGTTTCTGCTGTACAGCAGAGTAAATCAATTATCTTTCTCTCTTTAGTCACTAAGTCGTGTCTGACTCTTGCGACCCCATGGACTGTAGCCTGCCAGGCTCCTCTGTCCATGGGATTCTCCAGGCAAGAATACTGCAGTGGGTTGTCATTTTCTTCTCCAGGGGATCTTCCCAACCCAGGAATTGAACAGGCTCTGCTGCATTGCAGGCGGATTCTTTACCAACTGAGCTATGAGGGAACATATATCCACTCTTTTTTAGATTTCCTTCCCATTTAGGTAACCATAGAACATTGAGTAGAGTTCCCTATGCCATACAGTAGGTTCTCATTAGCTATCTATTTCATACATAATAGTGCATATATGGGGAGAAGGCAATTGCACCCCACTCCAGTACTCTTGCCTGGAAAATCCCATGGATGGAGGAGCCTGGTGCACTGCAGTCCATGGGAGTCGGACACACTGAGCGACTTCACTTTCACTTTTCACTTTCATGCATTGGAGAAGGAAATGGCAACCCACTCCAGTGTTCTTGCCTGGAGAATCCCAGGGATGGGGGAGCCTGGTGGGCTGCCGTCTATGGGGTCACACAGAGTTGGGCACGACTGATGCGACTTAGCAGCAGCAGCAACAGCAGCAGTGCATATATGTCAATCCCAATCTCTCAACTCATCCCACCCCCCCTCCCACTTGGTAATTATGTTTGTTCTGTACGTCTGTGACTCTATTTCTGATTTGCAAGCAAATAAGTTCATCTGTATCATTTTTCTAGATTCCACACATAAGCAATATTATGTGATATTTGCTTTTCTCTTTCTTACTTCACTCTGTATGACAGTCTCTAGGCCCATCCATATCTCTGCAATTGGTACTATTTCATTCCTTTTATTGGCTGAGTGATATTCCATTGTATATATGTATCAGATTTATTTGAGCAGACACAAATCTCAGTCCAAAGTTAGATGTTCAGGAAATATTTCTTTTTCTAGAATTCATCTTGATTTGTATTTCATTTGCCTGAGATAATCCATCTGGGACTGTCACTAGGTACAGTTAGCTTATATAGTGCCAAACATAAGGGAAGAAGAGTACCTGGCATCTGATACCCAGTGTCTCTGGAGGCACACGATCATCCTGTCTAACTCTTGGCCTCTGGTCCACACTGCCGAGGATTCTCATTTCTGTTTGGGTGGGCAGTGCAGGTCTAGTGGCTTCCTTTCCTTCTCCAGTTGTCACCCAGGAGGGAATAAGAATCATTCCGCTGCTTTTGTCAATACTACAACTTGGAAATGTCTGTAGGTCAATTTCTGAGTGCAGAACATGTGCATATGATGGGATATAACTTCCACAATTGTTGTTACATGGAAAAGGGAGATTATCCAGGTATATCTGATCTAATTATACAAGCCCTTTACAAAGCAGGCATTTTCTCTGGCTTTTGGTGGAAGAAGGAGGCAGAGAATGCAGCCATGAGGAGGACTCACTCACTGTAGGCAGCCTCTAGTAATAGAGAGCAGAGCCTGGCTCACAGCCAGCAAAGAAACAAGGACCTCTGAGTTACAACTCCAAGGAAATGGATCCTGTCAACAACATGAATGAACTTGGAAGCAGATTCTTCCCAGAACCTCCAGATAAGAGCCCAGCCTCACCAATATTCTGATTTCAGCCTTGTTTTTTATGGCCTGTGAACATTCAGTCCAGCAAAACCCACCCAGACATCTGACCTATAGAACTGTGATAATAAGTGGGCATTGTTTTGAGTCACTGCTTCTGTGGTGATGTGTTACACAGTAAGAAAAGTAACGTAAGGGGATTACATCAAGGTGAGATTACCAGGAGGCACAGAGATTGGAGACTGTGCCACAGGAGCACAGTCAAGGACAGCAGAGTCTTGCCCAGGTCAGCAGACCCAGCCAGTTAACTCATAAATTCACAGGCAATAATAATAATAATAAATGGTAACCATCTACATTCAAGAGTGATTTGTTATGTAGCTAAAGCCAATTATTAAATTATCACATCTTGTGAGGTGAGAGAAGTATGGGACAATTCCTCGTAAATGAAAATCTCCATCCTAATTCCAAAGATAAGGAAGAATAGAGAAAGAGCATGTGATGTGAAGTTGAGTTCACTGTTTTATAATAATGAGTGACCACTTATTGAGCAGGTAGTAGTACAGTGCAAACAGCTCTATATTCAGTATGTCAGTTAATCCATACAACTCTGAGAAGTAGGTATTTCTAAGACTCAGTGATTCTCTTTTATATTTTAATTTTGTGGGATCAAGTAAACTTGATTACAGCCAACCATTCTATTCTCAATGCACTAGCCTATAAAATGGGGTTGATTATACTACTTAATTCACAAGATGATATTACACTGAATGATGCACTGATGCTGAAGTTGAAGCTCCAATATTCTGGCCACCTGATGCGAAAAGCCAACTCATTGGAAAACACCCTAATGCTAGAAAAGGTTGAGGGAGAGGATAAGGGGGAGACAGAGGATGAGATGGTTGGATGACATCACCAACTCAATGGACATGAGTGTGAGCAAACTCCAGGAGACAGTGAAGGGCAGGGAAGCCTGGTGTGCTGCGGTTACGGGGTTGCAGAGAGTTGGACATGATTTAGCTACTGAACAACAACTCTGTAAGCTTTGTGAACTTCTGTGTAGATATTAGAAATCAATATCAGTTGTCCGGAATTTAGTTTTCACATGTTATTTACCCCTGAAACTTATCTGTAGTGACTGCATTAAAACCCATATCTATATCCTATATCAACCTGTATATGAACACTTGATTGCTGAGAGTCAGTAACTATTTGCATCATTCAGCCTCCCTCCTGGATCAAGCTATACCAATTAACCATTAAATGGCCATGAGTATAATCAATTTCACAGGTTAACAATAAGCTTTGGTTTTGGAACTGTGGAAAGGAAGTTAATATTTTTTGACCTCTATGTTTGGGCCTCTGTGTTTCAGGCACCATGCCACCTGATTTACTTACACCAGTTGATCATGACCGAATCTGGTCCAATTATGATTTGGACCAGAACATGGGTAGTTTCTAAAGTGTCTCAGGTGAGTCTACTGTGTATCCATGATTGAGAACTACTGACATACAAAACCCCATTAATTCTTGTAGAAATTCTAAGATAGGGTTAGTCTCTGTTTTATAGTAAAGAAGCAGATGCCCACAGATACTGAACTTTCCCCAGTTAACACATCTTGTAAATGACACATTTCTCAAGCAGAGGAGACAGTCACTCTCACTAAATCAAGGGAGATGCTGAGCGTAAAAGAAAGACTGATATTTCCTACTTAACAATCGAGACTCTCACTGACTCTGTATCCTCCAACCCTTTATGGCCACCTCAGTTCTTGATCTCTTCACTAATTTTCTACTATGTGAATAACTGATGTATTTTGGTGGTAATAATACACCAACATCACTTTGTGTTTGTACATACATTTCTCAAGCCTTCTTGTACATTTCCTAGTTCTCCCTGGTGACATGCAGGCAAATCACCGTAAGAGCTCTGGTTTGGGAGCCACACCCACCTGTGTTGGCCTCCTCCATGTACTTATCTCTATGGTCTTGACTAGTCATTTTACTTTTTAAATCTCAGCTTTTTGAGTATAAAATTGTGAAAATAATAAAACCTATACTTTAGAAGCATTATATTCAATAAATATTACCTATTATTGTAGCCACCCTAACCAGCAGAAGTAGTGTGTGGCCCACCAGTAAACAGGTGGAAAGCAGTCGGTTGAATTAGACCTTTGGAGTTGACTCCTTTTTCTGACATGCAGGGGTGTTCAGTCACTCAGTCATGCCCGACTGTTTGTGACCTCATGGACTGTAGCCTGCCAGGCTCCTCTGTCCATGGGATTCTCCAGGCAAGAATACTGGAGCAGGTTGCAATTTTCTCCTCCAGAGAATCTTCCCCACCTAGGGATCAAACCCTCCTCTCCTGCGTCTCCTGCACTGGCAGGGGGATATCACAAATACCCTAATGTTTAGAGAGAATAGAAAGATTAAGAAGTCAAAATCTAGTTATGGCTGACACTTCTGTTGCTCAGAATATGCTTCCAGAAAGTTATTTATGCATGAAACTCCAGCTTAACCACAGGAAATGTTGTAGAGATCTTCCTCCACTCACAACGGGGTTACCTCCTGATAAACCCACTGGAAGTTGAAAAATATGATCATGAAGGGAAAATGCATTTAGTACACCTAATCCATCAAACACTGTAGTTTAGCCTAGCTTACCTTAAACGTGCTCAAAATACTTTAGCCTGAAGGTGGACAAATTCGTCTAACAGAAATTCGGTTCATTACATGAATGTCTCATGTTGTTTAATATTGTACAGTAAGTGAAAAACAGAATGGTTGTATGGGTACAGAAGGGTTCTACGTGTACCGCTTGTTCACCCTCCTGATCAGGTGGCTGACTGGGAGCTGGAGCTGGGTTCGCTCAGCTGGGTTTGCACAGCTCAACATCACCAGAGCACAGAGAGTACCTACTGCATATTGCTGGCCCGGTAAAAGATCAAAATTGGAGGTACGGCATTAGAAGCAATAAGTATTCTACTTATTGCTTTCACACCATCAAAAAGTGGGAAAATCCTAAGTGGAACCTTCCCAAGTCTTCAAAGTCCGCCTGTCCCAGCTCTGTATTTTTCCCACTTTGCCTTAAGTCCTTGCCCTGTGACCCAGTCCCTACTCAACTTCTGCTCTTCCACCTAGGGGAGGAGTTGTGGATTTCATTTTACTGTGGGTTGGTCGACAAGAGAGGGTAAATCAGAGAGGCTCCACCCATCTCACAGGAGGCTGGGGGTGGGCGCTCCCCATTCCCCTCCCTCTAGGACCTTCAAGGAGGTGGGCTGGCCGCGGAGGGCCCGTCCCCTGTCCCTTTAAGGAGGAGGGACGAGCACAACCGGTGTGGCCCCGACCCCGTCCGCGCTCTCATCCTAGAGCAGCTGCAGCCACAGCTCCGGCCGCCTCTCGCTTGGCAGAGTCCGCTTGGCCCCAGGAAGCAAGTCGCCACCATGGTGAAGATCGTGACCGTTAAGACCAAGGCGTACCAAGACCAGAAGCCGGGCACGAGCGGGCTGCGGAAGCGGGTGAAGGTGTTTCAGAGCAGCTCCAACTATGCCGAGAATTTCATCCAGAGTATCATCTCCACCGTGGAGCCGGCGCAGCGGCAGGAGGCCACCCTGGTGGTGGGCGGGGACGGCAGGTTCTACATGAAGGAGGCCATCCAGCTCATCGTCCGCATCGCCGCCGCCAACGGGGTAAGGGACGTGCCAGCTCCTCTGTCGCCCCAGTTGCCCGTCCGCCTCCTGCCGCGCGCGCTCCCGCGAGGCCACTTCCGCGCGCGCGGCCGCCGAGTCTCCACCCCCAGCTCCTCGGCGCTCTCTCTTCCTAGCCTGAGGCCCGGCGTGGGTCGCCCCGGGCGGGAGAGTGGCCAAGGGGAGCAGCAGAACTGCTCGTCTGACCGCTCCTCCCATCCCTCGCCCACTCCCACCCCGCCCTGGCAGGGCGGGGAGGCGCGAGGCGGGGAGCAGGGCTTGACCTTGGGAGGCCCGGCCTTCAGCCTCCTGCCCCACCCTTCTCTCTCCTCTCCGCTCTTCCCCTACCCCCGCCGTCGTCCGGACCTCTGACATTTACATTAACCTTTTCTGCCTGTGAAGATACAGTTACCGAGCCGAGCGCAGTCACCTTAACCCTGAAAGGTTAGAGGCCGCCGCCTTGCTCAGAACCCTCCTTGCATCCCGCTGGGTTGCCGGCTGTTCCCGTCTGGGACTGGCGCTGCCCGCTGGCTGCGAGCCGCAGGCTTTGGGCACCCTCCCCTCTGGTGGTACGGCGCGCCAGGGCTCGCCCCCCATCCCCTAGTTTGCTGGGACAGAGCTTCTGCCCTCTGCCCTGGCGCCGCCTGGTTGCTGGGGCTCAGGCTTTTGAAAAGGCTAGTCTTTGCCCCGTGTTGCTTCTGGATCTGTTCCACCGAGGTTGCTGGAGCTGAATTTTCATTAGCACAGAACCTACCTACTCAAGCTCGCTCATATGTAAGCAGTCGTGGCAGGCCAGGAAGTTAACGCAACACCTTGGTTCCGTCCGCAAGCAAAGGAACGTTAACCAACTAAGAATGGGCAGGTCCACTAACGTGAGATTTTGAACTAGATTCTTCAGTAAACCTGGTACTTCTGCGAAAATGTGGATTTATAAACCACAACTGAGGCAGATTGTTTCCTCACTCTTATAAAAAAGTTTTCTAACGAGTTTTTTTTTTTTAAGTTTCCTTTCTATAATTAACATAAGATTTGGCTATCCTCCCCTCTTCTGGAACTCATTCCCTTTAGTAATATTTTTATTCATTTTAGCAGTATTTTTTTTTTCTCTTATTAATATATTGAGGGCCATTTTGCCAAGCCCTGTGAAAAGCATTTCACTTGTGGTATGGCATCCATCCTCCTCTAGCCCTAGGACGTGGGCTTCCTTGGAGGCTCCGAAAGAATCCGCCTGCCAACGCAGAAGACAAGGGTTCCATCCCTGGGTGGGGAAGATGCCCTGAAAAAAGGAATGGCTGACCGGTATTCTTGCTTGGCGAATTCCATGGACAGAGGAGCCTGGGAGTCACACAGAGTTGGACAGGACTGAGCGACTAACGCGCACACACACACAGCCCAGTGAGGTAGATGCTATTATGGGCGTCTTGAAGATGCCAATGAGAAAACTGAATCTTAGGCAGGTTTAGCGGCTAATGGCAGCGCTTAGAATCCAGTACAGACCTGCTGATTCCAAGAACTTGAACAGTTTCTGGGTATGAAGAGACCCTGGAGTCTGAGGATCTATTTTTTCAGTGGTCTGTCAAATCTAAACTGGGAACAATGTATATTTGCCTCTCTGGGTCAAATAATTTATCAGCATCAGAGAGAGATGATTGTCTGGATCTGTTTTCTTTGTGGTCCTGAGTTTTCAGGCAACCTCAAATTCCCTGGAAAGAAGAACGAAGAATGAACAAAAGCTGTATCCTAGAGCAGCTCACATTCGTTTCCCTGTCATCACTTGTGTTGAACTTGCATTTCATTCACTTCTTCAGGAAATATACTGAATCTATATTATGTACAGAGAAATGTGTGGCAGGTTCTACATGAAGGAGGCCATTACCTTTTTAGGTGATTCAGCAACAAGGCTTTTTCTTAAGAAACTTACAGCATAGTGGGAATTTAATGGGTCCTATTCGAAAACTGTCCATCTGAGAGTAGTGTGGGATGGAAGGGAAAGAATTAGTTAAGACGAAAAAGTTAAGTTTTTTATTTTAGTATGTATAAAAATCCTCATCACCCTTTTGCTACTGCCCTATTGCTCCCCCCACCCCTTTTAGTCAGTCTTTGTAAAAGTTGTCTACATTCACCATCGCAGATTCCTCCCCTCCCATTCACTCACCATCTCACTGCAGTCTGGCTTCTGTTTCTTTCACCAATTCGCTGACATTGCTCTTGCCAAGCCTACTGAAGACTTTCTGGTTACTAAATCTATTCAACACTGTTTAGGCCTTATCTTAGGTGACCTTCCTGTTTAATCTGGCATTGCTGACTTCATGCTCTCTTAAAGTTCTTACTCCCTTGTCTTGATCACTCTCTCCTGATTCTACTCACACTTTTTAAGAGTTCCTACATGGACTGCTTGCCCTACCTATATCCTATCCTATTCTCTGGGTTTCTGGTCTCAACTCACTGCCCTCTGATTTTTTTCTTCCTGTCTTTCCTCACCAGGGATTTAAGTATGTTACTGTTTTTCCTCTGGTGCAATTCAGATAGCGTCTTCAGAAAACTTTCCCCAGCAGCCTCTCTCTGCCACTCTCCCCTCTTAATCTTTCCCCATAGATACTTCTAGAATAGATGAAATTATCTGTTTACATGTGACACTCCTTTGTAACTAGGACAATGCAACTTCCAATGAGTCTTTGTTCTAGTGCCTGAAATTATAAATTGTGAAGTGTATGGAAAATATTTCAAGCATAACTTAAAGCCATAGTTTATTGCCAATACAGTTATTATCATTAAACATCTATTATGTGCTTACTTCTCTTATCAGTCCTTGTGCTATAAGTACTTGGGATATAATATATTCCTGACCTCAGGAAATAGTGTAGAAGTGGAAGTGGACAGGAATAAACAGACAAACTAGGCTTCCCTGGTGGCTCAGAGGTAAAGAATCCGCTTGCAATGCAGGAGTCCAGGGTTTGATCCCTGAGTTGGGAAGATCCCCTGGAGTAGGATGTGGGAACCCCGCTCCAGTATTCTTGCCTGGGAAATCCCATGGACTGAGCAGCCTGGCGGGCTACGGTCCATGGGGTCACAGGAATCAGACATGACTGAGAGACTAAAACACCACCACGGTGTGTTTGGTGTTGTGAGGGAGTTGTGCTGAAGGGGCAAGAGCATGGCAGGCTGTACTTGAGAGTGGAAGGTACAGTGAGAAAGTCTTCACAAAGGCGTGGTAGTGGATTTGAGGGTTAAAGGATGAGTTGAAGTTTCTAAGGTGCATTTGTCAGGGGAGCAATTCTAGGCAGAGTAAATATCATAGGAGTTGGGGACGGTTCCCTTGGGCAAATTATTCAATTTCTGATCCTTTGCCCGCCTTGTTTGTGAAAACTGGAAATGACAATACATATGCAGAGAGGCTCTTGTGACAATTAAATGAAGCAACATATTTAAAAGTACCTGGTAGCCCTCTCTCACCTGGAAACTGAATGACACCTGTAGGGAAACCTCAAGATGAGCTTGAGGGCAGGACTTCCTGTGATGAATGTTCTGCTAAAATGGGGACACTGAGTTAATCATACCCAATCTGATGCAGATATGAACCTCCACCCACCCACCCCGCCCCGGCCGTAGATCTCAGTTTTGTCTCCTCCCTTCCTCTACAGTTAATGACCCCAACCAAACCAGAGGGGTGCCTTCTTAGATCCCAATAGGGTACACGTGACAACAGTTTAGCCCAAGTGAGAGAGGAGGGAATTTGGGGTGCCTTCCAAATGCTCAAAACTTTAGCCAGACAGACAGTGTCCTCAACCATTCCCAGTGGGAATCTAGCATTTGGAAGACAGTTCTGGAGTATCCCTGTTTCCTACTGTAACATCACTTGCATCCCAGGAACAGAGGGGACAGTTCCTTGTCTCTTTTCCGGACTGTGTGGCATGGGCCAGGGACATCTGAAAAGTTTGTTGCAGTGAGAAAATAAAGCAATACATGCAGAAGTGCCTTGTAAAATATAAAACATGAGGTGTGTTTTAGTGTGTTTGTTTGCTGTAGAGTGTGAAACAACAAGAGTTGGAGGGTGGGGTTGTCTCTAACCTACGTCCTCAACACACTTTACTCTTTCACATCTGGTTCCACCTGGAACATTCTTCTCTCCTCTTCAACCTTAGACCTGGGTTTAGTTGACACTTCCTTGCTCCTAATCCCTGAATCAAGTGCACTTCTTTTCTGCTCTCATAGCCTGTTTTGCTCACCCCCATCATAACACTGACTGCATCTTATAGCAGTTGTCTGTAACCCACCTGGCTTCCAGCACAAACCTTTTTGACTGTAAACCCCAAGTGAATGAAGATGGGGCTTGTCTTGGTTTCTGCTTTATCCCAGGAGACCGTTCAGATTAACCACAAGTTCATCTTGAGCTCCTCACCAGTGTTTGTGATCCTCACACTGATTGGTTTGACCCCCAAACGTCTCCTTACAGTGCTGATTAAGCCCATTGGACTCACACATGTAGTGACCATTTCAACTTACTTTTTAGCAACACAGATGTTTGTAGGCATATTAGAGTTCAGAATAAGAGACTAATATTTATTCAGCATTAAAATCCTTACCTGCAAATCATACCTGGGAGGAAAGTGCTTCATGGGTGGAATCAATCACATTCAACATCAAAAACAAACTCATGTATCAGTTACCAAAATAAGGCGTGTAGTAGAATCTATAGGAAAAATGGATCTCACCTTCCCTGCATGCCATTTTCTCAGATTTAAGTTTGGAAACAGCCAAATTTAATTCTGGGAAAATTCTTGTAACATATGGATAAGTCTATCAGCCCCAGGGTAGTGGAAATTAGTATTTCCCCAAATTCTTCTCAGGTCTTCTTGCAAACTCACATAACTCATTTGTGTTTTAAAAGCTCTGAAAATCCTACTTAACATTACCCAATCCAGTTTTCCCAAACTTTTAACCAGGATATTATAACTATCCATGAAACTACTTGCTTTGGGATATATTTATTTATGGAAAAGATCAACTGGATGAAATATCAGAAGACCAGTGACCAGGTTCCAACTCTACCATTTCTAACAGGTTGGGCAAGTCAACCAAATCTTTCTGTACCACCACCTACCTATTGCATTTCTTCTTTTCAGAAACACGTTGGGTCAGTCATAAAGAGGAAAGAAGAAAGACATTGTTCCCAATATGAAAACATAATGTTCAAAGTGTTTCAGACTCATGGCTAAATCTTCATTGGCCTGATTTGATTGGCAGTCCTCACTGTGTTTACTCAGGGCTTCTTCCACCTTTTCTACCTTGTGTCTCAGGGATTCATGTGAGTGGTGATTGGGAGAAGCATTGGGAAGGGGGATTTCCAACAGTTGAAGTTATAAAAACAACAAACCCCCAAGGCAAGGCACCCCCTTTTCACCCTTTCCAAACAAGCCCCTAGGGTTAGCCCTCAGTGGTCTATTCCCTTTGAGGATGCCAGATAAGAAAAGTCTTCTCAAAATTCTCCCAACTAAAAATGAAAATAAGCCCTCAATTACTTGGCACACTCAGTAGTCATTTTTAAAAGGTGATTTCCAACTTTGAGCACAGCTCCAAGGGCCACAGAATGACTAGGTATGTCTGCATCAAGTTCAGGGAAATTTAAGGAAGAATGAATAGACCATTGCAATTTACCTGTTTAACTTTCTTAGAGGTGTAGCCCACTCAGATCATTCCTCTGCAAGCTCTTCTAAAGTCTAAAAGGGCCCAAAATATGTCACTGTGGCATAAAAGCTATTTTGAACTGAAGCCATTTGCGAATAGACATTTTTCTGAACTCCTCTGTCTGCATAAAAGCAGAGTCTTCTCAACTGTCATAAATCCCCTCCCTGGGAGAGGATTTCTGGAAACCAGGGAAAATTGACTCAGCACCACACCTAAACAGACATTATCACTAATGTCTGTTTGTGATATCACATTATCACAAAATTATAATATTGCTTCCCCATTGTTTTAAAACCCCAGTTATCTTTTTGAAAAGTCATTTGTTTTCCCAACACTGATAACCACAGTGAAAGTGCTCATCTAGATAGAATTTTGAAGCCTAAAATGTTAGCTTTTCTCTTTTGGCTTCTATGCTTTGTCCCTCCCTTGATTTCTCCAGTGCTGATGGTCACTTTAAGACAGGAAAAGCTAGGTTGGATAAGAAGTCAGTGTCCTTAATGGGTTATCTGCTGGTAGGCTAGCTGCCACCATCTGGCAGAGAATCCCAGGAAAGATTTGAGGCCACAGCCTTTTCTGCTTCATCTCCTGCTTCATGGATAGCTGTTTTAGCTTGGGTACACAAATGGTCTTCATCTCAGCTCTGCAGTGCACAAATTACTAGGCTTGGGCAACATGGTGTACAAGCCACAGCCAAAGAAAACTTCCCTTGGCAGAATCATAATCTCCATTTCTGCTTGCAGACTGGCTAGTTTTTGTCTGAGCTTCTCTCTGTATTGTGGCAAGAAGCAGCCAACAAACATTCCTCTTCTGAACTCTCCTAACCATCTGCCTAGAGCTACACCTTTGGTTGGCCCATGGTCTATCTTCCAAGATAGCAGTGGTAAAACTTTTTGCCGTGGCCATAAAAATTAAGCTAATGCTGCATATTTAGATTCTGTTTTGGTATAGAGCACCAAATTTTACATTAGTTAAAACGTAGGTTTTGGCTGCTATAGCAGAGTTCGAGAATAAGTTACTTAAATAAAATAAAAGTTCATAGTAATAGGACCCTTTGTAACAGACTGGGTGTGGGGAGTCCAGGGCTGGTGTGGTGGCCCCATTGTGTCAGAAGGTGCATGCTTCTTCTCTCCTGTTGATCAGCCTCCCCTAGTGAGTTGCCCTTATCTACGTAGTCCAACATGGTTGCCCACCACCCTATGGTCATTTTAACTAACAGGAAGGGGAGAAAAGTGAAGGAAGGCACACCTTTCTCAGAGACTGCATGTAATCAATTTCATTCATGTCCCATTAGCTGAAACTTAGGCTAAGGCCTCCTCTAGCTGCAAGGGATGCTGGGAAATACAGGCATACCTCATTCTGTTGCACTTTGCTTTATTGTGCTTCTCAGATACTAAATTTTTTGCAAATTGAAGATTTTTGGCAATCCTACAATGGCTTTTTTCCTATAACATTTGCTCATTTCATGTCTCTGTGTCAAATTTTGGTAATTCTTGCAATATTTCAGGATTTTTTTAATCATTATTGTGTTTGTTACATGATCAATGATTTTTGAAGTTACTATTGCAAAAAGATGATAACTTGCTGAAGGCTCAGATGATGATTAGCATTTTTTTAACCAATAAAGTACTTTGAAATTAAAGTATATACATTTTTTTAGACATGGTACTAATGAACACTGAATAGACCACGGAATAATGTAAATATCATTTTTATACGCTGAGAAACCAAAAAATTTATATGACTTGCTTTTCTGCAGTATTCACTTTATTACAGTGGTTTGGAATTGAACCTGTACTATCTCTGACATATCAACGCTATGCTGAGTGCTATGTGTTAGACTAAATATTGGGGGTGTCAGTCTAAATGAAAGGTAGAATTGATATTAGAGAACACCCCACAGTCCTCATTATCCTAAACATGCTTTCCAAATTTAGTGAAAACCACTCAGTCATTTTCAAGTGATAGAGTTACAGAGAGAACACAGAGACTTAATTTTATATTGGTAACTAGATTATTTGAAAAGACCTTGACTATCATTTATTCTGACAACAGGCCTAGAAAGGAACGTAGGCACAAATTATTCCCATTATGGAGGACTTTTTAAATAAAGCAACTTTATTGAGATATAATTCACACACCACACAATTTATCCATTTAAAGTATATAACTCAGTGTTTTTTTTAGTCCATTTATAGCATTATGCAGCCATCACCACAATCTAATTTTAAAACATTTCCATCACCTTGACAGAAGCCCTGTGCATTAGCAATCAATCCCTCTTGCTCCCCTGCCCCTTCATCACAAGCAGCACTACTGTTCCTTGTTCTGGATGTGTACTCGGTCATTCAGTCATGTTGGACGCTTTGCAGTCCTGCGGACCGTGGCCCACCAGGCTCCTCCATTCCTGGGGTTTCCCAGGCAAGAATACTGGAATAGGTTGTCATTTCCTACTCCAAGGGGTCTTCCCAACCCAGGGATTGAACCTGCATCTCTTCCGTCTACTGCATTGGGAGGTGTATTCTTTACTACTGTGCCACCAGGGAACCCTGTACTGTACCTGAGGCCTCTATAAATTTGTATAGGTGGATTTTACACAGACTGAATATTCAGTTTTGGTTGCCACACGGAACTTATATTTGGCAGGTAAAGCCCTGGGAATGCGAGAAACAAAAGGCCAAGGGTCCACATCAAGAATAGGAGTTAGTGTCCTGTGCTTCTGTGCACACTGTCTGAGCGTTATTGATACACAAAGGTCCTCATTCTCAGGGGGCCTCCAGTTGCAGGAAGAAGACTCACACAAAAACAGACGATCACCATTGCATTTTATAAGAGCTGATACTTAAAGAGATTGCTGTGGACACCGGGCAGGGACGCCTGCCCCAGCTTGGGGTGGGAGTGAGTGTAGGAGGGGATAGTGTGTTCAATGAAGACTTTCTGTAGGAGATGAGCCTACTTTTCTCAGCAGACTCCTTGTCCAAAGCCAACCAGGCTGTCAAAAATAAGAAGTTTCTCCAGAACAGCTTCTTCATTTTCAAGTGTAAGCAGTCAGATTTCTTTTTTTTTTTTTTTACAAATGTATTTGAACTTATAGATCCAAATTAGTATTGTTCCCTGCCAAATCACCACTCTGGGAACCGTACACTTATTCCAGTGATGCGTCTAGTGCTGAAAGCATTTTGAAACTCCTCTATGGGAGTTATTTTTCAGCCAGTCGGTTTATGGGTCACCTAGGGAAACCAGTCACATTATTTTATAGTCATGCCTCATTTTTCACCTAAAACGATATAACAAGATTTGATCACCCACTTTATTCATTAGACGTGGCTCCAACCAATTTTCATCTCTTTCCAAAGTTCACATCTATTCTCAAAGGATGAAATTTGTCATGACTGAAGACTTTCAAAGAAAAGTGCCACTGACTGTAAAGACAGTTGCTAAAAAAGAGTTCCAGAAATGTTAGTGCAGCGTCAACATTGTTTGAATACATGCGCTGCTTCCCAGGGTGCTTGTCTTGAAGGAGAAAATATTAATTTAGATGAAAATACTCTCATGTAACTGTTGAAAATGAGTTATATTTTGTACTGTTCAAGCACACTGCCCTGAAAAGAAGAATTTAGAAGACAGGTTATGATGAGGGAGATTCTGGCATGCTGCTTACCTTCTACGGTTTACCGCAGAGGCCTGGGAATTCAGTTCTCTTCCATCCTGATAAACATCTCAACGTGTTTCAGTGCACTTAGAAATTGTGCACAGTAGGAAGGTTTGTGAAAACCCAAGTAGACAAAATGACCCTGAACCTCGAAAGGAATCCTATCAGCTCAAAGCCACAAGAAACAAAAACCTAGACGTTTAGCCTGTACCCACCTCAGACCTGAGAGATCATCCCAGGATTGCAAGGAGGCCAGAAAAAGGAGCTGGGATGCCATAAGTGGGTGGGGATAGGGAAGGACCTTTTGCTTCAGCAATAAAACTATTATGTTACACTGCTCCCATGAGGACTTTGGAAAATACATTTTGTGGAGCAAAATGAAATCCACTTAAAAATGAAGCAAAAGGGAAATAAATGTAGAAAGCTCAGAGGGAATCAGGAATAAGGTTGGCTCCTGTTACAGAAGCCAGCTGCCTCTCTGTGTGGGGCCACGCAGCTGATGCCAAGCCCTCTGAGGTCAAATCCATGAGAAATACTCTCATCACACAGTTCAGCATAGCAAGTTACCCTGTAAGTAATGAAGAGAGTAAATAATACCTGCCTTAAAAATTCATATCAGGAGATGAAGTAAAATTTGGGGAGGATTTATCATAGTGCCTGACATAAGTGTTTAGCAAACAAAAGATTCTGATGATTCTAATAATGTTTATGGTTATTCCAAACTCTGAAGCCAGGGGAGGGCAGAGGGATGGTCTTCTGTGCCTGCCAGCACCTCCCATTCCATCTCTGTCCATACATTATCCCTTGAATTTGATCTGTGAGGCAGAGGTTCACAGATGCTGTGTCAGTCACGAGCCCATTGATCTGAGGCCTTCACCTTATTGGAGCCATGAGCTAGCAGTGGGTAGGTGAAGATGGGTATCTCAGGATGGATCTGAGGGATGGTTAGCTGACCCATGCCAATGTCATGCTATAGACCAGAAGCTGCAAGAGATGTATGCTGGCATTGCTGTGAACCTCCTGGGCTACATGGATTTTCTCATTCAGTAAGCATTGCGGAGGACTCTGTACCAGGCAGTGTGAGATGGTTGTAGGTACAAAAATGAATAAGACAAAGTCTTTGTTCTCAGGATTCATGCCATTAGAGGAGAATTTATAAGCAGTTATAAAAATATGGTTCGAATACTAGTGTATTAGCTTCCTGTTGCTGTTATGACAAATGACTCCAAACTGGGTGGCTTCAGACTACAAAATGTATATTCTCACCGTGCTGGAGACCAGAAGTCTGAAATCAAGGTGTTGACAAGGTTACACTCTCACTGAATCTCCAAGGGAGAAGTTCAGGGAATCAAAGGAACACAGAGCCACTCAACCCCACCTCGAAGGGGAAGGGAAGACCGAGGATGTCTTCTCTTCCCAGGCAAGGTAATTTCTGTGCAAGCACAGATGATAAAGAGGAATCAGGGAGAACACAGCTGAAAGTGAAGTGAGGGTGGAGCCAGGATACAATCACTGGTTTAACATGTATATACCTGATACCTAATACCAATGCTGTCCCATTTAAAGTATGCTAATAGTAATGACCGACAAGATTCCAGACAAGAAGATTCCAGAGCTCCGTTATCCATAATGCTTCTGTAGACTTCTGACATAATGTCAGATGGGAAACAGGCCATTTGGTGGCTCCTTACCAGATAACTTTAGTTCATAGTGATGGATTGGAATGGAAGATTTGGATTCAAATCTCAGCTGTAGAATTTATTGTACAATATCATGTATTCTGGGCTTCCATGGTGGCTCAGATGGTAGAGAATCTGTCTGCAGTGCAGGAGACAGGGTTTCGATTGCTGGGTCGGAAGATTCCCTGGAGAAGGGAATCACTATTCACTCCAGTATTCCTGCCTGGAGAATTCCATGGACAGAGGAGCCTAGCAGTCCATGGGATTGCAAAGAGTTGGACATGACTGAACGATTAACACTTTTGTATTTTTCATCATGTATTCTGCTTAAGTAAAGCTCAGTTTTTGCACTTGTAAAATGGAATCAATTCTAGTATCTGCTCTATTGGGGAGTTTTATGATACTTAGTTTAAATAATGAGTATACCAAATTTTGGGGAACTGTAAAGTGCAACTCAAATGAGAGTTTCACTGTTGCTTTAGGAGAATCACACCACGGTGACTTTATTTTTTTAACCCTTTTTTTTATATAAAATTTTAAATTGAAGGATAATTGCTTTACAGAATTTTATGGTTTTCGTTCATACATCAACAGGAATCAGCCATAGGTACACCCATGTCCCCTCCCTCCCAAACCTTCCTCCCATCTTCCTCCCTATCCCACCCTTCAGCCTGTCTTACTCAGGGAGCTCAATCACGATGACTTTTGACTTAAGCTTCCTGCCAAAACAAATCTCAACATCCAATTTTATCTATCATCTTTCAAAGTCCAGAACTCAGATGTGCTAAAGAATAACCAAAAAGTAAATATATCATGCCATTTTGAGGATCTTACTGGTAAATCCATATTACCCCTTTTACATCAGAATTTTGTTTCAGTATAACTTTTTTTCAGTGTAACTTTTGATGTCAGACAGACATAAGTTTCATTCCTAGATATGCTGTTTATTAGCTGTTTGTTCTTGAGCAAACTGTCTGAACTCTTTTTTTTTCTTTACTCATTTTTAAAATTAAAATAATATGTCTTTAGAAAATAAGACGATAATGTGTAGGAAGTTACCTTGTACAGCGCCTCACACATAGTCATAATGAGCAGGTTGCTACACTGGGTAGTAGGGATTTTGATGAGAAATACAGACCCTGTCAACTTTACTTTGCTTATAGTCCCCCAGGCAGCTCCCACCTTCTCAGTTTCCCTTGTTTTCTTCCAGTTGGCCAGTAACCTATCGAGGTGTTCCACAGCTATTAGCCTATAAATTTCAGAACAGAAATGTCTTTCTTAGAGAGAGAGTGTTTCATGCACAGATCCTGGGGTAGGGTGGGGGACCTGCTCTACATAATTTTAGATTTCTGAAATATATGATCAGCCTGATCATAAGTTATCTCAAAAGAATACAGCACCAAGCCCCCAAATCAGCAAAATTGTCCCCAAATGGCTCAGTACTAATCACAGTGTTTGGTATTTGCACACCAGGTCTACTCATTAGGGTCTTAGGGTAGTGGTTCTAGTATAAGTTGGTTGGGTCTGCTTGCTCCAGCAACTTCTCCTGAACAATATTTGAGGGGTGATTTTACCTGCCAATATGTGCAGAGCATTTTCTTGTTGCTCAGTATTGGACTGTGCATTTGGGGCACACACAGATGTATAAGTGGTCTCCAGCTCCCTGTGGAGCTTGTCATACAGTGGGCATTGCAAGACTCTGTGGCAGCGCCTCTGTAGATTGTCACTGGGAGTCCAGGAAGAGGAGCATTGGAGAGGCAGTCAGAAGCTTCCAGGGGAGATGTGTCTGAGCCAAGTCCTGAAGGATGATGAAAAGGAAATCTGGAAAAAGTGGAGACATTCCATGTAGAGGCAGTGGCAAAACAAGGAGGCCATTGTGGAAAGCAAGCCCACAGGCTTCAACTTTAAATAGAACTCCATAGCAGAGAGGGAGGAGAATGGCAGGGCAACCTGAGATGGGTTATCACCACACAGGTCCTTAATGTCAAGGCTTTCTGTTACACACAGGCCAGCCTGAGAAAAGTCTGAGAATTATCTTATGATCCCAGTGGGAATCAGGAATCTTAGAGACATAAGTCAACAAATGTAGAAAGCTATTTATAAGGGGGCTAGAGTATTTGTCCAATAACACATGAAGGCTCTATCAGTTTGCTAAGCCTGTCTGGCTTTAACCAGCAGATTATGTGGCATGTAACCATCTATATATGACCTGATGTTTTCATCAGGGAGAGTTTTAAAGCTTGGGTTGGTTGATCTGAATCCATATTGTGGAATGAATGATGCACAGTTCACTAAGCTAGATCACACGTTATTTAACAAAAAAAGAGAGAGAGACGTACACTGCAGCTATACTGTTTCCCCTCAGTTTAGTCATTAAGTCATGTCCGACTCTTTCCGACCCCAGGGACTGCAGCATGCCAGGCTTCCCTGTCCATCGGAAGCTCCGAGAGCCTACTCAAACTCATGTGCATTGCATCGGTGATGCCATCTAACCATCTCATCTGTCGTCCCCTTCTCCTCCTGCCTTCAATGTTTCTCAGCATCAGGGTCTTTTCCAATGAGTCGGTTCTTTGCATCAAATAGCTAAAGTATTGGAGTTTCAGCTTCAGCATCAGTCTTTCCAATGAATATTCAGGACTGATTTCCTTTAGGATGGACTGGTTGGATCTCCTTGCAGTCCAAGGGACTCTCAAGAGTCTTCTCCAACACCACAGTTTAAAAGCATTAGTTCTTCAGCCCTTATCTTTCTTTATAGTCCAACTCTCACATCCATACATGACTACTGGGAAAACCATATCTTTGACTAGATGGACCTTTGTTGGCAAAGTAATGTCTCTGCTTTTTAATATGTTGTCTAGGTTAGTCATAGCTTTCTTCCAAGGAGCAAGTGTCTTTTAATTTCTTGGCTGCAGTTACCACCTGCAGTGATTTTGGAGCCCCCCCCAAATAAAAGTCTCTCACTGTTTTCATTGTTTCCCCATCCATTTACCACGAAGTGATGGGACCAGGTGCCATGATCTTTGTTTTCAGAATGTTGAGTTTTAAGCCAACTTTTTCACTCTTCTCTTTCACTTTCATCAAGAGGCTCTTTAGTTCCTCTTCGCTTTCTGCCATAAGGGTGGTGTCATCTGCATATCTGAGGTTATTGATATTTCTCCTGGCAATCTTGATTCCAGCTTGTGCTTCCTCCTGCCCAGCATTTCTCATGATGTACTGTGCATGTAAGTTAAATAAGCAAGGTGACAATATACAGCCTTGACATACTCCTTTCCTGATTTGGAGCTAGTCTGTTGTTCCATGTCTAGTTCTAACTATTGCTTCTTTACTTGCATACAGATTTCTCAGGAGGCAGGTCAGGTGGTCTGATATTTCCATCTCTTGAAGGATTTTCCAGTCTGTTGTGATCCACACAGTCAAAGGCTTTGGCATAGTCAATAAAGCAGATGTTTTTCTGGAACTCTCTTGCTTTTACAGTGATCCAGCAGATGTTGAAAATTTGATCTCTAGTTCTGCCTTTTCTAAATCCAGCTTGAACATCTGGAAGTTCACGGTTCACGTACTCTTGAAGCCTGGCTTGGAGAATTTTGACCATTACTTTGCTAGCGTGTGAGATGAGTGCAATTGTGCAGTAGTTTAAACATTCTTTGGCGTGGCCTTTCTTTGGGACTGGAATGAAAACTGACCTTTTCCAGTCCTGTGGCCACTGCTGAGTTTTCCACATTTGCTGGCATACTGAGTGTAGCACTTTCACAGCATCATCTTTCAGGATTTGAAATAGCTCAACTGGAATTCCATCACCTCGACTAGCTTTGTTCGTAGTGAGGCTTCCTAAGCCCCACTTGACTTCACATTCCAGGATTTCTGGCTCTAGGTGAGTGATCACACCATTGTGGTTATCTGGGTCATGAAGATCTTTTTTGTATAGTTCTGTGTATTCTTGCCAACTCTTCTTAATATCTTCTGCTTCTGTTCGGTCCATACTATTTATGTTCTTTATTGAGCCCATCTTTGCATGAAATATTCCTTTGGTATCTCTGATTTTCTGGAAGAGAGCTCTAGTCTTTCCCATTCTATTGTTTTCCTCTTATTTCTTTGCACTGATCACTGAGGAAGGTTTTCTTATCTCTCCTTGCTATTCTTTGGAACTCTGTATTCAAATGGTATAGCTTTCCTTTTCTCCTTTGCCTTTAGTGTTTCTTCTTTTCTCAGCTATTTGTAAGGCCTCGTTCAGTTCAGTTCAGTTCAGTCGCTCAATCGTGTCCGACTCTGTGACCCCATGAATCGCAGCACGCCAGGCCTCCCTGTCCATCACCATCTCCCGGAGTTCACCCAGACTTACAACTGAGCGACTTCACTTTCACTTTTCACTTTCATGCATTGGAGAAGGAAATGGCAACCCACTCCAGTGTTCTTTCCTGGAGAATCCTGGGGATGGGGGAGCCTGGTGGGCTGCTGTCTATGGGGTCGCACAGAGACGGACACGACTGAAGCGACTTAGCAGCAGCAGCAGCAGCAGCACGTCCATCTAGTCCGTGATGCCATGCCGCCATCTCATCCTTGGTCATCCCCTTCTCCTCCTGCCCCCAATCCCTCCCAGTGTCAGAGTCTTTTCCAGTGAGTCAGCCCTTTGCATGAGGTGGCCAAAGTACTGGAGCTTCAGCTTCAGCTTCAGCATCATTCTTTCCAAAGAAATCCCAGGGTTGATCTCCTTCAGAACGGACTGGTTGGATCTCCTTGCAGTCCAAGGGACTCTCAAGAGTCTTCTCCAACACTACAGTTCAAAAGCATCAATTCTTCGGCGCTCAGGCTTCTTCACAGTCCAACTCTCACATCCATACATGACTACTGGAAAAACCATAGCCTTGACTAGACAGACCTTAGTCGGCAAAGTAATGTCTCTGCTTTTGAATATGCTGTCTAGGTTGGTCATAATTTTCTTCCAAGGAGTAAGTGTCTTTTAATTTCATGGCTGCAGTCACCACCATCTGCAGTGATTTGGGAGCCCCCCAAAATAAAGTCTGGCACTGTTTCTACTGTTTCCCCATCTATTTCCCATGAAGTGATGGGACCAGATGCCATGATCTTCGTTTTCTGAATGTTGAGCTTTAAGCCAACTTTTTCACTCTCCTCTTTCACTTTCATCAAGAGGCTTTTTAGTTCCTCTTTACTTTCTGCCATAAAGGTGGTGTCATCTGCATATCTGAGGTTATTGATATTTCTCCCGGCAATCTTGATTCCAGCTTGTGTTTCTTCCAGTCCAGCGTTTCTCATGATGTACTCTGCATATAAGTTAAATAAGCAGGCTGACAATATATAGCCTTGACGTACTCCTTTTCCTATTTGGAACCAGTCTGTTGTTCCATGTCCAGTTCTAACTGCTGCTTCCTAACCTGCATACAGATTTCTCAAGAGGCAGGTTAGGTGGTCTGGTATTCCCATCTCTTTCAGAATTTTCCACAATTTATTGTGATCCACACAGTCAAAGGCTTTGGCATAGTCAATAAAGCAGAAGTAGATGTTTTTCTGGAACTCTCTTGCTTTTTCCATGATCCAGTGGATGCTGGCAATTTGATCTTTGGTTCCTCTGCCTTTTCTGAAACCAGCTTGAACATCAGGGAGTTCACGGTTCACGTATTGCTGAAGCCTGGCTTGGAGAATTTTGACCATTACTTTACTAGCATGTGAGATGAGTGCAATTGTGCGGTAGTTTGAGCATTCTTTGGCATTGCCTTTCTTAGGGATTGGAATGAAAACTGACCTTTTCTAGTCCTGTGGCCACTGCTGAGTTTTCCACATTTGTTGGCATATTGAGTGCAGCACTTTCACAGCATCATCTTTGAGGATTTGAAACAGCTCCACTGGAATTCCATCACCTCCACTAGCTTTGTTCGTAGTGATGGTTTCTAAGGCCCACTTGACTTCACATTCCAAAATGTCTGGCTCTAGATTAGTGATCACATCATCATGATTATCTGGGTCGTGAAGATCTTTTTTGCACAGGTCTTCTGTGTATTCTTGCCACCTCTTCTTCATATCTTCTGCTTCTGTTAGGTCCATACCATTTCTGTCCTGCCTCGTTAGACAACCATTTTGCCTTTTTGCATTTCTTTTTCCTGGTGATGGTCTTGATCACTGCCTCCTGTACAATGTCATGAACCTCCGTCCATAGTTCTTCAGACACTCTGTCCATCAGATCTAATCCCTTTTTAATCTATTTGTCACTTCCACTGTATAATTGTAAGGGATTAGATTTAGGTCATACCTGAATGGTCTAGTGGTTTTCCCTACTTTCTTCAATTTAAGTCTGAATTTGGCAGTAATGAGTTCATGATCAGAGCCACAGTTTGCTCCCAGTCTTGTTTTTGCTGACTGTGTAGAGCTTCTCCATCTTTGGCTGCAAAGAATATAATCAATCTTATTTTGGTATTGACCATCTGGTGATGTCCATGTGTAGTGTCTTCTCTTGTGTTGTTGGAAGAGGGTGTTTGCTATGACCAGTGCAGTCTCTTGGCAAAAGTTGTTAGCCTTTGACCTGCTTCATTTTATACTCCAAGGTCAAGTTTGCCTGTTACTCCAGGTAGCTCTTGACTTCCTACTTTCAGTCCTCTATAATGAAGAGGACTTCTTTTTTGAGGTGTTAGTTCTAGAAGGTCTTGTAGGTCTTAATAGAACCATTCACCTTCAATTTCTTTACCATTACTGGTCAGGGCATGGACTTGGATTACAGTGATATTGAATGGTTTGCCTTGGAAATGAACAGAGATCATTCTATCGTTTTTGAGGTTGCATGCAAGTGCTGCATTTTGAACTCTTTTGTTGACCGTGATGGGAGAGAGGTACAGTGCCGCTGTGCTCTTTCCCTAGATCTCAGCGAAGGGGCTGGGGTCGCCCATGACCTTTTTTTTCCTCTTGTTACTCTAGTGTCTGTCACTCTAACTTTTTCTCATCACTTTTCTACCCCACACTGAAGTTCACCTTCTGGAATGAACACCTTGAAAACCTCTCTGTCTCTACCGGCAGTTACCCAGTGCATCTCTAGGAAGCAGCACAAGCTTTGGGCCTCAACCACACAGACTAACCAGACAGCTCTCTACCTCCTTCACTATTGCTACTTCTAATTCTGTTCCTTTTTGTTACTGCACAAGTCTGTGTCCTACAGAAACTCCCTGAAATGTCAGGTCTCAGGCAGAGGTTCTCTCTTGTACTTTGGAAAGTCCTCTATGATGTGGGAGGAATTTTATAGTTGAAGTTTGTCTCAGCGTGAGGACTGCTTACTTGACTACTGCCTGGAAAAACTCATCTTTGTTCATTAGGAACCCTATGCACTGAGGTCCTTCAACTCTCACTACTGACAGCCTAGCCACTCAGACATTTGTTAACTACCCACCATACTTCATTCCAGGCACTGAGGTTACAGAGGAACAAGTTCTGTCTTTCTCCTCATCACTGGGCAAGGATGGACGCTTGTTTGTATATGCACCGTGTTATTTAGTGATAAGAACCAATACTCTGGGGCAATGGAAAGAGGTGTGTGTGTGGGGGGTACACCTAAGGGTCTCTCTCTCACACCAGCCACCCAGCTGTGAGGGGATCAGCTGTCACTGGAGTTGGGCTTTTTTTCTCTCTATTTTTTAAACCATTTATTGTATTAGTTTCCAAGGGCTGCTGTAACACACAGTACCAGAAAGTGAGTGGCTTAGAACAACAGAAACTTACTCTCTCACAGTTCTGGAGGCTGACAAGTCCAAGTGCAGTGGGTTGTACAGGCACCAAAACTCATACTTTCCACTTGGACAATATCAGTTTGAGAGTCAGCTGGAATCTATTTCCTCTTAATTTTCTCCAAGTTAAGATGCACTTGCTTATCCAAAGGAGCCATGCAGCCTATTCATGAGCTTTGGCATTAAAACTGGCACGAAAGCCTGCCTTCCAATGTATTAGTTGAGAGACTCTGAGCATACCATTTATTCTCTAAGCCTCAGTTTCCTCATCTGTAAAATGGGGATGATGAAGATATCTGTATCACAGGGTTGTTAATTGCATGTTACTTGCATGAGAACCTGCATGTAGTCCTATGATAAGCCCTTTATATGATCTCCTTTAATCTTATCAACTCTTAACAAGTTGGTATTTAGATCTCTGTTTCACAGATGAGGAAACAGAGGATCACTGATTTGTTCAAGATCACCAAGATACTACAAATGATCAGGAGTAGGGCTTCAAACCCAGATTTCCACTGTGCTGAATTCTTCAAGGAAATTCATTTTAATAGAGCTATCTAGAACTCTATTTCCAAATCTTTTGTGTTGTGGTATAACGTTGGATTTTCCTGAAGCCTTGTTCTCACTTAAATCTTAAAGCCCAGTGAGAGTCCTACCTCTGCCCACTTAAGCTGCCATTCATCCCAAGAATTCCCATAAATGATGTAGAGTAGAAAAAATGATCACATTTCTTTAGATCGCTGTTTTAAAAGCTATTTCTTGTTGAGTACTTGCCATTCACATGGCCACCTGTTATAGTAGGAGTGTAGGCTCTGGGGCCAGATTGCCTATGTTCAAAACCTGTCTCCACACTTTCCCAGCTACTTGACCTTGGACAGATGACATAACCTCTGTATCCTAAGGTAGAGGCTGAGAATAATGGTACTGATCTTGGAGGGTTGTTGTGAAGATTGAGTTAATGCTTGTAAAGCTCTTGGGATACTGCCCAGCACATCGAGACCTATTGCAATGATCTCCTACTGGACACGGCCTTTAAAGCAGTGTCATTGCCCCTGTTTTACAAATAAGAAAACTGAAACCAGAAAGGCCATACACAGCCAGAAGCTGGCAAAGGCAGGATTTAGACCCAAGACCGTCTGACCCCTTCTTTTACCTTTTCCCTTCCCTATTGTAGGTGTCTACTCTGACTGACCCATAGCACTGACCCACTCCTGCCTGGGCCTTCTGCTCTAGAGATCAAGGCATGTGTTAGAAAGATGGAATATGTCTTTGCCAATATCTCTGTTTTGGTTGTTTATGTAACAGTTACTGAGTGGCTAGTCTATAGCCAGGCATGGTGATAAGGACTTTACATGCCTTTCTTCATTGATGTCAGAACCTTTAAAGGAAATTTTTCTATCCCCATTTTACAGACATTCCGGCTCAAAAAGATCCCATAGGAAAAGATGTCCTCCCTCTCTCTCAGTTTCTTTGCAGCTGCACATCCTAGTTTGGCTAAGCCATGTAATTGGAAACATCCTTAGTAATGAGACAGAAAACATAACATCACTGTTCGTCTGTTCTTCTTAAAACTCAATAAATCCACCACATTTTTACTATTTGAGAGAGGGTCAATCGCTGACTACCAAGGGACACAGGAAATCTTGCTTGTGTTTCCATTTTCTACCACAAGAGGGAAACATACAACCATAAATGATTTGAAAATAAAGCCATTCTTTAGATAGCCCTCTTTTTACTAAGAGTGGTTGGTGCCATACTGTGGTTACCTAGTCGAGGTGACATTCCACTGGAAATGGTCCTGTGGCTAGGAGTTGCGAGCCGCCTGCTTGGTTCAGAAATCCCAGTGGGTGGACCAAAGCTATTGCTGTCACAGTGAGAAAACAGCAATTGGCTGGATTTTCACAGTTGTTAGGCCACACCGTTGTAGGGCCAACCAAGAGTAAAATGCGAATTTTGCCACCTCTGGTATCCAGGTTCACACTCAGGGTGTGTCCCCGCAGTATCCAAGAATTTTCCAGACAGACCTATGCTCTCTAGATCTCTGCTACAGAGAAAATGTGATGGAAGGGACGTTTGGATGCTGGTTTGCCTTTCCCTGTGAGATTGGAGGCCTTCCCTACAGTCACACCATCAGATGAAATTGCTACTGAAAAATGACTTCCAAGCAAGCGTTTTCAAGCAGTGTATGACTCTTAGCACACAGAATGCTGGGAAAGCTATGTTCCTTCAAGGAAGCACAGGCATCAACAGAGAGTGTGTTTTCAGGCCTCTATCCATCAGGAACTGTATAGCTTCTAAGACGTGAGACTCCAGGTCTGCCCAGATGACCTGACTTCCAGAGTGAGGGCACTGTATCTCCCTGCACTTTCCGAGCCTTGTAAACACTTTCCTGGGTCATACCAGGACTGCCCATGAGGAGGCAGGCTGCAGGAGTGTGTCTGAGAGTGCTGGGCGCCGTACTGTGGTCACCTAGACAAGGTGACATTAGCTCAAATGGTAAAGAATCTGCCTCTGATGCAGGAGATCAGAGTTTGATCCCTGGATTGGGAAGTTCCTTTGGAGAAGGAAATGGCAATCCACTCCAGTATTCTTGCCTGGAAAATTCCATGGACAGAGAAACCTGGTGGGCTACAGTCCATGGGGTCACAAAGAGTTGGACACGACTGAGTGACTAACACACACTTTTTACCAAAGGATTTTGATACATAATTCCTGGTAATTAGACAGAATATGAGAATATATTCCAAATGAATATTCTTCAGGAATTTAAATGAAAACAAATTTAAGGATGCTCCAAAAGGAAATAAGATAAAAATACATATAAAGATTTTATATGAACTATATACATTGGTTTTTTTTAGGTCAGAATGATTAAATATTGGTGATTTCTTATTAGACAGGAGTCCTCTTGACATGTACTTTTTGTATGAAAGTTAATTCCTAAACCTTGAGCATCTTCACGGTGGGGAGATTGCTTTTAGATTTAACCATGCAAATTAAGAATGGCACTTGTGGAGTGGAAAACACCTTCTAAAAATTTTCTCTTTCCTCTGAGCACTCAGAGCACACTTACAAGCTCTCGTAGTTAACTTCTTTTTGAAATGGCTTGTTAACCTATTTATCTCTCCGTTTAGACCAGAAGTTCAACAACTTGAATCTGTCATCTTCTGGTGGTCCACGGTGCCTGACGATAGCATTGGAGAAAGTCAGTTTACATAGTAATCGTTGGACACGGATGGGTCAGCAGTGGGACAGCAGACTGATGGATGCTAAAGGATGTTCACGCTTCCAGGCAGCAGTTCTGTTTGTTTTCAACATAAAATACGCTTTAGGAGGGTGGTTTTTAAAAAAATAATTTTGTTTATTTTTGGCTGCACTAGATCATTGGAAAAGACTCTGATGCTGGGGGGGATTGGGGGCAGGAGGAAAAGGGGATGACAGCGGATGAGATGGCTGGCCACTCGATGGACGTGAGTTTGAATGAACTCCGGGAGTTGGTGATGGACAGGGAGGCCTGGCGTGCTGCGATTCATGGGGTCGCAAAGAGTCGGACACGACTGAACGACTGAACTGAACTGAGCTGAAGATCTTTGTTAGTGCACATGGGCTTTTCTCTGGTTACGGCAAGCAGGGGGCTACCCTCTTGTTGCAGTGCGGGCTTCTCTTGTTCTGGAGCACGGGCTTTAGTACGCTTGGGCTTCAGTAGTTGGGGCTCTCAGGCTCTAGAGCACAGCCTCAATAGTGGTTGTGCACGGGCTTAGTTGTTCCCAGGCATGTGGGATTTTCCCGGATCAGGGATCAAACTCATGTCTCTCACTTTGGCAGGCAGATTCGTTACCACTGAGCCACCAAGGAAGCCCAGGAGTATTTTTTGAACCTGAGATTCTGTACAACTCTAAGCAAACCATCTGGTCCTCATAATTCTTCTGGCATTGTACCTTTAGAGCTTAATGTAGTTTCTCCTTTTCTTTAAAAGACATTTCCTAACTCTATTAAAACAGATATACTCATAGATAGGTATTAAATGCAGCTGTATGTTTTCAAATCGACTGAAAGCAGTCATAAAAGGTAACTCTAATGTAGGGTTCACAGGCCACTAGAACCAGCCAGTGCTAAGCTTTTTTCATTTGTTAACTCATAGTATCTTTATACAACACACCTGTGCAGTAGGTACTGTTTCTTTGCTTTTTAAAAACTCTCTTTAAAAGATGCATTTGTAAAGAATAATTGAGGAGTAAGTGACATATAACACTGTATTTGTTTCAGGTGTACAGTCTAATGATTCGATATTGCAGTGTTGTCAAATGGTCACCACAGTTAAGTCTAAGGAGGTGTGATGTTCAGTCCCCACTTCAAAGATGAGAAAATGTGGGCACTGACAGGTCAAGTACTTTGCTTAAGAGCTCCTTGTGGTTGGCTGAGGATCTCAAACTGTGAAGGCAGGGGGTTTCTTTTTTTCCCGCTTCTTGCCAGGATGGGACAGCAGGTGGAGCCTGCCTCATACCTGGCGAGGGGAGCCATGCACTGTGGAGCCCCATTCAACACAGTGAGGCGCTGTAGGTGTGGCAAGTAATAGAGATCCGCTCTGCTAGAGGGAGCCTCTGAGAGGACTGTGTCTCAAGGCCAGAGGGTCTCCTGAAAGCCAGGGGTAGGGTGGGCACATGCGCCTTAAAAGAGTCTGAAGCAGGAGGAGCCTGGGCAGGTAGCCTTGGACTCTCCTCTGTTTATCTTAGCAGTTTGCTTCATTTTCCTCTCTCTCTCTGCTGACTCAATTGTCAGTGTAAGTTGGTGGGGTTTGTGAGTATTTGTGTCTGTATGTGTGTGGATGAGATCTTAGTTATAAATTTATTTACTCAAACTCCTATGAATGTTACAAGTTTAGAAATCAAATATGTTTATTTCATTTTTGAAGCCTTTGTCTAACAAGCAAAAGTGTGGAAATACTCCCATTGTTCTCATGTAATCTAATAATGATAACAGCAGAAACTTGGGCAGGGTGCCCTACACCAGCACTGGTTTTAGAATTGTCTGTGTATTACTTCATTCAACGGTGACTGTGACAACACATGGGGTGGGGGACTGTTGTTCTCCTCAGGTTTTCAGATGGGGACAGTGGGAGCCCAAAGAGGTGAAGTAACTTGTCTGAGGTCACACAGCCAGTGACTGGCTGAACTGGGTTCCAGCCCCATCAATCTAGCCCTAAAGTCCATTCCTTGAAACACTGCAGTTGGCTGTCTGCATCTGATGATTTAAATATAAAAATATGGTATATTCAAAGTTTTCTTGACTTTTCCAGTAATGTTTATAACTTTTATAAAATTCTCTTAAAATCATAAGCCAAAATAAGTTACTCAACTATACATTGTAAATTGGTATCACAGGGCTGACCTGTTAGGTAAACTAATATCCCAGATTCTCTTAATGTACTTAAAATATAGATTTTCTCCAAGACTGATTATCTTTCTACTATGAGTTTGCTTCACGTCAATACTGACTTCTAAATCTTTTTAAGTTAAAAAGTGCCCAATTCAAAAACCATTGTCTTATTCCAAGCAATTGGCCTTCCCTGGTGGCTCAGATGGTAAAGAATCTGCCTGCCATGCAAAAGACCCGGGTTCGATCCCTGGCTCAGGAAGATCCCTTGGAGAAGGAAATGGCTACTCACTCTAGTATTCTTGCTGGAAGGACTGAGGAGCTTGGTGGGATACAGTCCATGGGGTCGCAAAGAGTCAGACATGACTGAGTGACTAACACAAACTTCCTCTGAAATTGGGGGTGGCATTGACTGGAAATCTAGCAGTGGGACCTTCCCAGTCCAGAACTCATGCCAACAGGGGGTCTCACGTGGCTTGTGTTCACAGACCACTTTCCCCAGTTCTCATGTCTCATGAGTCTGCAGTCCTTACTCTTTTGAGAAGATCCATCTAACTGATATTCTGCCTGAAACCACTCTGAATTCTCTTCCAGTTCTGTGTATCAGATCCCCAGCTCTTAGACGTGCCCGAGTGACCCAGACACGGATCTGCATAGCAGCCCTCTCGGGTTCTCATGTATTCGCATGTCTGCCAGTTACAGTTCTGTAGACATTGTCATGGCATGAGGTCCCTGCCCCACAGCTTCTGAGTTTACCTGTCCTCCCAGTTCAAAGGCTAACTAAATCTGACTGGTACACTTTTGAGTCCTAATTCTAGATTCCTAGAAGAGAAAATATGAGAGATCCAGCTTTGGTCAGTTGTCTGCCCTTGATGATCATGGCCTGAGTCCCACAGTAGAAGCATGGCCCTGGGACTCCACAGTTGTAGGGTGGGGTCAGGGACAGTTCTTAGAGAAGAGAGTGAGCAGAAGGGGTCAGAGGAAAAACAGGTTGTTTGGGTAGTGGCTTCATGTTGGAGGAGAGTAACCTACAGAGCCCAAACTGGCCAAGGACTCAGAGTTAAAGAAGTCTTACGCAAGAGGAGCAGCTCTGGACAGGGTCACAGAGACCAGGATCCTCAGAGCCACCTCAGCTGCAGAGGGACTCCTTTTTGCAAGCCTTGGTTAATCTTTTTCCAGTCTCTCCTTCTCCAAGCTATTTGATACACTACTGGCAGCCAGTCAACTTTGGGGAAAAAAAGCAGTTTTTATTCCTTCTGCTTAAAAATAGCCATAGCTTCCGGTGCCTACAAAATAAACCTTACTGTGGTTCATGAGACTATGTAACCTTGTCCTAGCTACTTCTCCAGCTTCACCTCATCACTGCAGCCTCTTGAGAGCCACAGTCCTGTCCAGGCACCGCTGGGACATAGATGTTCATTGTGAGGCAGGTATCATCATCCTATGATCATCCTCAGGGCATTGAGGATGGAAGGGTGAGGGGCTAACATTTACTGATGATCTGCTGGATGCCAGACACAGGTCATAAGTGTTTTCATACATGTTGCCCAATTCAGTACTTAGAACAACCTTCATTGTGATCCCTAGCTTACAGACTCAGGTCAGTTAAGTGAACTGCTCAAGATTGTACCTCTCATATATTTTAGAAACCAATATATTTTTTTAAATTGGAGGATAATTGCTTTACAATGTTGTGTTGATTTCTGCTCCACATCAACATGAATCAGCCATAGGTATACATATGTCCCCTCCCTCTTGAACCTCCCTCCAACCTCCCACTCCATCCCACCCCTCTAGGTTGTCACAGAGCACTGGGTTTGAGCTCCTTGTGCCAGGCAGCAAATTCCCACTGGCTGGCTGTTTTACATATGGTAATGCATATGTTTCAGTGCTGCCCTCTCCTTCCTCTACTGTGTCCACAAGTCTGTTTAGAGTCTAAGATTTGAGCCCTGATTGTGTCTGGCTCCTGAATCTATGGTCTTTGCATTATCCTGCAGTGTCTCCTCTATGGCAGGCATTCATTGGAAGCTTATTTACTGTTGGTTGGAGAAATGAATGACTTTTCCCAGCTTGTGATTCCTGTCCCTGGAATCACAGATCATAAGTGTTTTCGTACATATTGTCCAATTCAGTGCTCAGAACAACTTTCATTGTGATCCCTGGCTTACAGACTTGGGTCAGTTAAGAGAATTGCTCAAGATTGTACCTCTCATACATTTTAGAAACCAATTTTTTTTTTTTTTCAGTTGGAGGATAATTGACCCCAACACTCGGGCAGGCACCTGCAGCATCACAAGCATAGGGTTTTGGCCTGGGGGTGGGGGCTCTGATGATCCCTGCTGCTTTCAGCCCAGTTAGTAGCTTACTTTCTAGTGCTTGTGCTGAAAGTCAGGGTTACCATTTCTAAATAATATGCTCATTCCTGTGGCATTTTCTAAAGAATAATTATTGATGTGAAGAGGTGAATCTTTTCAGGCCTTGGGTCCCACTCTCCCATGAGCCCTAGGACATGGCAGTTAGTGATCCAGTAAACATTTGTCAATGGAAAAAAAGAAAGATAGAATAAAGTATTGGCAAGTCTTGTTTCTGCTGTCTTCTACTAGGAAGGCATCACTGCTGATCAGAATGGGAACTGGAGTCTTTGTGAGGCTGGGAGCGAAGGGGTTCATAACTCTGCCATTGTGAAATTGATTGGACCCAAGACCAATATGAAAGTTTCTTGTCTGAAGGGAATAATCCTTAAATCCCCCATATGGTTTAAATGTAATTTGTGTCATTGTGAAGGAGTACTGGCGAGGCAGGCGAATTCATTAGGCCAAATTGGGTTCGCTATGCTCGACAGTAACGTTTCTGAAGATGAAGTTCAACCTTTGCTGGAGAGCTCAAACAAATGAGTTTCTTAATAGCTGTCCCACTTAGTCTGAGCGTCTTTGGAAGCTTAATGTTTTTAATGCTTCTCCTTTTTTACCACACTTCACAGTCCATCTAACATTGCTGCTTCTGGTAATATTTTTATATGGGGTTGAGTTCTATAGTGTCCATAAAATTATGACTCAGGCCCATTTTTAGAATAGAAGCTTTTTTAGGGCAAGTATTATATCTTTTTGGTTTAGTTTTGCATGCTGACAAACACCATGCCAACACACGTAGTTGGTAAAAACATTGCTCTTTGCTTTGAGGTACCAAACTCTCTCCTTTGGAGCCTTAGGCTTGATGTGCACTTGAATTGCTGGGTATTCACTGGCCTGTGCAGGAGCCATGAGAGATGAGAGTCTTTCCAGTCCATGCCTCGCTGTGAAGCTGGCTCACATGCAGTGAAGTAAAAAAAGTGTATGTGTCCATAAGGACGTTCCATACTAGAGGGAGTCTGGGTTCACCTAGTGACCTGATTCCCCAGGTTTCATACATAGGACTTCTCAATGCTCAAACACTACTGTCTATTTCCATTAGTGTTAAATAATGTTTTAAATATGAAGATGGTCTACTGGAGAGGAATATTTAAAAGGCTTCAAAGTGAGAGACCTTCAGATAATGAACCCTGAAGTGGCATATCAGCTGTTTGGAGAGATAGGGCTGGAAGAGCACCAGCATTATAAAGTTTGCAATGATTCTTTTAAACTACTTTAGAATCAGAGTAGTTACATCTGGAATACTTTCTGTATCAGTCAGTTTTTAGGTGGTGAGAAACCTGTACAAGGCCTAAGAATAGGCTTAATTCTGGAGAAGTATAGCTTTTACAATAGTTTCGACGTGAAACAATATTTTTAGAAACAAATTTTGGTTCATACAAAAACACACCGATAAGCTGAGGTGTTCTAGTATCTGATATGGCTGCTGTCTTAAAAAAAAAAAAAAAAGGCATTTGCCATGCTTTGAAATAACGCCCATCAGATCTTATGCTACAAATAAACTCACTTTGATGCTTGTGGGGTTTTTTTGGTGTGTGTGTTGAACATCTATTTTAAATTTTCATAATTGTGCCTTGAGTATGATTTCTCGTTTTATGGAATTTATTTGCACTGACCGTAAACTGTAAATAAAATAAATAAATGTATGGGAAAAGCCCTTAAGAGAACATTACTCTCCCTAGCTCTGGATTCAGAAAGAGCTTCGAGAGAGAGTGGTCAACCACTAGCAGAGAACATGCTGGAATGTATGAGCAGAGAAGCTTTAGTGGGAATATTGGAGCCCCTTGCAACCAAGCATTCCTGAATCTTCACTGGGGTTTCAAGACCTTGTTAAGAAACTACCGATTACTTGGTTGGTTGCTCTGTTATTCCCAATGAAAAAACTGTTCAGTTGATATTTCAGAAATATGGCTCTATTATTAAATATGTCAAGACATATATACTGGTATAATTTGTGAACCTATCAAAAACCAGAGAAAACTGGCCACTGAACTGAAAAAATACGAATTTAAAAAGTGCACTTGTAGTAAGTTGAAAAATACTGGGTGTATAGACTACTAAAGCAAGCTTACTTCACAAGAGTTTTAGTTTTAAAAATGCAATAAGGGGCAAAAATGAGCTATGAAATATAATTATCTTTTGACTGACTGGTTTTCAGCTTAATAGATGTGTCTTGTGAATTGTGTTAGTGTTATGTCTTGAGGTCCTGCTTGCAGATGGGCCAGCTCCATTTGCCATATGAAGGAGACCAGGCTCCCTTGGGAGCAGGGTGCTTTCTGCTCATGGCCTGTTAGTTCTCGGTCCTGTGTGAGCAGCGCCTGGAACAGAGAGACATTCTTGCCTCACAGAAGGCTGTCTGCTGCCCCCAGGGCCTGTCTGCTTTTGGACCTGGCTGGACAAGTTAATAGGAAAATACCCAGATTTTCGTTTTTCAAAGGATTACTACTTTTCCCTTGAAAACTTGACTTTTATGTGCACGTCAGACTCCCCAAACATGTGGCATAACTAGTCTCGATTTACTTTCCAAGTCCCCTTAACAGGTTCACCAAAACCTTGACAATGTTGTTGTTCAGTTGCTCAGTCATGTCTGACTCTTTGTGACCCCATGGACTGCTAGGCTCCTCTGTCCATGGGATTCTCCAGGCAAGAATACTGAAGTGGGTTGCCATGCCCTCCTCCAGGGGATCTCTGCAACCCAGGGATCGAACCCAGGTCTCCCACATTGCAGCCCTGTTCATCCCTACTTTTCTGTAAATTCATGGGAATGACCAGTTGTTGATCATTCAGGGCATGTCTGTGAGTCTCTATTCTTCTAGAATTGAATACTATTTAGTTAAATCTTTGGTGGCCAATGAATAAATCTGTTCTGTTTGATGCCTTTTCTCCCTTCTAACTGGGATTGCATGTGGGAAGTAAAAAAAAAAAATCACTTGAGTATCAGATATTTGAGTATCAAAATGACGGTGATGAAAGGAAACCAGAAGTAACTGAGATCCGTCATTTCCATTTTAAGACTGACCTTTAATTTGCGAGATGGCATGAAACAACTTTAGCTGCAGATGGCCTTATCAGAAATGACTGCCAGCGAGGCTCTGGTTTAAGGGTGTCAGTGGCAGCGGGAGCCACACCATGGAGTCTTGTTCACGAACCTGCTCCTTAGGACTGCACTTGCTCCGCCTTTGCCTGGCTCTGGGAGAGGAATCTGGAAGCCACCTGGTGTTTGTGACTGAAGCCTGCTGCACGCAGCACCCTCTGGACCTATCTCCACCCTAACAGGGGAATGAGGCAAAAATAATTGAAGGGTATTTGGCGTGGTTGTGGGCAGAATGTCCTCATCAAAACAACACTGAAGATCTGCTTTGAGTGTGGGTGTGGGTGGGTGTTTGGTCCTTTACTTTTTCACATGGGGCGACGACAACAGGAATTAACCCTGCTTCCTCATTGAGAGGGATCATCCAGGCAAGATCTCTATTTTAGTTACTCGGTTGACACTGTAGCAGCTCCAGGTTGGACAGACTATTTTGGGGACCCTTGATTGCTTTCTGGACACCCTCGCTGAGCCAAGTGGTGGAAATGAAAGATGAGTGATTTTGATGAATGGATTTCTGGGAAACACAGAAAAATGGAAGAAGGTCCTCTCCCTCTGTTGACTTTTACTACGGCTCCCTACTATGACCAGAAACCAGGAACTAGTGGATTACGGAAGAAAACCTACTATTTCGAGGAAAAACCATGCTATCTGGAGAATTTCATCCAGAGTATATTCTTTTCCATAGACCTAAAAGATCGCCAGGGAGCCTCACTGGTGGTTGGTGGAGATGGGCGGTATTTTAATAAATCGGCAATAGAGACAATAGTGCAGATGGCAGCTGCCAATGGGGTTGGTATACGATAAGTTTTGCTATGTTTCTGGCTCTCATATAACCTCTTAATTCTGCAAAAATATACCGAAGTACAAAGATGTGTATGTTGTATACACCTCAATGCTACTAACATCTGATTAAGTTTGATTATGACTTCAGAGATTGTATATTGTGATGTTACCCCTGAAATTACATTTGTCGCATTGGGATTTGGGGATGTAAACTCAGTTTCTTATGCTCTGTGCCTGTTGCTTGAAAATGTACCTGTTGCTTTTAGACATTTAAAGCTCACCCCAGCCTTAAGCTGTCTTATCTACATTCTAACCAGTTTTGAGGGGCACTCTGTCCTGCGTAGGAGGCTCTTAGGAGCCACGGAGAGAGGAAGATTTTGTTTTCTTTCAATGGCTTCCTTGTTGAAGTTCAGTCACTTGTCAAACAGGAAAACAAAAGCCAGGGCACGCTGTTATTTGTGGATCCTGGTAGTTGTGCAAAAATGCTGGGAGAGAACTGGAAAATGTTAGGTGTGAGCCTTCCAAGAGGACCTGTTAGAGGGGAACCCACTTATAATGACCTTGGATACAAAGAAGTCCTGTGTGTGGTGAATTTGTGCAGCAGGGTAGAGATAATAACTTCTGTGAGCCTATAATATAAGGAGGCTCTGCTAAAGCTCTGCATTGTGAAAAACTGTGTTGGCTGAATTAACCAAATCGGAAGGAATCTTGCACCAGGAAGCACTGATCTTGATAATCTAACAATTTGCACAGTCTCACTGATTTACAGGAAGGCAGGCATCAGAACATTTTGCTGTTTTTGCTCTGCAAATTCCTCCGTGGGACCAAAAATACATTTTTAGTGTTTTAGATTACACTTAACAATAATTTGGAGCACATAGTCCTTCAGTACTTATAGATTTTAAAACGTTGTTTTATTTCCTTTCTGGAAGTGATTCTGAGAACATAAAATTTAGCATTATAACCAAGTGCGTTAGGCATTTATTTTCAGTGTATTTTTACAATACACTAAGCAGGTGTGATTGCAAAAGTCAAATTTAAAAAAAAAGCATATGTTAGTTACCAAATTCTATTTAGAAGAGTTTATACATCCTATTGTTGTTAATGTGAGATTCCCTTTGTACCCCAGTTTCAGAATCTGAATGCTTCTCATGTAAAATTTGCTGATAAAGCACTCAAATATGAAATTATGATGCATACACATTTTTAAGATAAAGTGTGACATGCTGTAAATTTCATCTTTGAGGAGAGCTGCAAAGGCAATGGTATTAAGATGCTTTTAATCTTTTGGGAGAGAACGAATGAAACATTATTTCTCTGCATATATCTAGATTGTTGAGTGGATCTGGTACACTGTCCCCTTTGCTGTGATATATTTGGCTTCATTTCATTCTTGTGCAAAGCAGAAGGATGTGGAAGGGGTGGTAGGAATGTGTAATTCAGGCAGACCCTGCAGACTTTCTCAGATTTACGATCTGAAGCTTTGCTAAATAATGCATTTAAGTGCTGATAATTGACTAAATATGGTAACTGCCTATTTGTTAGAGCTGTGGCAGCCCAAGCGATATTTTCAAGTCTTTTCAAGGACATTCCTTATTAAAAATAGTGTTGCATTTGAAGTACTTGTGCTACCCAGCTGAATTACATAAAACGTTTAGTAGACCAATAAAGCACTTTCATCTGATAAAACCTATCAAATCCTATTTAGCTTGATTTCTTTTTCTAACATATCCTAAATTCTATTTTAACATCCCTTTGATTGTGGGCAGAATTTAGGGAGGCAATCTAAAGGAAAGATAATTTATTGCCACAGATTTTGGTATTAATAGAAGTGAGGGTTCTTTCCTCAGTTTTGTCAATACCCACTATACCCATGAGCCGATTCTAAGAGAGCTTTTCAGCCTGGCGAGCTACATGGAAATAATTTCATTTCTTCCCTTTAGTACGCTTTTATCTGGTACATTTATGGGTAGTAGAATACACTTTGCCTTTCCTTTTATTTGCACAGAGCTGTCTGCAGTTACAGGCGATTTTAATGTGCAAAATAAAACATTGGTAGGGTCTCATTTATGGTACTGGTATCTCATTCAGTCCCCAGAGATTTATCCTTGAGATAATTTTAGAAATGAGAATAGAACCTGTATGTATGACTGGCAGAGCAAAGAAAATGGAACCTTTTGTTTGTTTGTTTTGTGTTTCGGAGAAACATAAACAAATACCAAGCCCTAGTTTCAATTGAAAGGAATATTTTAATGTTTGCTCCCTGTCGTGGTTAACTATAAAATGCTGAGGGAGAAGGAGGTATCCAGTTTAGCAGCAGGACTTGAGTTACGCAGAAGGGAGCGGTGGGCAAGAGTAAGGGCAGGAAATGCTTTTTGGTGAGGGACTCTCAGTGCAGGGCTGAGGGGGTTGTCTCTAAGTTGGTAGACATTTGGGACCCAGGGAAGGGTTGGTTTTGTTTTTTTTTTTTTTTTTTTTCCCTTTTTTGTGTTAAATTGCATTTGTGAGTTAGTCACTCAGTCGTGTCTAACTCTTTGTGACCCCTTAGACTGTAGCCTGCCCAGCTCCTCTGGCCATGGGATTTCCCAGGCAAGCATACTGGAGTAGGTTGCCATTTCCTCCTCCAGGGGATCTTTCCTAGCGAGGAATTGAACCCGGGTCTCTTGCACTGCAAGCCGCTTCTTTACCACTGAGTCACCTGGGAAGCTCGTTGCAAAGTATACCTAACACAAAATTTGCTGTTTTAACCGTGTTTAAGTATGCAATTCAGTGGTGTTCATTACATTCATAATGTTCTGCAACCATCACCACTGTTTCCGGAACCTTTTCATCATCTCATCTAAAACTCTGTACCCACTAAACAGTTAGTCCCCACTCTCTTCTTCCTGCCAACGTTGGTTCTGCTTTCTATGAATTTGCCTCTTCTGTGTCCATCATATAAATGGAAGCATCCGATACTTGTCCTTTTCTGTCTGGCTTATTTTACTTAGTGTAATGTTCTCGAGGTTCACCCATGTTGTAGCATGAATCAGAATTTCCTTCCTTTTAAAGGGCAAGTAATATTCCATTGTATGTATATACCACATTTTGTTTATCTGTTCATCTTTCAGTGGACATTTGGGTTGATTCCACTTCTGGTTAATGTGAAGAATGCTGCTGTGAACATGGGTGTGCAAATACCTGTTTGAGTCACTGCTTTCTTTTTGTGTCTGTACCTAGAAGTGGGCCTTCTGGATCATATGGTATAGGGAAGGTTTTTGAACGGGGGAGGAACACAGAACTATGGTCTAGAAAGCTAAACTAGGTGGGCCCGGTAGGTCAGATAGATTCAGGGAGGGTAGAGTAAGGGAGGTGCAGGTGGGAGAGAGGCAGGGGAGATTGAGTCAGGAGCTATTACAATGCTCCAGACATCCTGACGGGGAGGAGGACAATAGAGTAATATCTCCCAAATATCAAGTTGAAGATGAATATTCTTGAGCGGAATTCATGGGAAGAGTCTGCTCTGGGAGGTCAGCTATACCTGTTCTTGGGCTCAAGAGAAAGAATCTACCATGGGCTTCCCTTGCTTCTCCTGATTTTCTTACTCACTTCCTGGTATAATCCTCTCAGTCTTGGACCATTACTGACTGCAGATTTCACCATAAGGAATGGTAGAATTATGGGGTGACCTGTGTGGCATGGCTTAATATTCGTTTATCAGCTTCCCCTTCTATGTTAAGCACATACGGGATCGAAGTAGAAGTCAGTGTGCTTGATGCACACACGGAGTTTTCATATTACTCCACCAGTCACTGTGGCTGCTTAAATTGCCATCTCTAAGCTCCTCTCATCAGAATTATGGAACTGCTCAACCACAAAGCAGTTTTCATCAGAACGGCACCCAGAAAATGCCGGAAGCGTGAGATGTTACCATTCCCACTGTATTGAGTCAGGGAGTTACCACTTCCTGAGGGAGGCAGGACATAAGAAATACATTAGAATAACAGAAATTGTTCAGGGATAGACATACAAGAGCCAAAAGGGGCCTGGAATGAAGCGGCTGCTTCCTGGGAGGTGGTTGACAATGGAGAGGTTTAATTATAAGCCAGTCAAGCTGTGAGTGACCTACAGGAAGTTGGCAAAGCTAACAATCTCAGAAAAACCTCCCCAGGGAAGCCAGGTATCTTATTGGCATGTTCAGTATTAGAAATGCATCTTCCACCATCAAGTCATTTCTTCAGCTGCATTTATCTTGGGTGGGGCAAGAAGAAATAGCAACTGGAAAACTTAAATACGTCCCTGTGTCTTCAGAGGGGAGGGTGGAAGAAGGGCACAAACTCCTCCTTTTTAAAATCTTTTCATGAAGCAATCACATGTTTAGTCAGAGGAACTGACGGAATTCCCTTCTTTTCCGACTTGCATCATGTTGAAACAGATAAAAATTACAATCATTTTAGCAAGAAGCTGTGCTTATAGATACCATTTGTGAAAGATATGGGCAGCTGAGTTAAGAACGCAACCTGTAGCTCCTTCATGTAGGTGGTCCTGGCTGGTTTACCCAGTCACACTCCCAGCATTCCCTGCCTCAGGCCCAGGAGGAAGCCCAGGTGCATCCTAGTGTGGATAGGTGTGTTCTGCTTTGAGGAACCCATTGTATTAGGTTTGACATATATTCACTACCCTGTGTGAAATAGCTAGTGGGAAGCTGCCAGGGAGCTCAGCTCAGTGCCCTGTGATGACCTAGAGGGATGGGATGGTGGGGGGAGCTCCAAGAGAGAGGGGGTACATGTACACATATAGCTGGTTCACTTCATTGTACAGCAGAAACTAGCACAGCATTGTGAAGCAATTATACTCCAATTAAAGAAAAATCCAAGCTTGAACGGCAATAAATTTGTGAGATACATTTTATAACATTTCTTCATACAAAGTTTGCCCCTTTTACTTTTTTAGATATTTTAGTTTACAAAAGCCTCCTCTTTGGGTTAGAATTCCTTTAACTAGCTAAATTTATAGTCTCTCTTCCAATTTGGATTGACAGTATGATTAAAGTGGATAAAAATGTGGGTTTTCCCACAGATTTATAATGTATCCAAATTTTATGAACCTAATCTGGAAAGGCCCTGTTTTCTTTTCTTGCCAGAACCTTATAGCACTCCCAGATCATACACTATAAAGTCCCCCAAAACTATCGGAAGAAATGGCTTTGTTCAGCAATGCTGATTCTATTTCAATAATAGTGTTACTCAACAGCAACTATAAAATACTTCAATATAATAACACTAATAACCCAAGCTGTTAGGAGTTCATTAAAGGGCATCCTTTTTGGTCCAGTAGAATACATCTTTGTCCATCAAGCTGTTCTGGCATCACTGTGCGGTGGCTCTGGATGTATTGAATATTAAAGTTTCTGGATTTCTTCTAGATTGGTCGCTTGGTTATTGGACAGAATGGGATCCTCTCCACGCCTGCTGTATCATGCATCATTAGAAAGATCAAAGCCATCGGTGGGATCATTCTGACAGCCAGCCACAACCCAGGAGGACCCAATGGAGATTTTGGAATCAAGTTCAATATTTCCAATGGAGGTGAGTTTGCTGTCATTTTAAGCACAGCCAATGTTATGTTCTTTAGGACAAACCAATAACCTAGGCCTTAGAAGGTCAGGATTCCGGTTCTCATCCTTAGCAAGAGAGCTTTTTGTTTCCTTTTGGTGAAAATGAGATGCTTCTCATTTTGCCATACCTGAATATGAGATGCTCTGCATGAATGATCATTAACACATTTTCTTTTAGAAAATTCTGATACTTTGCTGCTTGAAGGATGGCATGGCAGATGCACTAGTGAAGAGGAATTAGTCGATGAGCTTTGTGTTCTTTGTATTTCCATGTCAGCTATACAAAATGACCTACTGTTTGCTGTTCGATTTCCAGGTCCTGCCCCGGAAGCAATAACTGATAAAATTTTCCAAATCAGCAAGACAATCGAAGAATATGCAATTTGCCCTGACCTGCACGTAGACCTTGGGGTTCTGGGAAAGCAGCAGTTTGACCTGGAAAACAAGTTCAAACCCTTCACAGGCATGTTTACTCCCCTCCTCTCTTGCCCACTTCTAGTTCCAACTTGAAGGATTTGCCTTTCAAAGTTTTAATAAAGTGGGTCTTTATCTCTGGAAAGATTGTGGTCACCAAGCTTTGGATGCATAAATTAGGAGGTCTGGAATTGGGTCTGGGAGTCTAGAGACCTGGGCTGTCTGGGCTCTGCTGGGGATCAGCTGAGGGACCTTGGGTGAGTCAACTCTAAGTCTCTCAGCTTCAGTTTTCATACCTATGAAACGTACAGCCTTGATGAGAAGACCTGTGACATCATGTTCACAGCTGTCTTTTATTGAGCTTTTATTATGTGCCAGGCTCTTCAGATGCATTATCTCATTGGATTCTTACATTAGCCCTGTGAGGACAGCGCTATTACTATTCGCTTTTTCCAGATGAGGAAACAAAGGCAGAGAGAACTTGAGGAACAGACTCAGGGTCACATAGTCTGTGAGTGGTAAACCCGGGTTCAAATGCAGGTGTGAAGGCATATTGTTGGTGAGTGGTAAACCCGGGTTCAAATGCAGGTGTGAATGCATATTGTTGGTGAGTGGTAAACCAGGGTTCAAATGCAGGTGTGAATGCATATTGTTGGTGAGTGGTAAACCAGGGTTCAAATGCAGGTGTGAGAGATTCCAAAGCCTGGCCCTTGATTTAATTTTCAGTAAAATCAACTTAGACCATTTTGGGGGCTAAATTTAAACTCCCTGTGTAGCAGCTGTGGCAAACATTTTATTGTTGAACGCTAATGTATGATTATAATTGATGAAGTTATTAATACAATGAGGATGAGATGGTTAGCAGTGTGACTTGTATTTCGACTTTGCTGTTACATGTGTTCTTTCCTCTGGACTGCAAGTTTGTGGGATGCATTTTGTGTTTGAACCTACCCAGAAGGACTGATAATCGCATCCCAAGGAAGAGGAAGGGGTGCTTTGGTACATCTTGAAGACATTCTTAGGGTTTAGAAAATACCAGTAGAGAATTTCTTAAACATCTCATGTTTTGAAAAAGTTCAGAGCCCTGAAAATTCAACAAGACTTAGTTCTTGTGTTTGTTTTATTCCTTTAGCAGTGCATGTGAAAAGTGATTCATTAAAAAATTTTTCTCTGCTTTTTAGCATTAAGTCTTAATGGCAATGGGCCTGGAAAAAGTACAGTAGGTGTTACATTTTCTGTTATTTTTTGACGCTAAAATACACTTCCTGGAGATGCATCAACATAGCAGTCGAGCAGTTTACCATCAGGCAAACCTCTGTCGAAATTCCTCAGTGTGCCACATCCCAGCTGTGTGGGCAAGCTACTTAATCTTTCAGAACTTGAACTTCTCGTCTATAAAATAGAACTGATAACATTTACCTCTCAGGAAATTTGTGTTAGTTTTGAATAAGAGATCATGTAACAGCCCTGGCACACTGGAGCTGTTCCATAAATGTCCTTTTAAAGTAGCAATTGCATGTTTACAGCCAAATAATCATTTCAGAGGATAATATTTCTAAAAGTGTTCAGTTCCTCCATCTTTTAATGTTGCTTGTTCTCACAGTGGAAATTGTGGATTCAGTGGAAGCTTATGCTACAATGCTGAGAAATATCTTTGATTTCAACGCGCTGAAAGAACTGCTTTCTGGTCCAAACCGACTAAAGATCCGTATAGACGCCATGCACGGAGGTATGGAGCCCTTTCTCTTTCCTTCTCTTCTCTCAAAGCTATGAAGCAGCTCTCGACTTTGTGTATCATGATACCTTAACAAGCCTTTTCTTAAGCCTGTCTCTGGCAGTGCTTACACCATTACTCTGCAGTCATTTCAGAGTAATATTCACACAGATAAAATCTAACTGTATGCAGCAAAAATTCCTCCTGGTAAGGTAGTGTGACGGTCAGTGTTTCCACATTAAGCATCAGGTTTTGAGTAACATGCAGCTATTTTTGTGGACTCTCCCTCCCCCTCAGAAGATGCCTTAGATTCTTCCTAAACGCCCCCGTCTATTCCCAAGGGGAGCCATGGTTTGCTAGGTCTGATAAATGTGCTCCTGAGCCCCACACCCCAGTTTCCGGTTCCCACATGCGCCTTTTCTTAGAAGCTGACCAGAGCAAGCTGAGGGTTCAATTCAGGAGCAACAGGATGTATGGCTCTCCCTCTTCTTCCTCTATGGGTTTTGTGGCCAGATCATTAGAGGTGGCAGCCGTCACCGAATCAGAGCCGTGAGGTTCTCTTGATGTAGGAATATGGGAATTCCTGAGCCCCTGGCTTGTCTATTTGTTTTGTAATAATTTGGAAGTTTAGGATCTTTTTCTTAAAAATCTATTCATTTATTTCTTATTTTTGGCTGCATCAGGTCTTAGTTGCAGCACGTTGGGTCTTTCCTTGTGGCATCCAGGTTTCTCTCTAGTCATGGCGGGAGGCTCTCTAGTTGAGATGTGCAGGCTCAGTAGTTATGGCATGTGGGCTTAGTTGCCCCGCCACATGTGGGATCCTGGTTCCTTAACCAGGGATCAAACCCACGTCCCCTGCATTGGAAGGTGAATTCTTAACCACTGGACCATCAGGGATGTCCCTAGAATTTTAGAATCTTTGAGTGGCCACGATTTTCCCTGGTGCTGGAATCCATCTGCCTGCCTAGTTGGGGAAGACTTTTTGCCTGTGCTTGAACCCTTCCTATGATACTGTCAAGGTCCTTCTGTTACACCGTAAAATCTGTTAGAAAACGTCTCCTGGTGGCTTGAAATGGTCTGTCTCTGGAACTTCTTCCCTTGGGTCCTAACTTGCCTCTGGAATCTCGCAGAATGGGCCTCCTTTATTCAGACAAAGGCCATTCTGACTTTTCAAAACATTCAGCAGCCGCGTGTTGAGTAGCTGCTATGTGTATGCTTGGGGGTATGGATGTAGTCAGGGATGCTGTAGACAGTTCCTTCAAAGAGCTTGTGATGCGTGGGGAGATGAAGTGGGTAAGAAACCAACCACTGCCAGGCCAACAAAATGAGGCTTAGATAAAATTTCAAGTAGTCTCCTTGGGGTGTGGAGGAAGGCGCAGTTTGACTGAAGGTATCAAGAGAGGTTTTCAGGAAGAAGTGGCGACCAACTCAAGCTTTTATGAAAGAAAGATGCAAGGTGGTGGAAGCTCCAGTGATGGTTATACCCAGCTGAGGCAGTGGCTGCAGTCAAGGCATGAAAGATAGAATGGAGATGTCGCATTAGGGGAATGAGCAAAAGCCTTGGCTGGCTCGAGTATGGCACTTGTGATGGTGTATTTCCCAGGAGAAGCTGTCTCCAAGCTGACTTCTTTCTCCAAGCCTTTCAGTTCCTCAAGAGTCTCGGTTTCTGTGCCCCTCACAGCTCTGGCTGCCTTGTCCTCATCCTGAGGTGTGTCAGTAGCCTCCTTAGCATGCCCCCAGTGGGAGACACGAATTCTATACTGTCCTGACCTCTGTCGCATATATTGGTGTTGAACCTTCCTTGGTTGAAAGCATTTAGAGACGAACGTTCTTGATCATAACACTATGTATCACTGTAAAGTATGTGACGGGTTTTCCCTGTTGTATGTTGTTACTGTGTTTTTGTTTGTCTGTATTCTTTTAATCAGTTTGTTGGAAAGCATGATAGACGAGAAAGATTAGGACTCTGAATCCTAGCTCTCACTCCTGCTATCTATCTGTGTAAGTTTGGGCAAATAGCCTCCTCTCAGAACCTCCGTTTTCTTCCCCTAAATTGGAGGTGGTAATCATAGTACACAAGCTTTTATAAAATATGGGCTGTTGCTTGTTATCAGTGCCTCATATCTATTAATTCATTTAATTCTCACGTCTACCCTGTAAAGGTAACTACTATTATTATCCTCATTTTGCATTTGGCATAGATGGAAGCACAGCAGAGAGATGAAATAGCTTAAATAACTTTCCCCAAAATGGTACAGCCAATAATTGACAGCTGAGATCTGAACCCAGACACTCTGATTCCAGAGTCCAGGTTCTTAAAGCGCTAAGTTGTAGCACCTCATGGGCCATTTTGAAGGACTGAGAAAATGTTTAAGAAGCACCTGTGTAGCAGGATCTTCATAAGGTTCGCTTCCTTCCCTTCCCCCACTCTTTCCTAATCCCTCATTATTCCTGCTTGTAGAACTTTCTACTCCAGACTCATCTGCCCACAAGCCCTTGAATACAGTTTGCACACTCTCTGCCGTTTGTGCCATTCTCCCTAGATCGCCTCTACCTAGTCCCCAGTCCTCACCTTCTGTGATCAGTTTCATTTGTGGTTCTTCATTTCATGTTCTGCATAGTCGTGGGACCATATGTGAAAAAAATCCTCTGTGAAGAACTCGGCGCCCCTGCGAACTCGGCAGTGAACTGCGTTCCCCTGGAGGACTTCGGAGGCCACCACCCTGACCCCAACCTCACCTACGCAGCTGACCTGGTGGAGACTATGAAGACAGGGGAGCATGATTTTGGGGCTGCCTTTGATGGAGATGGGGTGGGTGCAAGTGCATTTACGTGGACTCTGATGCAGGCCTGGGGTGGGTGCAAGTGCATTTACGTGGACTCTGATGCAGGCCAGGCCTAATGTGCTCAGTGGGGGAAAGCAGGCCCTGCAGCCTGGAGTGCAGTCAAGCTCCCTCATTGCACCTGGAGTCGGGGCTCAATTATTAGAAGACCCTCTTGACAGGATGACTTGAAGTAGAACCATGTGTCTAGTGTTTGCTGAGAAGGGCAGGGTGATTGGGGCCTGGTTATCATGTCTTGACTGGTGCTCCATGAGCTGACTGGGTTCTCGATCTCCATCCTTAGGTAGATTTTTGCTCTTAGCCAGCAGCTGGATCCTTGTTCAATCTCTGGAAAGGGTTTTGGCCTTATGATATACCCATCTGTTCATTCACATTAGCTGAAAGATGAAACTATAATGAGAGAATTAACAGTTTATTCTTTAGCTACAGTTAATATTTGAAATAAACATGCTCTTTTATTTGCATTGGTGAGTATGTAACAGACAAGGAGGGACAGTGTCTTAGAGATAGTAAACATTACACATATTTACTTGGTTAAAAATATATTTTGGTGGTTGCTATTGTTCTTTAACATCAGCTGGAATTCATTGTTTCCTATAAAATAGCTTTTTCAATGTTAATATTTTGAGAAATTAAATAGCAGAGATTGGGACATTCCCTGGTGGCTCAGTTGGTAAAGAATCCACCTGCCAGTGTAGGAGATGCAGGTTCAATCCCTGAGTAGGGAAGATCCCCTGGAGAAGGGAATGGCAACCCTCTCTAGTATTCTTGCCTGGAACATCCCATGGACAGAAGAGCCTGGTGGGCTACAGTCCATGGTGTCTCAAAAGAGTCAGACACGACTTAGTCACTAAACAAATGCACAAGCAGACATTATTTTCAGTGTGTCTTTCTGTTGCAGTGCATCCTGGGTTTCCTCTTTACTCTCAGTTACTTGAGCGCTTCCTGTATATCAGGCACCAGGAGAACAGTGAGGTGACAGCATATTTTGTTGGGTCCTGCACCAAATGGAGGTGCCAAGATTTAGGAGCCTTTCCTTGAGGAAATCTGCTTTTTCCTTGGAGAATGCCTGGTAGACCTAGCAAGCTTTAAACAGCCCACATTTCCTCTCTCTGTGATCTCTGCTGTCTTCTGGGAGAGAAGAGAGGTGATTGGTTCCAGAGTTTGGAGAAGGTCAGGGAGGTTACATTCAGCTGGCCTCTGGAGGGAGAACAGAGAATTCAGCCTGGAAGGAGTTTGCACTTTAACTCAAAACAGTTTTAGCTCTTTGGCACGGAGGTGCCATTGGCCTAGTGGTGCTGTACAGATCAATTAGGAATAAAGTCCAGTGTGTAGAACCCAGTATGAATAAATGTATCAGCTTTAAATTTTACAAAACCTCCATGTAAGATCGTTCGGTTTCTTCAGCACTTTGATTAAAAGATCTCCCTTTGAATTCCCCTTCTCCCAAAGGATCGGAACATGATTCTGGGCAAGCACGGGTTCTTCGTGAACCCTTCAGACTCTGTGGCTGTCATTGCTGCCAACATCTTCAGCATTCCATACTTCCAGCAAACTGGGGTCCGTGGCTTCGCACGCAGCATGCCCACCAGTGGTGCCCTGGACCGGTAGGTCTCTCCACTCCCTTGATTCCCAAGCAGGCCCTCATAGTGCTGGGAGCACCCTTCCTCCCCTTTCAGCTCAGACATCTGATACATACGTAGTGTGTGATCTAGGGGTTTTCTTGAAGGAAAGGAGTCATTTTTTCTGGATTGGATGTGCCCAGTGTGCTGCTTTAGCACTCTGCATTTCTCCCATCCTGGCTCTCCTCACACTGTGTGCTGAGAGTCTGTTTACTTGACTATCTGCCCTGTTGAACTGGAAACTAATACAGAGAAAAGAATGTCTTTGTCACTGTGCTAAACTCTGACTGATCATGGCGTGCCTGGTACACACACACACACACACGCCTCATTTTAAAAAAATGAGTGATTGAATGTTAATGGATAAATGAATGGATGGCAGTTCTGCTGTAGTCAAGATATCGTTCTAGAGACTCACTTTGGGCGGTGTGCACAGAGTTGGGGTGAAAGACTGACGTAAGATCAGTGTTTCAACAGAACTTTCAAAGAAATGTTCCCCATCCAGCGCCCATCAGATGCCCATACACACAAGCATAGTAAATGGCCACTTATTCAAAATCTGAATAAACAGAAAGCTAAAATAGTTTTAAAAATACATTCAGTTTCGGAGAAACAAGGGACCCAGTGACAGTAAACAGTTGGTATCTCTGACTTGCTTGTTTATTATTGTATATCATCTCATTTGAAAAGGCTTTAGGTTAGCTTATGAGATCATGTTTAAAACATCTGATGAATGGAAGTCATAAATGAGCACAAACCAGAGATATTGACTACATCATGTTAGGTGTCCAATAAATAGTTCCTGGATGAATGGGTAAAGAACAAGTGAATGAATGAAAGGCTGAGGCTAGGGGGAATGTATATACTTGGTTCTTATAATCATAACTATTACTCATTAAACATTACCTTATGCTAGACACTAAGCATGTATTTTAAATCCTTTAATTCTCAGACTGGCCCCATGAAGTAAATGCTGTGTTTAATTCCTCTTTACAGATGGGAAAACAAAAGGAAAAAGAAGTTAACTAATTTGCCCAAAGTCACCCAGTGAATGAGGTAGCAGGATTTGAACCCGGAACCTTTGCTCCCAAACACTGGGATGTGCAGTGCAGTAGTTTTCTGGTGTGTGTGTGTGTGTGTGTATTATGGAACTAGTGCTGATTTCACTTCAGCTAACAAAGTAATGACTAATAGCATATAGTAATTTGTAGTTGACACTGGTTTGTTTTTACATTCACTGTCTCGATTGACCCTCATAGCAGTCCCTATTTTATTTTTTTACTTGTTTTGGAGTATAGTTAATTTACAACGTTGTGTTAGTTTCTGCTTTACAGCAAAGTGAATCAGCTATAATTCGATATAGCTAGACTTTTTTAGATTCTTTTCCCATAAAGGTCATCACAGAGTCTTGAGGAGAATTCTCTGTACTATCGAGTAAGTTCTTATGAGTTATCTATTTTATATATAGTAGTGTGTATATGTTGGAGAAGGCGATGGCACCCCACTCCAGTACTCTTGCCTGGAAAAATCCCATGGATGGAGGAGCCTAGTAGGCTGTAGTCCATGGGGTTGCTTAGAGTCGGACACAACTGAGCAACTTCACTTTCACTTTCACTTTTCACTTTCCTGCATTGGAGAAGGAAATGGCAACCCACTCCAGTGTTCTTGCCTGGAGAATCCCAGGGACGGGGGAGCCTGGTGGGCTGCCATCTATGGGGTCGCACAGAGTCGGACACAACTGAAGTGACTTAGCAGCAGCAGTAGCAGCAGCAGCAGTGTGTATATGTCAGTTTCAATCTCCCAATTTGTCCCTCCCCAACTCTTTTCCCCCTTGGTAACCATAAGTTTGTTTTCCCACCTGTGACTCTATTTCTATTTTGTAAATAAGTTCATTCGTACCATTTTTTTTTAAAGATTCCACATGTAAGTGATATCATATGATATTTGTATTTCTCTGTCTGACTTACTTCACTCAGTATGACTATCTCTAGGTCCATCCATATTACTGCAAATGGCATTATTTTGTTCCTTTCTATGGCTGAGTAATGTTCCATTTATATGGTATTTGTACCACATCTTCTTTATCCATTCATCTGTCAGCCAGAAGAGTAGTTAGCATCTTTCCCAGGACTCCACAGCTACATCAGAGCTAGAATTAGATCCTAGTCTTTCTGCCTCCACATCCTCCCTGCAAAGCTGTGAGCTGGTTTGTGGCCACACTATTGTCCATTAGACTGATCAGGTCCTGAAATAGCTTCTGTGTAATCCAAAAACAGTCTAATTCCAGTTTATGTGGATTATATGTGATAATCCACATATAGAATCACAATGGAAAATACTTCATTACCCAGAAACTTTATTTTCACAGTTTTAAAAATCATCATTTAATTTTCCTCAAATATTAGAATTGAAATATGATATTGTTTTGCTAGTAATAAGCATTTTGGGAAGCAAATCTCACTAAAAGGGTGAATGAAATGTAGGTAACTTTTCCTGCTCAAAGGGAAAGGAATCTAAAAAAAGAGTCACTCAAAAGTTTCAAGTAGACTAAGGATAATATAGGGAGAAGTAAAAGATGTGTTGCAGGGGACAGGGGACCATGGATTGGTGTGGATGCAGCTAGTGCTGATGGGAGCCCCCCTGGGCCCTGTCCTTGCAGGGCCTTCCAGGGAATGGAAGGAGCACTGACTGGGTCGCAGGCAGTGGTCATCCTGGCTGTGTGACCTTGGACTGAGTCACATAACACCCTGGGTCCTGTCTCTCTCTCTGTGAAATACTGACCTCCCAAACCCAATATCTTCTGGCTCTATAATTATAGGTGCCTCGAAACGTCATTCTTTTTGTTCATTATGGAATGGTTATAAATGCTGTCAGTATCCAAAACACATGGGTTTAAATAGCCCCCCAAACAGTTTCGTCCATTTTGCCACTGTTATTTTTTCTCAAATATTAAATTCAGTGACCTGAATTAATTCTTTCTTCATACTCTTCTCCCCCTCCTCTGACTCCACATATAATAGCCCATTGTGCACAAGTTTTCTCATATGATTTTCCACCAACCTTAGAATTATGTGTACCTCTGAGCAATGCTAAGTGGAACCCTTGATTACAATAACGGTTGCTATTTTCCATCCCTCACATGGCTACACTAGCAGTCCTGCTGTGATGTAACTTTGATTTCATGCCTTTGAAGGGTGGCTAATGCTACAAAGATCGCTTTGTATGAGACCCCAACTGGCTGGAAGTTTTTTGGGAATCTGATGGATGCAAGCAAACTGTCCCTTTGTGGGGAAGAGAGCTTCGGGACTGGTAAGTATGCAGCCCTGAGCTGTTTTTTTCCCTGTAAAAGCTACTTGCAATGAAAGCTTAGACTGCTAAAGCAGACTGAAATAGCAACGGTAGCTGATATGTCCTAAATCAAGATACAGCTTATTTATAACAACCCTGATGGAGTGTACACACTTGAAGAGCAGCGAGCACGTTCCACTGGGGTGGGTTAATTATACTTTCAGAGGGTCACATCTACCAAGGCAGGAAGTTTGGGCAGCGTGGCCATTGAGTCTGTGGGGATTAAACAGAATGATAAACACATTTTTCTCCCCTCAGTGGTCAAGGAAACCTTTATAAATGTTTTTATTTCTAGGAAGAAATATGGTGGAGTGAGTCAGTTTTTCGTTTTTATTTAAGAGAAGTTTTCACCACAGTGCTAAATCTTCTTCTTTAATAAGCATGTGTTTTCTGTAGCAACAGGTTGTAATTTATTAAGGTTATGTGGAGGGAGACCATTAGGGTGGAACTGAGTTGCTAGGTAATCAAGAAATTGACCATGAAGCTCTATATGTAAATTGTGGTGTAATGAAAGAGTAGAACACGGTATGCTTAGGGGATGTTGCATGATCCTTAGACCCCACTTTCCATGTTCTCCCTTCTTTTTTGTAAGTTTTTAAAAGTTTAATTTATTTTTAATTGGAGGGTAATTGCTTTCAATGTTGTATTGGTTTCTGCCATACAACATATGCTTTCCCTCCTTTTCTATGCCTTTCCAGGACTGACTTGAAGTCCCACTTCCATGACCTTCCCAAAGACCCCATCCTGCATCAGTCTCTCTTCTAAACATTCACTCAGGCTTGTGGCCCTTTCCCCAGGGTTGTCTCCAGCAGCCAGGTTGCAAAGTACTTCAGTGGTCATATCTCCTCTCCTCCTATTGCCTCTACCCAATATTTTGAAGTAAAAGAACCAATCTTCTTGATCCTCAGCACTATTCTTCCATCCTTTGTCAAATAAAAAATCAAAATCTATCAGCCTTGCCATTGAGTTGCAATTCATGCTGGTTAAACAGATTAAAAGGCTGAGTTCTTTTCCTATAAATCCTAGGGTTGGGTGGCTGTTGTTGCTGTTCAGTTGCCCAGTCGTTTCCGATTCTTTGTGACCCCAGGGACTGAAGGATGCCAGGCTTCCCTGTCCCTCACCATCTCCCAGAGTTTGCCCAAGCTCATGTTCATTGCCTCGGTGATACCACCCAGCCATCTCATTCTCTGACACCCTCTTCTCCTTCTGCCCTTGATCTTTCTCAACATCAGGGACTTTTCCAATGAGTCGTCTGTTTGCATCAGATGACCAAAATACTAGAGCTTCAGCTTCAGCATCAGTCCTTCCAGTGAATATTCAGGATTGGCTGGTTTGATCTCCTTGCTGTCCAAGGGACTATCTTCTCCAGCACCATAGTTGAAGGCATCAATTCTTTGGCATTCTGCCTTGTTGAGCTCTCACAACCATCCGTGATTACTGGGAAGACCATAGCCTTGACTATACAGACCTTTGTTGGCAGAGTAGTGTCTCTGCTTTTCAACACACTGTCTAGGTTTGTCATTGCTTTCCTGCCAAGAAACAAACAGCTTCTGATTTCATGGTTGCAGTCACTGTCAGCAGCGATTTTGGAGCCCAAGAAGAGGAAATCTGTCACCACTTCCACCTTTGCCCCTTCTATTTGCCATGCAGTAATGGGCCTGCATGCCAGGGTTTTAGATTTTTTAATATTTAGTCTTAAGCTGGCTCTTTGACTCTTCTCCTTCACCCTCATCAAGAGGCTCTTTAGTTTCCTCTTTGCTTTCTGTCTTTAGAGTGGTATCATCCTCATATCTGAGGTTGTTGATGTTTCTCCCACCTATCTTGATTCCAGCATGTATCTTATCTAGCCCGGCATTTCTTGATGTGCTCAGTGTATAGGTTAAGCAAACAGGTAACAGCAGACAGCCCTGTCATACTCCTTTCTCAATCTTGAACCAGTCAGTTGCTCCATACAGGGTTCTAACTGTTGCTTCTTGACCCACATACAGGTTTCTCAGGAGACAGGTAAGATGGTCTGATATTATCATTTCTAAAAGAGCTTTCCACAGTCTGTCATGATCTATAGAGTCAAAAGCTTTAATGTAGTCAATGAAACAGAGATAGATGTTTTTCTGAAATTCCCTTGCTTTTTCTGTATAACCGCTCAAATGTTAGCAATTTGATCTCTGGTTCCTCTTTCTTTTCTAAACCCAGCTTGGACATCTGGAAGTTCTTGGTTCACATAATGCTGAAGCCTAGCATGCAAGATTTTAAGCATGACCTTACTTGCATGGGAGATGAGTGCAATTGTCCAGTGGTTAGCCTACTCTTTGGTACTACCTTTCTTGGGAACTGGGATGAGAATTGACCTTTTTCAGTCCTGTGGCCTCTGCTAGATCTTCCTGATTTGCTGACTTAATGAATGCAAAGCCTTGATGGCATCCTCTTTTAGGGATTTGAATAGTTCTGTTGGAATTTCATCACATCCACCAGCTTTATTAACAGCAGTGCTTCTTAAGGCCCACTTGACTTCACACTTCAGAATGTCTGGCTCTGGGTAACTAACCACACCATCGTAGTAATCTGGTTCATTAAAATCTTTTTTATACAGTTCTTCCAAGTATTCTTTCCATCTCTTCTTGATCTCTTCAGCATCTGCTGGAGGCGGAAATGGCAAACTACCCCAATATACTTGCCATGAGAACCTCATGAACTGTATAAAAGGGGTGGGTAGGATGAGCTAATAAATTTGAGAAGCCCAGTGACAAAATTCTAAGCAATTTAATACCCTTGAGGAAGTGATGTTACTTCTTGGTAATGAATTGGCTTATGGAATTGGAGGGTATTAAGAATGAGTTTGGAGGTTGAACAATGTCTACAAAACAGGCTACATGATTTCCCAAGGTCTAGGTCTTTGGTGAGAGATATCAAGGCTACTGCTTAGTTCTTTCCTACCTCATAAAATATGAATGGAGCCATATTACTCCACGGGATGCTAGATGACTACCCATCGGACCTGTGAAGTGGTCTTTGCCCGAAATCCCCCCAGTGTTATCCAGTGCAGGCTTTGGATCAGTCATTCTTCCCTATGTGTGAAGCTGTCACTGAAGGCAGGTACCATGTCTAAACCTTTGGTTTCCTGACTCCATGTACCTAATTCAGTGCTGAGCCTAATGAAGAGAGAAAAGTCTAGAACAAGGTCTTCCTGGGTGTTTGGATGTGTGGAAAGATACTAGTTCCATGAAGATCAGAAAACTTGGACTACACCTCTCTGTCTTGGACATTCGTGATGATATTATCATTTGAAGATTCCAGAACATTCTGCCATAAGGAATCCAGTTTGTACAGTTTTATGTAAACATTGTTAACTGCAATATCTCTTTTTTGTAGTATGTTTAGTAACACATTGCCCCTCAGACCCATGTGGATAGCACTGGGCAAGGCGAATCGGAGTCCTAGGGCCAAGTAACCATCTAGGTATTGACTGGCTGGGAACAGGATTGGAGACAGGGTGCGCAAGCTGCTCCTGCCTCGCATGACAGGCCTTCAGATACCAGAGGGCAATTCTCAGGTCCTCTCTTCCCCTGACCACCCACGCCTAGTCCTCCAGTCATCCCTCACTTCATATTGTTTATATACCTAGCACTGGTTTCTAATTGTTTCCCCATTCACCAGTGCCCCTCATAGAAGATCATGTCTAGAACTGAGCCCAAATCCTCCAGGGTTGACTTGACAAGTAGAGAGTTGATGGATGACTATTTCTAGAGAACTGGACCCTGTACATTTCTTGATATGACTTTCATTTATGTTAGCTTTTTGGACATTTCATAATACTGTTTAGCTGATTTAATGTTGTAGATAATTATACCCCTTTAAGCTTTTACTCAGTAGCATTTGCCAAGAAAAGTCCCCAGATTACATTTGTGGGACTGATTTCTTTGAACCCAGGCATTAGACTTTAAATTATTCCTTGTTAAGGCTTGTTCTTATTTATTTATTTATTAACTCATCATCAAATACTAAGTGCCAACCATGGTTTTATCTTCCCTTTGATATCTTTTATATCAAAAGAAAGGATTCATCCTGAGAAAAATCCACAAACTTGTTCGCTCTCTCTTTGGAAAAAAAGACAATTGTTCCATAATATTTATGAGAAAAACATTTACAAAGCCAGGCTCATAGCCATGGATCACCACTGCTGAGTGAGCGCAGCTGAACTTACTTAACTGAACTTCTGATCTACTTGTTTAGAGAGGAGTTAGGTTCCACCTGCTATGTCCCTTGTTGGCAACAGTTTCCAACAGTTCCTTTACAGAGCATCTCAGGATGGACATTAGTGATCCTACAAGCTTTGAAATATTTGAATTCTGTAGCTTAATTGAGTGCTAGGTCATTTATTTGTGTGTTTTTCTAAATTAGAGTAGAGGCAATTTCTCAGGAAAGCCTCCCTAACTTTCCAGAGTGGGTCAAATCCTCTTATTATTAGATCTCACAGCACCACACACCTCTCCTTCCTTGAACATAGTACAGCTGTCATTTTACAAGTATTTATAATTATTCAATTAATGTCTGTTGGTTCCACTATACTGTAAGCTCCATGAGGACAGGAGTCATATTTGTCTTGTTCTCTATCATATCCTCACAGCCTGGTATAAATCCCAGAATATAATAGGTGTTCAGCAAATCCTTGTTGAATGAATGAGAGAACACACTACTCACTTGGCACCCTCCATTCAGACAAACCAGAGCCCTGGTGTTGGAAAAGAAGGGACTAAACATTATCCAGTATAGTTTCCTGTGTTTTGATGGAGTCATGAGTGTCTAGTCAGTGCTCTTCTGCTTAAACACTCACCTCTGGCAGAATCTGGGACTCAGCACCACTCTACTCCATAGTGCAGAGCTGAGGACCCACAGTCTTTGTGAGACAAGATGACCTTTTATAAAAGAAAAGGAGAAATTTACTTGCAAAGAGGTGCAAAAGAGTCAGACTTCACAAGAACTGACTCACCAAATAAAACAAATCACTAGCATTTAAATGCACACGCTGTAAGAGTACTCTTACCAAGTACACGCTAGTCTGTTCATGGTGGAGAGACAGCGACTGTCTCACGTGATTATTGTGGCCACCAAGGCTATGACACTCCTCAGCCATCAGCGTCACAAATGCCAGGGATGAAGGTGTTTTTGTTATGGTACCAGAATGGGACGGGGTGAACTTCCTGTTTTTGGTTGAGCTCATGGTGCAGTTATTTTCCTCTCAAATTGTGGGTGATGATGCATGTGTTTATACATGATGGTAGAGGGAAATCTTGAATTCTTGGGAAAACGGGAAGAAATGTGAAGTCACTGAATAAACTAGAATGTCACTGCTTTTGAAATTCTTCCTTGGGAAAAGGAGGGAGGGGGCTTCCTCAACCTAGGAAACCAGGATGAGGACTAACTTGGTATATTAAGGAAATAGGCCAGTAAATTCTGATCTGGCCCAGTCTAGAGGTTAGTAATATTTTTCTCCTGTCTCATCTTGAAAAGGTTCTAGAGATGATATATATTATATGGGAGTGGTCTCTTAGAGAAGTACAGCATTCATGCTTTGCAAATTTCCTTTAATTTTAATTTCTTATTAAAAACGCTTCATATTTATACTTCATCAGCTCATTCTTCAAATGTTTGTTGAGCTTTGGCTCTGTCCCAGATACTGAATTAGGTTCAGGGAACACAGTGGTAAGCACAGCCTCCCTGTGGAAGGCTCCATGGAGCCCACATTTGAGGAAGGAAGTCAGACCCTGGCCAGGTTATCTCAAGTGTGCAAAGCAATAGAATCTGAAGTACAGGATGTGCCAGGGACTGTATACCCAGGGCTCCTAACCTGGTTTTATGGTGAGGGGATTAGGTTTTTCTATCTAGTTCTCTGCCTGTTCTAATTTGCATACCTTCGAGTACATTTTCCTGTAGGTAAATGTCTCCACAGGAAGGTTAGAACATCCTCTCTCTGGGAAATTTCCCAGACAGACTATCCCAACAGCACTGGGCTGATACCCTAATTATAACTAACTCAGTTAAACTGTTACCTGCATGTCTAGCTCTCCATTTTGCTCATCTGTGAGGGCAAGGAACGTGTCTCACTCATCTCGGTGTTTTCTCACATTCTTAGAACATGGTAGACGCTGACTGATACTTGTTGAGTGTAAAATGGAGTTTGGGTTAAGACGCATTTTCTGCCTGTCAAGTGCTTACCAATTTCCTCCAAAGGAAACACAAATTCTGGGGCAGTTATGAGGTAGTGCAGGATAAACAGCTAGATGGAAAGTTTGAGGGTTGCCGAGGGGGAGCTTCCCCTTGAAGGCGGGGGTGGTGTGGGAAAGGCTTCCTGAGGCACTTTCCTGCCCTTGCAGAGGGAAGTCAGCTGTGCAGTAGAAGCCAGAGAGGACAGAGCAGGTCTGCTGGACCACCAGCCAGTCAGCTGGGGTCTGGTCGTTCTCTGGGCAAACGCTTCCTGAGAGCTGGCTGCACACCAAGCGTGAACCAGGTACAGCTCAGAGTGTAGGGTGGGGTAAGAACTGACGGGGTGTGATAGAATAGAGGTAAACACAGAGGATACCAAGGAAGGCATCCTGGATAAGAAGGAAGTTGAAAGTAGTTACAGATGTTAGCCAGGCTAATAGTTATATGTGGGGTAGAAATTTCCAGGCAGAGAAAACAGCATGTTTAGGAGATGGAAGGAGAAATAGAGATGGCCAGAGAAAGAGATAGGCAGGTGCTCAGGTTTCCAGAGAACTCTGTGGAGCTCCTTTTCAGCTGCCACGGCCCATCCACAGACCGTGGCCTGGCAACAGCAGGAGCCTGGGCACTCCTGAGGTATTCGAATTGGTAAATGAAACCTAATCCCCAAACTGTTGGCGCTTGGCTCCCTCAGCAAAGGTTGACATTTTTCTTGGCTAGGACCCAGAGTGTGCTCTGACTGAGCAGAGTTTATACATATCACAAGGTGCTGATTAGGCCCAAGTCAAGTGACAGGTGTTTGAAGATGCTGAAAGGGCAGAATCCCCATGGGCTTAGCTGGTCCCTGAACTGGACCAAGTTTGAAGAGACCTGAAGCAAAGCTTGCAGTTAGGACTAGTGCTTGCTGATAATGTTTCCTCTTCCTTACACTTAAGTGGGCTTGGTTTCTTTTTTTTTTTTAAATTAAAAAATGATACCAGTAATTCATATTCATAATAGGAAAATTGGGGAAGAAGAGAAAAACACTGTAATCCCATTGCACAGAAAAAAAGAGCATATTCGGTTATATTCCATTTTCTTCCCCAGTATGTATAGTTAAGGGACATTATTTTTGAAAGCTTAATGAGATAGTGGAGAGTATTAATTTTCTCTAAAAGTTTATTTTTGCCTTATTCATAATGGTATCTTATATTGGTTTCAACTGTTATATGGTACTCGGGCTTCCCTGGTGGTGCAGACAGTAAAGAATTTGCCTGCTTTGCATGGTACTTAACAGTTTATAAAACATTTTCATCCTTTCTCACAGAAGAGTCTTAAAATTGTGTGAGAAAGGTGGCATTACCCCCATTTTACAGTTGAAGACACTGTATGAGGCTCAGAAATGAGGCTCAGAAAAGTGATTTGTCCAAATTCAAGCAGCTTCTAAGTTTCAGATTCAGGTTTTCTGATTCTTAAATATAAAGCATTTTTCACTGACCCAAAACTGCCATACCTGCAAAAACAACAGTACTTGAGAAACACATCTACACACCATTGCCTTTTTTTCACTAGTAACTTGTCATCATTCATTAGAACTCTAAAGAAAATGAAATTTACCCAGACTTTTAAGTATTAGAGTTACCCAGCATTTTGATATATCCAAGGTGATTAGTGAGATTAATGAGAATTTTCAAAAGAGACTAGAGATTGTGTAAATGGAAGATAATATTTATTTATGTTATGCAAGGCAGATATTTTGTTTAAAAATATTAGGTGTGTGATTTAGTTATCTCCAAGTAACTTGGTTAAAGTTGGGTAAGATTTTTAGATTTTATTTTCATGTCTACATGAAGGAAAAAGCTAATTCTTAGAACAGGAAAAGCACAAAGGACTATGCTTTCAGTCTAGTCTCCCCCTCCCCCCAAAATAGAAAAAAGAAAACAAAAAGGAAGGAAGGACAGAATAAAGAAAAACGAACTTAGGGGCTCACAGACAAATAATTCCAAGCTATACACCTCTGTCATGAATTCTCATATACAGAAATAGCTGCCGGGATCTTACTGCTGAAGGTAAACTGCTGCCAAAGCATATCATCCTCTGCAAAAGCTGTAGAAGCCAGAGAGCTAACTTTCTGTTGCTTGAAAGAGCAGTAAAGGCAAATAAAAGTTCATAGCTAATAAAATTAGGTAAACATTTGTAACTTTCTTGTATAATGTGCTAAAAGTATTACTTAATATCTCTAGTTTTGCCAGCATACAGGTTTTGAGAACCACTGTCTCTAAAAGTGGTGTCTTAGAAAGACTCTTTTGGGGAGGGAAAAATTGTGCATTTTTATGAACCGAAAAAGAGAGAAGATGTTGCAGTAGATTAATTAATTGATTAATTCATTCATGTGCTCCTTCACAATCTGATATTTAATATATTCCATGTAAGGGTAAATAAGAGATGCCTCCAAGAAATACATGGTTGAGGTGTGAAATGCTCACAGATGAATTACTGAGGCTTAAGGAGCAAGCATGGTGCTGCACCACATGTTTAAGCAGTCGCTATATAAGAAGAGCAAGTAGCTCATAACTGCCTAGGGAAGCTGGGAGCTAGATTGGAGAAGATATTTGAGCTGGGTCTAAAAGGATGAAGAGAGGAAGGAAACAAACTTACTTCATGCCTCCTTGCCAGCATGGTGCTACTCTCACACTAAGGAAAATAAGACCCAGTGAGAGGTCAAGGACAGAGAGGCGCATGAAGATTTCAAGGCATGATCGTATGCAAAACATTATTAGAGGGATTGTGCTGCTGCTGCTGCTGCTAAGTTGCTTCAGTCGTGTCCTACTCTGTGCGACCCCATAGACGGCAGCCCCCCAGGCTCCCCTGTCCCTGGGATTCTCCAGGCAAGAACACTGGAGTGGGCTGCCATTTCCTTCTCCAGTGCATGAAAGTGAAAAGTGAAAGTGAAGTCGCTCAGTCATGTCTGACTCTTAGTGACCCCATGGACTGCAGCCTACCAGGCTCCTCCATCCATGGGATCTTCCAGGAAAGAGTACTGGAGTGAGGTGCCATTGCCTTCTCCTGAGAGGGATTTTATTGAATCCTATTTAGAAATCAGAAAGTGGAGCTCAATATCACTTTTTTTTTTTTTTTTAGAATAAGGACATTAAAGGCAAAAAATTAGAATTCTGTTCCAGATCAGATTCTTGGAAAAGGGGCTCCATGCATAAGTGTGTGTGTGTGTGTGTGTGTGTGTGTGTGTGCTCAGTTGCTCAATCATGTCAGACTCTTACGACCCCGTGGTTGTAGCCCACCAGGCTCCTTTGTCCATAGGATTCGCCAGTCAAGAATACTGGAGCAGGTTGCCATTTCCTCCTCCAGGGGATCTTCTTGACCCAGGAATTGAACCCACATCTCTTGTTTCTCCTGCATTGGCAAGCAGATTCTTTACCACTGTACCACCTGGCAAGACCTCTCCATGCATATAAGTACATCCAAATGCGCTACTATGTTATTTTCAGTCAAGATTTTAGCAAGGACCTCAGCAAGAGACAGATGTGCCATGGTTTGTTTAACTAAATCCTTTTTGGTTAAAGAAAGATGTCCTAGAACTGGAGTTCCTGGATCCACAAGCAGGTCAATTTTTAAGGCTTTCATACTTTTTGCCAAATTGCTCTCTAGAAGGACTGTAACCCTCCCAGAAACAGCATGTTGGAATCCCATTTTCCTTATACCTTCCCTAGTATTAGGTGTTCTCATTTATAAATCTGTGGCCATTTGTCAAACAAGTAGCAATTTCTTATCATGTCTTTAACTTAAATTTGTCTTCTTAAAAATAATATTATATTATATATATATAAATATTCTGTTAATCAGGTACCTGTATTCATTTTTTTGATGAATTGCCTATTTATATTCTTGTGGCCTATATTTCTGTTGAGGCTTTGCTTTTTCCTTATTAATATATAAGAGCTTTTTCTATTTTGCTTTAAACATCTAGTTTATTTGTAAATGTTTAAAATTTTTTTAGTTGGGCAATGGCCTTTTAATTTTATCCATAGTAGTTTTGCTGATAGAAATGCTAATTTTCAAGTAGACAACTAGAGAGACTTTTTCCTTCATGAATTTTGAATTTATATGTGTTTACCATCTCTAAGATTAGAAACAATTGTATATGTGTGTCTGTGTGTATAGGATATGTATATATCCTAGTATTTAAAGGTTTTCAGTTTTTATATTTGAATGTATAATTCATCTGGAATTCTTTTTGGCATGGTGTTTAATGTATAATTCATCTGGAATTCTTTTTGGCATGGTATTTTATAGGGAAAAAACTGATTTTTTCCCAACTGTTTAACTAGTTATACGAATACTACTTAAAAAGTAATCCATTCTTTCTTACAGCATTGAAGTGACACGTTTATCATTTGTTCAGGTCTCATATGTGTTTGAGTCTCCTTCCAGGTGATCTCTTTTGTTGCATGAACAATAATTAATTATTTTAATTATTAAAAATTCACAATGGTCATGTTTTTTTGTTTTTTTCCCCCCTCAAATTCATACTTCATAATTGATAGATCACATTCTGCCGAGTTATTCCACTGACATTTTTATTGGCATTTGCCTTAAACTTCTAAATTACTTAGGAAAGCATCAACTTTTTTTCAGTAGTATGTGGCTTTATTCCTTAAGTGGTTCCTTCTGTGTATTCAGGTTTCTCAGTAAAATTTTATGACTTTTGGTTGGATCATGTTTACCACTGAGTTTATTCTCAAGTATTTTAGGGAAGTCACACTTCTCACAGCTGCTTGCTGTCCCCCACCAGGTTCTGACCACATCCGTGAGAAAGATGGTCTCTGGGCTGTCCTTGCTTGGCTCTCCATTCTAGCCACCCGCAAACAGAGTGTGGAGGACATTCTTAAAGATCACTGGCAAAAGTATGGGCGGAATTTCTTCACCAGGTAAGCCACAGCCTGGCCAGGAACAGAGGTGGTGTGGGGAAGTGGGCAGAGAGAAATCTCATGCCTACAAATTCTTTCCTGTCTTAAGTGTTAATAAAGCCTCAGTTCATTCACTTCTGTCTATTGGGGATCTTTAAATCTATTGGGGATTTTTAAAACAATTCAGTTGGGGTTGAGATGAAGTCAACTTTAATGTTAGCTATAAAGAACAAGGCTTAAAATTTTTAGTTAACTTATTCAAAAGAATGAATGTTTTGTCAGCCTTTTAAATGTACCTATCAGATGGGCATGATAATAGCATTGGATTTGGATTCAGAAAAATGGATTAGAATTTTATTTCTGCCCCCGAGTAGATTGGGAAGTCATTTAACCTCTTTCTGTACTGAGGTTTCTCATTTATAGAGATGGAAATAGTAGTCTAGCTATTGAATGGATTAAATGAAATATGAGCCTGAAAGTGTTTTATGAACTCTGAGACACTGAAAATATGGAAACTTTTTCTGAAATTATGGAAACAATTACGTTTAGTAAATCAACTTTTCTGACTCATTAAAATAGGTCCCCAAAGGCTGTGTAGTTGTCAATGCTTCATTCATTGATTCAATAAATACTGACCGTGTACCTACTTTCTGCCAGGCACTGGGGCTTCTCAATGGACAAAATACTTAGAATAGTTAGTAAGTCTTCTTTACCATACATATTTCTATTTTTAAGATGCATTAGCATTTTTTCCAGTGTGCTTTTCACTAATTTCAATTTGCCTTTGCCCTAGTAAGTGTAAAAATAACAGATGTTTCCCCCTGGATCTCACTATTCTAATTATGGAAAAGAAATATGAGAGCAAGGATATTAGATAAATTACGTATCTGTAATAAATGTAAAGATATAACTTCTCTGAACTTCAGTTCCCGTCTCTGTAAAAATAGGTGAGTTGAGACTAGAGAATTTAAAAACTATATCACAGATTCAATGGTCCATGATCTTTGGATAGTCGAGAAAGAATTCACCCTTAAGCAACTTGGTCTCGTTAATCAGAAAACTTTTCTCAACTTTGGACAAGTTCATTGCTATCTTCCTCCCTCAAGTTATTCTTTGGTGGAAGGTGTAAGTAATATCTGCCACACAGTAGCCCTGGCAAATACAGCAAGTATCTCTACTTTCTAAGAACCAGAAAAATCTGGTAATTCAGAACAGCAGTCATGAACTCTCTAGAGCTCAGAGGATCATGAAGGCAGGGTCATGTCTGTTTTTGTGCTCCATGGTATCACCAAACACTTAATTCATAGTGACATTGTATAAATATGCTTTGAATAGATAAATGAGTTAACAAGTGAACAGTAGATAGAATGGACTAAGATTAGAACAGTTTGTTCAAACAGAGGGTCACTCTTGAATCAGTTAGAAGCCTCCATCTAAAAACTATCAACATATTTTTGTTAATCTTAAATAACTGCTAACCAAGTATTACAAACAAAGTCCTTAGAACCTGAATCTATGGTTGGTTAAGATTCCATTCTACCCTCCATTCATTTAACAAAAGTGCTCTTTGCATGCCTTGTTTCACATCAGCCGCAAAACAGTTATCGATCAGGCAACTGAGATTCTGAGAAATGAGGCAACTTGCCCATAGTTGCACAGTTAGTAACCAATAAAGGCTGAATTCATAGCTCCTTCTGATTCCAGAGCCCAGATTCTTTCCATTATACCCCTCTGTGCCTAGGATTTATAGAACATTTCCCTCAAACACCCAAAGGTCACAGATGTAAAGCACAAACACCTGGTTGTAATTTCGTGCTGTTTATCATTTTAACTGGGGGAAAGAGCTGACTTCAGGATTAAGGGGACTGCTGTCCTTGATTCATAGAATCCTGGAGCCAGAATAGTTGGCCTTAATTCCCTGGTATTTCTCATGTCTCAGAGGTGTCATCTTGCACATATATATTTGTTTCACTATTGCAAATAAATATAGACTCTGCTATCTTGAGCCTCTAAAAAATAACTCTCTCAAGCGGGTGTGTGCCACCAGGACAAGGAAAGCCACCTGTAAGAATCTTTAACCTCACAAGAAAGAAGTCAAGAACAATTCTTGGAGGAAAAATAACAGTCAGAGCATTTCATTTGTAATATGCTTTTATTTTTCTCTTGGCCTATTTGCATCCACACCAGGCTGCTCTGTCGGGGTGAACACTGTGGATCAGAATCCACTCTCACTGAGAGGAGGGAGGCGTTCCAGGTGTAAAGAGTTAGGGCTTAAAAAAAGAATGAGTCAGGGCTTGGCTCCTTCATTTAGTCAGTGAAAACTTGGCCTTACTCATGGAAGCTCCTGTGGAGACTGGAACTCTCCTCAGCCAACATCTCAGCAGCCTCAGGCAGGTCCCAGCCTGGGAGCCTTCCAGCATGGATCCCAAAGAAGCTCCAGCTGTTTGGAAGAGCAGTGCCTGAGTCACGTGTGCCTTCATGCAGCCTTCTTCAGAGATAACACTGCTTTTGTTTCTACGGCTGGAGGTGGTGATTCAATGTTAGATTGCATCTCTCAAAAGCCTTTGAAGCTGCTAAGAGCTTTATTCTGTAGAAAAGCCCAAATGGGAGTTTTCTGCTCATTCAGAAGCACCTAACCCTTTCCTTAAACCTTCCAAACGCTTCCTTTCATCCCTGGCCTGCTCCATCCCCAGAGAATGACACACTCATATTTTTGCCAGCTTCTTCTGAAGTTAGCTGTTTGGGGGGAGGGCCAAACAAATGATGCAAAAAGTGCTGATATGCGTTGGTGTGATTTGAAGTCAGCCTCAACTTTGTGATTTCTCCCAGGTATGATTATGAGGAGGTGGAAGCCGAGGGCGCAAACAAAATGATGAAGGAGTTGGAGGCCCTGATTTCTGATCGCTCCTTCGTGGGGAAACAGTTTCCAGTGGGTGACAAAGTTTACACCGTGGAAAAAATTGATAACTTTGAGTACAGCGATCCGGTGGATGGAAGCATTTCAAGAAATCAGGTAGGAACAGATGTATGTGTACGTGGGAGAGAGTCCCTGGAGCTTGGTCTCTGAAATCTCAAGGGAAAAAAGAAAAAGTTTTCTTGGTCATTTGTCTTTTGCTGCCCTGTTTTCTCAAGTGACTTTCTGCCGAGTCACATATGATTTGCACAGGTACCTGTAGGTAACGTGGTTTATGCCCTGATTCTACGCTCACCCCTATGCCCTCATTCTGGGATGCTGAGTCTAGACTCCAGAAGGACTTTTACATTCTCCAGAATTCTATGTAAGAGGTCACGTCGAATGTGTGCACAGAAAAGAGCCCTAAAATCTTAAAAAGATACAGAGCTGCTGCCTTCAATCTCAACCTCCTCCCTCTCTCTCAAGAGACTATAGCAGAATGCCAGCATGGCATGAGAGTGATCTCTTCATAGATGTTTCTGTGATCTATTCTAATTTCTAAAAAAGAAGAAAAAACCCAGACAAACCATTTGTGAACTTAGAAACATTCGCTGTTATCACCTGTAGCACATGACTTGAAGCTGACCCTAACATAGCAGTGTGCACCACAGTGGAGACCCCGGAAGATATCCAGGTGGAGACAGTATCCAGATGGAGACAGAGTTGTTAGGGCTTCTCTCGCTGGGTGCTGGGCACGTCAGCCCTTCTCCAGCCTTCTCACAAACACCCAGGCCCAGGCTCCTCTCTCCTTCGGTTCTGTTGCTGTTGTCACAGAATGGACTCAGAATTTAGAAACAGAGGGACTTCCCTGGTGGTCCAGTGGTTGAGACTTCACCTTCCAATGCAAGGGATGCGGATTCAATAAGATCCCACGTGCCTCGTGGCCAAAAAACATAAAACAGGAACAATATTGTAACAAATTCAATAAAGACTTTAAAAATGGTCCACAATAAAAAAAAAATTTTTTTTAAGATAGAAACAGAGATGATTAAGAGGGAGATAAGACTCTGCTAAAGCTTTCCAATTAGCTTTTTTTTCTGATCCAGATTTTTGGCCTGGTCCTTCTCAAGGCATCCAGCATGCTTTGAAGGAGTTGGGCTGCAGGATTTATTTGAAGTCTCTCTTTGGAGAGCAGGTAGTAGATGGGTGGATGGAGCCTGGCCACAGTGACCCTTGGTGCCTGGAGTATCCGTTTCTCAAAATGTTGGCCCTGTGGCTTTTTTTCCTTATGCCTTTTCACCATCTGGGAGAACTTTGGTTCCAATCTGGATGATTGTAAATGATGTCTGAGCTAATTAGAAAAAGAGAGGCCTGGAGTGGGGGTGTAGGAAAGGGGAGGGTGGAGCCCAGTGCATGGCAGAGCAGAGCAGAAGTTTCTGTGGTGAAGCCTTCAAAGAGAGAGCAGACCTTTAGGAGAGGTAACCCCCAACTCTGCACTGCAACCCACATCTACCAGGAGTCAGGTGTGCGTGGGAGGGCCATCGGCGCAGTCCCTGCTCTCTGCACTCTAAGGAAGTCAGCAGCTCCATGATCTATAAGCAGAAAAACCAGGGAGGAGGGAAAATCTTCTGAAGTAGATACAGCATCTACAATCAAGTGGAAAGAACGTAGAAGCTCCAGGTTGAGGCTGCGGGGAAGGAGACCAACTCTGGTATATGCCTAGAAAGCAAGAAATGGTAAATGGATGTTAACTGTGTCCTTCTCACATTGACTAACTGGGAAGGTCCTCTGGGTTTTTCACCTGCCGTCTTCACTGCTAAGTGGCGCGATGAAACACTGGATGGGATCGGGTGACAAATAGTAGATGAGAGGTAGTATCTTTCCTTTTGGTTGATCATCAGCTTCGTACAGACTTCTTTCTGTGGAAGAACTGACATACTTAGCAAGACTGAAGGGTCTTCAAGTAACTGTCTCAGCCAGCCTTCTTACCTCAAGAGTCCCCATCCTTTTTCCCCTGAACCAAGATTATTGAGGACAAGAGATGTGGCCAGAGAGGGAAGAGAGAGGGCTGGAGAGAGAGAGACTGGGCTTGGCATTGCACCCACGTGGACCCTCTTTTGCATCACCAGGTGCTGGTGGAGACTGACCACTGGATCCTGCTCAGTAGGTTGGAATAGCTGGCCTCTACTATTTGGGGCACCTGGCTCCCTGACCTCTTTTTGAGGCTCTCTATGAGGATTTTGCAAAGAGCCCATCCTCTGGTCCACTTGAAACTTCATCTGCTCTGGTTTCAGCCCATTCTGATCTTGTTTTCCTCCTGATCTGGACATTGACTCTCTGTGTCTAGCAGCTCTTTGTTTGTTTGTTTTTATAAATTTATTTATTTTTTAGTTGGAGGATAACTGCTTTACAGTGTTGTGTTGGTTTCTGCCATACATTAACGTGAATCATCCATAGGTATACACATGTCCACTCCCTCTTAAAACTCCCTCTCACCTCCCACTTCATCCCACCCCTTTAGTTTGTCACAGAGCACCAGGTTTGAGCTCCCTGCATCATACAGCAAATTCCCACTGGCTATCTAATTTTACATATGGTAATGTATATGTTTCCATGCGACTCTTTGAACTCGTCCCACCCTCTCCATCTACCACAGCTTATTTACTTATTTATTAAGCTTCAAACTGGAATGGTTAGCCCATAAATCACAGGGAAGTGGGATGAGAAGGCCGGTGTTGTGTCAGCCAGCCTCCCCAGGATCCGGTCTCCCACCTGACCCTGGAGATGCTTCTCTTCCATAAGCCAGCCCCCATTGGCTGGATGCAGTGACAGGCTGACCAAAGGCAGGCTCATGGGGCTCAACTCAGGCTGTTTCTCAAGAGCCTATGATTGATCAAATATGGATGACGTTAGATCTCCAAATGAACCCCTCAAAACTTTCCAGCCTTCACTGTCCCTTCTAGGGGTGAGAAAAAAAACAAACAAACGCTGTTATCTTTCCCAGGGCTTGCGGCTCCTTTTTGCAGATGGTTCTCGCATCATCTTTCGACTGAGCGGCACTGGGAGCGCGGGCGCCACCATCCGACTGTACATCGACAGCTACGAGAAGGATCTCGCCAAGATCTACCAGGACCCCCAGGTAATGCCCGAGCCCTGAGCCCTGGCTGGTTCTTCCCTTTGGAGGGGGGGATAGTGGTTCCATTTCACCTGCATCGTCACAGCTCATCTCTCAAATGCTCCAACAGGTCGGCTCTCTCTCCTTCATGTCTCCTTCAGTACGTCAGAAAACAAAAATAGCTAACAATTATCTGAGCATTTTATGTTTGTCAAGCTCTGTTCGAAAGCCATTATCCAAATTGGTATACTCATTCCATTCTCAAATCTCTTATTCTTATCTATTAATATCCCTACTATAGATAAGGCAACAGGCTCAGAAAGGTTAAGCAATAGTTAGTTCACATGCCTGGTAAGTGGCAGATTCAAGCGAACTAACCTTTCAATCAGCCCCAGTCTCTGGTGCTCTATCTGTCAGTGATTATTTGCCACTTGGCTAGTCTCGTCACCTTCCCTGAAGAACACACATTGATTCCAGATTTGGTCCAGGGTACAGGGTAGGGACAGAATAAAGGACAGAAATGGTATGGACCTAACAGAAGCAGAAGATATTAAGAAGAGGTGGCAAGAATACACGGAAGAACTGTACAAAAAAGATCTTCACGACCTGGATAATCACGATGGTGTGATCACTCATCTAGAGCCAGACATCCTGGAATGTGAAGTCAAGTGGGCCTTAGAAAGCATCACTACGAACAAAGCTAGTGGAGGTGATGAAATTCCAGTGGAGCTATTTCAAATCCTGAAAGATGATGCTGTAAAAGTGCTGCACTCAATATGCCAGCAAATTTGGAAAAGTCAGTAGTGGCCACAGGACTGGGAAAGGTCAGTTTTCATTCCTATCCCAAAGAAAGGCAATGCCAAAGAATGCTCCAGCTATCATACAATTGCACTCATTTCACACGCTAGTAAAGTAATGGTCAAAATTCTCCAAGCCAGGCTTCAACAATATGTGAACCGTGAACTTCCTGATGTTCAAGCTGGTTTTAGAAAAGGCAGAGGAACCAGAGATCAAATTGCCAACATCCGCTAGATCATGGAAAAAGCAAGAGAGTTCCAGAAAAACATCTATTTCTGCTTTATTGACTATGCCAAAGCCTTTGACTGTGTGGATCACAATAAACTGTGGAAAATTCTGGAAGAGATGGGAATATCAGACCACCTGACCTGCCTCTGGAGAAATCTGTATGCAGGTCAGGAAGCAACAGTTAGAACTGGACATGGAACAACAGACTGGTTCCAAATAGGAAAAGGAGTGTGTCAAAGTTGTATATTGTCACCCTGCTTATTTAACTTATATGCAGAGTACATCATGAGAAACGCTGGACTGGAAGAAACACAAGCTGGAATCAAGATTTCCAGGAGAAATATCAATAACCTCAGATATGCAGATGATACCACCCTTATGGCAGAAAGTGAAGAGGAACTAAAAAGCCTCTTGATGAAAGTGAAAGAGGAGAGTGAAAAAGTTGGCTTAAAGCTCAACATTCAGAAAACGAAGATCATGGCATCTGGTCCCATCACTTCATGGAAAATAGATGGGGAAACAGTGTCAGACTTTATTTTTTTGGGCTCCAGAATCACTGCAGATGGTGATTGCAGCCATGAAATTAAAAGACACTTACTCCTTGGAAGAAAAGCTATGACCAACCTAGATAGCATATTCAAAAGCAGAGACATTACTTTGCCAACTAAGGTCCATCTAGTCAAGGCTATGGTTTTTCCAGTAGTCATGTATGGATGTGAGAGTTGGACTGTGAAGAAGGCTGAGTGCCGAAGAATTGATGCTTTTGAAGTGTGGTGTTGGAGAAGACTCTTGAGAGTCCCTTGGACTGCAAGGAGATCAGCCCTGGGATTTCTTTGGAAGGAATGATGCTAAAGCTGAAGCTCCAGAACTTTGGCTACCTCATGTGAAGAGTTGACTCATTGGAAAAGACTCTGATGCTGGGAGGGATTGGGACAGAGGATGAGATGGCTGGATGACATCACTGACTCGATGGACATGAGTCTGAGTGAACTCCGGGAGTTGGTGATGGACAGGGAGGCCTGGCGTGCTGTGATTCATGGGATCCCAAAGAGTGGGACACGACTGAGCAACTGAACTGAACTGAACAGGGTAGGGAGGGCTGGGGTAGGGGGTAGGAAGGCTGGAGTAGGGGTTAGGGAGGGAGAGACTGTTTCATGACCCAGAAAGAAAGGTCTTTATGGGAGACTGTTTGGACTTGCAACTTGTATTTTGGGTTCCCAGCCCCACCCAGAGTGTCTCCAGGAGTATGTCAGAGTGAGGAGGGACCCTGGGAGCCAGGGATAATGACAGTCATCATCCTTGTTCCTTGTCTTAGGAGCTGCTCCCCAACCAGAGTTCCAGAGCCAAAACCAGTTTAGGAAGTATAGAGGTGGGTTAGCCCCTTGACAGCTCACAACACACACTGTGCCTTGAAGCTCTGAGTGGACTGGCAGTACAGATGCCTGTTTAAATAGTGTTCGCCACACCTGTTTTCCCACAAAGCTTTTTCCTTCTAACACCTTATTAGAATCCGGTGAAACTCATTTGAAAACCCTGGCATAGTGCTTTTGAGTATCCATTTTGGAATTAGAGAGATCTTGTTTTAAATTCAGTTCCTGCCACTTAATACCTGTGTGTCCTTGGGTAAGTCTTTTTAATGTTCTGAGCTTTGGTTTCTTTGTCTGTAAAATGGCAGAATGCTACTTACCTCAATGTTATAGGAATTTAAGGAGACAATGATGCAAAGTTCAGAATATTGTGGCTGACATATGGGGTTAGCTTTTGAGAAGAAGTGGCTCTTACAGTTGTTTACTACAAAAAGAGAGAAATGAAAGGATCCTTAAGTTTTCTCAGATTTTCCAGTGGCCAGGCACCAGTTTCCGTTGTTGCCACATCCCTGTGGTGTTGAGACATCCCTAAAACTAAAATCAAAGACAGTGGTATCTGCCTTGTCGACCCACAGAATAATAGAGCAAGAGCAAGAAAGGAAGTTGAGCTTCTCTGTCTTAATACCTGACATATGGTAGATACAAAGAATGAATGAAAGATGTTTCATCTAAACTGTAGTCCTTAGGGATGGGAGGGCAGTGAAGGATGCAGGGTGCCTACATGCCCAGGGGTATCTTCTTACCAGGTGGGGACTTGCCTTCCCCTACTCTGGAGCTGCTGGTACTCAGCCTCAGCACTTCACTGGGGCTGTTGGAGCCCCCAGGGGAGTGGCAAGTGGTATGTGAGCCTGTGCAGTGGTTCTCCAACTTTCTTCTAGGTATAATGAGTTGGTGGAGATTTAGGTGAGGGAAAGCAACAGTGGGCAATAGAACATGAACTACTCTCGGCTCTGCCCTTGAATCACCAAGTCAACTCACTTCACTTCTTTGGGTATCAGTTTCCTCAATCTATAAAGTGGGCAGTTCAACTAGATACATAGTTTTCTTTTTTCATATTAAAAATATTTATCTAAGCAACAGCAGAATGCTTTTTTTTTTTTTTAATTAAGTGAGAAGTTGGAGAAGGAAATGGCAGCCCACTCCAGTACTCTTGCCTGGAGAATTCCATGGACAGAGAAGCCTGGCGGGCTACAGTCATCAGGGTCGCAAAGAGTCGGACATGACCAAGCGACTTTCACTTCTTTTTTTTTTCAAGTGAGAAGTAGGTAGGGGGGTGGTGATGTTGTTGTGTTTTGAAACGATATTTTTGGGTAGAGTGTGGGAAACAAATTGGAGGATGCAGAAGCTGATGTGGAAGCACCGTTGTTCCAGGTAAAGGGGAGAACTTGGTTTAGTGAGCTCTGGCACTAGGATTGGGAAAACTCGGTGATACAGAGGGTTAGTCACTTAGGATGCTGGGGGTTCGACAATGGGAATATGAGAGAAGGAGGTGTCAAGATCAACTCTTAATTGCTTATCTGCTAAATATGATAGACTGTGGTGTCACATTGTTGAAACAGGGACTGCTAGAACTAGGTTTCCTTTGCGGGGACAGAACCATGTCTTTGTTTTTAGACTTAGAGAGTTTGAGGAGCCTTGGGGATATCAGAGTACACAGATGAGGGTTTGGAGCTCAGAGGCCAAGTCAGGGCTGGAGCTCTGGATCTGCTCTAGAGAAAGTGGTGGCTAAGATTGTTCTTTTTGTGTCTCCCTCAGGTCATGTTGGCCCCCCTAATTTCCATTGCCCTGAAGGTGTCCCAGCTCCAGGAAAAGACGGGACGCACTGCACCCACTGTTATCACCTAAGAAGACAGGCCAGATGTGGTACGTCCCTCCACCCCAGGCCCTCCGAGTCATCTGATTGAAGAGCACAGACAGAAACAAAGTGTATTCACCCAGGCTTTTTAGGATTTGGTTTTTCCACTAACCAGTTGTTGACAAATGGTACTGTTCCAAGGCTCTGCCAATTGATATGCCTGCAAGAGCCATGTGGGAAAGAGAAAAGAAAGATCCCAGGGGCTTAAACTACTGTCAGTTCCTTTTCGTGCCTGCGTGCACTGCTGCTGTGTGGGTGTTTGTCTCCTTAGCACCAGTTTACACTACACTGGAAGATGGAGCTTGAGCATCAGTTTATGAGGCCAGTGTCCATCCTTAGGATCTGCCCCGTGATGTGACAGTGAGAATTCCTTTCTCCTTGGTGAGCCTTTCCCTCATTTAATGTTTACATGTCATCCAGCAAAACGCAGTTTCTGGTGCCTTCTCTCCAATCAGTTCTTTCTTCAGAGTGAGACGTACTTGTCTACAGATTCTCTCATTTTGCAGCATAGTCCCATTCACACAAGTATTTGGGGATATTAAAGCAAAATAAGGTACCATGTCTTGGTGTCTTTTTTTTCTTACAAAACACTCTTTTGATTTCAGAAAGAAACCAGATTTTTTTTAAGAGGGGGAGGGTGGTATTGTATTTTGTTTGGATGTCCTAGCTAGGAGAAAAATGTTCTCTGCGCTAGGTTTAAAATTAGACTCAAGAACTGTAATTTCAAATCTTAGCAGGGTCAACCAAACCCTGAATCCTTCCGCGGTGGATAAATTAAGCTCGACATGGTTAACTTGGAACAAGGGGAAGGAAGAGAGTGTTCAGGAGATCTTAAATAGCAAAGACTGCCTTGTGCCCTGGGTGCAGAGATGCCATGCTGCCTGTTGAGGGGACAGGCAGAACTCTCAGAATCTCAGAGCAGGATTACCAGCATTTGGCAGGAGATCTTGAGCTCATTGGCATCTTATTCATCTTAGAACGTTTACATTCAGCCCCTGAATGTAACTCAGTAGTTAAAAGCATAGTTTTGGCAGCCAACAGACCTGAGTTTGAATCTCACTTGAAACCTTGAATGACCTTTGAATATCATTCTCCTTGTCTTTAAAATGGGCTTGAAACCTAGTTCTAACTTTGCAGGCCACTGAGAACATAAACAGTGGATCTGTGAAAAGCTGGGGCAGGGTGTTTCATTCACAGTAGGTTGTCCAGTAAGTGGGAACTAGGATTGTGCCTATAATATTCTTTCTAGACTTTAAAGTGTAGGGAAAACATAAACTATAACCGAAATATTTGAAATGCATTTTGTGGTCTAGAAGGCACTTCTCACAAAGCCACCTTGCTGTATGGACTGATCCAGAGAGGCAGCCCAGCTCTTCACCCCTCCCCCACCCAGGGTGGACTCCCCATCCCAGGGGGCAGGGCCTTTACCTGGGGTGAGATTTCCAGTGTTACCATTTAACAAGCGTGTCCAGCCCAGCAAACAGAACTGAGCTTTGATAACAATGAGATGGAGAGGAGTACTTATTGAACATTAATTAATCCTACTCCAGGCACTGTGCTGAGTGCTTTCCATATACTCTGTAAGAGTATCAATTACCCTATCACCCTATGATGCAAGAACTTTGAATTTTCCCACTTTACAGATGAGGTTCAGCTATTGTCCAAGCTCACACCACTGGAGAAGCATGGCATGTTCCCAGGCAGGGCAGCCTCTGGTACTGACTGGCTACTTCTGAACTACTTCTAACAGGTGGAAGAAAAGCATGCAAATACCCCCATATTTTACTTATTAAGAAGTTTCACTGTATGCCTTGGGTGCCAGAGACTGTTATTTTTGGCATTGTTGCCTAGCACCCCCGCCCCCCACCCCCACCCCCGGATCTTGATACGTGAGTGTATCAGTCAGCCAGGAAACACACACTGCCCCATTGAGTGCCAGATGCCTTGGGAAGGAAAGGATGTATGACACATAGTTACTGCCCTCCAGCTGCCTTGGAGACTGGCTGGAGGAATGAAGTCCCACACAGAGAGAAGGCTGTGTAGGATAAGTGCCTTAGGGATTGTGTAGGCAACACAGGCTGTTAGAATCAGTTTCCAAGTGCCGGTTTGGAACCAAAGTTTCCAAGTGCCTAGACACTGGGCTAGATGCTTTCTAGCAACCCTGCACGTGAGACATGCTTGTGCCCCCTTTAGGGCTGAGGCAACTGTAGCTCAACAGAAGCTTAAGTAATCTGCCCCCAGGTTTTCAGATACCATGTGGCAGAAATGGAATATTGACCCCGAGTCTTACTTGCTTTCCATGAGCCTTTTTTGCCTCCCCATCTGTTGAATCAGCTGCAGACAGTTCAGGCCTGTGGCCCCTGGAACAGTTTCAAGAATTTCCTCCTCATCCTTGATCATAATTTAGCTGCTTTCCCTAATCCACTTGGCTGCAGCTTTGGGAGCTGATGGCTCAAGGGGGAAAGAGGAGGGTGGCCGGGGCCACGAGGCAGTGGGGGTGGGCAGGGATATGGGCTGCCCTTCCTCCCTCTGTGGCTTCCAGAGAGACACCCCAACGCATGTGCCCCCAGGAGTGCCAAGAGACGGAGCCCTGAGAGCCTGGCCAGCACTCGCAGCCAAGCTTCCCCGCCCCCAGGACTGATGCGGTCTGTGAGTCAGCCCTGTTTCCTCTGGGGCATGGTGAGGGTTGCAGTGAGAAAACTAGGTTTGAACTGTCTGAGGCCCAACTCTGAAACTTCACTTTTCCCCTCCCTCTTGACATTTAGCGCTCATCTCAGAAAAGCAGATCCCTGTTCAGAGATGTTCCTCAGGTCCAGGAAATGGCCAGGCTTTCAGCGGGTGGGGCCTGCCTCCTGGAGAATGACGGCAAAGACCAAGTTCCCAGCAGTGGCGGTGAGGCCAGCTCTGGGGCCTGGGTCCCCCTGCCTCCTTGGCCCCACAGATCATCCACGCTGCTTCTGCTGCATTTCCTGTTGACTTATCAGATAGAAATTGGCCTACTGTATAAGAATCTTCCAGAAAACATAATGTATGAGAGGCACACCCTTCATGTTTTTCTGTTCTGAATCCGCAGCAAGAGGAGATGGATGTGAGAGACAGCAGCTATCATGCAGAGTCATTGTATCCTACCTGGGTTACAACAGAGGACCCCTCATGGCCTCTTGCCTTCATCTTGTCCCTTCTCATCCAGCATTCTCATCACCATTAAGTGCTTTTCAAATGCTGAAGTCCCAGTGCCTTTGAGTGGCCTGCAAACCTACCTGCCACTTACCCCCGCCCTTCGTTTGATTTCTTCCTGATGTTGGGTGCTTCAGGAATGAAACCACCTCATGTTCTCTGGAAATGCTGTGCTGTCTTGCCTCCAGGCCTTCAGACCTGCTGTTTTCTGCCTGCATCATCTTCCTCCATCACCCTCTCCTCCCCCATATTCCCCACCTCCTACTCCTTCCTCAGGCCTCAATTTAAATACCATCTTCAAGAAGTTTTTCCTGGGCTTGGGAGCTTTTTCTAGTGTTCCTGCGGCAGCACCCTCTTCATGGCGCTTATCACACCCTATGCTAATAGCCTGTATACCTTCCATTTCTCCTACTGCCCTGGAAATCCCGGAAGACAGGGACTGCCTTTTTCACCAGCGTTTGGCCCAAATGATAGAGAATCTGCCTGCAATGCGGGAGACCCGGGTTCGATCCCTGGGTCGGGAAGATCCCCTGGAGATGGGAATGGCTACCCACAACAGTATTCTTGTCTGGAGGATCTCATGAACAGAGGAGCCTGGTGGGCTACAAAGTTGGTGAGTTGACCAACTTTGACAGTTAGTGACTGGCTCACGAAGAACTCAAAGCTTTAGAGGCTGCAGGTGAGAAGTACCCAGCACAGAGGGTCAGCGTGGACCATGGTAGGGGGTGGGAAATATATCATGGTCACTTTGAATAAAACTAGATTTACATGTTTTGGAGGAGGAAATAGCAACTCACTCCAGTATTCCAGCCTGGGAAATCCAAAGGACAGAGGAGCCTGGCAGGCTACCAGTCATGGGTTCACAAAGAGTCGGACATGACTGAAGTGACATCACACACACAGATTTACATGCTAAAAGTATGTTATCTCCATTGCTACAAAAGCTAGTTATGGGGACTTATAAGAGGCCGTGCTCCTGATGCAGGGACCTGGATTCAGTCCTTGATCAGGGAGCTAGATTCCACGTGCAGCAACAAAGACCTGGTGTAGCCAAATAAATAAATTTTTTTTAAAAAAGTTAATTGCAGGTGTAACTGAAGGAGAGTTCTATTAACACCAATTTAGCCTGAAAGTAGACAGGAGTTATTTTTCTTTAAGGAGTAGACTCAACAAAGGCAGGCGCAAGACCCAACTCCCCCAACCTCCCAGCAGGTTCTTGGAAGGGAAGCCATGATGCGAACAGGCATGCGGCTGGCCCTGGGCCTCACACTGGAGGGCACACAGTGTGTACTTCTGGGAGACTGAGTGGCTCTCCTCCATTTCTATTATGAGAAGCAAGAAGCAGTCCCACAAACCTGACATGTCATTATCCAAAAGAAGGGAGGTTACTGCCAGCAAGAGTATGTCTCATGTCTGTCTGTTGGTCCTGTGGGAAGTTTTGAGGGCTTTGCCTCTGTTTTTACCAAATGTGAAAACTGTACCTAAATACATTAAGTTGGATTTGTGGGTGAAGGATAATAACTATTTTTCCCAAAGCATGTCTTTCATGATTCAGAGTGCCACTCTTCAGTTGACAGAAGGGCTAGTCAAGAGTACCAATCATTTGCTTTTCATGGCAGCATTGTTTCATAAACACTCTGTCTCATAAAAGCTCCGTCTCCATTGGTTTCTGACTTCATTTCTATACTGTAATAGAGAGCTATTGTTATTCCAGATAAAGAAATGGAGAGTTCTCCTGTCCTGTGCAGAGTCTCACAATCACAGTGGAGGAGAAAGCTGGTCCACCATCTCCACCCACCCTTGGTGTTTGGGATGCTTTCTTTGGTTTCCATTGCTGTGTAACAAAGCACCCCAAAGCTCGTGGTGTTAAACTTGCATGGACAGCAAGGAGATCAAACCAGTCAATCTGAAAGGAAATCGACCCTGAATATTCATTGAAAGAACTGTTGCTGAAGCTGAAGCTGCAATACTTTGGCCACCTGATACAAAGAGCTGACTCATTGGAAAAGACCCCGATGCTGGGAAAGATTGAAGGCAGAAGGAGAAGGGGGCCACAGAGGATGAGATGATCAGATAGCATCACTGACTCAATGGACATGAATTTGAGCAAACACTGGGAGATAGTGAAGAACAGGGGAGCCTGGTGTACTACAGTTCACAGCATCGCAAAGAGTTGCACATGACTTAGTGATGGAACGACAACAAAGGCTCACAGATTCTGGGGGTCAGGAAAGCAGACAGGGTACAGAGGAGATCGTTTATCTCTGCTCCACCAAGTCTGAGCCCTCACCCGAGAAGGCTGGAGCAGCTAGGAATGACTCATCAGCTAGGGGCAGGAATCATCCAGAGCCTCTCAGACTTGAAGGCTGCGTTCAGCTGGGAATGTCAGCAGCTTGGCCTACACACCATCTCTCTGTATAGCTTGCTTTCCTCACAATCTGGTGCTGGCTTCCAGAGGAAGCTTCTCGAGAGCAGGTGTGTCACGAGAGTCGGGCAAAAGCTGGGTCTCCTTTCCTACCCAGCTTCAGGAGTCAGGCAGCATCACTTCTGCTACATCTAATTGGTGATGACCCACTCACTCAGGCCAGCCCAGATTCTAGGGATGGGGCATCACACCTACCTCTTCTTGGAGGAGTGGCAAGGTCATATTGCATGTGGCTGGAAGCTCTATAGCCATCTTCTGGAAAACACAGTCTGTTACTATGCTCAGATTAGTATTTTCCCCCACTAAAAATACCATTCTGAGTCAGATGGGCAGGAGAATGAATTTAATCTTGAAATTATTTTTGCTGAGAGCATCCATTTGTCAATTTTCCAAGTATAGACATGTGCTATTGTTTCCTGTTCCCAGGCCCATGACAGACACATTGTATATCTAATCAACTGCAGCACTGTTTCTACTAAGTCCAGATAGGGCCCCAGATACCTCAATACAATGCACTGGAAAAGAAATATTTATCAGTGGTGGTGGGAATGTCAATGAAAACTTATTCGCTACTTCTGAGGAATACAAATGTTTAACTAACATTTGTGGGTATGAAAGCCTTTTTGAATATAAACCAGTTAATCTGTCAATTGATGCCCAATATAGAGAAAATTAATAGTTACTGCTGAATGAGACTACTCCAAAATCATGACTGATTTTGGAAATAGTACAAAACATATTAGTAAAATAATTGTGCTGATGTTTTTTAAACTCAGTAGTGAATTAAAGTTTGATTTCACTAATTTAAGATCATGGTTCCAGCTTTTTTCTACACTTTGGCTTTTTCCATCTGCCACTTTGAGGCCTCACCTGTAGGAGTCCTCTGAATCTGACTCCACAACAGTATTGTCGTATAGGTAGATTTGCAGTAAACATGACATACAGCAATCAGATTATTTCCCCAAACTGTGTAAGTCACTGAAAGTGAAGTCACTCAGTCATGTCCGACTCTTTGTGACCCCAGGGACTGTAGCCTACCAAGCTCCTCTGTCCATGGGATTCTCCAGGCAAGAATACTGGAGTGGGTTGCCATTTCCTTCTCCAGGGGATCTTCCCGACCCAGGGATCGAACCCAAGTTTCTCGCATTGGAGGCAGACGCTTTAACCTCTGAGCCACCAGGGAAGCCCACTACTACTTATATATTTTGACCACCTTTTCAGTACCAGATACCATTTAACCACTTTGTATATGCCATGCCATTGAATCCTTATCAGAATCCTAAAGGTGAGCATTTATTATTAGCTCTGGCTTTTGTAGGGCTTCCCTGGTGGGTCAGACAGTAAAGAATCTGCCCATAATACAGGAGATCTGGGTTTGGTCCCTAGATTGGGAAGATCCCTGCAGAAGGGAATGGCTACCCACAACAGTATTCTTGCCTGGAAAATTCCATGGACAGAAGAGCCTGGCGGGCTACAGTCCATGGGATTGCAAAGAGTCAGACACGACTGAAGCGACTTAGCACACACAGATGTAATGCATTTAATAGCTATATTGAGCCCATGCTCTGTGCCGGCCACCGCTCTATACTGGAGGTCATGTGCTAGTTAAGAACAAAGTCATTAAACCAACAATGACAATGCCCCATGACGGGCACTAGGGGAAGGTACACATGCATGGAGACCTGTGGGAATGGTGGGTCCAGGGTGCCTGCACAGGGCACACAGCCCAGGGCCAGAGTCAGCTTCCACTCAGAGCTGTTAGCAAAACACATCTCCATATGTGAGCTCACGGGGCCCACTGTCTCCCTCCGTGACACCTTGAGTGTCTGGCTCGAAAGGGTGCCATGGCTGTGGTTATTCTCCTGGCCTGTCAGGGTTGTCAAGGTCCTGCCTTTGTCTCTCAGGATAGCGGATGGGTGTGTAGCACAGGGCAAGTTTGCCAGCTCATTCCCTTAGTGTTTCTGGACTGCTGGTGGTTTTATTTCCTTCACAAAGATGCTGTGTTGGACCTGTTTCTCTAAGTCAGATAATTATTTGAAGGACTTCCTGGTGGCTCAGACAGTAAAGAATTTGCCTGTAATGCAGGAGACCCAGGTTCAATCCCTGGGTCAGGAAAATCCCCTGGTGAAGGGAATGGCTACCCACTCCAGTATTCTTGTCTGAAGAAGTCCATGGACAGAGGAGCCTGGTGGGCTACACTCCATACAGTTGCAAAGAGTCAACATGACCGAGTAACAAACACTTTCAGAACTCAGTGCTATCATTCTGCGTTGCCAGCCTCACTGCCTCGGGCCATGGTGTGGGAAAGAATTCGGGTTTCTAGAGCCCCCTCATGCACTTCTCAATTTGGGATGGAATCAGGAGAGCCTCCCACATCTATTGTCTGACTTGCGCCTGGTCAGCAAGAGGGCACAGGGGCTCTGTGTTAGGAGGCACCTAGGCTTCACAGGCCACATCACCTCCCCATGAGACGTCACAGACTGGGATGAAGCCCAACCCAGAGCCTGCCCTGGTTCTCTTCTCCTTTTTTCCTGTTCCCTCTGTCCTGGTCCAGGAATGCAGGGTCAGGGCAACCTGAGAAGGGCGTAGTGGATGTAGGGTCATGCCAGAACATAGGCTCTCAAAGCCAGGCTGGACCTAAAAGATGGAGAAAAATTGTCTCTGGGGGCCAGTATAACTACAGGAAACCCCAAGCTAGGTTGAGAAGGAGACCGGAGTTCCAAGTCTGAGAAATGATGCAAATATCAAGGCTATGGTGGCTTCAGTTCAGCAGTAGGTAAGAAGAGGAATCATGAGGACAGAAGTTAGGAAGGCCAGAAGCAGATGGGGAAGGGGTCAGGAAGGGGTCAGGAATGCCCTGGTGGCCACTGGTCAGCTAAAGGTCCATGTGGTCATCACAGGGGGAAAAAGATGGCTGAAAACCTCAGCATGGGACTGTGAACACATACTCAGCAGAAATTTTCTTTGAGTGCATCCTAGATTAAGGATCTCTAGAAAAGTGTGTGTTTGTTTTCACCAGGAACTCCCCAGGGTTTGAGTTGTTTGGAATTGCTCTAAAGTTGAAGATTTCAGGACTATGCACACAGAACGAATTTCAACCCCAAACCCATGAGAAGATTCGTATCTATATACTCTTGAATTTGACGGCTTTTTTCCTACCTAGAGGCCAGATCAAGACACAAATGCTTTCTTATTATCTCTCCTTGATGCTGGGTACATTTTTTTTCCTGGTCCATTATTTCACAATTTACTGAAATTCCCAGCTTTATGTGGGGGTGTGGGCAGGGGTAGGAAGGTTCTCAGATCTAATGCCCATCTCATTTAGACCTAAGACTCTCTCTCCTTTTAGGGCTGTTAAAATGTAAGTTTCTTGGTTACCTAAGACAGGAAGAACTTCCAAGGGAAAGTAGCTTCAGCTACTCAACGCTCCATTCTTCAATTTCCTCCTTGTCTTTGCCTCCTAAAGGTTTTCTCATACTTTCTCACAAGTTCTACTCTGCATTTAAAAGGATCTTTGCAGGACTTCCCCAGTGGTCCAGTGGCTAAGACTCTGTGCTCCCAATGCAGGGGCCCTGGGTTTGATCCCTGCCCAGGGAACTAGATCCCACATCTATTGAGTTTTCATGTTGAAACTAAGACCTAGCTCAGTCAAATAAATGAATAAATAAAAATACATATTAAAAAAATAAATAAAAGGATCTTTGCTATAGTTTATTGAGCATTTCTAGATAATTTCTATGTTGTAGGGAGATGTTTTAGTTTGCCTAGAATCTGAAGTCCTTTCTGCTTCTACCCCTCTATTTCCATTTCAGTCTTATAATAGCCAGTGTGGTCTTTTAAGAAATAAATCTTATCTTGTTTTTCACTTGCATACAGCCTATCAGTGGTTTCTTACAGCTTTTTGTTCATTATGATGTATTTTGTCAATGTTTTTATATATCGCACATTTCCCCCCATTTTTCTTCTATAAGCAGTTCCACTTTTCTTGGGGGAAATCTCCTCCTATATTCCGTATAGCTCCAAGGCTATCAGTCATGATGCCTCCCTTTCTCCTTTCTTCACCCTCCACCCTCAGTCTAGCTGCAGTGGTAGAAACATGACCCAGGTTAGGCTAATCATTGTACCGCCTCCCAGTGGACATAGTGATAGGTCTAATGAATCCAGTGGTTCTGGCGTGTGACCAAAGCTGAGCCAACTGTCTTTCCCTGATTTTTCTTTTCAAAATGGAGATGGAGGGATAACTTTCTCTTCCTTTTGGATTGTAAATTATAAAGATATAGGTAGGTATGGTGAATATCAGTTACTATTTTCCTACCAGATTGACAGAATATGTCACTGCAGGAGAAAACTAGGCCAACTAGCAAGAAATGCAGAAACAAGCAAAGACAATTAACTCATTGAAAAGAAAGTCTTGATAATACTATTTGAATTCCTGGATCCAGCCATACCTGAAGCTTTAATGCCAGACTTCCCAAATATATGAACCAAAAAGTTGCCTTTTCAGCTTAAACTAATTTGCATGAAGTCTTTGTCATATGTAACAAAAAGAGATTTGGCCAATATAAGGCCAAATCCTTCACATGACATTCTAAGGCCCTGTGTGATTTGGTTGTTGCCTATTTCTGCAATCTCACTTCACACGACTTTCCCTCTCTCTCTCTCTCTCTCTCTCTCTCTCTCTCTTCTCCATCAGTACAGAGCTTCTAGTTCTTCAAATGTACCAGGCTTCTTCCTGTGTCAGGGCCTTCATACATGTTCTCCCAAATCACTTTGCTGGCTAATTCCTACAGATCCTTCAGGTGTCTGTGTATAGATCATGTCCTTAGGCAAAGCTTTCCTGACTAGCTGACCAGGCCAGAGTCCTCCTCTCCCCTTCCACTCTGTGTACTCCTACAGCATCCTCTGCTTTTCCTTCTAAACACTCATCACAGTAATAATGCATAAATTCCTCACTTACAATAGGACAGTTCCTTGTTTATAGCTCAGCCTCTCCACTAAACTATAAAGTTCATGAAGTTAGGGACCATTTGCCTTGATACACTGATTATGTATTCAGGGCCAACCACAATGCTTGGCACAAATTAGGGACTCTAAATATTTGTTTGGCTTCCCTGGTGGCTCAGCTGGTAAAGAATCCACCTGCAATGTGGGAGACCTGGGTTCAATCCCTGGGTTGGGAAGATCCCCTGGAGAAGGGAACAGCTACCCACTCCCCGACTCCAGTATTCTGGCCTAGAGAATTCCATGGACTGTATAGTCCATGGGGTCACAAAGAGTCAGGCAAGACTGAGCAACTTTCACTCACTCAAAGGTTTGTTGAATTTTAAAAGAATGAAACAGATGGGCCAGCGTTTGACTTGGAAGCCCATACTTTCCATCTCCGTGGGCTTTATGAACTAATAAATAAACATTGGCAGTCCAGATTTGTAATGTGACCACAGAAGTCTCCCTGGGGAAGCAGAGAAACTAACGTGTAATTTAGTCAGGTATTCTGAGCTGGATTTCTGCCTGGCCAGACCAGATGGACCTTGCTCCCAGGAGATGGCAGTATTGTACAGTCTCTGACTCACCAAGCCTCCCAAACACTTCTCTGAGGCCCTGGGAGCCACCAAGCTTGGCCTTGACACCTCGTGCCTCAGCAGCCAAAGTTCCCGAGCCTTTGAAAGCAGCTCAGAAGCAAAGCCTTTGTTTCAGTAACTGGCAGTCTCCTGATTCAAGATAAACAATCCCTGATGGATCCACTGATCTGGTTTGTGTCCTCTGTTCAAGAATCCATCTTTCTCAGAGTGGCTCAAAGGCTGCCTTTATGTTCCACAATAAGGTCACAGAGTCGGTACCTCTTGAGGCTGAGAAAGAGTCTCCCTTCTCCTAATTTCTCTCAGTTCCAGAGGCTGCTACTGAAGGAGCGAAACAGCCCAGCTACCAACATGGACCCACAGGTGGACAGTCCTCTGTTCACTTATTGGGTGACATAGGACACACACATTGCCTTCTCTCAAGGAGACAGTAGTAATATCTCCTTCTCAGGCTTCTGTGGCTGATGGAGCCAGCAGTGTGTACTGCCTGGAGCAAGGTCAGTGGTCAGTGAATGTCAGTTCCTCTTCTCTCTCCTCCTCTGCCTCCCAGTTGCATCCCATGGGGTGGCCATGTGCTCTGGAAGAAAAGGCGAGAAGGCCTCCTCAGCAGGTTTTTACTGGCAAATGTCTAAAAACACCAAGCTTCTTTACTTCCCCCCAAGCACCTACCTATCCGCAATGTGACAGCAAAGTCAGATGAATAAGTACCCCTGGACACTGGAACATGCCCCTGTCAAATAATCAGTATCACTGGTCCTATCCAGGTGAGCCTTGCTTCTGCTGCTCGCTGCCGTAGGGAACCAGGTGCTCCTGGGAATCCTGAGATCCACCCTGGCCCAGAGGCCTTGGCTCCCTTTCAGCTCATTTCTTTCTTTTGTGGTGGAGCATCTGGGCCATAGCGCTGGAAGTGTTTTGGCCCTGATGTTGGGGCCCTTATCTCCATGCTGTGCGAGCGCCATTCCTGCCATGTCAGAACCCATTAGAGGCCACTTTGCTGAGGCTTTTGAAGGAGTAATCGGTTTGTAGAGGGAAGGGGCTGTGCCAAGCCAGGCCAGATGGAGTAAGTAATGAAGGCCCCAGATTAATCTCACTTGTCCCTTTTTTCTTTTTTCTAATATGAAGGCTCAACCCAAGAGCTTGGCAGTCTCAAGACAAATTATACTTGTCAGCTTCAAAGCATAAGTTCCCTTCCAAGTCAGAATGTTTGCACTTTCCCTCTCTCTCTCCCTGTCTCCTTTTCCTCTCTCTTAAAATAAAAAACTGGAGTAAAAAATGGGGCGCATATGAAATGTTGTGACATTTTTGTATCATTGCAATAATAAAAGCATCTATTGAGCATTTAACTATGTAGTAGGCAACATATCGCATCCTCTACATGCATTCCACTCATTTATTTCTCACTATAACCCTATAAAATAGGAATAGATTAGTATCCCCATTTTGCAGATTAGGAAACCAAGGTTCAGAGAGAATGACTGACTTAAAGTCTTAGTTAAGGAACTGTGAAGCAAGGACTCAAACGTAGGGTTGTTTTATTCCAACCACTACACTTTACACATTCTTTAGTCTTAAGAGCTGCTAATCTCTCTCGGGAAGTCTTTGAAGGGAGAGCCTATCTCTGAAGCCAAGAACATAGTTTCTTGCCCGTTTCCATTGTTAGAAACTCTAGAAAAAATGGTACTGATGAAGCTATTTGCAGGACAGGCCTGAGATGAAGACACAGAGAATGGGCTTGTGGACCCAGCGGGGAAAGAGAGGGTGGGAGGAACTGAGAGAGTAGCATTGGAATATATGTGTTACCATATGTAAACAGATAGCGTGTGGGAAGTTGCTGTATAGCACGGGACTCTATGATGACTGAGAGGGCTGGGATGGGGCATAGGTGGGAGGAAGTTTCAAGATGGAGGGGGTATATGTATACTTATGGCTGATTCACATTGTTGTATGGCAGAAACCAACCCAACATTGTAAAGCAATTACCCTCCAATTAAAATAAAAAAAAAAAAACTCTTCCTGGAGTCTTGGGCTGAAAGCAAGATATGACAACTGGTTTCCCAAAGACGCGTTTCCTGAGGTATACCTTATAGAATCCTAGTCCTTGACATATACGGGAACACAGATCCTGTGAATAAATAAATCTGGGAACCACTACTTATACCAGTCACCAGGCATGTGAGCAGGCAAGAAGTCCTAAAAGTAAGAAACTTGAAGAACTTTGTTTTGCTCGCTTGTTTCCCCAAATTATTTGACCCAGTTAGTTTCTCAAGGCATACCTAGAAAGAAGACATACAGATGGCTGAAAAACACATGAAAAGATGCTCAACATCACTAATTCTTAGAGCAGTGCAAATCAAAACTACACTGAGCTATCACCTCACACCAGTCAGAGCGGCCATCATCGTCCCAGCATTGCCTGACTTTCACTCTGACCTTTGCAGGCTTTGGGCACAGCCAGCGGTACTGTCAGAAGCCCTTACAGACCCTGATGGGGGAAGTCCATCCAGACTTCCTCTCCTGCCTCATAGAGACCCACCCCCTGTCACTTGATCCTCTTCCTGTCTTTCTGACCCCTGTGGTTCCAGCAACCCCAGCTCCTGACACTGAGTTCAGGCCACTCTTGTTAGGGGGCTCGAGGATGTGTGTCAGTGGGTCTGGCTCCAGACCCTCTGCGGGACCCAGCTGCAACATTTTCCATTACTCCTCTCCCCACAGGCTGATGCAGAGGTGCTTCCGAAAGAAGGATCACCATAGCTGACTCCAAAACCATCTTTTTGGGAAATCTTAAGTCTTGGTCTTACATGGAGACCTAGGCATTCTAATGATCTTAACTGGCAGGGTGAGGTAGTTATTATTATCACAGTTATTATTATTTTATTACTATTATTATTATATCACAATTATTATTATTAGCAATTATTGAGTGGCTGCCGTGTGCTCCTTGCTGTATTTGGGATACGTGGAATGCACTCAGGCCTCTGAACACCTGCTGATCCCTGTTTTTCTAGATAATCCTTTCTTAAAGGTCACTGAGAAATCAACTGAATTTTTTTTCCTCCTCCTTTCCTCCTTTCCTTCCTCTTAGGTCATCAAATATATACGTGCCAACTGAGGATGTAGTGGTGAGCAAGGAAGGACGTGTTCTCCATCTTTGAGGAAGCTCAGTTTGGGGAGGGAGAAAGAAGGACAATTACAGTTCAGCGAAGGAGGCCTGGGGCCAGGGGAGAAGAAAGGCATGGAGGGAAGGGTGACGTCACCAGGAAGCAGACACAGGTTGATCCTGGCCTAGCTCCCCACCCCCCAGGAATAAGTTACATCTATTCAAGAGCAGGACATCCTAGAACGCGAGGGTGAGCTTTAAGCACCCACCTGCACCCCAGAGACCAAGACAGAGGGCATGAGAAGGTAAGAGAAGTGAGTACACGTTGGCCACATTGTACCTCCCCCAGCACAGGCATTGCTCTCCCCTGAGACTCCGGTCCTCCAGTGGGAAATGGGAAACCAGGGCAGCAGCCCTCCCAGCACTGTGGGTCATTGACATTGTGGGAGCCCCTGTTCTGATCTCACACCAATGGAGCCTGCAGGGACGTCTACGAGGCTCAACCACTGTCCGCATCCTGTGCTCTGAGTAAATCCGCTCATGCCCCCACACCGCGGTCAACTCTGGTTGCAACGACCGCAACCTACGGGGACCTTGTGGATAGATGCGATTCTTTCCCATTCCTAATCCTCTGATTTTTCATTAAGTAAACAACAGCTGTGTTCAGATTTCAAAATAACTCTATATCTGAAGTCTCTGGTTTTGAAGTCCCTGTTCTGTTGAACTATCTTTCAAATTTGAGAAGCTTAGTGGTTCCAAATTCTGGTCTCTGGACTGTCATACCTTTGTTTAGAAGTTGTAATTAGCATGCGTCAATTTAGACTACTTCGATCTCCCTGAAAATGATTTTGATAAATAATACTTGCTTGTTAGGTAGGCTCCTGGCCACACCAAAAAGCCCCAGGTTAATCAGCCCCATCATATTTACTTATTTTGAAATTTTCCTTACCTTTTATTGAATGCCAGGCACTATGTTGGGCTTCCCTAGTGGCTCAGAGTTTAAAGCATCTGCTTGCAATGCGGGAGACCTAGGTTCGATACCTGGGTCAGGAAGATCCCCTGGAGAAGGAAATGGCAGCCCACTCCAGTATTCTTGCCTGGAGAATCCCATGGATGGAGGAGCCTAGTGGGCTACAGTCCACAGGGTGGCAAAGAGTCAGACACCACTGAGCGACTTCACTTTCACTTTCTTTACATTATAGGCACTATGTTAAGAGCTTTACATGGACTGGTTCATTTATCCTTTTGAAGAATGCTATAAGGTATTCATTCTTATTATATAGATGAAGAAACCAAGGCCCAGAGAAGTTAAGAAACTTTACCAAAGTCACACAACTAGGAAATAGGGAAATCAAATTGAAATTAAGCTTCCCTGGTGGCTCAGAGTTTAAAGCGTCTGCCTCCAATGCGAGAGACCTGGGTTTGATCCCTGGGTTGGGAAGATCCCCTGGAGAAGGAAATGGCAATCCACTCCAGTATTCTTGTCTGGAGAATCCCATGGACGGAGAAGCCTAGTAGGTTATAGTCCACAGGGTCACAAAGAGTCGGACATGACTGAGTGACTTCACCTTCACCTTAACTACCTTTGATCTTAGCTCTTAATCCTTAAGACACATGAAACCCTCCTGGCAATATGTTTACAGACTCTCTGAGCTGACCCACTTGAGAGACAACATTGGTTTTCAAATTGAAATCTTCATATGCTTATTAAAAATCATTCCTATCTCTGTATTCATGGTTTATAAGGGACTATCATGTCCTATATGTAATGTCATCCATCCATCCACTCCTTCACCTGCCCATTCGCTCACCTTTCCATCCTTTAACCACCCATCTTCTGACCCACCTGTTCATCCACTCATCCACCTACCCACTTACTCATCTACTTACCCCTCCATCTATCCATCCATCCATCCATCCATCCACCCATCTGTCCATCCATCCATCCATCCATCCATCCATCCATCCACCTGTCTATCCATCCGTTCATCCTACAGCTTACCACATAGCAGACTCTATTCTAGATGCTGAGCACCCCATGACACATCATCTCCATATTGTCTCCCTTGCTCAAAGTGACTCCCTCTTCCTCTCAGCCCATCCAAATGCAGCCCAGCTCTCATATCCAATTCAAACCCTTCATCTCCCTTGAAGGCTGCGCTCACTACACTTATCCACGTGAACTCAGTCTAACTTTCGATTGCATCTAATATTGAAGAACACAAGACCTAGCGTTTGACAAACATGGACTGAAATCTCAGCTCTGCCCCCTCCATAACTACAGAACCAAATTGTTCTTTTTGAGCCTCTGACTTCCTCGTTTGAGAAATGGAAATAATGATAATAAGAATAGTAATAATGATAGTATCTATGTCATAAGCTGGTTGGATGATTAACTGAGAAACTGAGTGTAAATTATATAGTACATAGTAGGTGCCTAATATGTTTTTTCTTCTCATAGCCACATTGCCCCTCCCGCTCCAAAAATTGGACCAATTGTTTGTACTGCAGCCATCAGATTCAGGTCGTCATTGAGTATAATTAATTTAACTAAATTCTAATTAATTTAATTAGTTTTAAATTAGTTGTTTAATGCATTTTAATCATTTCCTTGGTAAGACACCTATAAATTTCCTCCAGCACTTAGACCACATCTTGGACATTTTCAGCATCCTTCCCCTGCATGTGGTTTCATATGGTGCTAGGGGCATAGAAGATGCTCCATAAAAAACTGTCAGGTCAAACTGAGTTAATGTTTCACCCACTTCTCTCAGTTGTCAATCAGGAACACTCAGGAAGTCCTCAAGAGCCTGCTGCAGGCCAGGGCTCCCATAAGCCTACTGGCACTATAGCCCCAGCAAGACTGTTCACATCCTGGGTTCTCTCCCTTACTGTAACTTCCAGATTGCTCCCCCACCCAGTGGAAAGTGTGGAAGGAGTATGGACAGGGTGGAGAGGAAGGCAGCTGCAGAAGCCGTGTCCTAAGTCTCGGTGACATGAAGTAGGGCTCACCTTAGCTTCCGGCCCTGGAACCACCAAACTTTTGCCAAATGGGCTCTTAATGCTGAGAGGTAAGGGCACCAAAGGGATCTCAAAGAGTCAGACACGACTGAGCGACTAAGCACAGCACAGCACAAGGGTGCCAAAGGGAAGACAGTGCAGACAGTGGGGCTGGATGGAGGTGAATGAAAGGGCAGGCCAGACAGTGGCCAGCCAGGATGCTTATCTACACAGAATTCTAAGATGAGACTGGACTAATTTGGTCCTGACACATATACACTATTGATAATATAAAACAGATAATAAGTACAAACTGTATGGCACAGGGAATTCTACTTAATGCCCTGCGGTGACCTGAATGGGAAGGAAGTCCAAAAGGGAGGGGATATATGTATATGTATGGCTGATTCATTTTGCTGTACAGTAGAAATTAACATAACATTGTAAAGCAACTATACTCCAATAAAAATTAATTTAAAATAAATAAATAAATTGGTCCTGCTACCCCTGAAAGTGAAAAGCAAAAGTGTTAGTCATTCAGTTGTGTCCAACTCTTTAGGACTGTAGCCCACCAGGCTCCTCTGTCCATGGGATTCCTTCCCTAGAGGATCTTCCCCACCCAGGGATCAAACCTAGGTCTCTTGCATTGCAGGCAGATTTTTTACTGTCTGAGCCACCAGGGAAGCCCCTGCTCTCCCTGAAGGAGATGGCTTCTATCACTGGGAATGAAAAGTACTCTTTGTTAGCCCCAGCCAATCTCTGGAATTTTTGTGAAACTCACAGTTGGTTACACTCTGATGAAGTTCTAAAAACCATAGAATGACTGCGTGGTTCGTGCTCTTTACTGGGAATGTATGACTCATTCTATCATCTAAATTTAAAAATCCTCCAAAGTGGCTCCTTAAGAAGTCTACTGTGGGAAGTCAGCAAAGAAAACTGGAGACAGAACCAGGATTCTGAAAGGTGGGAATTTTTGTCCAAGTTTTCCTCAAGGTTGATTCTGCTTCAGCCAGTCGACAAGAACTAGCAATTAAGTTGTATCTGTAAATAGCGTTTTTTCGAAGGAAATTAGTATTTATTCATAACATGTATCCATAGGAAGCCGCAAGCTTCACTTAATAACTGTTGAATAAATAATCAGAGAAGAGAGATTTGAAGGCACAGCAAGTGACTGCTGCCTGAATGTATCCCTGAGGGAGGGATGTGAGCTTTGTGTACACCTGGCCCTGACTGGGGTTTTCTCAGAGGCCGACTCCAAGACCAGGAAAGTGTAGACAGTTTATTTAGGGGTGGGGTGGAGTTGGGGGCAGTGAGATAGGGAAGGAGAGAAAATGAAGGAGGAATGTGTTTTCAATCACCTTACCATTGTGGAAAACTGAAGTCTGACCTGACTGGGGACTCTGGGAGTCAGTGTAGAATACCTGCCTTCGGGTTCCTGTGCCAGCGGCCCAGGGAACTGGAGTGTTTATACACCAGCTGTCACAATTCACCTGTAGAGTGCCGGCCTGTTGAAGGGTGGGTTCTAGGACTTGTCTGTCCTGCCTTATAACATGCAGAGCGGTTTCCCTCCGTTACAAAGCAAACGAACAAAGGAAAAACCCTAAGGCAAAAAGATGCAAATGTCGAGTGTCTGTGGGGCTGCTCACTCTGAGATGGGAAGGCCTGAGGGGATATAGGTGGGCAGCGGCAGCATCCGTCACCCTAAGGCAGGGGTTCCCAACCTCTGGGCTGTGGACCGGAACCTCCTGTCAGATTAGTGGCGGCGTTGGGTTAGAAATAAAGTGCACAATAAGAGTAATGTATGTGCTTGAATCATCCTGAAACCAGCTCTCCACCCCTAGTCCATAGAAAAATTGCCTTCCACAAGACTGGTCCTTGGTGCTGCAAAGGTTGGGGACTGCTGCCCTGAGGTGCTGCCAGACCTCAGGTAGTGCCTGGCCATAGCTGACACTCAGTATTTTCCCACTAAATTAATGAATCCACAGCTGCACCCATTTGAGAAAGGCCACAGCAAAGGCTGAAGAGGCAACCCACAGGTGTGGCAGGCAATGGCAGGGCTCCCAGGTGTGGTAACTTCTCCACACCTCAGGCATTTGGTACAACTAAGAAAACTTTGATTGGAGGACTTGGTCCTCCATTGTGGTGGAAATGAAGAGAGGACTTGAAAATTCTAAAACAGCTCAAGCGGGAGGGGCAAAAGGATACCCAGGGCCACAGTGCTTGCCACGGTTCTCCAGGAAATGCTGCCAGACCGACGCCGTGTTGTATCCTAGGCCCAGAACTAGAAGGAGTCTCTGACTTAGGAACCAAACCGCTTGATGTGGGAGGCAATGTTTTATCAAATCAGAATGGGATGATAAAAGAGATACGGTGGGGGTGGGGCCAGGAGAGGCAAGGGGGTTGGGATGGAAGCCTCAAGGCTTGGCTGGCCCCGAGGAAAGGGTCTGGTCCACCTCACTGACGTATTGTGACCATTGAGCTTGCTGGTTAGCTTATCTGGGTTCTATCACCTGTTAGCTGTTGGCTTTGGACATTTGCTAGACTCTCAGCCTAGTTCATTCATTTACACACAGAGCTAATCCCCACCTTGTGGTTCTGTGAGAATAAAATGAGAGAACACAGGTAAGTGACCTTTTGCCATGTTTGCCGGAAACTACGCTGAATATATGGCTGATGTTTCTCTCCCAGGCCCCTGTCTGTCCAGCTCTCCTCTGGATCCCCAGTAGCTCGCAGAGTGACTGGCCCAGAGCAGTTGCTTGAGAAATAATGCTAATTGAAATAATCACTTGCATTCTTCCTATGTCTGTTAATTCATTATCTTTCTCCTTTCTTTCCAAGAATTGTTGAAGTTTACTTCCAATGTCCTGTGTGTGTGAAATTTGAAAAAAATCTGCTGCTAGAACTTAAGTTGGGGACAGATTTACTGATCTTACCTTGTACAAGGCATTGTGGAAAGCACTTTCTGTGAATAACTTTATTTAATCCTAAGTATTCCATTGAACCCTTTGGAATGATCATTTGTGTAGGTCAAAGTGGTTAAATATTGACAATTTCATATGCTTCTATACGTGAGCATTGTTATTCTTGTTGTTCAGTTGCCCATTCATGTCTGACTCTTGGGACTCCATGGATTGCAGCACGCCAGGCCTCTCTGTCCCTCACCATCTCCCTAAGTTTGCCCAAATTCCTGTTGTTGGTGATGCCATCCAGCCATCTCATTCTCTGATGCCCTCTTCTCCTTCTGCCCTCAATCTTTCCCAGCATCAGGGACTTTTTCAATGAGTCAGCTGTTCGCATCAGATGACCAAAATACTGGAGTTTCAACTTCAGAATCTGTCTTTCCAACCAGTATTCAGGGTTGATTTTCCTTAAAATTGATGGGTTTGATCTCCTTGCTGTCCAAGGGACTCTCAGGAGTTTTCTCCAGCGCCATAGTTCGAAGGCATCAATTCTTTGGTGTTCTGCCTTCTTTATGGTCCAGTTCTCACAACCGTATGTGATCACTGGGAAGACCATAGCCTTGACTTGGACCTTTGTTGGCAAAGAAATGTCTCTGCTTTTCAACACAGATGAAAAATCAGACTTGCCTGATCCCTAGAGAACCCCTAGAGCTGAGACGAGGGTCAGGTAAGGAGACTACCTAACAAACATCTTAAACTATATTGATGTTTATAAATGACTTTCCTTGAATGTTCACTGAGTGCCTGTTATGCATTGAGAAGGCGCTAGACACCCATTTTCCAAGCAGTAGAGGACTCTCCTTCTTCCTTCCTTCCTTCTCTGCCTCTTCCCTCCTTTCTTTCCTTCCTTCCTTTTTCTCTTTCAGTTTCTGCTTCTCTCTCTTTTAACTTTGATTCCTATTGTACTAGTTAATTTTTTTTTCAGATGCATATAACAGAAACTGACTCTGGTTTTATTGAGTCAAAACAAGAGTTGATTGGAAGACTGTGTGGGCTCATAGGAGCTTCAGAAAGTCTGGAGGACCATACTTCAAACAGGCTAGAAGAGGGACGGCTCCAGAGGGCCAGGAAGTCAGCCTATTTCCTAGAGAGAACTGTGGCCGAGACAAGGCTTCCTGGTGCAGACATGGCCACCCCAGGCATAGATGCCCTTCTGCCCACCACCATAACTACTACGATAAACAAATTTTAATGACTTTCCATTTTCCACCATCCCTTCAGGAGTCCAAGCCCAGGACAAGGGTGTTCAACTGTCTGATCTGGGCTTCCATAGCTGCCAGGAGATCAGGAGGCAAGGCCCCGCCCCTCCCAGGCTGCCCCCCAGAGGCATTTCCCTATAGAAAGTGGGACTGATACCGGATGGCCCAACCTGCAGATGTTCACCACAGCTGTGCAGGACTAGTCTCTTTCGCCTCCCTTCCAGAAAAGGGAAAATACCTCAGCTGCCCTGTAATTACTGAGAACCTCAAGGAAAAAAGTGAAAAGTACAGCCTGTGAGTCTGAGTCTAATGACCACAGTTTAAACAACACCAGGCTTTTGTCTGCTCGGCTACAGGAGAAAGGGAGAAAAGAAAAGGTTTTTATCCTGATTTTAGAATCTGCTGGTCAAAGTTCTGAAGTCTTTGCTAATTAAATGATTCTGTGAACCCAGTGTGACTCTCTGTAGTTTGCCATGAGCTGAGGGGCATGCAGAAAATGTCTTTCCTTCTTCCTTCCCCCCTCCCCCTCTCCCATCCTCTCAGGCTTCCACTATTGTGCATACAAATTTTTTTAGATTTATTTATTTCTTTATGGCTGCACTGAGTCTTCATTGCTGTGCCTGGACTTTCTGTAGTCTGGAGTGCAGGGACTACTCTTTAGTTGTGGTGCGCAGGCTTCTCATTGCAGGGGCTTTTCTTGTTGGGGAGCATGGGCTCTGGGTGCACAAGCTTCAGTAGTTGCTGCTTGCAGGCTTAGTTGCTACCTGGCATGTGGGATCTTCCCGAACCAGGGATCGAACACGTGTCGCCTGCATTGGCAGGCAGATTCCCAACCACTGGAACATCAGGGAAACCTCCATACATGTTTTTTAATGAACTTTTATTGAGTACTTACTATGTCTCAAGACCTGTGCTAGGTGTAGAGGGAAAAGATGAACAAAACAGAATTCTCAGGAGCAGCCCTGAGAGAATGAGTTTGTAGATATGTGTTTGAAAAAAATGAAAGTCATCGATAATTGTACAATCAGTTCTGGAGGGTTCTGAGAATTGGGGAATGCTTTTTATTAGATGAGTGTAACATGTCTAGTGCTTCCCTGGTGGCTCAGGCGGTACAGCGTCTGTCTACAATGCGGGAGACCGGGGTTCGATCCCTGGGTCCGGAAGATGCCCTGGAGAAGGAAATGGCAATCCACTCCAGTACTATTGCCTGGAAAATCCCATGGACAGAGGAGCCTGGTAGGCTACAGTCCATGGGGTCTCAAAGAGTCGGACACGACTGAGCGACTTCACTTTCACTTTCAGCATGTCTACCTCTGGCTGGCAAGGCAGGAAGCTTTCGGCCCTAACTGAACAGAGTGAGTCATCCTCTATTTGTTACCAGTAGGGGGCGACAACACAGTGGATTAAAGTTGGACCTTAGGGGAGGAAATCTACAGAATACATCTAACCTCTTCATACAGAATGTGGGTATATAAAGTGTGGGAGTTTATATATATGTAACTCAACTGGTAAAGAATCGGCCTGCAATGGGGGAGACCTGGGTTTGATCCCTTGGTTGGGAAGATCCCCTGGAGGAGGGCATGGCAACGCACTCCAGTATTCTTGCCTGGAAAATCCCCATGGACAGAGGAGCCTGGAGGGCTGCAGTCCATGGGGTCGCACAGAGTCGGACATGCCTGAGCGACTGAGCACAGCACAGCAAGTGTGTGTGTGTGTGTGTGTGTGTGTGTGTGTGTGTGTGTGTGTGTAGAAAGCTGTTTCAAAACTTTGCAGTCTATTCTCAGGGAGTAGGTCCTTAGGTTAGTAAGGGAGGAAATTCACATAAAGAAATCAGGTCCAGTATAAAACCAATGGGCTTTAGGTTATTTATTTAAGTTATAATTGCAAGAGTCTAGGGGACCAAAAAACCTAACAAGAATATTCCTCAGTGTTAAGATATAGTGTGTCCTTATGGCCCAGTTGATCAGAAGTATTTACAGGGCAGCTACTTGATGGTTCTCCCTAGAAGAATGGCATTCAAAGAAGGCCACACACTTTCAAGAGAAATATAAATTTCAATATCTTTTTAATTGAGCACATGATAATGAGATTAGCATTTTTTTCTGAGATGTGCTTATAAGGTTTGGAAGGTAAATGGAATCTGCAGCTGCTACTTCTGTAATAAATTTGGGCTACTGGCTTCCACAAACCTCTCTGTCTTTGAGAAAATACAAGGTGACTTCCATCCATCAATGACTTCATCACTGAGTTTGTTTTACTAATTGATCATAAACACACATGAGCTGGTGGCACTTTGTTGGGGTCCCAAGGGATATGGAGGTCACAAACACATATTCTCTGTGCAGAGGGCACTGGTAATTCAGTTAGATAAGTGAAACATGTGAACAAATGTGCCACTTAATAACAATGGAAAGAGCCAAATGGGTGATTTGATTGGACAATTGGAGTGACAGAAGACACTGTCCGGCACAGGGGATGGAGTGTGGGCTTCCTGTCAGCTGGCACCTGGCTCTTCCCGTGCTGGGATGACCCTGGGCAAGTCCTCATGTCACAGGGAAGCCAGTGGGGCTCCAGGGACATAATGCTGGGTTTGATTCCAGAACCAGCCCCTCATCTCTGTGGGAACTTGGACAAGTTCAACTCTCTGAGCCTGTTTTCTCATCAGTCAAGTGGAGATTATAGTAACAGTGCCACTTGTGGAGTTGTTTGTGGATAATCTAGGTAATCAATGAACAGTATTTAGTTGACTGTCTGGTGTATTGCTGGCTTTTAGTATATTGACGGTACCTTGGCTCCCTTTGACTTCCCCGGTGGCTCAGACTGTAGAGTCTGCCTGCAATGTGAGAGACCCGGGTTCGATCCCTGGGTCTGGAAGATGCCCTGGAGAAGGAAATCACAACCCACTTCAATACTCTTGCCTGGAAAATCCCATGGATTGAGAAGCCTGGCAGGCTACAGTCCATGGGGTCACAAAGAGCTGGACACAACTGAGAGACTTCACTCACTTCACAGCTTCCTTTTCTGAAAATGGGTGCTAACAATGACCCATAATTTCAAAGGGTTGTTGTAAGGATTAAGTGTAACAAAGGATATAAATTGCCAGCACAATTCTCACCACAGAGAAGTATTCAAGAACTACTACAGGTGTTAGGAAAGATCACTTCATGCCAGGATAGTCAGGGGAGGATTCCTGGAGGAAAAGAGCCTTGAAGAATGGATGCTCTTTGGAAAGGATACAGGATGGGACATTCAGGCAGGGTACTGGACTTCCCTGGTAGCTCAGACAGTAAAGCGTCTGCCTGCAATGCGGGAGACTCGGGTTCGATTCCTGGGTCAGGAAGATCCTCTGGAGAAGCAAATGGCAATCCACTCCAGCACTCTTGCCTGGAAAATCCCATGGACGGAGGAGCCTGATAGGCTACAGTCCATGGGGTTGCAAAGAGTCAGACATGACTGAGCGATTTCACTTTCACTAACACACAAGCAAAGCATGGATGTGGGTGTGAAGGATGTGCTCAGTAGAAGATAGAGTTCCTGAATAGAGCACCTGATCAAATCAGAAACTTAGGCTGCTAGACTCAAGGAGAGCCACATTGCAGTAGCCAAAACTGTGGCTGGGCCCTGAGACAAGCCCTTTCACAAGCAACTCCCTCTCAAGGCCTCAGCACTCCGGCTGGCTGACTTGAACAGGAATGATTCCTCATCACGGATTCTTCCAGTGCTAACGTTCTTTAAGTCAAACCTTTTCCCACAGTGGATTCTAATAGACACATAAACATACATGTTTACCCAACCCCCGAGGACTTTGACATTCACTTGTGATGTCTCAGTGCTGACCCAGGAAAAATGTTTCAAGTTCTTCACTCATTCTTTCATTCCTACATTCAACTATTTGTCCATCAGATGTTTGCTGAGCCCCTACTATGTGAAAATCCTTTAAGATGTCAAGGCTTTCTTTCTAAAACCAAGATCTGACCAGACACAGCCCTTCTGCTTTCAATGACTTCCCATTGCCGATTGCAAGCTGCAGGCCATGCACCCCATGTTCTTGCCCACCTGCATGTTCCTGTTCGCCCAGTTTCTCTGTCTGGGTTATCCATCCTCATGGTCCAGATGGTTTGAAATGTCCCTTCCTCTCCGAAGCTGCCCCCAGACTTATCCTGGCTCCCACTGCCCCATGCTGGCATATTGCTGTTCCTTCAGTGCTCACACAGGGCTTTACACCAGCTCTGTTATGGAGCTTGTCACCTTTTCAGTTAGTTCCTTGTTTTTGTAGCTTTCTCTCCTGGTAGACTTTTCACTTCAGGAACAGTGTTTTCTTCATCTCTGTAACCTCAACATCTCACCTACCGCTTGGCACATGAGAGGTGATTAAATGTTTGATGAATTCACTTGTTGAAACATTGAAAGTGGATGAGAATGGTGATATGCATAATAACGACAATAATAGTAACTATATCATATATTTCTTACATGCTGAACGCTGAGCCAAGAGCTTTATATCCAATATGTGCTCCGTTTAGTTTTAATCCTCACACTGCCCTGTGAGGTGAGGGGCACAACGACTCTGGAGTCAGAGAGGCCAGGGTTTGAATTCAGGCTCCCTGAGTGCCTGCAAACTCCTGCACTCTATGTTCTGCAAGAGGAGCTTGCCTAGGGGAGAAGAGGGCCCAGCTGCAACCTCTACTTGCCAAGATAAGCACTCTGGAATGGTCATGTGTCTGGCTCTTCCAAATGTAAACAAAAGACATCCTTCAGGCAAGCACTGGCCTTGTCTGGCTCTACCCCTTGCTGGCTGTGGCCTGGCACAATTCCTTACCTCTGCTTTTTGCCTTGACTTTCTCATCTGTAGAATGGGGCTATAACACTCCCAGCCCTAGAGGGCTTTTGTTTGGGTGAGGTGGGATAACACATGTGATGGGCTTGGCATTTGTCTCACACTTGTATTCAGTACATGTTATTGTTATTATTAAGTAGGAATAGCTTAATTTGCCAGAAAAAAGAGAATTTTGAGAAAAGAGTTGGCAAAGAGCAGAACATGGGGGCCTTCCTCCATTTAGAAGGAATCAGGAGAGTGAAGGGCGGCAAACATTAACAGAGTGAGTTAGAGGAGAAACTGGATGAATGTCAAGTGCTTCTGAGAAACTAAGCTGAAAGAGGCTGAGAAAAATCCCCTGGATTTGACAGTTAAATGTTGTCCCTGGTCTTTGAATGAAAGGTATCAGACTAGCAGTGGGAGAGAAAACTAGATTTCTGTGGGTTAAGAAATCAATGAGTGATAAGTAGAAATAGCAACTCTGGCTTATTCATCAGAAATTAAGTGGTGAAGGGTCAGAGACAAATATGTTGGTTGCTCTAGGGGGATGCAGGATGGATAAACAGCTCTCTTCCTTGAACTTTATTTCAGGAGATAGGCATCCTCTTCAAAGGACCAGATCAGTGGAGCTCTCAGGGAATGTGTATGGACCCTCTGCCACACTTGCACCCTAAATCTGTTTGGAAAATCTGTCAATCTCTCCAGATGCCTAGGATGACCAGGAGGAAGACTTGCTTTAAATACCCAACTTCTAGATGGGATGTTTTTCAGTTAAGGAAAGAGGAGAGTTGAATGTATTTTTTAAGGCAGAGAACAGTTGACAGAACACAGGTATAAAACAGATAGGGGGACAGGATAAAGCATCCTAGCGGAGGGATTCACTGTTGGGGGTGGTGGGATGGAAAAAGAAAGGGTGAAGACACATAGACAATTGAGGGGTGTAGCAGAAGGAAGTTGGAGGACTCTCTGGATGCTTTGTCTTTCTCGGAACAGAAAGAGGCAAGACCTGCCCAAAGTACAATGAGTGAAAGGTGACGGGCTGTGCAGTTGTCAGGATAGGATGCATGCTATGACAAATGAGCCCTGAGTTTTAGTGGCTTCACACAACGAAAGTGTATTTCTCTTCCCATCAAGTCCAGTGAGCATGGGGTTCAAAAAGCCCTTTGTTGTGTGCAGTGATCAGGGACTCGGCCTCTGTACATTTCATGGCTCCTCTAGGATCTTGGAGTCTTTTTCTGGAACTTCTGCTCAGCTGGCAAACACAGGGAAAGAGGAAGATTGTGGAAGTTTGTGCAGGAGACTTCAGAGGCCACTCCTGAAGTGTGTGTTCCACTGGCTAAACCTACTCCTAACTGCAAGGGAGGCTGGGAAATACCATCAAAGCATGTGTACCATCCTGTCCTGCCTGCATGCCCAGTGCCTGGCAGTGCGAGACTAGAGTGGGTCTCTGAGCATGGTTGAATAAATGTATAGATGAACATTACCTTATTTGCTCCTCATGACTTTTCTAAATGGGCAGAGACCTAGTGTCCTAGATCTGAGCGAAAGGTTGGGCTTGGTCCTGTGATGCTGCTGTGTTTCGGGGTCCATCATACTTTCTGTACCTGTACATCAGTTACTTGATATTAGGCCTGGCAGAGTGATGCTGACTTGCTTTCAGGGAGTTAAAGATCAAGGTCTTAAGAAACAGTTAGAACTGGACATGGAACAACAGACTGGTTCCAAATAGCAAAAGGAGTATGTCAAGGCTATATATTGTCACCCTGCTTATTTAACTTATATGCAGAGTACATCATGAGAAACGCTAGGCTGGAAGAAACACAAGCTGGAATCAAGATTGCTGGGAGAAATATCAATAACCTCAGATATGCAGATGACACCACCCTTATGGCAGAAAGTGGAGAGGAACTAAAAAGCCTCTTGACGAAAGTGAAAGGGAAGAGTGAAAAAGTTGGCTTAAAGCTCAACATTCAGAAAATGAAGATCATGGCATCTGGTCCCATCACTTCATGGCAAATAGATGGGGAAACAATGGAAACAAGTGTCAGACTTTATTTTTTGGGGCTCCCAAATCACTGCAGATGGTGATTGCAGCCATGAAATTAAAAGATGCTTACTCCTTAGAAGGAAAGTTATAACCAACCTAGACAGCATATTAAAAAGAAAAGACATTACTTTGCCAACAAAAGTTCATCTAGTCAAGGCTATGGTTTTTCCAGTAGTCATGTATGGATACAGGAGTTGGACTGTGAAGAAAACTGAGCACCAAAGAATTGATGCTTTTGAACTGTGGTGTTGGAGAAGACTCTTGAGAGTCCCTTGGACTGCAAGGAGATCCAACCAGTCCATCCTAAAGGAGATCAGTCCTGGGTGTTCTTTGGAAGGAACGATGCTAATGCTGAAACTCCAATACTTTGGCCACCTTATGTGAAGAGTTGACTCATTAGAAAAGACTCTGATGCTGGGAGGGATTGGGGGCAGGAGAAAAGGGGACGACAAAGAATGAGATGGCTGAATGTCATCACTGACTCAATGGACATGAGTTTGAGTGAACTCAGGAGCTGGTGATGGACAGGGAGGCCTGGCGTGCTGCAATTCATGGGGTCACAAAGAGTCGGACATGCCTGAGCAACTGAACTGAGTGCTATAACAATTTGAGCTAAAGTGAAGTTGCTCAGGCGTGTCCGACTCCTTGCAACCCCATGGACTGTAGCCCACCAGGCTCCTCAGTCCATGGAATTTTCCAGGCAAGATTACTGGAGTGGGTTGCCATTTCCTTCTCCAGCGGATCTTCCCAACCCAGGGATCAAACCTGGGTCTCCCTCACGGCAGGCGGACGCTTTACTGTCTGAGCCACCAGGGAGACAATGTGAGCTAATCAGTCAGAAAAATATGTTAAATCAACCCCTGAGCTACAATTTTCAACCCAACCCATGATATTTCTAGCCAGATCCTACCTGAACCAGCCCGTCCCGAGATGAACAGACAAATTGCTGAGATAACCATCCTCTGGTTAAGCTAACTAAGTTATCACTGATTCAACTGCATCCTAGAGGAAATGTTTAAAACCCAGAACTGGGATTAGTCTTCCCCATGACCTTTATAATGGCCCTTTTTATGGATAACACAAGCTCTAGATAGAGAAGGAAAGGCAGTGATGTGAGTCATAGCTTCCCTAAAGGACAAATGAAGTACTCCTTATCGGGCTGGTAAAGCTTGCCTGCAAGTGGAGCATGAGGTAGAACTGCGTCGAGTAGGGAATGCCAGGGATATTTTTATAAACAACTCCAGAGATATCAACAATGTGGGCCTGGTGCAGAGATTCCCATATTTGCAGATGACATTTCATGAACAAGGGTGCCCGCGAATGAGAGTGAGTGCCAACAAGCCCAAGAAGGAAGAAGGAAACAGAGGCAGACAGTTATAAAACAAGTCAGTGTTTCAGACCTCGGGATACACATAGATCAGCGCTGACATCTCTGACTTAGGCAGCCTGGCCCAGGGCCACAGAGGTGGGTCTGTGTAGCTGAGTGCCCAGTCATGCAAAGGGGGATAGGGTGCCCAGCGTCAGAGGCCCTGCCTAGGCTGAGGGGACCACAAGCATGAGGGCCCTGATGATGAGGAGTTGGGCATCACATCAGTGGAAGCCTTAGGGAACATGGCCTGTTCCCTTCCACTGGAACCCCAGTGTCTAGAGAATCTGGCCATCTCTTCAGACTCCTGAGATGACAGGGAGGGTGACTTATCTCAACTACCCACCTCAACAGGACTGTATTGAGCTGCTCATGATAATGTAACTCATTTGAAAACAACTGTCACGTGGTGTCATGGAAAGAGGCCAGTCTTTGGATCAGTGAATTCTAATGCTCCCAACTACCTCTTAATAGCTGTGTGGCCTTGGGCAATTTATTCAGCTTCTCTGGACCCCAGTTTCCTCTTCTGTAGAAAGTAATTCTATTCTGCAGGTTAGCAAGGATTTCATGTTATTGTGCACGAGAAGAGCCGAACCCCCTGCCTAGAAAACATGAAGTGCTTAATAATGTCCCCTCCCTCTTCAAGCCTTACTCAGTGCTCTCTGGGCTAGGCTTAAGTCACAGTGCAGCCCTGGACCACCTCATCACATCCTTCCTACTGTGCCCACCCTGTCCCTGGCCCAGATGGGTCTACTGATGGCTCCAGCCAACCTCCAGCCTGGTGGTTCCAAGGCTGTGATTAAGATCCAGACCCAACACATTTATATTTCTCTGATTCTTGAAAAATAGTAGGCAAGAGTCTAGCAGGCAAGGGCTCAAGGCTGAGAACCTCTTCCAGGCTTCACATAACAAACCACAGTCAGCCTCACCAATACAGGCAGCAGTGGTTGGGCTGCCCAGTCTACATCTAACAATGTCCACACCAATGTCCAGTCCTGCAGTGAAATCTTCTAAAAACACAGTGACTTGACCTCAAGGAAGGTTGAAAGTCAGGCACGTTTATACCATGTAATTTGCATAAGTTGAGCTGGTATAAAGGGGAACATGTTCATGGGCAACCGGGGGTATTCTGTGTTCTTGAGTGAGGTTGCAATGGTGTTTATTATGGTCTAGAGAACCCTTCACACGTGCATGACTCTAAGCTAGTGTTTATTACACAGGAACATCTCTGGATCACCTTTCCTGGCACCTCTGGGGATGCTTACACACACTAAATTTGGGGGAACCCTATCCTTCCTCCTTGATCTTGTCTCCTGTCTCTCTCTCACTCTGCTTCAGCCACCCTGCTTATCCTACTCCAAGCTTTCCCACCTGGAGCCTTGTTCCCACTCTTCTTCCTGCCCGTGACCCTTCTTCTTCACCTCCTCCAGGACTCATATTATCAGAGAGCCTCTTAATGACTACCCTTTAGAAGAAGGCGACCCACCTCTGTCATCAACGAAGGATGAGATGGTTGGATGGCATCACCGACTACAGGACATAAGTTTAAGCAAGATCCGGGAGATGGTGAAGGACAAGGAAGCCTGGCATGCTGCAGTCCGTGGGGTCGCAAAGAGTTGGACACAACTGAGTGACTGAACTGAAATGAACCTCTGTCATCCTTTCTTTATCATGACAACTTTTTTCCCCTTAGAACTTAGCGTCAGATCTGTTATGCTTTATTTATCATCCGTCTGCTCCCCACTGGAATGCAAGCTCCACAAAGACAGGTTTTCACCTTGTTTACTGCTGTCTTCTCAATTCCTAGGACAGCCAGGCTCCTAGTAGGTCTTTACTTGGTGGAGAGATATTGGACTTGAACTTCAGCTGGTCTCTTGTCAATACAGTGAATTAGGTAGAATGCTATCATTAGTCACATTATGCAGAAGAGGAAACTGAAGTTCAGAGAGATTAAGTGACTTGCTTAAGGTCACCAGCTAGTTTGAGGTAAGGTCAGGACCAGAATCCAGGTATTCCAAGGCTTGATCTGAGGCACTGGCTGAGAACCACATGTGTCTCATGAACTCTTCAGCCCTTTTACTAAAGGAAGACATTATGCCTTGTCTTAAAGACTACCTTTGAATGGAGCCGTGACTCCATTTAAGCTTGACTGATTTTTGCTCTCATGGACATGTCAGAAATTGGAATCTAGAGGTGACAGGCAGAGACTAGGGTTTTTTAATAAAATCAATTCTTAGTTCACCAGTCCTCTGAACTCTGTTTATTCCAGGTCTAATGTAGAAAATATATGCACTAAAAAACAAATTAAAAATAAATGATAAGTGAGATAGAAACTGCCCAGGGCTGTCAGGAACTTATATGCCAAGCTATGTGGGTTTTGAATAAATATTTGCTTTGCAAGCCAAGAAGCAATATATATTTACTGAGGCAGTCTCTGGCCGAAGGGCACATATGCTAGCTACTTCTGGGATCTGGCACAATTTCTCCTGAGAAGTGTGCACACAGGCCTAAGCATCATGATGTTCTGAAAAGGGGCGGCAACTTGGCACTGGGAGACCTGGATTCTCCTTTGAGCTCTTGGTCGGTGAATCTAGGCCACATATTACCCTCTCTGGACCCTTTGCCCTTTGCAGGATCCTATAACTTCAAGAGAAAATACCAATAGTTTTCTGATCAGCAAAACACTGGGATGACAGGGAGGGAGGGAAGGTGGGAGGGAAAGAGAGAGAGGGTTCTGTGTACTTTAGCTGTCTCTGTCTTCTGTTTTATACACTGAGTCAATTTTTTTCTTCATTTTTTCCCTGATACTGTTAGGGGAAGCATGCTGATTGAAACCGCCCACCTGGCCAGGCACCACAGTAACCATTTGCATGAGTTGTTTTACGACAGGAGGTCCTGGTAAGGAACTGAACTAATAAGCCACCAACCAGAAGAGTTCGGGAAAGGTCAAAAGGAGACACGACCTGTCCGACTGCTGCAGGAAGGGGGACCCCTTCCAGGGCCGGAAACTTGGCTCTTGTCTAACACTCGGAAATGAATTGTCTGAGGAGACACATGTGCTGACAAAGCAAGAGATTTTTTTGGGAAAGGGCACCCGGGTGGAGAGCAATAGGGTAAGGGAACCCAGGAGAACTGCTCTGCCACGTGGCTCGCAATGTTGGGTTTTATGGTGATGGGATTAGTTTCCGGGTGGTCTTTGGCCAATCATTCTAATTCAGAGTCTTTCCTGGTGGCACACGCATCGCTCAGCCAAGATGGATGCTAGCAAGAGGGATTCTGGGAAGTGGATGGACACACGGTGTCTCCTTTCGACCTTTCCCGGACTCTTCCGGTTGGTGGTGGCTTATTAGTTCCCTATTCCTAATCAGGATCTCCTGTCATAAAACAATTCATGCAAATGGTTACTATGGTGCCTGGCCAGGGTGGGCGGTTTCAATCAGTGTGCTTCCCCTAACATGGCCACCTCCCAGAATCCTTCTCTCTGGCATCCATCTTGGGTAAACAAGGCATGCACCACCAGAAAGGACTCTGAGTCAAAATGATTGGCTAAGGACAACCTGGAAACTGATCTCGTCACCATAAAACCCGCGACTGCAAGCCATGTGACATAGCTGTTCTCCTGGGTTCCCTTACCCTACTGCTCTCCACCCGGGTGCCCTTTCCCAAAAAATTCTCTTGCTTTGTCAGCACATGTGTCTCCTCGGACAATTCATTTCCGAGTGTTAGACAAGAACCCAGTTTCAGGCCCTGGAAGGGGTACCCCTTACTGCAGCAATACAAGCATCTGTCTTCCCAACAGTTTGTAACCAACACCAGAACCTTCTGTGGGATATTGCTCTGCTCTTGAACGAGAGCTAGTACCTGCGCCCAGGCCCATCTGACTTGGGGAATTAGTAGTTGACTGTACAGGGTGATGGGGCTGGGGCTGCATGGGTCCTCTGTCAGAAACATTACTCTCCAATCCCACAAGGGGGAAGACGTTCATCGCACATCTGCGCACATTCACTCAGAGCCTATTTATTGACCTTCTGCCACCAGGACATGCTAGGTCACAAAGCTCATGAAGTTTCAGGTCTGGTGGTGGACTGATGACTAACAAACCAGACACATTCCATGTTCCCAGGACACACTACAGAAGCTATATCCATAGTAGGGCTAACTAACTCAGACCTGTCTCTAGGGGGAAGATCCTAGCAAACCTTCCCAACGTAAATGATGCCTAAGTAGTTATTCAGGCAGAGGTAAGGAGGGAGGAAGTGTCTGAGGGCGTAAATGTATGTAAATGCAGAGGCAAGGGTGGGAGTGGAGTGTGTATGTGGCTGTGATGGTGGGGTTGTTTTTATTTTTTATTTTTATTTTTTGGGCACACTATATGGCATGCACGATCTTGATTCCTGGACCAGGGATTAAACCCACGCCCCCTGAGGTAGAAGGGGAGAATCTTAACCACCAGACTGCTAGGGATGGCCCTGTGGGGTTGGGTGTTTTTTTTTGCTGTTTTTTGGCCTATTCAAAGGGTTATTTATTTATTTTTACTTTACAATATTGTATTGGTTTTTGGTTTTGCCATTCATGTTTCATCAACATGAATCCACCATGGGTATACACATGTTCCCCATCCTGAATCCCCCTCCTACCTCCCTCCCTGTACCATCCCTCTGGGTCATCCCAGTGCACCAGCCCCAAGCATCCTGTATCATGCATTGAACCTGGACTGGTGATTCGTTTCACATATGATATTATACATGTTTCAATGCCGTTCTCCCAAATCATCCTGCCCTCACCCTCTCCCACAGAGTCCAAAAGACTGTTCTATACATCTGTGGGGTTGTTTTTTAAATAGGGCAGGAAGCCCAGGGGCTGGAATGTTGAGTGAGGGGGAGGGGCAGGAGATGAGGTCTGAGAGGAAAGGGGGTGGATCTTGCCTCAAGTTTCACTAGCCTCCGGAAAGAGTTTGGATTTTGTGCCCAGGGCAGTGGCAGGTTCCTGGAGTTGGGGAGCATCAAGTTGAGGCTTCCACTTTGGAAAGCTCACTTCTGCTGCCGTGAGGAGTCCCCTCCAGAGGCGGGCGAGGCTGGAGGACCAGACACTGGGTAAGAGGAATCGCAGCGTGTAAGAATCTGTTGCCTCCAAGAACAGGTCCAGGTTTTGGAGTTCCTAGAATGAGCGCTGGCTCCGGTCTTTTCTCAGACCCCTGTGGTTCCTTTTCTCCAGGTGCCACAGCATTCTGCAATTGGATTTTAGTGAATTCTGGGGCTTCTGTCACATTAGAACAATGGGATCCAACCCTTTTGAGAGAGAGGACCCTTTGTTAACATGAAAGTCTTCATCCTCATGGCACAGTCGTTATGCTTTTAGTATCTGTTAATTGAGAAAATACCTAAAGAACAAAGCCTCTGTAAATGCAGGCACACTTGAAAATTCTGCCTACGTATATGTGGGAGCCAGTATTTTGCCAGTCTATTGACATGGCTGCTGTAACATATGAATCTCTAGAACCATCTGAAAGAAGTCTGTGTCCCCCCAAGGGGTTGGGAACTGCTGTCCTGGAACATATGTGTTAAGAAGCCACATAGCCATCTGTCCCCAGAACACGGTGCACGGCCGCCTTCTCCGTAAACCGTGGGGAGCATAAACTCAGCTGGTTCTCATTGCACGGGGCATGCCATATTGTTGCCCGATGTAATGTCAATTTTTATTTATTTGTGTTTGTGAAAAGCAGGGCTGATTAGACCACTTAAAACTACACAGGCTAGTTAGAGCCAGGCTGGCGTTGGTGATTTCAGCTGCCCTCCCGAAAGTCCTCGGCGCTCCCAGCCCATGGCCTCCCTCTGAGAATGTAAACTTGGGGCCTTGTGCTATCATGATTTCTATTTCATCCTGACTCTTATAAACTACCATATAAAAAGCAGCCGCTGAAGGTTGTGTTTTGTTTTTTTTTTCAATTTCATTTTGAGGCTTGGAAAATCACAAAATAAAAATAGCCCTGAGAGTGGAAAGTTTGGGGGAGTTTGTTTAGCTTTCTTTGAAATGCACTTTGTGAAGGAATAAGTAAGTCATAAGATCCCTCCTTGTGGAGTGCCTTATGGTTTACGTAATTTTTTCACATCCCGTTTTTCCTATTTGATCGTTGCGGAGACCCGGTGAGATGTGGGTTATTACTATCCCTATTTTGCAAATGAGACAGAAGCTCCAGGACAGTAGAAGATGGGGCAGGCCCAAGATCACATGACCAGATCATGGCAGAGGCAGACCAGGTAGGTCCTTACCCCAAATCCTGGCCTTCCCTTTCCCTTCTTGGTCCCTCCTCAAGTCTCCTCACCCAGGCCCAGCTCCCGTCTTCCTCTTTCTTCATGGCCATTCTCACGAAGAAAAGGTGTCTAGGCCCTGTCTGGACAAGCACAGGCTCCTGGCTGATCACCAAGGGTCTCCCCCCACAGGGGACATATACTCAGTATAACATCTATTTAAGACCTGAGTCCCCTCACAGGCTGCCAGCTCCTTGATCATCTCTACCTTGGTCGTCTCTGTGTCCTTAGGGCCCAGAACAGCATCTGGTGGACAGTGTTTGTGTGGGGTGTGCACGTGGTCGCTCAGTCGTGTCCAACTCTTTGCGACCCCAGGGACTGTAGCCCGCCAGGCTCCCCTGTCCATAAGATTCTCCAGGCAAGAATACTGCAGTGGGTAGCCATTCCCAGGGGATCTTCCTGACTCAGGGATCAATCCTGGGTCTCCTGCATTGCAGATAGATTCTTTACCTTCTGAGCTACCAGGGAAGCCCACTGGACAGTAGATGCTCTGTAAATGTTTTCTAGATGGAAATATTATTGAATAAGAAAGTTCAACTATTCTTCATTTTGATTCCATTTCTCTTGGAATGAAATTTCTCTCATTCATTCCCTGATGATGAATCAGCCACTAGAAGACTGATTAAAATCTTCAAGTTATTACTTGGTTCAGCATTTCCTAGCTGTGTATTGAGGAGTGTTCTGAGACACATCAGAAACCCACAGTCATATAAAGTTGGGAAATACTGATTCAATAAGGTCAACAGATTTTTTTAATTGAAATTTTTCTCCAAGCCCAGATTCTCTTCCAGGTCTGGTTCCCTTCAAGCTCTCCCCATCTGCGTGAGTTTCAGGCATACCTCTCCATTCTCACGATTGTTTAATGAGTAGCTTTTAAACACACACATCTGCCCTCGTACATGGAACTATTTTCCCGAATGGTCCATTGCTTCCAAGGTGGCTTCTCTCACAGTGTCATCAGTTCTCAGCAAAGGGAGGAGTCTTCCTTCTCCTCACCTTTATAATCTTCCCTGCATCCCACCCACCACCAGGTCACAGACCTCCCCCCGATGGCAGAAAAATTCCCTTTCTTATAGTTCCTTTCTTTTAGCCTAAGAGTGCTAACATCTTTTTTCATTTAAGGAACTCTTTCCTTGACCATACCATGTCTTCAGGCAGTGGCTTCATTTCTGTCCTTCTCCTTGACTTGAAACTTTTGTGAAAAATTGCTGTCATCCAAGGTCACCCCCACCCACCTTCCTGAAGGCGGTCAGCCTCCAGTGAGGGGTGAATGCATAGGAATCAAGTCAGCCTCCTCACCTAGATTCAGGATTATTTTTCTACTCTGTCCAAGTTGCAGTGGTCCACCTTGGATTAGCTGAGAACTGTTGTGAGGGCTTCGATACCCTATTTTCTCCTTTTGTTCAAACTGACCCTTCATGTCCTTCAAGGTGTTTATTCTGAGAATATTCTCCCCAGAGTTTCCCATATGTAAATGTCCATCCCAGGAAATTTCAGATATCCAGGAAATCTGACCTGCAGTAGTTGGTTCCTGAAATGTCTAAGGATGCAGATATTAATATAAAACTTTTGTGCTGGTTGCTGGCAGTGCGAATGTTATCACTGGTGGTGGAAAATGATTCCTGGCACAAGATAGCAGTGAAATGGCTAAAATTTTCCCTGTGGTGAACTGGGAAAGTATGCAAATATATTTCCATACAGCAGTGGGTTAGGTATTCGGGTAAGACAGAGGTAATATGCTACAAGGAGAATGGAATTGGATGAGTGTGGTAGGGAGCAATTGATATTTTGGAGACAGATAATGAGATAGTGAGGGTAAATATTCAGCAGCATATATGGAGACCCCCATCTCTGGGAGTCTGGAACAGAGAGATCTGAGCTGACCCAGGATTTAATCATAAGAATAGGGTTATAAACTCAGGCAGGGTTACTCCACCAATGTGGAGCCCTAATTGAAAAGGAATAGGACCCTGAGATGTGGCAGGAGGATATATGGCTTTATGTAATTTGAATATCTTATGTCTCTAGATTGCACGGAATCTTCTGAGTCTCCGGCAATAGCCCATCACTCCCCGCTAAAGGCTAGAGCCTCCCCTTCTCTTGAAGACAATGCAGAGCATTTGCCTCACAAACTAACACATTACAGACCTGTTTGCCTCCCTTTGGTCTCTAGAAAAAAATAGGATTCATGATAACATATTCCAGCTAGGGAAGTGCTAGGCCTGGTAAAGGAAGAGAGGACTATAACCCAGAGGAGCTGCAGGATAGAACCAACATGTACCAAGACCATAAAACTGGATAAGGAAAAGTTTAAACATATGGCAGTTCTATCCCAGACTAGGATCCTGGGAGACAGTGCTGAACACGCTTTCACGATGACTCTTAAATGTTTGAAGATGCTTATAGCCCACAGTTAATGAAGCTGAAATACCATAGTTGCCATGGAAGATGTTGGAAGCAGAGATAAAATGGCTCAGAGGGGTGTGCAGATTAGAATGGATTAACAATATAAGGCTGGAAATCTACCAAAAGAATCTATTGCACAGGTGGGCCCAGAAGACACCTTGCTTGCTGAAGGAATAAGGAACATACTGACCAGAGGAAGATCAGCATCATCGAGAAGCTTGGTGATGGCTGTTCCCTGTAGACTAGAGCTCATGATAGGAGAACTGGGCTCCTGATAACAACAGAGATGACATGATCCCCCAAATCGAGGTGAGATTTCAGCATTGACTGTCAGAATCAAGGTAGTTGCCACTGTCATAATGATCCTCAAGACGGAAAAGCGAGCCTGATCTGTAGAAAGCTGTGGAGGTGGTATGGTGTTCCTAGTAGATTGAATACATAGATCTGGAAACCACAGGTTTTCTATAGGAGTAACCTCCTTGCCATCATTCCTAGTTACACACTTGGGAAATTTGTGCTTCATCCCCATGACTCTGGGCTCTCCATAAGTTTACTTACAGAAAAGGAAGTGCTTCCAGAAAGAATTCCATTAACTTTTCAGCTACCTCTTGCTCTCTCGAAATATCAATAACCTCAGATATGCATATGACATCACCCTTATGGCAGAAAGTGAAGAACTAAAGAGCCTCTTGATGAAAGTGAAAGAGGAGAGTGAAAAAGTTGGCTTAAAGCTCAACATTCAGATAACTAAGATCATGGCATATGGTCCCATCACTTCATGGCAGATAGATGGGGAAACAGTGGAAACAGTGGCTGACTTTATTTTTCTGGGCTCCAAAATCACTGCAGATGGCGATTGCAGCAATGAAATTAAAGATGCTTACTCCCTTGAAGCAAAGTTATGACCAACCTAGACAAAATATTCAAAAGCAGAGACATTACTTTGCCAACAAAGGTCTGTCTAGTCAAGGCTATGGTTTTTCCAGTGGTCATGTATGGATGTGAGAGTTGGACTGTGAAGAAACCTGAGTGCCAAAGAATTGATACTTTTGAACTATGGTGTTGGACAAGACTCTTGGGAGTCCCTTGGACTGTAAGGAACTCCAACCAGTCCATCCTAAAGGAGATCAGTCCTGGGTGTTCATTGGAAGGACTGATGTTGAAGCTGAAACTCCAATACTTGGCCAACTGATGCGAAGAACTGACTCATTTGAAAAGACCTTGATGCTGGGAAAGATTGAGGGCAGGAGGAGAAGGGGAAGACAGAGGATGAGATGGTTGGATGGCATCACCAACTCAAGGAACATGGGTTTGGGTGAACTCCTGGAGTTGGTGATGGACAGGGAGGCCTGTTGTACTGTGGTTCATGGGGTTGCAAAGAGTTGACTGAACTGAACTCAACTTGCTCTCTCATCCCTTCAGGCTCCTGGAAGGGGGAAATTGATAGTGATTATCAGGAAGAGGTCAGACCATTAAATAAAAGCTGAGTACAGAAGAATTGATGCTTTCGAGTTGAGGGGCTGGAGAGGACTTGAGAGTTTCTTGGACTGCAAGATCAAACCAGGCAATCCTAAAGGAAATCAACCCTGAATATTCATTGGAAGGACTGATGCTAAAACTGAAGCTCCAGTACTTTGGCCACCTGATGAGAAGAGCCAACTCATTGGCAAAGACCCTGATGCTGGGAAAGTTTGAGGGCAGAAGAAGAGGGTGACAGAGGATGAGATGGTTAGATGGCATCACTGACTCAATGGACATGAATTTGAGTAAACTCGGGGAGATAGTGAAGGACAGGGAAGCCTGGTGTGCTGCAGTCTATGGGGTCACAAAGAATTGGACATGACTAAGCCACTGAGCATCAACAATCAGGAAGAGGTAGAGCTGCTGGTACACGGTGGGGGCAAGGAAGACTATGTTTGGTACACAAGAGATTCATTTGAGTGTTTCTTGATACTTGTTTACCTAATTTTGATGGTAAATAGATTAAGTGCAATAGTTATTGCCTGAGAAGGCCAGGGTGACCTCAGAAATGAGAGCCTGGCTCACTCCTCCAGGTAAGTTATCTAAACCTTCAGAGGCACTCGTTGAGGATGAGGGGTCAGGATAGTAGAGGACAAAGATGATGAGTATCTATTCTGTCCTGTGGCAGTCAGTGCAGTAGTTCATACCATTAACCTTAATTTTAAGTTTTTTCAGAAGAGTCCACTGGAGTCCTGAAAGATCTCCTTCCAGGACATATACCAACAAATAGATCTGGATATCATGAGGGGTGGACTGTAGTGAATGCTCCGGTATACCTGCCCAGTTCTCTTCTGTATCTCCATCAGGACCAGCTACTAAGAGTGTTGGCAATGGACAGGGGGTACAGCAGAAGAGAGTCACCTTGCCCAGTGTCACACACCTGTCTTGAGGGTGGCATCAGTCCAATGAGTCATTGCTGTGAATTATAAAGGCTAAGCCACATTGCCCCAAGTTGGGACCATCTAAGTCCCAGATTTCCCCAAAGGATGGGCTGATGGTGCTATTTTTGTGACTGCATGACAACCCAACTTCATCCTGTTCCAACCCTACTCCTTTATTTCACAGACCTTGATCCTGGAAGCCATCTCCAAAATTCTTTCTGCATGCTAATTTTTTTACTCAGAGTCTGTTTTCCAGAGAATAAGGCAGATAACAGAAACCAATTCTCTGACCCAAAAGAACAACAGATAACACACACGCACACACACACACACACACACACACACACACACACACACGCAAATAACAGTAAACTCCAGAAAATTAGAGGGAAAAAAAAGATATTTGGAGGTAGGAAGAAAGAGAAGAAAAGTCAGAAAGAAAGATAAGACTTCTCTCAAAAGATGAGCAATGTGTCTGATGACTGACTTCTCTGGAGAAAAAAGTACATATATTTTACTGTATTATCTCATTTTTTATATGGCATCTCCTCAGGCTACCATAACAAAATAACACAGACTGGGTGACTTAAACAGCAGAACATTTTTTCTCAGCTCTGGAGTAGGGAAGTCGAAGCTCAGGGTGCCAACATGGTTGAGTTCTGGTAAGAGCCCTCTCCATGGCTTGTGGACAGCCACCTTCTGACTATGTCTTCACACGATGCAGAGAAAGGACAAGCACTTTGGTATCTCTTCTTTTTTAAAAAAATTGGAGTAGGTTTCATTTGCAGGGCTTCCCAGGTGGATCAGTCATAAAGAATCTGCCTGCCAAGCAGGAGACATGGGTTCAATCCCCAAGTCAGGAAGATCCCTTGGAGAAGGAAGTGGCAACTCACTCGAGTATTCTTGCCTGGGAAATCCCATGGGCAGAGGAGCCTGGAGGGCTATAATCCATGGGGTCTCAAAGAGTCAGACATGACTTAGTGACTAAACAGCAATGACAGCATAGCTGATTTGCAATGTTGTTTAACTTCTGCTGTACAGAGAAGTGATTCAGCTTTTCGTACATGTAAATTACTTTTCTTTTTTTTATTTTAATTTGTTGAAGTATAGTTGATTTGTAATGGTATGCTAGTTTCAGGTGTACAGCAAAGTGAATCAATTATATATATTAAAAATTAAAAGATGCTTACTCCTTGGAAGGAAAGTTATGACCAACCTAGATAGCATATTCAAAAGCAGAGACATTACTTTGCCAACAAAGGTCCATCTAGTCAAGGCTATGGTTTTTCCAGTAGTCGTGTATGGATGTGAGAGTTGGACTGTGAAGAAAGCTGAGCACCGAAGAATTGATGCTTTTGAAGTGTGGTGTTGGAGAAGACTCTTGAGAGTCCCTTGGACTGCAAGGAGATCCAATCAGTCCATTCTGAAGGAGATCAGCCCTGGGATTTCTTTGGAAGGACTGATGCTAAAGCTGAAGCTCCAGTACTTTGGCCACCTCATGCAAATAGTTGACTCATTGGAAAAGACCCTGATACTGGGAGGAATTTGGGGCAGGAGGAGAAGGGGACGACAGAGGATGAGATGGCTGGATAGCATCACCGACTCAATGGACGTGAGTTTGAGTGAGTTCCAGGAGTTGGTGATGGACAGGGAGGCCTGGCATGCTGGGATTCATGGGGTCGCAAAGAGTCAGATACAACTGAGCAACTGAACTGAATTGAACAGAACTGATATATATATATATATGTATATACCAAAACTTTTAAAGATTCTTTTCCGATATATGCCTTTGCAGAGTAATATACCCAGGAATGGGATTGCAGGGTCATATGGCAACTCTATTTTCAGTTTCTTGAGGAACCTCCTTACTGTTTTCCATAGTGGCTGCACCACCTTACATTCTCACCAGTGGTGTGGGAGGGCTCTCTTTTCTCCATCCCCTATCCAGCATTTGTCATTTGTAGACTTTTAAATGATGACCATTCTGACTGAGAGAGTACCTCAGTGTAGTTCTGATTTGCATTTCTCTAGAGAAAATATGGAAGCCAGAAATGGTGAATTGACATCTTCAATGTGCTAAAATAAAATGACCCATAATTCCATACTCAGGAAAATGATCAATTGAGAATAAGAGTAAAATACAAAAATTTTCAGAAAAACTAAAACTGGGAAAGTTTACTAACAGCAGATACTTACTGAGAAAAATGGCCGAAATGTGCAAGGATATATGATTAGTGGAGATTTTGGTAAATTTGTAGATAAAACTGAGAAAACTGAAATAATGATAATATCTAGTCTCTGGGACAAAATGCCAAGAACTTAAACATGGACAAAAATAGTGTGTTGTAAATGATCAGATTTAAGGCATTCTAAGGAGGGGTCATCAGATTTAAGGCATTCTAAGGTTGTGGTATTTTCTGAGAAAAAAAAAAAGATACTATTTGTACTTTGTTGACAAGAATAAAGTTGGAGCATTTAATTTCCAAACAAGTACAGGAAAAAGTAGGATGAAGAAGAGGAAGAATGCAGTCAGTCCAAAGAATATATTGAGTGGTTATAAAACAGTAAAGACGGAAAGAATAGAAAAGACAGAAACAAGAGGATGGAAATAATTCAAATCAACCAGTGATCACAATATATCTAAGTGGATTAAACTCCCCTGTTAAAACACAAAGACTCACCCTATATAAAAAGGAACTTACATAATTTCAAATATAATATATGAATACACAAAAATTTAAAGTTGAAGGCTGGGAAAAATATGGAGGAAAAGGTTAACCAAAAAAAAGCAGCTGTAATCAAATCAATGCAAAAGAATTTCTGACTTCGAGGAAAAATGCTTTAAGAAAGAGAAGGAGAATCACAGCACAATGCTGAGAGGTTCAGCTTATCAGGAAGGTCACCGTAGAAAACACATTCACTAGGTTGGGAAGATCCCCTGGAGAAGAAAAAAGCAACCCACTTCAGCATTCTTGCTTGGAAAATTCCTTGGACTGAGGAAGAGCCTGCAGGGCTACAAAGAGTCAGACATGACGGAGTACCTGAGCATGCATGCATGCAGTAGCATAGCTTCAAAACTGTACATTATATACATATACATATTCAGATCTATAAAGAGTTATTCACAAATTCTTCACTATTTTAAAAAGTGTTCTTGGTTATTGATAGATGAAGCAGAAAACAACTGGCAAAGATATTTAAGAGTTGAACAACACAGTTGAAAAAACTTTTAGGAAATTGTCCTGGTTCGTATTACCCTCCTCCCCCCCTGCACAGAGTTCTCCTTCACTCCACGTGTACTCCAATCACTCTTGCTCTGGACCGTTCCATTTGCTTATCTCAGGGAAGTTCTTGATTCCTTGTCTGTGCTTCAGTATGTTGTTTGCCTCTGGTTTGAGGCTCTACTCATGCCCTCATTTGGCTTTCCTAGATTCTTAAGCAGGTTATTTCTTCTAGTGTCTTAGCTGGGAGAAGTCCCTGATAGGCAGGACCAGACTTTGACCCCCTTGCATTTCTTACATTACAAAATGAATAGGTGGGCAGGTTCAGATACCACATAAATGTTGCAACATGTTGGGGAAGGGCTCATAAATGTACAACAAATATTAACTTACTTCAAGAGTTTTCTTCCAGCATCCTTTCTCTCTAGACCACAGTGCTTATCCAAGTCAGATCCTAACCCTTAAATGCAGAGAGCTTTATCATCCTTCAATTTCCCATCCCTGCATCCCTACACATTTCAGGTCTATATCTTCCTTCTCAGTTTAGTCCTTGTTTTCTACCAGTTTGTACCAGTTACAGGATGAGAGTCTGAGAATGGCTTCTCTAAGTAGGGCTTTTGACAGGAGTAGCTGAGGCAGACAGAAACCACCCATAATATCTACCGCACATGCTGGGCTTTCCCAGCTGAAAGCTTTCTTAGACAATGAGAATCCATCTGGCAATAAATATCAAGGACTACAAAGCAGATTCTATTCTTCAATCCAGTAATTCTACCTCTGGGAATTTACTCCAAGGAAATCACTTAAACAGAGGGAAAAGTCATCTGTGTAAAGATGTTCATAGCAGTCCAATTCATAAGAAAAGAAGCAGTCCAATTCATAAACTGCTCACTCGTGTCCAGCTGTTTGTGACCCCATGGACTGTAGCCTGTCAGGATCTTCTATCCATGGGGATTCTCCAGGCAAGGATACTGGAGTGGGTTGCTAGTTCCTTCTCCAGGGAATCTTCTCAGCCCAGGAATCGAACCCAGGTCTCCTGCATTGCAGGCAGATTCTTTACCATCCGAGCCACGAGGGAAGCCCATAAGACTGGAGACAATTCACATTACCACCACTGGGGAAATGGCAGAGTAAGTTGTAACACATTATCACAATAGATACTTTATAGCTGTTTTGATGACAAATATACACACTAGGCCAATTCTTAGAAATGAACTTGTAAACTTAACATTCAGTGACAGGAAGCAGACTGGAAAATATTATCTGTTGCATGCAAGAACTTCTAAATCCTGAAGTGAGATAGGATCATCTGGTTCTGAGGACAAGGAAACTGAGGCTCAAGGGGTGGGTGAAACTGAGTCAAGGGGTTTAGTGCCCTTCCTGGAGAAGAACTAGTATTGGAGAATGAGTCTCTCTGATTCAAGTCCATATCCTCCTGAAAAGGCAGCTTCCAGCTATGTCTAATTTTCTGGCAACTATGTAAAGGAAACATAGAGTGATCCAAGGAGATTAGAGTTTATTTTTAATTGTCCTATTAATGAAAAATTGTTTAAATTTAAGTTAGAAATAAACAAAGGACTAAAATGAGATCTGTGCCATGAAGACTAGCCTGAACATAGCTTGACTGGGCACCCCCTATTAGGATCCCTGTAGTGTAGAAGCCCGCACTGTTTATCTCCCCATGAAGTATCTATATCATCTGAAGGCTTGTCCAGCCCACACATGCTCTCTTGTCTCTGCCTCTGACCCTGCACTGAAACCCTCTACCACAGTGAGCTACTGCTCCCGGTGGAAGCATGAATATTTATTTTCAGTTTGTTTGGAGCCAAAAAAGACGAGTAAAATTCACTGGTGAAAGCACTGTCTTCAAAAGGTTCCTGTGAAACCCCAGGAGCTTGTATCTCATATGGAGGAATAAGCATCCTCTTACTTTAAACATGAGCAGGTGACATTGTATAAAATAAAGCATACCTTGGTATTTATGTGGATTTTGTGGTGAAGATAATTTTGGTTCAAGTCTTGACCCAGCTATAATTGTAAGATCTATTTTACACATATGTAAACACATGCACACACTGCTTTGGCTTGTCCTTTGAAATTCTTAGACCTGCATGTTTACCTTGGTCTTTAATAAAGCTGAATTTTGTAACCAAGGAAATATCCTAGTTCTTGGGCCTAAAGATGTCTCAGCAAAAGATAAGGATTAGAGATACTTTGTTTCTTAAAGGTTTTCTCTTTCTTGGTAGCTATAGATTATTTCTGTCCCCTCCAGATTCATGTGTTGAAACCTAATCCCCAATGTGATAGTATTTGGAGGTGGGGCCTTTGGGAAGTAGTTAGGTCATGAGGGCAGAGTGCTCTTAATAAAGAGAGTTCACAGAGCTCTTTCCTTTCCTTCAGCCATATGAGGACGTAGTGAGAAGATGGCCATCTAGGAACGAAGAAATGGGCTCTCACCAGACACCAAATATGCCAGCACCATGATCTTGGACATTCCATCCTCTAGAACTTTGAGAAACAAAATTCTGTTTCATTAAGGTTCAATCCCTGGGTCAGGAAGATCTGGAGGAGGAAATGGCAAGTCATTCCCGGGATTCTTGCCTAGAAAATACCATGGACAGAGGAACCTGGTGGGCTCCAGTCCATGGGGCCACGGAGAATTGGACATGACTGAGCACATGACGGATCGATGATGATAAGCCACCCAGTCTATGGTACTTACTGCAGCCACCCGAACAAGCTAAGACATTGGCTGATGTTTTTGGTTTTAATCCTTGTTCTCCCCTAGAGCACCTGTCAGCGAGAGCTGCAACAACAGCAGTCCTTTGGACTCTTCCTGAGACTTGGCACCTACAGTCCAGCTGACTGACTTCACCACCTCCTGCTTAAATGCTCCTGATTGGAGAAGCAGCTGGATCACATGCATGAGCTGACTAATGAATAAAGGCCAAGGGACCCTTTTGAAGTAGCAGCCTCCTTGACCTAAGGAAACCTTGAAGCCAACCCAGGCAGAGAAATGGTAGATATCTCCAAGCTCCATGACAATAGACCCACCTTGCCATCAGAGCACCAGCTTCTGAATTGTTTTTTTTTTTTTCAGTACTCTTCAGATCCAGAGGCAAGTTCTTTAATGACTTTGCAGAAGTAGCAAGATATTGTTGTTGTCTTAAGTCGCTAAGTCATGTCTGACTCTTTGTGACCCTGTGGACTGTAGGCCCAGGCTCCTCTGTCCATGGGATTTCCCAGGCAAGAATACTGGAGTGGGTTGCCTTTTGTAGCAAGACAACATGGTAGGAAAAGACAAGGGACATGGGATTGTAAGAGCCTTACAATGAACTGATTTCCTGCCCTGCTTCCTTCCTGCTGTCATGACCATATCCTTTGAGTTAAAAGTAATATTTTGAGGACTTTCCTGGTGGTCCAGTGGTTAAGAATCCACCTGCCAATGTGGGAGACATGGGTTCGATTTCCTGGTCCAGGAATATCCCACTTGCCAAGGAACAACTAAGCTTGTGCGCCACAACTACTGAAACCCACGCACCTGAAGTCTGTGCTCCACAAAAAGAAAAGCCACTACAATGAGAAGTCTGCTCACAGCAATGAAGAGTAGCCCCTGCTCACTGCAACTGGAGAAAGCCTGCCAGCAGCAACAAAGACCCAGTGCAGCCAAAAATAGTTTTTTAAATTAATATTTTTATTAAGTGACAGGGAGTTGGGATTTTTTTTTCTTGGCTCTGACAAAAAAATAGGAAAGAAACAATAACTGGAAGGCCCAGGAGCAGGCAGAATAGCTCAGGTACAACGGTCAGGAGCTTGGGTTACAGGGCAGGAATTAGAAGGGGAGGCTGTGCTGTACATACCCCTCTGAGAGCCACCAGTGGATACAATGACTTCCTCTCAGGGAATTTCATCTCTCTCATCTTGAGATTCCTTATCTGTAGATGGGGCTGATTCTCCCATGTTGCAGAGTTCTGGCTCTAGAGAGAATGTCCGGCTAGCAATAGCCATTTAATGAATGAGAAATATGTCCATCATCAATATGCTTTTGTTGGTTGGATTCCCTTCCTGCCCTTCTTGATTTCAAAGCTGAACTGGCTGTGAATCAATGGGAAATCAGGCAGGACAAGTGTTACCATGTGTGATGGTTCATGTTATGTGTCAAGTTGACTGGGCCACAGGGTGCCCAGACATTTGGTCGGATGTTGTTCTAGATGTAGCTGTGAGGCTGTTTCTGGATGAGGATTAACATTTGAACCAGTAATCTGTGCAAAGCAGATGCTTTCCCTGATGTGGGTGGCCTCATCCAATCAAATAAAAATCTATATAGAACAAAAAGGCTGAGTAAGATGGGACTACTGTTGTCTTATTTGCTTGAACTGGGACATCAGTCTTTTCCTTTCTTTAGACTCAAACTGGAACATCTCTCTTCTTGGGTCTCCAGTTTGCAGGCTTTCAGACTGGAATTTGCTCCATTGTCTCTCCTGATTCTCAGGCCTTTGGACTTGGACTAGGACCACATCATGGGCAATCCTGTATCTCCAACCTCTTGATTGACGATCTTGGAACTTCTCAGCCACTATCACTATGTGAGCCAAGCCATTATAATTAATAAATAAAACATATCTAGTTCTCTTTCTCTGAAGAATCCTGTCTAGTACAATACTTAGGGCTCAGATTTTAGAGGACAGGCCCAGGAGGACCTGCAGATCCAGGGGAGGCCCTCCACACCCAGGGGAGGCCCTCCACACCAAGAAGGAGGAGCCCACATACAGAAGCCAAGAGCAGGCACCACAGGAAGAACGGGAAACTTTGCCCCTTGCCTTGTTTGCCCTCTTTAACTGCCAGAGACAGTCTGAGCTGGTCTGGCTCCTGTGTGTGTTCTAGAAGTGGCTCCTGTTTGGCTGAGCTGGGAGGGACCTTAACATAGGAACTGGCAAGATGAAGCATATCACCACTCTGTGTGTGCTCTGAACACCTTGCACATAATAGAACTATAATCTTGCAGCATCCCATTATGTTTTAAGAACATGCCTGTCTCTCTCACTGGTCTGTGAGCTCTGTGTGGAGAGGGATTGATTCAGATTCATCCCAGTTCCCTCACGGCCCAGCTCAGGACCTGACACCACACTTGGCTCATGGTGGACCCTTTTGTAACTCATTGTAGATAAGCATTTGGGTGATGGAAACACTTCATTCTTTCCTTCTTTCCCATACATTTGCCTCATCTATTTCTCAGATGTAAAGGATTTTGAACCAAGTAGTCTTTGAGTGGACCAGGATGGGCTAGTGTGTGTTGCAGTAACAGCCTACTTTAAAGTCTCAGTAACTTAACACAAGTTAATTTCTGACTCATGAAAAGTTCCCTGTGGTTCTGGGCAGCTCTCCAGAACAGCTGCTCTGCACACAGCAGCTCAGCAAGCCCAGACTCCTGTGATTTGGAGTCTCCATCATCTCAGCCAGGGAAGGGTAGGCACTCGTGGACAACATATACTCCACACACTTTCTCGGCTGTGTCTCAGCCCAGTTATGCAAGTGTTACATCCCCTCAGAGCCAAGGGGCCAGATCTACTTCTGCAGCCACACCTAACCACACACTTGTTGGGATGAGTTGTTTTCTGTGTGCCCAGGAAGAGGGAGACCTGGATACTGGTGTGTACTAATCGTACCTTGACTTCTTGTTGTTTAGCTAAGTCATTGGAGAAGGCAATGGCACCCCATTCCAGTATTCTTGCCTAGAAAATCCCATGAATGGAGGAACCTGGTAGGCTCCAGTCCATGGGGTAGCTAAGAGTGGGGTACGACTGAGCGACTTCACTTTCACTTTTCACTTTTATGCATTGGAGAAGGAAATGGCAACCCACTCCAGTATTGCCTGGAGAATCCCAGGGACAGAGGAGCTTAGTGGGCTGCCGTCTATGTGGTTGCACAGAATAGGACACGACTGAAGCGACTTAGCAGCAGCAGCAGCAGCTAAGTCATGTCCAGCTCTTTGCGATCCTTTGGACTACAGTCTGCCAGGTTTCTCTGTCCATGGGATTTTCCAGGCAAGAATACTGGAGTAGATTGCCATTTCTTCCCCCAGGGGATCTTCCTGACCTAGGAATTGAACCCGTTTCTCCTGCATCTCCTGCACTGGCAGGAGGATTCTTTACCACTGAGCCACCAAGAAAGCCCACTAATCATACCCACCAAGCTAAAATGTAGGGTAAGTGTTCTAGTTTCATTCTTTTAAAAGTGGTTGACCAGTTTTCCCAGCACCACTTGTTAAAGAGATTGTCTTTTCTCCATTGTATATTTTTGCCTCCTTTGTCAAAGATTAGGTGTCCATAGGTGCATGGATTTACCTCTGGGCTTTCTATTTTGTTCCATTGATCTATATTTCTGTCTTTGCGCCAGTACCATACTGTCTTGATGACTGTGGCTTTGTAGTAGAGCCTGAAGTCAGGCAAGTTGATTCCTCCAGTTCCATTCTTCTTTCTCAAGATTGCTTTGGCTATTCAAGGTTTTTATGTATTTCCATACAAATTGTGAAATTATTTGTTGTAGCTCTGTGAAAAATACTGTTGGTAGCTTGATAGGGATTGCATTGAATCTATAGATTGCTTTGGGTAGTATATTCATTTTCACTATATTGATTCTTCTGATCCATGAACATGGTATATTTCTCCATCTATTAGTGTCCTCTTTGATTTCTTCCATCAGTGTTTTATAGTTTTCTATATATAGGTCTTTAGTTTCTTTTAAGTAGATATATTCCTAAGTATTTTATTCTTTTCATTGTAATGGTGAATGGAATTTTCTCCTTAATTTCTCTTTCTATTTTCTCATTATTAGTGTATAGGAATGCAAGGGATTTCTGTGTGTTGATTTTACATCCTGAAACTTTACTATATCCATTGATTAGCTCTAGTAATTTTCTGGTGGAGTCTTTAGGGTTTTCTACGTAGAGGATCATGTCATCTGCAACCAATGAGAGTTTTACTTCTTCTTTTCCAATTTGGATTCCTTTTATTTCTTTTTCTGCTCTGATTGCTGTGGCCCAAACTTCCAGAACTATGTTGAATAGTAGTGGTGAAAGTGGGCACCCTTGTGTTTTTCCTGACTTTAGGGGAAATGCTTTCAATTTTTCACCATTGAGGATAATGTTTACTGTGGGTTTGTCAAGTATAGCTTTTATTATGTTGAGGTATGTTCCTTCTATTCCTGCTTTCTGGAGAGTTTTTATCATAAATGGATGTTGAATTTTGTCAAAGGCCTTCTCTGCATCTATTGAGATAATCATATGGCTTTTATTTTTCAATTTGTTAATGTGGTGTATTACATTGATTGATTTGTGGATATTGAAGAATCCTTGCATCCCTGGGATAAAGCCCACTTGATCGTGGTGTATGATCTTTTTAATGTGTTAGAGGAAGTCTTTGTTGATAAGAGATTTGGTGAAGTGTGGGGGACAAACCAGTACATGGAGAGAGGGGAGGCAGTATTATGGGCAGAAGTAAGATTCAGTGCCATGGTCAGTTCCTTCATTTAGCAAACATTTATTGAGCTCTCCTCACTATGCCGGCCCTTTCTTAGACAGCTGGTGATTTAAATATGAATGAAACCTAGACAGTGGCCTCCAGCAGTCCAGTCCAGTAAGGCAGATGGATTTGCAAACAAGTATAATGAGAAGTAAGGTGGGTGCTTCCCTGATGGCCCAGTGGTTAAAAATCTGCCTGCCAATTCAGGGACACAGGTTTGATCCCTGATCCTGGAAGATTCCTCATTCCACAGGGCGGCTAACCCTGAGTGCTACAAATATTGAACCCTCATTCCTAGAGGCCCTGATCCACAAAAAGAGAAGCTACCACAATGAGAAGCCTGTGCACCATAGCTAGAGCATAGCTGCAACTCACTGCAGCTAGAGAAAGCCTACACATAGCAATGACAACCTAGTGTAGCCAAAAATAAAATACATAAATAATTTTTAAAAAAGAAGTAGGGCGTCAGAGGAGACACAAAATTGAGAACTGCAGTTTCCATTTGCATAGAGAAAGGTCAAGGAAAATGGTATGCAAAAGGAGACTTGGTGGTCTAAAGTGGGAATTAGGAAAATCAGCTATTAACATGAAAGTGTTGTATGCATTATCTACTGCTGTGTAACAAAATGCCCCCAAACTGTGGCTTAAACTGTAATATTTCATTCTTTCTCATGATTCTGTACATTGGCTGGACTCTATAGGACAGTTTTCCTGGCACATGTGGTCCTGACCTGGTCACTCATGTGGATGCATTCAGCTGGGAGCCTTGGCATGGGCTGATGTACAGGGTGGCTTCATTTTGATGCCTGGTGTCTTACTGAGGGACTGGAACATCTGTGGCTGACTGGGCCTCCCTTCCTCTTTCTCTCTCTCTGTGGGATCTTTCGTCTGAACTTCTTTACATGGCAGCTGGATCCCAAGAGGGTGAACAGAGGCTGCAAGGCCTCTTAGGGGCTGAAAGTCACAGTGTCTTTTCCACTGCATTCTGTTAATCAAAACTGATCAAAGCCAGCCCAGATTCAAGAGGAGGGGAAACAAACTTGACCTACTGCCAGTCCAGGGCTGGAAGGAATTGGTGGAGGCCATATTTTCAGACAGTCTACCACAAGTGTTAACAATACAGTAAAGCAGACATGTCTATGTGCTCCCACGCTGTCCTCTCAGCTTGAGCCAAAATCACTAATTGTTCCCAGCACACTTACCTGCTGAGCCTAGGAGCTTCTAAAGCTTGTACTCTGGGCAGATTGACCAGATTCCGGGTGAGAAAGGAGACCCATTTGTCATCCCCAGACATAAAGGAATATAATAACTGCCAAAAATGCATCTGTGATATGATTATATAAACTCTTTAGCTATTGTGTCTGGAGATAAACTAGGGATGGGAAAAAGCGGTAGGATTCTGGATGATGCATCTCATCATACTTTTGTGATGAATGCGTGCATGCCTGCTCAGTCTCTCAGGCCTGTCCAACTCTTGTGACCCTATGGACTGTAGCCCATCAGGCTCCTCTGTCCATAGGATTCTCCAGGCAAGAATACTGGAGTGGGTTGCCATTTCCTCCTCCAGGGGATCTTCCCAACCCAGGATCTGAATCTTGCACTGCAGGCGGATTCTTTACCACTGAGCCATCAGGGAGGTCCTTTGTGATGAACAGGTGGTTTTAAATGCCCAAGGGATGTGAAAACTTTAAAAAGAATTATACTACAGAACAAAGATGGAAAAAGAAGAAAAACCTCTTGAGGAGGGTTTGGGTGAAGAGCAAGCATGTCTGGCGTGGAGAGAAGGGAATTCAGAGAAAGCATAGGAAAGGAGGCAGCTGACACAGGCATGTCAGGGGGTTCTGGAGAGAACAATTTGGACTGAGCTTGAGAGACTGTTCTTGGTTTCTGGCCAGAATGGGCTTGACACTCCCCAGCCCTGGAGCTCAGGGAAATTGACTAGCTGGGCTTAGAGGTACAACAGGTTGGAATGCACAGGCAGCTTTATGTGTCCAGTTCAGCTAGCTGAATTCTACAGCAAAGCTCAGTTCCTGTATTTGACTTGCTTCCATGGGGTTTCAAGCCCCAGGTGTACCGTAATGTGTTAAAATCAGTTTTGGGCTCTAAACTGCTGAGAGTGTTCTATTTCAGACACCTCATCATAAAAGAAAGTTACAGAACAACAGTTAGGACTGAGCTCATAAGAAATGAGGCAAGAGAGGAGAAATCTACGCTATTGCCTTCAGTGGTGTTGGCAGCTGAATTAATTAGGCACCAAAGCGAGGGGCCAGGGGGCTTCCTAAGGGATCTTGAAATTGTGGTGTCTCCTGACCATTTAAGTTTTAGGTATTCTGGCCTTTTCTCTTCAGCAAAGCAAAATCTCAATGTAGAGGCACTGTGATGAATTTAAGGCAAGGGTGTTGGGAAGAACAATGGATCTGGAGTCAGGAGGGGTCTAACCCAAGGGGCATCTGTAGCATACAGTGGGTTTTGGTATCATCTAGACTTGGACTTGGAGCCAGACCTTGCCATTTCCTGGTTTGCTGGCATGCCTCAGTCAGTAAGTTTGTAAGGTGGTAGTAATGATGCCTGCTTTTTAAAATTGTCATGAAAAAATAAATAAATAAATAAAATTGTCATGAAGTTAGTACCTGTGGTAAAGGAGTAATAGCTGCGGAGCACTTGTCATCTAATACAGGCTTTTATCCTTAGTGTTCATCAGCCTGTGGACCTTCAAATAAATACATTTTTTTCTTAGCCAACGAATGTGAATTCTGCTGCAACTTAGTTAAAGGGAGCTAGTCCAGTTGCTGAGTGGTCCCAGATGTAGTGGTTGCCTACTCCCTTCCTAATGAGTAGGAAAAGATCCTTTTGTGTTGAGGTTTCAAATCAACCATCTACGAGGCCAGATTACTATAGGTTCTGGAATTTGGGGAAAACCTTGTCCCCAGATAAAATAGAAAATTGCATTTCCTGACATCACTATCTGGGTTTCCTTCTACATCAGCTATCATATTATGGCTACCGTACTCTGTTAAAACATTTACCATAAACTCTCCCCTAGGGTATTTCAAGGCTCTCCCCATAAAACTTCCTAAGCAGGAAAATCCTCTGGGAATATAAAGATGGGTATGCATTAGGAGGATTGGAATATTCCAGTTCATGACTTAGGAAACCTTCCCTGGGGTAACCGAGGTGGGGGGTGGGAGTGGGACAAGGTTCTTCACAAGGGTTTCTTATTGAGAGATTTCTTCTTTAGTGTTGGTATATGTGTAATGTTGTTCAAGTCCAACATATTTCCTTATTGCATCTGCTGTGGTGTTTGTCAGTTGTCTCTGGCTGACAGAGGCTCAAAGCTTTGATCAGATTCTTTTCTAGACATTTTAGAAATGCTCTTTTTTTAAGATTTCAAGATATTTGCCTTCAAGTTTCAGTTTTGTGACTGCTCACTCTGCTCTGATCATGAAGACCTGAGAGGTGATCTATTCATACAGCGAGCACTGAGTGTGTCCTGTGAGCCAGGAGCTGTGCTAGACTTGGGAAGCAGAGGGCTTTAGACGGGCCTCAGCCCTGAGGAACTCAGTCCAATGACAGTTGCACCTCCGGCCAAAGGCCATTCTTGTCCTCAGAAAGGCTGGCTAATATATTGATTTATTGCCTGCATGAGATGTAGAGTAAATTATGTTCTACAACAGCTCAAACCCTAGCACACAGCTGCCATATTTAGTTAGGGTAATGCTAGATGTTGTAACAAGTAAACCCCCAAGTATGCTGGATCAGTAGAACAGAAAATCATTTCTTGCTCACTTTCAGCCCAAATGTTAGCTTCTTTTTAGCAAGCTGCTCTTCTCCCAGCAGGGAGGTCTGGGAGGGCTTGTGAAAGGACCCTTTGCTTTCTACGATTGGATGGAAGGAGTGGGAATAGAGAAGAAACAACCACTTCTTAAACACACTGACCCAAGGTGACATAGAGGACTTCTGTTCTCATTCCATCAGTGAGAACAAGTCCCACAGTCATGTTGAGATACAAGGGTGAAGGAAGGCTTGGCTTGGCAGTCACTTCCAGCTGTGTGGCTCCACAGTGGAGTGAGTACTCCATGCTTTCTGGACAACTGGCTGCCTTAGCCATTTCTACTTTCCTTGAATAGGTGAAAAAGTCTGTAATAACCTTCCCACTGACTTGCCCATCTCATTCCTGTTTCTTGGCTTACTTTGCTCCTGTGTTTTACTCCAGGATCATATAACTCCCTTTATAGTGTGATGGGATTAAAAGAACTGTGAACCTGATTCAGATGATCTGGGTTCTAGAATTATGAACAGTATCTCACAGGCTGATCTTGAGCAAATCATCTTTCTTCCATGTGTTTCCCTTTATCTGTAAAATAAAGATATTAGTACCTACCATTGATATTTAAAGTGCTTCGCATGCTGTTGCTAAGTCACTTCAGTCGTGTCCGACTCTGCGCAGTCCCATAGATGGCAGCCCACCAGGCTCCCCCGTCCCTGGGATTCTCCAGGCAAGAACACCGGAGTGGGTTGCCATTTCCTTCTCTAATGCATCAAAGTGAAAAGTGAAAGTAAAGTCGCTTAGTCGTACCGACTCTTAGTGACACCATGGACTGCAGCCTACCAGGCTCCTCCATCCATAGCATTTTCCAGGCAAGAGTACTGGAGTGGGGTGAAGTGCCTCGCATAGGATCTGACAAACAGGAGGAAACTCAATGCATATTTACTTATTAATTGAGTGAATGGTGAAAGAATTTTTTATCAGCCATTTTTTTACTAGCTTCCACTGGTTCCTGTGGTCACGTTTCTTGACGTTATTTAGGTATGTGGTGAGAGGGGATGGGAAGGGCATTGGAGTTTGCTCAGTGACTCGATAAAGTCACTGAAGGCAGGGACTATGTGTGAGCTCCCTTCTGTACATCCCACTCCTTAGTGTGTATATGAAGGGGATGCCTAGTAAGCTCGTGCTGGGTAAGTGAATTTTGTCAAATTATGGGGAATGATTATGCTATTATGCCTCCAACAGACTGAACATTGAAGTTATGATCATAACTTCATACATCACAGTTATGACCATAGGCTCAGGCCAGGGTCTCCCAACCCCTAAAACTCAGATTATTTTTGTTCTTCTGTTTCCAAGGTGCGAGGCAACATTTCCAAGGTGGGAAAGTCAATATTGGTCCTTTCCTGACTGAAAATGTGTGAGGACCCTTCTGTTCACCAAGTAGATGGCTTTTGGCCTCCAGACCGACTTTGGAAGCCAAATTGCACACTTGAGTATTCAAAGCAGCAAGTCTTTCTAGCAAATTGTAAGCAACTGGTGCTGGGTTTGAGTTAGACATTGAAAGACTTGGTTTCAAACCCTGAATGTGCCACTAATTAAATAGGACTGAGTGTCTGAGTGGAAAGAGCATGAACTTTGCAGCTCAACCGCTCTGGCTTCAAATTTGGGTTTGTCAGGGAGGTTTTAGGTACCTCATTCAACCCTCCAAGCCTCAGTTTCCTCATGTGCAAAATGAAACTATAATCCTGCCACCCTCCTTTCCTGTCTCGGTCACTCACAGGTTTGTTGAGAGGCAATTTAGTAAAGTATAAATGTTGAATGATTAGGCTCTGGTGGCAGACATCCTGGCTCCCTGACAAGTTATAACTTTCCATGCCTCGGTTTCCCTATACATTGGGGACAAAAGTACTTCCTACCCTATATGCTATTGTGAGGATTAACTGGGTTAATTCATGTAAAATGCTTAGAAGAGTGCCTGGCACAAAAATCATCAGTTAATTGTAATAAATAATAATAGCTATTATATTACTATTATTATTTCTATTATCAACAGAAATAAACGAATGTCAAATTCTTTGATAATTTTAAGACCATAAATCTTAGGTTTCATTTCTAAAGCAATAGACCTTCCCCTGTCTTCACCCAGATCTATTTTCTGGCTTCTTTGGAATCACAGGAAGTTTCTCAGTATCCAGGAGGCACTTGCTGGAATTTTATGCTTCTGGTTCCTGTGGCTGGGGGATGGTGGACTTCCTCCCCATCCAAGTCTGCATTCTGGTGCTTTTGCCCTGTTGGGCTTGGAATATGTATTTCCTTCAGTGCAACTCCTAATTGTACTAACCAAGGGATTTCCTACCATGTGTTTACACTGTCCCTGGGGTGGCCTCAGGACAGCACCACAGAGAAAGCAGGGTGGCAGGACCTCTCTTAGTGTGAGCCATCTTCTGATACTTTACCCTGGGAAACAGGGTTGAACATGGGGCAAGTGGGGGAAAGACCACATGCTAGGAGGCTAAGAACGTGGAGCTTAAGGTCTGAATAACTTGTGTTTGAATCTCAGCTTTCTTTTCCAAGGTTATGTTACTCTGGGTCATTGACTTCACCAACTTGAGCCTTGGTGTATTCATCTAGGAACTGGGGATAATAATGCCTCCTCTCTAGAGTGGGGGTGAGCACTGGGTGCCATCGTTCAGTGTCTAGCATGCAGCAAGTTCCAAAATGTGAACTAAAGCCCATGGGCTGAGGGTCAGTAAAGCTGGCTTCAGATAAAATGTCTGCTACAAAAGTTCTGCAAGGTTTTGGGTAAGTCAGTTCATTTCTCTGGGTCTTAATTTTCTTCATCTGCAAAGTGGATGTGGTGGCATTATACCATGTCAACTAAGTTGAAATCATTTTCCCCAGAATTTTCTTCCCTGTATGGATCCCATTTCAAATTGGCTACAAGAGAAATCTGTGCTATTTTGGAAGGCGGCAGTGAAGTGGGAACCATTTTTAGTGTAGCGGGCATTGTGACAGCGTGTGCTTATGTGTGCACACACACACACACGCACACACACACGCATTGTTGCAGATCTGTTAGCTCAGCTCATTTGTGTGGGACTGCACCTGGACCCACAGCTCCTTCAGCTCCTATTACATTGTCCTGCAGCCTTTTCAAGTCTTGGGCCAGAGTGTGTGCAGTTGTACATGAAGGGCGCAGCTTCTCCTTCACTGTGGTGAAGTGTCATTAAGGTTGAAGGTGGTAGGAGACAGACACAGGCTCTGGTTCATGTTCAAGAGACCCTGTTTTCCATTTAGATTCCAGTGTGTCCTTACTTTTCATGGCTTCCTGTTCAGCTTTCCTTCCTGACTTCTGATATCAGCTGTAGGCACAACACTTGACACAGACTTTTCTCCAGAAGCTTACCCAATGTAGAAGGTCTAATTTCTATGATAAACCCCTTATTCTATATCAAACCAGAGTGATTTCACTTCTCTGCTCAAATCCTAACTGACACAGTGGGGAAAGTGGCAGTAACCTCACAAGACTACTTTAGGGATCAAATGAGATGAGGGACAAGAAATTTCTTTGAAAAGTACAATATGTGTTATGGATATATATACATGCCTTTTCAAAAACTCACCTATAGACAAATGACTTAATAAAATTCCCATTTGTAATTGATTAAAATATTTCTTGGAGTTCCTTCGTGGCCCAGTGATTAAGAATCCACTTGCCAATGCAGGGGACGTGGGTTCGATTCCTGGTCTGGGAAGATTCCAAATGCTTCAGGAAAACTAAGCCCATGTGCCACAACTACTTAAGTCTGCATGCCCTAGACCCTGTGCTCGGCAACAGAAGCATCTGCAATGAGAAGCCGTTGCCCTGCAACTAGAGAAAGCCCTCGCTCACTGCAACTAGAGAAAGTCTGTGTGTAGCAATGAAGACCCAGAGCAGCCAATAACTAAATAAATAGTATTTCTTACAGCAGAACTCCTGGTCTCCCCAGTACCTGCTGCACTATCTTCTTTCCAGGTACTCAAGCCCAAATCTTGGATCCTCCTGGACATCACACTCTCCTACATGTCCTTTCTCATGTCCAGCAGCCAGTCAACACTCACCAGATCTACGTCTAACTCCCTGGTCCAAGCCACCAGGCTCCTCATCAGAGTTAAAGTCTCCTTACCAGCCTCTCTGCTTCTACTCTGGCCCCAAAATGATCCAGTTAGAACCTGAGTTAGATCACACCCTTCTCCGCTCACAGCTTTCCAGAGGTTCCCCCTCTCAATGACCTCCCAGGTCCTGTCTCTCACTGCTTCTCTAAGCCCATTGCTCATCACCTTTGGCCCTGCACACTCTACTCTAGCCACTGGCTTCCTCGCCATTCTTCAAATGTGCTGAGTGTGGGCCTGTTTTGCAAACAGGACAAAGTGTTTCAGAGAGAAGGGACAAGTCTGGAATGATGGTTGTGTGGTATTACTGTTGACTTAGACACATCTGGGGACGTCACTTGCCACCCCTGCACAAATATTTACTAGTAAACTCTACGACCACAGACCAAAGCTGGATGTCATTCTAGGAAGTGCTTTTCACCAGAAAATAAACACAAATTGAGGGCACTGTTAATCTTTCTGTTAACAGCAGCAATTCTAATTTTAATTATTACAATCCTCAATAACATCTCATGTCTCTGTATATCCAGGGATTTCAAAGTGCTTCCCTGTCCTTTATTTTATTTATCCTCCCAACAGCTCTAGAAGTTTGGTGTTACTTCTCCCCATTTTACAGATAGGAAAACTGAGGCTCAGAATTGCCCAGCATCAAAGAGCCAGGAGTTGACGAAGCTCAATCTCAAAGGCAGGTTTGTTGATGCCAGGCTTGATATCCTTTTCTTTGTGCTATATTTAGAGCTACTTCTCGAGCCAAACTGATTCCTATGTAGGGTCAGATGTGAGTGAAAAAACATTTTTTCCATTGCTACCACCCACAGTTCAAAACGTTCCCACTATGTCCAAATTTGCGAAATTTTACACTTACTTTTAATGCAAATATTCTGAGATTTGCATAAAGAGTACCTCTACAGAGAAAACGACTTTTTGTTGTTGTTGTTCTGTTGGAATTAGGAAGGGAGGAGTATTGGGAAGCATGTTGTTCAGGTAATTGAACACATATATTATTGTCCTCATTTTATGAATGGTCAAGATGACTCAAGGTGCTTTAAGCAGCAAGTTGGCAGGCAGCAAGACCATCATATCACATCTGTCTTGTAAATGAGGGGCACTGGATGAAATATTGCTGAATTTTCTTCTAACACACCATGTGCCCAACTTGCTAAACCTTTACAGTGAAGTTGTGATGTGTGCTGTGTGCTCAGTCATGTCCGTGTCTGCAATCCAATGGACTGTAGCCCACCAGGCTCCTCCGTCCATGGGATTCTCCAGGCAAGAATACTGGAGTGGGCTGCCATTTCCTCCTCCAGGGGATCTTCCCCATCCTGGGATCGAACCTGTGTCTCCTGCATTGGCAGGCAGATTCTTTACCACTGAGCCACCTGGGAAGGCCCTGGCACACAGTAGGTATGAATAAATGGCATGGGAGGTAGTTTGGGATGGTGATTAGGAACTCTGCATGCATGTATGCCAAGTCGCTTCAGTCATGTCCAACTTTTTGTGACCCTATGGACTGTAGCACTCAAGGCTCCTCTGTCCATGGGGATTCTCCAGGCGAGAACACTGGAGTGCGTTGCCATGCCCTCCTCCAGGGGTTGTTCCTGACCCAGGGACTGAACTTGTGTCTCCTGTGTCTCCTGCATTGCAGGCAGATTCTTAACTGCTGAGTCAGTGGGGAAGACTGATTAGGAATGCTGCTCTGGTCCAAATCCTCCCTCTGCCACTTAATAGCTGTGTGACCTTGGGTAAGTCACATAACCTCTCTGAACCTACCTCTTCTCTTATATAAAATGGGGATAATAACTAACTTGTTCCAAGGATTAAATGAGATGATCCTCATAAAGGACCTAGCACAGCATAAAGGATCTGACTCATTGTCATCATCAAGAAATTTTGACTGCTGTTAACACTGTTACTATTTTGTTTTTTAGTCTGCATGTATGCTGCTTTCCAGAGAAGGCAATGGCACCCCACTCCAGTACTCTTGCCTGGAAAATCCCATGGATGGAGGAGCCTGGTAGGCTGTAGTCCATGGGGTCGCGAAGAGTCGGACACGACTGAGTAACTTCACTTTCACATTTCACTTTCATGCATTGGAGAAGGAAATGGCAACCCACTCCAGTGTTCTTGCCTGGAGAATCCCAGGGATGGAGGAGTCTGTTAGGCTGCCATCTATGGGGTCGCACAAAATCAGAAACGACTGAAGCGACTTAGCAGCAGTAGCAGCATGCTGCTTTCGCTCTGAGAACAAGTATGAGGATGGGAGCTGTGGTGAGTAACAGATGGGAAGGAGGTGAACACCCCATTTCCTTAGGGACCTTCATATTCAGTAAGCCCATCTGTATAATGAGGAGGCCTCTCAGAAGTCAGCTGGACCCAATGCCACCTCATTTTCTATCGGCTCAAGTCTGCTTGTGTGGTTTGGGTGAAGAAGCTGATGAATAGTGAGGAGAGCAGCTCAAGGCCCTGAAGTGGGGGAGAGGATGGGAGGGAAGGGAAAGGAAGGGGAAGGGAGGGAAGGGAGGGGCAGGAGAGTGCTGGGCAGGTGGAGGAGACACACTGGAGGAGACACATTGCCCAAGAAGTTTGGTGGCTTCTGTACTTATATTCCAGTGTGGGAGACACAGGGGGCTTGGAGGGAGTGAAGTTCCAGGCTAACCGTCATAGAGGGCAAGAGTGGCCAGCTGGGGGCTGCCATCTTTTTTCTTCTGGGGGCCGAGCAGACTGTCTAGCGGTTTTGTGCTCTTCCCTGGGGACAAAGCATCCAAGGCCTTCAGGTCGCCCAAGCCTCTGGTCAGCAGAGGTGAGAAGGTGCAGGAGCTGTGGAGGGGAAGGTCTCCTCCTCTCAGGGAGGACCTTCCTGTCAAGGGCCCATGTGCGATGGGGCCTGATGGGCTTGCCTAGAGATAAGTGACCACCAGTGCTCTCAGAGCAGCTAAGTCAGTCCCTTCCCCTGGGCACAAATGAATGAGAAATGACCAGACTTTGGACCCCGAGTTGCTTCCCACACTGAGGCTATCCCAAGACCCTCCCAGGACATCACCTCAGGCTTCAAAGAGGGAGCTTAACTTTGAGGAGTTTTTGTTGCATTTTTCTTTACTGATGCTAGAGATATAAGCTGCTGGTATTATTCAGTGGAAACAAGGCAAAAGATTGTATTTGCCTAGACCACAACAACAATGGAAAAGAAGAGCGTTTGACACCTAGAAGTAGTTGCTCAATAAATATTTGTTGATGGCCAAATAAGGCTCATACAGAGAGAAAACAACTTGCAAGAGGAAAAGAATCCTTGAAACTGTTACTGGCTGGTGATAGGATTACTGGTGATTTTTATATTTGCTGTGTCCTCTAGAGTTTTGTGTCCTGGGTGTTCATTGGAAGGACTGATGCTGAAGCTGAAACTCCAATACTTTGGCCACCTCATGCGAAGAGTTGACTCATTGGAAAAGATTCTGATGCTGGGAGGGATTGGCGGCAGGAGGAGAAGGGGACGACAGAGGATGAGATGGCTGGATGGCATCACCGACTCGATGGAAGTGAGTTTGGGCAAACTCTGGGAAATGGTGATAGACAGGGAGGCCTGGCGTGCTGCGATTCATAGAGTCGCAAAGAGTCGGACACGACTGAGCGACTGAACTGAAATGAACTGAACTGAATGAGAATATTATAATAGCAGATAATTATGACCAAGAGGAAACCAGAGCAAAACTGAGGGGGTCATTTTTGTATGAAGCAGAAGCCTGTCTGTAGATGATCAACAGTTCAGCTGTGGGAACCAAGGCCTGCTGAGGAGAGATGCATTTCTATATGGATTCCACCTCAACTCTTTCTCGTTGTGAGCTCTTTCTCCTCATGATGTACTAAATCTCTCCTTACTGCAGGGGAATGCAAACCAATCCCCTTCTCCCCCAGTTAATTATTGCCTAGTCTAAAATCCTGCCAGTGTTGCAGAGGCAAGATTTTTTAGTTGTTGATTAAGACATGAGAATTGGGACTTCCCTGGTGACCCAGTGGTTAAGAATCTGCCTTGCAATGCAGGGGACATGGGTTCGATCCCTGGTGGGGTAACTAAGATCCCACATACCACAGGGCAGCTCAGCCCATGTGCCACAACTACTGAAGCCCAAGTGCGCTAGAGCCTGTGCTCCATAATAAGAGAAGCCTTCTCAATGAGAAGCCGCACACCGCAACCAGAGAAAGTCCTTGTGAAACAATGAAGACCTAGTGCAGCTAAAAAAAAGAAAAAGGTATAATGCTTTAGAGTAGACAAACGATTTGCGTGCCTTAAATTCTACTGTGGAAAAAACAAACTACTACTGTGAAAAAAACAAGACAACAACTCAAGGTATATATTTTTCCAAAAAGCATTTTCTCCTGATTTTAGCGTGGGGTTAGAACTAGATAAAATTTTCAGTAAACTGTCCTTTTACTATGAACTGGCACAGTCCATAGGACATCAATCGACTATTGTCCAACTAGGGACAGGCTAGATTTGGGGAAATCCTCTCCTAGGCCTCTTCCTGTTCTGTTATGAGGAGCTGGTTCTGAAATATTTACTCATTATCTTCTCACCCAGAGCCCTGGGGGCTAAAATAAAGCCTGCCAAGGGAGCTGTGGCTGTTTTAGGATTAGACCAGAAGAGCCTGGCTCCTGTGCTATCTGGTGACAAGATTCAGAGAGCAGATGGGATTGTCCTCTCCTTTTCCTAAGGCCTGGTCACCAAGGAGACACGATCACTCTGGCTGACATAGGCACTACACGAACAAAGTGGCATTTAAAAAGGAACTCTTATTGCTTTTCCTTAAACTGCTCAGAAACCCTCTTAGTCACAGGGCCGGGTTGAACTACTTGAACTTTTGACTAAGAAATAGGTCTGAGAATTCCTCATCTAGGGAGATTCCTAGAATGCACTCTCTGCCTCAGGGAATTCCCATTCCATCCTTATTGGGCAATTGCCTCAGGGATCTGTGTTTTATTCCTGGCTCTGCCCTTATCTTACTGGATGATGCTTCTCAAGTCACTTTGCTTCTTGGGGCCTCAGTTTTCCCATCTATAAAATGGGTACAATAAATCTTCCTCTCATAGCTTTGTTATGTAGATGAAATGAAATAAAGTAGGTTAGAGGGCCTGACCAGTGGGGAGTGCTCAATTATTTTAACTCTCTTCCTTTTTTCTTTCTCTGCAAAGAATTAGGACAGCACCTAATGCACTTAGGACTCGGCTGCTGCAGCAACCTATGCTGAGTCCCTCCACATAGAACACCTGAATCAGAACTTTAATGTTAGGTGAACTCGGGTTCCAGGAGCTCTGAGTCATGCTTCATCAAAGATTTATTGCAGGGGCTCTTTGGGAAGGACTTGCGCTGCTTTGGGTGATGGGGGCCACACCCTGATGCTTAGGAGTTAGTGACAGTGGTTGCATTTTGTTGTTGGTTTGTTTGTTTTAAAATATCCACATCCTGTCCCACAGCTGGGGCATAAAATCAAGCTTTGGTTGTGGGATTTTTATTTACTTTATTCACTAGCTGGGCTGGTCAGGAGTTTAACTGAGGTCAATGCCTTTATGTTGCTTGGATTCTGCAAAGAGACTACAGCAGTTTTCTGGCTACTAAATCTACTGGTATCAAAAAAGGAACTAAAAAGATAAGTTGACCTACACAGTCTAGTTGCTTTTGGGAAACATTCACTGTTTTGCTTTAAAAATTACAACAGACTTCTAAATGTTTATATATTTTTAATTTGCCCAGGCAGCGTTGGCAATGGGGAGATTTGCAGGAAAAAAAATCATTAAAGAAACAAATGTGGCAGCTCTTACAGCTGCAAATCATTGATCAGCTCTACTTAGAGAGAGAGAAGGAAAAAGGAAAGAGCAAGAGAAAAAAAGAAAAAAAAGAACTATTAGCCTTCTTGCCAGAGGATGAACTCCCTGTCAGTTTCCATAAAGTCTTTCTCATGTCCTTTCAGAACATTTCAGAGGTCTGGAAAGTATTTGATTTGTAAAGCCTGAGAGGAGACAAAATAGAGCTTCCCAAAAATATGTTTCAAAACTTAATGACACTCTATGTTATTTCTGCGATAAACAATGCACGTTCATTAAAGAAAACTAAGAAAATATTGAAAAGAAGAAAGGGTAAGAATTCCTGGCTGTCCAAACACAGCTATTATTGATACGTTCGTGTCCCCTCTAGCATATGTTTCTTCATTTGTTTCTCATAGATATAATGATGGGGTGTGTACGTTTTTGTCCTCCATCTTTCACTTCACAGATAATAGCATTTATGGAAGCCTTACTCTGTGCCAGGTACTGTCTGCTGCTACTCAGCATCTCTAAGCCAGCCTGACATTCTCGCATGTCCATCATCACCATCAGCTCCGTAAACGTGGTTAAGTTCCTGTCTGTTTCTTTGGCATCACGTTGTGTTAAAACAGCTGGATGGAGTTTCACCCAGTTTGACGGGTATTTGAGGATGGTCTCACTTCAAATATGAGCTGCATAACATAAAACTTTCACCGCAGGAAGCCTCGAGTGGAGGGGGCCTCAGCCTTTTGGTTTCTTCCCAGAGGGTGTACTGGGCCACTTCATTCCAAAGATTTCACTGAGTTCAGTTCAGACATTTATATTTTCAAAAGTTTGTCATAATTTTATGGGTGTGTTCAATATATTTCAAAATAATATTTTTCCCAGTGGGTATATGTAACAAATTATACCTGACCTAATGCTCTCCAAAGTCAATATTAATTCAATGTCCAGAAGAATTAAAAAAAAAAAAGAACTTTAGAAGCACTTAACATGTCAGTCGAATGGGATAGATGTTTGAAGTCCAGTGGAGACATGCAATGAGAAGTCTCATGGCAGTGGTCCAAGGGCACCTGGAGCAGACATCCAACCTGGGAATGTTGAAATACCCAAATTGATAGGTGCTCATCCTTCAGAGCAGTGAAACTGAGATATAAAGAGAATCATCTTTGATGCCAATTGGGAGAGACAGGCCACTGGGTTAAGCAGCTAAGACTATAAATCCACAGTGGTTTCAAATATGAAGCTTAACCCTAAATTCCTCTGGCAGATACTCCAAGACAGAACAATGAAGCTGCCTCTCCCATGACAACTCTACATTAAGGATGATTTGGGGTGAGACATGACAATGTGTTTCTGTACACTCCAATCCATAGGAGAATGCACAAAAATGAAAATTATTAAAGATCTTTTCCAATTATTATGACTCTACACATTAATTTTTGAATAACTTCTATTAAGCAATGATGCTCCTGGGCAATTTCAGATAATACAGCTTGAAATGATAATAAGGACTACACTTGTTAAGGTAAAAACCCTCCTAATATTGGATTGGCAAAAAAGTTCGTTCAGATTTTTCCATACAATGTTGTGGGAAAAACTTGAACAAACTTTTCGGCCAACCCAATACTAAGAAATATGCTAGATGACGTGCTTAGTGTTGCAGGCTTCCTTTCAGATACTCTCTACTGCAATCTTCATTATCATGTGATAGATGCTATTATGATCCCTATTTTCCAGATCTGGGTCAGGATTAGGGTGAGGCAAGTCCATTTCCCAGGGTATACATTTAAGGAGGCACTCTCAGGATCCGTAAACTTTTCCATGAGTACAAACTTTGCCATGCAAACATTCCTCACTTACCTCCCCCTAATCCTGATGCTTTTTTATAGATGAAGGAGCTGAGGCTCTAAGAGGTTGATTGTCTAAAGTCCTCAGCTAATAAGTGGCAGAGTGAGAACTTGAGCCTGGTCTTGATCAGTCCCAGGTGATTTCAGTTCTTCCTTTATTGAATAGTGACTGGATAGCTTCTATAATGGGCACCGTGGAACTACAACCTCAGCTCTTAAGGAAACAATAGGCAAATGGGGGAAGGGAAACAGATGTATGTGTAATAAGATGATGACATGTATATTATCTTAACAGTAGATCTCAGTTGACATTCTTTTAGGGAATGAACATTCTTTGTTTACAAAAATGTCTTAATAAATTATTAATGAAACTTTGTGTGTTGGCTGAAAAATAACAAATAAAATGGTCATACTGTTCATGGAAAAGGGAGAGAAGGGAGGGAGGGTGAGGGAAAGTGAGAGGGAGAAGAAGAAGTTGGAGAAGGAAGAAGAAAGGAAATAGGAGGAGGAAGGGAGATGGAGAGATGAAAGAATTCTGCGAGCTGATGTGAGGTTGGGGATTATGTAAGAAGAAATGGCACTAAAATTTCCCTGTTAAAAAGAGGATACTAAACCACAGTTTAAGAATAGAAATGCCTTGAGTCAGTTCTAATGAGATGGATGAAACTGGAGCCTATTATACAGAGTGAAGTCAGAAAGAAAAACATCAATACAGTATGCTGCTGCTGCTAAGTTGCTCAGTCGTGTCCGACTCTGTGCGACCCCATAGACGGCAGCCCACCAGGCTCCTGTCCCTGGGATTCTCCGGGCAAGAATACTGGAGTGGGTTGCCATTTCTTTCTCCAATGCATGGAAGTGAAAAGTGTAAGTGAAGTCACTGTCATGTCCGACTCTTCGCGACCCCATGGACTGCAGCCCACCAGGCTCCTCCGTTCATGGGATTTCCCAGGCAAGAGTACTGGAGTGGGTTGCCATTGCCTTCTCCTCAATACAGTATTTTAACACATATATAAGGGATTTAAAAAGATGTAACAACAACCCTATATGCAAAACAGCAAAAGAGATACAGATATAAAGAACAGACTTTTGGACTATGTGGGAGAAGGTAAGGGTGGGATGATTTGTGAGAATAGCACTGAAACATGTATATTTCCATATGTGAAATAGATGACCAGTGCAATTCGATGCATGAAGCAGGGCACTTAAAGCCAGTGCTCTGGGACAACCTGGAGAGATGGGGTGGGGAGGGAGGTTCAGGATGAGGGGACACATGTATACCCACCGTTGATTCATGTCGCTATATGGCAAAAACTACAATATGGTAAAATACTTAACATCCAATTAAACTAAATAAATTAATTTTTTTAAAAAATTGAAATGCCATGACCTCCATCTCCCCTATCCACCCTCACCCCCACTCCCCCCCAATTCAAGTGCTCATCTGAATCACAAACCCTTGCTGTAAGAAGGGATTTGGAAATTTAGGAAAAGCCCAGGACCACCAATATTCCATGCTGTACATTTTCACAAATTAGTAAACCAAACCTCTTCTAGGTGGGTGCTGAAGTAAGCAGGCTCACCTTCAGGACAGGCGGGGTTTCCGGATCGCCGTGTCCCCTTGGTTTGATGCCCTTGAGCAAAGCACGATCTGTATAGGCCTATGTGATGAGCTTGGTCAGGCCTGGGTCAACATTACGCTGACTACAGGCAGCAGGGGTAGAAGCAGGAGCTGCAGAAGGGGGATAAGGAAATATAGACCCCCTGGGAATTATGAAAGGCCATATGAAAAGCTTTGGACTTCCACAGGTCATAGAATTGTTGGAATTTAATGGAACTTTTCCAGCTCTAGGGGATTAAGATCTGGATGGCCTATATAGACACACAACTACACTGTGATGTAAGCTGCTGGAAGTAGGTGCAAACTGCTGTGGAGTTCAACGACTAATCTCCTTGGGAGAGGTGGGGAAGTTTCCTGGAGAAGGTGACATTTAAGATGCTATTCAAAGGCTGAGCTTGGTTAGAAGAGAGGAGGAAAAGACATTTCACGGAAGAGGGCATGGTGTATTAGCAGCATGGGGAGGGGTTAGTTTCGTTGCTGCAAGTCTTGTGTGTTGGAAAGTGACATGGCACAGGGATTGGAAAAAAGCCATAGCTGAAGTTTTAAGGGTCTTAAGCGCAAGGTTTTGATTATCCTGTAGGGGCCAGGGAACCATTGAAAAATGGCTATGTCATTAGTGAGCTTTCTCTGGCATTGAGGAAGAGGATGGAGGAGAGAGGGAACATTTGCCATATTCCAAGTGACTCATGATGAGACCAGAACTAAGCAAAGAGCAGTGGCAGTGGGGGAGACTGTGCTGCTATGAATAATGTTTATTAATTAGGGTTGCCAGGACTTGGTAGGGGGCTTTTAAGGGATGAGTCACAGCTGAATCAAAATTTCTAGTTTGGGCATTTAGGCTCATTACTACTTCCCAGTCCTCAAACCAGAATGTGTATTGCTGTATTCTGAGGGCCTCACCCCCATGCCTTGTCCTGAGGACAAGAGAAGTTGTTTCTTAGTCTCCCCAGGCCCAGGTTCAAAGAAATGAGTGTAGAGCAGCTGTGTACAACTTGGCCTTTTCTTACATGCTCAGGAGCAGAGTGGCCACAGGTTAACTGGGGCAAATGTTCTGTCTTTTCAGGTGGTGCCTGATAGATAGAGCAGGAAGTGGTCCCTCCATGCATTTCCACCAGCTTCCCTGGAGCAAAGCAAATGAGCTGCGTTAGCACCTAACATGAACATGGAAGGATACTGCTAACACTGAATTAGTGAGATGGGTGAGGACATAAGATTGGTAGAAGAATGACTAAACTTCTGCCTCACTCTTACAGGTGCCCTGTCTGTGGATCAGCCTGAGACAAGCCGTGGTTCCCACGGGCTCTCAGGAAAGCCCATTTGAAATCTGAAGTTGAAAGATCCAATAAGGTAAGTCCTGTAGGTTTGACAGGAAATATTGCTTCCATTTTATAGATGATGATATTCAGGCCAGAGAGGTTATGGTTCTTCAGGCAGCAAGGGTCAGAGTCAATAATGATAGCTAGCACAGTGGTGGTGGGTACTCAGCGCAGGCATTCTTCTCAATATCTTTTTTTCCCTTTCCAGTTTTATTGACATATAATTGGCATATAACATTATATTACTCCAAGGTATAAAGCATAGTGATCTGATATCTGTATATAGTTTTAAGTTGCTTTTCTCGTGATAAGAACTGTTAAGATTTATTCTCTTAGCAACTTTCAGATATACAATATTGTTAACTATATCATTGTGCTATACATTACATCTCCAGGAATTGGTCTCTTATAACTAGATGGGGAAACAGTGGAAACAGTGGCAGACTTTATTTTTTGGGGCTCCAAAATCACTGCAGATGGTGACTGCAGCCATGAAATTAAAAGACGCTTACTCCTTGGAAGGAAAGTTATGACCAACCTAGATAGCATATTCAAAAGCAGAGACATTACTTTGCCAACAAAGGTCCATCTAGTCAAGGCTATGGTTTTTCCAGTAGTCGTGTATGGATGTGAGAGTTGGACTGTGAAGAAACCTGAGTGCCGAAGAATTGATGCTTTTGAACTGTGGTGTTGGAGAAGACTCTTGAGAGTCCTTTGGACTGCAAGGAGGTCCAGCCAGTCCATTCTAAAGGAGATCAGTCCTGGGTGTTCATTGGAAGGACTGATGTTGAAGCTGAAACTCCAATACTTTGGCCACCTGATGCCAAGAGCTGACTCATTTGAAAAGACCCTGATGCTGGGAAAGATTGATGGCAGGAGGAGAAGGGGATGACAGAGGATGAGATGGTTGGATGGCATCACCAAATCAATGGACATGAGTTTGGGTAAACTCTGGGAATTGGTGACGGTCAGGGAGGCCGGGCATGCTGCGATTCATGGGGTCTCAAGGAGTCAGACACGACTGAGCGACTGAACTGAACTGAACTAGACGTTTATACCTTTCGACCACCTTCACTCATTTCCTCTCCCCCAGCCTCCTGACTCTGGCAGCCAACAGTCTGTTCTCTGTATCTATGAGTTGTTGTTGCCTTTTTTTTTTAGATTCCGTATATAAGTGAGATCATGCAGTATTTGTCGTTCTGTGACTTATTTCATGTAGCATAACAATCTGAAGGTCTATCTCTATTATCACAAATGGCAGGATTTCCTTCTTTTTATGGCTGAATAATATTCCACTGTATACAAATGCCACAGCTTCTTTATCCATTCATTTGTTGATGAACCCTTAAGTTGTTTCCATGTCTTGGCTGTTGTAGTGTTGCTATAAAAGTGGGGGTGTGGATAGCTTTTTGAGATAGTGATTTCATTTCCTGTTCTCAACGTCTTAATTGATTATATCACCCTTGTGATGTTGGCGCTTGTATTATCTTCATTCTATAAGTAGGGAAATGGAGCTATTGAGAGTTTAAGTAATATGTTTAAGGTTACAAAGTATATACGCCACCAGGGAAGCCCCATACGTGACGGTGCTGGAATTCAGTTCCAGGCAGTCTCGCATCAGAGCAGGTACCTAAGCACGATGTGCATTTGAGTTCATTACCAGCCAAGTCTTCTGCGTCCAAGCCCATTGCTCTTTCCAATACATTGTAACAGCCAGTTCTTGGCATGCAAATGTCAACTCTCAGGCCAATTTTTTCATATGTAAAGATTTCAAACGCGTACCTCTGGGGAACCTATGATCTCAGCCACATTGTAGGAAATAAGTTGCTGGAGTTTACTGTCTTAAATTCAGATCACAAACATAGGATTAGCAGTGTGGTAAAAGTACTAGTAAAAATTCATCTTATTAAATGAACATCTGTTTCCTGGAATTTGACGGCATTCCCACACGTACGGCTAGGTTGGGATGGCTCACTGAGAAAGTTTATTTTCTAATGCAGCCTTCTTAGTTATAAAAGTTATAGAGATGAAGTCAGTGGACAGGCAGTCTGAATTTTAGTATCCCCCCCTCCCCAAAAGAAGGCTTTCTTCTATCTGCTCAATTCTAGAGCCATTGTATCTTCCCAGTCAATAAGACACAGAAGGCTTGGGCATAGAAATGGCATTTAGTGGAGAAATGGCAAGGAAGTGGGTGTGATTCAGGATATTAGAAAACGTTACTGCCTTTCCTCTGCTTTTGGGAGTGGGGTTGAATCCTGTAGGAGACTGACTGCAAAAAATGTCTGCTGATTCTCTAAACACTTTGCAGTGTGGCTTTGTCAGCCACCAGGAGATGGAATCTGTTTCCCCAACCCTTGAATCTGGGGTCTGCCTTTTGACTGTCTGGCCAGTAGGATGCGGCAGAAGAGACGGCATGTCTGAGGTCTTGCACGTGCCTACTCTGTCTTGTTCCTCTTGCTCACCACAAGAATGATCCTGAACTAGCCTGCTGGGTGATGAGATCCTGCATGGGGTAGAGCCAACTCATCCTGGATCAGCCATCCCCAGAAGACCTTCCACCCTGTGGAAGACACATGAGCAAGCCCAGCTGACATCATCTGAGCCCATTCCCATATGAGCAGAGTTACTTTGCCAGTCCCTAAATGCATGAGAAGTAATGAATGGTTGTGGGTTTGTTTTTTTTTTGCTGTTGGGTTTCTTTTTGTTGGCCATGCCTCATGGGTAGGTGGGATCTTAGTTTCTCTGACCAAGGACCGGACCCATGCTTCCTGCAGAATCTCACCCACTGGACCACCAGGGAAGTCCAGTTGTGGTTTTAAGTCACCTAATGTTGGGCTTGTTTGTTATGCAGCATTATTATGGCAACAGATAATTGATAAAAGCACCAAGGGCAAATCTCACCAGTGATAGGACATCTGTTCCCCTTCATCATGCCCTCTTTCCTATGTCCCTGCTGGCTTGTTTGGCATTTGCTTCCAATAGTGGTTATAGTCCCATCCTCACCGAGGCCCATAGAAAATAAGAAGTCAGGTCATGAATTACCTACTTGGGAAAGGTGACCAACTCTTAGATTACAAATGTATATATTCATGCTCTGCCAGCTTAGAAAACCAAGTCACCAACGTATAAAACATCTAGACCTTGCTCCCGTGTTTCCATCAAGCTTGTACTTTAATCCATCTCCATTTAATTTCCAACCATGGCTCCACTTCCCATTTAGAGAGAAGTATAACAGAGTTCAGAATCAAGAAACATGGTGTTACACAAATCTGGATTCAAACTCTGGCTTAGGTACTAACTGACTACGTACCCTTGGCGAAGTCCCTTAACTCATTGAAGCTCAGTTTCTTTGTGCATAAAAATGGGAATAATAAATGTACCTATAGAGTTATTGTGAGTATTGAGTAACATGAGTTTGAGCAAACTCTGGGAGATAGTGAAGGACAGGAACCTAGGGTATTGCAGTCCATGGGGTCGCAAAGAGTTGAACATGACTGAGCAACTGAACAACAACGAACAACAAGCGACATATTAGGGATGTATAAATGCTCAGTCAACAGCAGTTTTGACTCTTTGGTTGATTTTCCAACCCCATTTTCTCCAATTCCTAACTCTAGTCTGGGTTCATACTGCCTGTTCCACCCCCAACAATTCTCCCATGGAACCAGTACCCCGCGGACTCCCCGGGACACGAGTCCAGTCTCTAGTCGCTGTGAACACCCAGACAGATGGCCTAGTGTGACCACTGCACCTTCACTCTGAAGTGGGACAGAGCAGAGTCCGGGCCCTCCTGCAGGTGGGTCAGTGGGCAAGTCCCGCCCTGCCCCCGAGCTCTGCTGACCGCTTTCAGTGATTTTCACACGAGGCAATGCTCCTTCTCCCCTCGGAAGCAGTATTAGGTTTCCTCCCATTCCCATACACTTCAGAGACTGCTGCCCCTCTCACATTTCAGACGCTGACCCGCTCCTCTGCACTTTTCCCCTCTGCTTGTCTGGAGACCCGCATAATGAAATTCAGACAGCGGTGAATGCCGCGCTCTGTCTGCCTGCCCCTCCAAACAGGGGGACGAGCCCCAGGCTGCCAGCCTTGCATGGGAGCGTGCTTCTCCCGTGGCCTCGCTGCAAAACTGGGTGAGAGGAGCATGCCTGGTGACTTTCTGTCAGCTCAGAGTTTCCTGTTTTTCGATCTGCCTGTGGGGGAAGAGGGTGGGGTGGGGGATACATGTGATATATAAAATGAAACAAGCTTTCCCAAAACAACAAGGCTGAATCATACTAGCTTACATTTGTGGGACACTTAGCTTCCAAAGCTCTTTCACACGCATTGTCTCCTTGGATTGCCATAGCAGTCCTGGGAGGCAGACGGGACAGGGTTTCACATCCCTGTCTGACCATGAGGTCGCCCAGTGAGGAGGTGACAGAGTCTTGGCCTGCACACTGGTCTCAGGACTGCACACCCAGTGCTCCATCCTCTGTGTCTGAGGCTGTCTTCTCTCTTGCATTTCACACCATGACTGAGGCCTGACACGGGTAAAACTTTCCCAGAGAAATATCCTTTACAGCAGAGAGGAATGAACAAAATTACTAGCAGGTTCTGTTTTTTGGTCCAAAAAAATTCTCTCAAATTTATGAATTCTGATTAATTATGTTGTTTATATTAAACAGATATTAGATTCTTAATATAAAAGTAAGGTTTTAATTTTAGCTTTCATCAGAGCAAATAGATGTCTCAGGAAGATGGCTTTGCTTAACCCCTGCTGGTAGTGGCTGTTTAGTCACTAAGTTGTGTCTGACTCTTGCGACCCCATGGATTGCAGGCTCCTCTATCCACGGGATTTCCCAGGCAAGAATACTGGAATGGGCTGCCATTTCCTTCTCCATAACACCTGGTAACTTTAGGGATTTGTGGTACCAGTTCTAGATGCTGCCAACCAGAGTGCCAGGTGAGTATGTAACACACATGCTGATAACCACAGCGGCCACCTGAAGGAATGCTTCATTTTAGCCCCTATCTCAGTAAGAATGTTTCTTTTTTTTCAGTTGGCATTGTTGACTGGGGCTTCCTTTCAAGCATCTGGCCAAAATATTCCACCCTGCATTCTTTGACAGTGAAAAGACACATGTTTGTAAGGTGTGTTCAGCATCTGAACGGCTGAAGGAGTGAAGCTTCTGGCGTTATCAGATGCACTGAGTGCATGTGCAGAGCAGAAAACATGCGCCCTAGGCAGGAACTCAGAGTAGGGAGCGAACGGAGCCAAGGGACCAGCTGTGGGGGGCTCAGCCGAAGAATATAAACCCAAGATTCGGGGCCTCAGAATTGTCCCTCTCTGCAGTACCTTACAGCCTGCTCCAGCAGCTCTCTTGACAGAGCCTTGAAGAGGGTTCTACTGTCAGCTGGGGGTACCCTCCTCCACTCCCACGTGGGAGTTCGGGGTCCCTAAACTGTACCTCCAACTCTAAGGGAGTCGGCAGCTCCAGCAAATTTGCCAACCTGCCCTGCCTGTTCCAGAGCCCTTGCTAGTGGACGGTTTTCTCCAAAGAGGCCTCCAGGGGCTGGCAGTTCATACAGATGGGGAAGGGGATTTCAGCCCTCTCATCAGGGCAGATGGAATGCAACCCCAGCTCAGAAGTGAGGGGACCATCCTGAGAGCTGGTTCCTTTGGTGTGTGTTTGAAACAAAGAGGGATATATTTCAAAGTGCTCTTATAATTGATTATAACCATGGAGATGAGATTTACTGGAGGAAAGAGACGGAATGTGATCTCAATAGTTAGCATGGACCAGGGCTTCCTATGTGCTACCTGTGGATCCAAGCATCATCAGTGCGTTAGCTCAGTGTCTTCTCAACAAGTCATGCAAGTCACCCCCTTTCACAGGTAGATACTGAAGCACAGAGAGTGTAAGCAACTTGCTCAGGATAAACAGCTGGTATATGGCAGAGCTGGGATTTGAAGCCACACTTTTAACACCATGTGGTGGTACCTCTCACTGCCTGTACTACATACCCAATGTGAGAGGGACAGAACCTTCTTTAGTCTTCTTTATGGCAAGCAATTGCCGAATGCATGACTCGCACTGTCCTCCGCAGTCCTTACAACATTCCTGGAGAGAAAATGCTGTCATCAGATCCATTTTCTAAAGGAGGAATCTGAGACCCAGAGAAGTGAACTTGCTTGAGGTTATGCAGCTAATAAATGATCTGAAAGCCCATTCTATTTTGCTGCCTTCCTGTAAACTGCATAAACTGTAGACAGCACAAAACAAATGCAAGGATTTTGCAGAGATGCTCCTCTGTATTCTGGACTCTAGATAGGTACACATGTACTCCCAAGAAATTTTTAGAGGATTTGAGATCTGGGAGTTAGGCAATACGGTGAAAAGCAAAGAACCCCAAGCTTGTGGTCAGCAGATCCAGGTTCAAATCCCACCTTTGGTGACCACGTCACAGTGCTGCTCAGTTCCCTCGTTTGCAAAATGGAGGTAATGGCAGAGCCTGCACGTGAACCTTGAGTGATAAGACATGTGGTACTGTTATTATTTAACACACAGAAAGTGGGCTTGTTTTGGTTTTCACATTAGAGTTCACTCTTGGTGTTATATATTCTAAGGATTTTGACCAGTATATAATGACCCATATCTACCATTATAGCATCATGAAGAATCGTTTCCCTAAAACCCCTCTGTGTTCTGTTTATCCCTCCCTCACCCAACCCTGCAGCTACTGATCTTTTTACTTTCTGCATAGTTTCACCTTTTCCAGAATATCCTATAGTTGGGATAATACAGTATGTAGCCTTTTCAGGTTGGCTTCTTTCCCTTAAGTTATGCATTTAAGTTCCCTCCATGTTTTATTCACAGCTTGATAGCTCTTTTTCAGTGCTGAATAATATTCCATTGTCTGGATTGCCACAGTTTGTTTATTAAGGGGTTATATTTTAGCCCAAATTAGATGAGAAAACTGAATCCAAGAGAGGTTAAAAAAGGGCTCAGATCCTTCAGCTGGTTTGTGGCAGAGTCAGGAGTTGAAAGCAACTCTGCAACCTCCAGTCCAGCACTTTTGCTACTTTTACTGGCTGATTTTTGGACATTTCCTCAAGCCTGAATTTTAGGATTCTCCTCCAATTTCATCCATTCACTAAACTACCACTTCTGTATTTGTGGAATTAAAGATTGAAGAGAGTTTGAACAAGGCAAATACACATTCTCCTCAACCATCTTGTTGGTTAACAGTATCTGTTTCCTTCCTCATGCAGGAGTTTTAAAATAACAGCTGCAAAGTAGTAAAATTGGTAGAGAGGTTTCCATCTTTCCTGTCTTCTGCTTCTCTTTGGAGAATGTGCCATCTAATGATGTTTGGGAGACACAGAAGACATGGGAGATTTCTTTAGGGTAGTCTTATCTGCTGCAGAGGCAGGTGTGGAGCTGTGGGAAGAGGGAATCAGACACTAGGGCTTTACCTACATGGTTTCAGTTAAACTTCACATCATCCTGGAAATGTAGATTTATTAATGTATTTCTTGGAAGAAGAATCTTGCCCATGCTCACTCCATGCCACTTGAAAGTGGCAGAGGTTTCTTCTAACCCATGTCATTCTCACTATAAGAAAGTTTTAAAGACTTTGTCATAAGAGACAGCTGTAGAATCTGGCAGACACAACTATCCAAAATATTTAGAGGACTTTTGAGTGGAACAGGGAATTAGATTTATCCCCAGAGAAGTGTTAACATAGGAAGCTGATGTTAGGGAGAACTTCCTATTAGAGGATGGCTCGACAAAGGACCCATCTGCCTTAACTCATCCAGAGTACCTCCTCACTGGAGGAGCATTTAAGGAGAAGTAGATGGGCCAATGGTCAGGGATGTTTTTCATTCATTCAATCAATGTTTAATGAATAGCCATAGTGTGTCATCACTGATTTAAGACTGGGGGTTCAACAATGAACAAAACAGACCAACAGAGAACTTGTCCTCATGGATTTACATTGCAGTGGAATATAGTGGTAGGGGGAATTGTACCAATCTCTGGTACATCAGACTAGGGAGCGGCCAAGATGCCAGTCATAGATGCATGCTGGAATGAGGGGGGAACTGACTCTCCCCTGCAGCTGTCACCCAGTGACTGATGGGATACAACCCCAGTCCCCTTATCTCTCAGATAGCTGCAAGATCTATGCTGATTCCCTGAGTTCCCCCAGCAGGGGGGACTCCAGTTGTCTGTGAGGGAAACCTGCTTGACTGGTTCCTTCCTGTCCCTATGTCATTTCCCATTGCCCAGCCAGTGGTCCCTGGAATGACTTCCCAAGTAAACCACTTGCACTAGAATCCTTGTCCCAGAGCCTGCTTCTCAGGGATCCTAAAGTAAGACCTTCCATTTGGCTAAGTGTCAAGGACTTGAGTTTTCATCTTGACTCTTGGCTCTGCACTCTTGGACAAGTCACTAACCCTCTCTAACTCCTCATATACTCAGTTGTAAAATAAGAGGGTTGGATTAGATGAAATATATTTGTGCCATCTATATGCATATCCATAAGCATGCCTAGCACTTAAATGTGCAGACTCCTTTACCTGCTTCTGAAAGACCATTCACAGCTCATTCTGTTTATTTCACTGAACTGGGTCTTAATTGAGGCATGCAAGATCTTTAGTTGTGGTATGTGAACTCTTAGTTGTGGCATGAGGGATCTAGTTCCCTGACCAGGTATTGAACCTGAGTCCCTTGCATTAGGATCATGGAGTCTTAGCCACTGGACCACCAGAGAAGTCCCCCACATCTCATTTGATTCTTAAAATACCTGTATGATTTAATAATGAACTTTGGGTACAGACGACTTAGGGTTTCCCTGGTGGTACAAGTGGTAAAGAATTCGTCTGTCAATGCAGGAGACGTGGGTTTGATCCCTGGGTTGGGAAGATCCCCTGGAGGAGGAAATGGCAACCCACTCCAATATTCTTGCCTGGAGAATCCCATGGAGGGAGGAACCTGGTGGGCTGCAGTCCATAGGGTCACGAAGAGTCGAACACAATGGAAATGACTTAGCACGCACGCATTTTTATTATTCACCAAGACTAGAAATGGGTTATCCTGGCTTTTTACCCACCTCTCACTGCCTCCAGCAGGATTTGTGGATCAGCATGAGGGGACTTTTCTGCACATGAAATAAAGTCTCCATATATACCTGGAAATTTTTATAAACTTACTTGCACAGGAGGCATTGTTCTTTTTAGTGAACCAAATGCTTTTGCTCTCTATACCAAAAGTTACATTTTCTAAGAGGAATTTTGGTATGTAGTTCAACTGTACCCAAATGACTGCTTTTTAAAATTGTGAGGATTAGCTATTATCAAACATGCAATAAAATGGAAGGATTTAGATGTATCTGGCATCAAGGGTTTAACTGATGTTCATAGCAGGAAAGAATGACTATATTTCTTAAGTCATATCCAATTTTGTAGAATAAGACTATATTGGATATAGCTGCCATTTGATCACATTTTTTCTGTTGCTGCCATCCCCATCCACACAAATATGCTCTAGTGCGCTATATAGAGAGAATAACAAAATCCAGCATTTCATGCTAGATTTGGAAGGCTGTCTTGTTTCCCTGTTGTAGTGTTCTGAGTAGGCGTTTGAACTCTGAACCTTGAAGACTGAGCCCCTCAAACAGGCTCTTTCTGTGTCTCAGTGGGAAACTCTCTGCTTCTCTTCTTCAGTTTCTTCAGCTGTAGAACAGGAATCCAAATTATTCCCTCTAGCCCAGGGATTCTCTGAGCTAGTCTGTAAAATTACACAGAGATGAAAAACCCTGTAGTGATGATACACACCTAACATTGTTATGAGTCTAGAGCTCAGAGTTCAGTGAGATTAAAAAAAAAAAAAAAAGATCCAGCGTCCAAGAGGAAAACTCCAAAGTGCTCTCTGCTCATATGGGGGTACACTGTGCATAACTTTTAGGGATCAATTTCTGTGCAGCTTCCTGGGGTGACCTTGCAAATGTTTTTCCACTCTTTTCCCTAAAAACAGCCCTGTCCGTCATAGTTTTATAGGCTGTCACATCCCCCCTTATTTCTCTTTCAACTGTAGTGAAGGAAAAAAATTGAGTGCAGCTTCCTTGCTGATTGTGAAGAACAAATCTGTATCTCTTTGGAAACTTGCTGATCAAAAGATTTGTGTCATCTGTGTGTAGTACATTTCTCTGAGGGGAAAAGGCAAGTAATCAGGCATGCTTCTCTTCTGAGAGGAAAACAGATGCCTCGTGTGTGTGATGGGACTGTTTAAAAACAAAGTCAAGAGCCTGGGAGAATTAAAATGGTGCTGTCTCTGCAAATGTGTGGAGATAATGGGGCCCAAAAAGAGACGGCACATTCCAGAGCTTTTGGTGTCGATGGCAAGAAGCAGATGAAATGTGTCAATAAAATCTGGCATTTATTAGAGAGATAAGGAAGTCTGGAGAAAAGGGTATTCTCTGAGTAAGACAAGAAAACAGAAATGTTTCTGTGCTGTGATACCAACTTCTATCTTGGGTCTGGTGGCACCCAGTTTATTATTCAGAATATTTAACATATTGCCTTACAATGATTGTTAGTTTTTGGAATGCTCTTCTATTGGTTGATGGTGTTTACAAATCACACCCAGCAGTAGATCTTTAATTCTATTATTGAAAAACAATCATAGAAAATGGATTGTGTGTCATGCATTTTCTCTAGGGAATGAAACCACAAAAGTATTGACCAGCAACGTTTTCACTGTTTGAAAAGGCAAAACAAAACAAACCATAGACACACAGAGGGTCAGTGAATTCTCCTCCCATGGGTGGCTCTTCCGGAGCTCTATCTAACTGTCTAAGGCAACTATCCTCGTGGTGACCTGTGTTTCATAGTGGCGACATGCACTATAATCAGAATACCAAAAACTTCAAGGTATTCTTTGTGTTGATATTTTGTAATTAGGAAAGACAAATGAGAAGATATATCTATTTCTAGACTTTGGGTTTCAAAAGTGTTTTTAGATGGACTAGTACTATTTAGTTCATTACAGGCTTCCTGATTTAATGTTTAGGTTGAAAGAGGAAAAATATTTTGTATTGATAGAAGATCAAGAGCAGATGTACATCAAGGTCTCAAGCATACGTTTTAACTTATATTTGTGTGCCGTGAAGAACTATCTCAGAGCCAAGAAGTGATTTCTATTCACCAACTGTAGGCAGTTTTGGAGTTTTTACATAGAAAAATAACTTTTTGTGTGTGTGTTATCTGTTGGTTTTCACCTTTTTTATTCTGAATACATTTTGTGTGTTTACTTCATGGGCTCATTTCAGGTTTAATGTGGAGCTGTCTCTATATCCCAGGCAGCACTGGCTTTTATACCCATCGGTTTCTTTGGGAAACTTAACATGGCCATACAATTGCTTAAAGTTGTGGCTCTTGCGGCCCAGGTCTATGGAGACAGGGCACTTACAGGCACAGCTGACCAAGGCAGGATAGCAAGTTGGATCATTTGAGATTCAGAACCTTCAAAGTCAACCCACTCTGGTGTCCAAAAAAAGTCCAGATTGAATACCTACATTGCTCAAATATGCTGGAAGATGACCAGATCTCTGCTTCAGTTGGTGTGTGTATGTGTGAAAACTGCTTACACATGCAGCCTGCAGGGAGTCAGTTCTGTTGAGTGACTATCTGAATGTCAACACAGCTCATTATCATTTCTAGATGACAAATCATAAACATGGTTGACCCTCTGGACATGGAAGTTAACCGTGTGCGGTGGAACAGTGGAAAAGGGTTGTACATGCAAACATGTATGGGTCCAGCTTTACGTTAGAATAAATGAGGCAGGCCTGGTATCAGGGTCTGAAAGATGGTGGAGACCATGAAGACCTGAAGGCTCCCCACTGCCCTCCCTCACTGAATGCTCAGTGTTGCCATATCTGCTAACATTTTTCAAGCCAAGCAGTAAATTCAGAATTTTTAGGTAAAAATCTCTCAAACTTTAAATATTGACTTAAGTTGTTTAAAACAGTATGCGTTTAGATGCTAAACATTTCAGAAGACCAAATATGGCCACCAGGCTACCATTTTGAGATCTCTGAATTAAGTGACTCTTTGAGCAGAACTTCTCTGCTCTCCATCTAGAAACTGTTTTTCCAGTAACCTCAGAGGTGTCCCTTTTTACAAAAGAACATTGGGCTGTGAATTGAGAGACTGGGTAAGCTAACTCTGCTTTCCCAACTCCAAGATCAAGGGCAAACACTTAGCTTTGCTCATCTTCAGTTTTATAATGTATCAATTCATATTACATACACTTATCTGACTCACAGGTTAAATTCACCCAACTAATATTTATTGAAAATTTACTTGAGCATATCCTATTTTATTTATTTCTCAAGAAGGCCTTATGAGGTAGATATACTTAATATGAATGCAGAGGTAAGGAAACAGATTCTGCAAATTTTAAGGAAATTTTAACTTCAAGGTCATGAAGCTAATTAGTGATGGAGTGGAGATTCAGATCAAATCTCATATTAAACTCTACTTTCCATGAGGAGAGCAATTCTTAAAATAGATAAGGAACCGTAATCCATTTAAATCATCATCTTAATCGACAACATTATTATGATGTTTTCTTATCTAGCCCCTAGACACAGAGTTTACAAGTAGAATCTTATCTGGGCAAGTTACTGTATCACTTGGTCTCAATTTTCTTAACTCTTAAGTGGGAGAAGTAAGACGTAGGAGGTGCAAATTCACTTAGAAGGTGTATTTCAAGGGCTATATTTAGCCCAGAGATATCTTCAGGTGGGCCTAAATAACTTCTTATGTTTTTTAAAAAACCTATTATTGAGGTAATACAAATGACATAAAATAAAGAGCACCTATAAAATATATGATTTGATAAATTTTGACATATGAACACAACCATGAAAACTGTCACCAAATCAAGATAATGAGCATATTCATCACCCCCAAACTATCCTCATTTCCTATGTTTAATCTATCCACTCTCTGTCCCAAAACAATGACCTGCTTCCTTTCACATTTGTTTGTATTTCCTAGAATTTTATATAAAAAGAATTAAAAAGAACATACTGTTTTGGGGGTCTGTCTTCTTTCATTCATTTGGGTCTTTGTTTCCTTCCTTCGTATGGGAATACCATGGTTTGTTTTATTATTCAGCTGTTGATAGATATTTGGGCTGTTCCAAATTGGGGCTACTACAAATATACCTGCCCTGTCCAGGCATGTATAATTTGCATGAACATATGCTTTCATTTTTCTGGGTTAGAAGCCTAGGAGTCGTATGGCAGGTTCAATGTAGTATATGTTAAACTTTGAAGAAATTTCCCATTTGCTTTGTAAAGTTGTATCATTTGACACATCCACCAGCAGTGTATGAGAGCTCCAGTTTCTCCTCCTCCTTGTCAACATTTAGATGAGCTGTCTTTCAAGTTTTCATTCTAATATGTATTTGCGTGCTTGCATTACTCCTTGGAAGGAAAGTTATGACCAACCTAGATAGCATATTCAAAAGCAGAGACATTACTTTTCCAACAAAGGTCCGTCTAGTCAAGGCTATGGTTTTTCCAGTGATCATGTATGGATGTGAAAGTTGGACTGTGAAGAAAGCTGAGTGCCGAAGAATTGATGCTTTTGAACTGTGGTGTTGGAGAAGACTCTTGAGAGTCCCTTGGACTGCAAGGAGGTTCAACCAGTCCATTCTAAGGATCAGTCTTGGGTGTTCAGAAGGACTGATGCTAAAGCTGAAACTCCAATACTTTGGCCACCTCATGTGAAGAGTTGACTCATTGGAAAAGACTCTGATGCTGGGAGGGATTGGGGGCAGGAGGAGAAGGGGACGACAGAGGATGAGATGGCTGGATGGTATCACCGACTCGATGGACACGAGTTTGAGTAAACTCTGGGAGTTGGTGATAGACAGGGATGCCTGGCGTGCTGTGATTCATGGGATCACAAAGAGTCGGACACGACTGAGTGGCTGAACTGAACCGAACGGAATGCTCAGTTGCTCAGTAATGTTTATGGATTGCGCTTTTGGTCATTAATTTAAAAATACTTGCCTACTCCAAGATCACAAAGATTTTCTCCTAAGTCTTCTACGTGATTTTTCTACTTACTTAATTTTATATAACTTGAAAATTATTTGCCAACATTTCAAAGTTGGAAGATTTTATTTAAGATACTTGAATTTCAAGTTTCTTTTAGAAGGGAGGAGTTGGGTATACTGGCCTGCATTCCTAAGGATGGTGCTCCATTGGATTGAAATGATCCAGTCTACCGAGGTCCCATTGCACTGGCTTCACACCTTTGCATTCCCAGCCTTGCTACTGTGAGTGCACAGAAGTACTAGGTGGCTATGGTACTAGGTGCCCTCTACCACCATTTGCAGTTTTAAACTTTGAAGATTTCTGTAAATCTTCCTTTTATTATTGTGTATGAGCCTGCTTCTAGAGGTTAAGAAAGTGAATTACTCTGCAATGGATCTGGAATCAACTTGGAGATTCTGGAAGAATCACTGTACTATCTTTGACAATCTGGGGAAATTTTAAACATAGGTTAAGTCTGAAATCTGTAATCAGACTCAGCTTTGGACCTTTGCCTATGCCTACATCTGACCTCATTTGCTTTCTGCTGTATATTAAAATAGTTTATATATGGTAGGTATATTCCATAAAGTGCACATATCTTAATATGTGCAGTTCAATGAATTTTCAAAGCTATAACTACCACTCTGATTATGATATACAGCATTCTCATCTCTGAGAATTTCCCTTCTATCCCTCTCCAGTCTGTCTGCAGGAGAGAGAGAGAGGAATGCAAGCTCCCCCTCTAGAGTCAGCCACTAATATAATATCTACCATAGCTCAATCATCTCTGTTCTTGAAATTCATAAAAATTGAACCCTATAGTAAGTGCTCTTTTGTGTCTGTCTTCTTTCTCTGAACATAGTATTTTTTGAGATCCGTCCATGTCATTGTATCCACCAGTATTTGTTCCTTTGAATTAGTGATCATATTCCATAGAACAAATATGCCTCATTTTTTATGTATTCATTTTTATGTTGGTGGATATTTGATTGTTTCCAGTGTCTTGCTTTTACAAATAAAGCTGCAATGAACATTGCTGTACAAATTGTGTACATAGATTTTTATTTCCTTTTGGGTAAATATCTCAGAGTGAAATTGTTGGATCATTAGGTAGGGGTATTTTTATCTTTACAAGATACTTTTAAAAAGTTTGCTACAGTGCTTATAACATCAACCAGCAATTGATGAGAAACTCAGTGGCTCTCCATTCTCTCAAAATTTGGTGTTATCATCTCTTAAATTTTTGTCATTCTCAAGAATGTGAAATCGTAGCTCATTGTGATTTTAATTTGCATATCCCTGTTAAATAATGATGTTGATCACTTTTTCTATCAGTTTATTTATTTATTTTCTATTGACCATTTAGTTAAAGGTGTTTTTTTGATGAGCAGTTGCTTTGAATTTAGCTAAATTCTAACTTAACAGTTTTCTCTTTCACAGTCACTGCTTTCTATGTCCTAAGAAATCTCTGCCTAGCCTATTTTTACAAAGATACTCATGTATATTTTATTCTAGGAGATTTACAGTTTTAATTTACATGAAAGCCTTGATTCAATTCAAATTATTTTTTCTTTATAGTGTAAAGTGCAGATCAAGGTTCACTTTTTCTCCAGTTGGTATGGCACATGTTTTAGACTCTTTTTTTAATTGAATTATGTTGATGCCTTTGTAAAAAGAAAAAAAAATCAATTGTTATTAAATATTTGTGAGAGCCTATTACTGGATTCTCTGTTCTGTTTCATTGGTATATTTTTCTGCCTTTATGACATAGTTATATTACTGAGCTTTTCAGTTCATGAGCATGATATAGCTCTCCCTCTATTTGGTTTTCTGTATTTTCTCCCTATAATATTTTGTAGTTTTTTAGTGTTGCAGCTGCTATTTGGTTGCTAACTTGTGTCTGATTCTTTGCGACCCCATGGACTGTAGCCCACCAAGCTCCTCTGTCCATGAGATTTCCCAGGCAAGAATACTGGAATGGGTTGCCACTTCCTTTTGCAGGAGATCTTCCCAACCCAGAGATCAAACCTGCATCTCCTGCCTAGCAGGTGGATTCTTTACCACTGAATCACTTGGGAAGCCAGTTTTTTAATATAGAAGTCTCTTTATTTCCTTCATGAAATTTATTCATAGGTATGTATTTTGGTGCTCTTACCAATGGAATTCATCTTAAAATGTTACTTCCAGTTGTTTCTTACTAATATAATAGATATTTAATGGGCTTTTTATATGATCATGTATACTTTGCTAAATTAACTTATCAAATTTATTAGTAGGATTTTAAAATTGTAGTTGCTAACTCTATGTTTCTATGTCCAAAATCACGTTACCTCCAAATAAAGACAGTTTTATTTTCTTTTCCCCCAATATTAACACCTTTTATTCCCTTTCTTGTCTTGTCATTGGCAAGTACTTTAATGTGATATTAAATAGAAATGGTGAGAGTGCATATCCTTGCCTTGTCCCTCACATTAAGGGGAACATGTTCAATATTTCTTCATTAGCCATGATGTTTTCCTTAGATACCTCTTATCAGATTGAGGGGACTTCCCTGGTGGCTCAGACATTAAAGAATCTGCCTGTAATATGGGAGACCGGGTTTGATCCCTGGATTGGGAAGATCTCCTGGAGAAGGCAAGGGCAACCCACTCCAGTATTCTGGCCTGGAAAATTCCATGGACAGAGGAGCCTGGCAGGCTATAGTCCTTGGGGGTCATAAAGAGTTGTACATGACTGAGGGACTTTCACTTCACTTCCCTTCATCAGATTGAGGAGGTTCTCTTTTATATCTAGTTTTATGAGATTTTTTTTTTTTAATGACAAGTGGGTGCCGGATTTCTTTTTTTAACTACTGCACTATTTAGATGATTTTATCGTCAAACCTGTTAATTGTATTGATTAGATTTGTGAATTACATTGTTTTAGAATGTCAAAACAACCTTATATTACTGCTGCTACTGCTGCTGCTACTGCTGCTAAGTCACTTCAGTCCTGTTCGACTCTGTGCGACCCCATAGACAGCAGCCCACCAGGCTCCGCCATCCCTGGGATTGGGAGTGGCTTGCCATTTCCTTCCCCAATGCATGAAAGTGAAAAGTAAAAGTGAAGTCGCTCAGTCGTGTCCGACTCTTAGCGACCCCATAGACTGCAGCCTACCAGTCTCCTCCGATTATGGGATTTTCCAGGCAAGAGTACTGGAGTGGGTTGCCATTGCCCTCTCCGATTGTATCTTAAATGAAGGCTAAATTTATTTGAGTAAAAACAGTGTATCAACTAGGGAAATAGTAACTCAGTAATAGCTCTGGTTGGTCTTCCCTAAGCGCAGGCGGCCGGCCAGTGCGCTAAGCGCAGGCGACTGCGGCTGGGAGGAGCTACCCCACGTCTGAGGTTGGGGGCAGAAGCCGGGAGGACTCCATGCCCTAAGGGCGGCAGCCAAGAGGAGCTACCCCGCGTCGGAGGTCAGGGGTGACTGCTGAGAGGAGCAACCCCACGCCTGAGGCCAGGGGCAGGGGCCGGGAGGAGCAACCCCACGTCCAAGGAGTGGTGGCTGCGTGGGCGTAGGAGGGCCTAGAGGAGCCATCCCACATTGAAGGTCAGGAAGGGTGGTGGTGAGGAGATACCTAAGGTAAGGAGCAGTGGCTGCGCTTTGCTGGAGCAGCTGTGAAGAGATATCCCACGCCCAAGGTAAGAGAAACCCAAGTAAGATGGTAGGTGTCACAAGAGGGCATCAGAGGGCGGACACACTGAAACCATATTCGCAGAAAATTAGTCAATCCAGTAACACTAGGACCACAGCCTTGTCTAACTCAATGAAACCAAGCCATGCCCGCAGAGGTCTGACAGAATGTGGTCCACTGGAGAAGGGAATAGCAAACCACTTTAGCATTCTTGCCTTGAGAACCCCATGAACAGTATGAAAAGGCAAAATGATAGGATACTGAAAGAGGAACTCCCCAGGTCATTAGGTGCCCAATATGCTACTGGAGATCAGTGGAGAAATAACTCTAGAAAGAATGAAGGCATGGAGCCAAAGCAAAAACAATACCCAGCTGTGGATGTGACTGGTGATAGAAGCAAGATCTGATGTTGTAAAGAGCAATATTGCATCGGAACCTGGAATGTCAGGTCCATGAATCAAGGCAAATTGGAAGTGGTCAAGCAGGAGGTGGCAAGAGTGAATGTCGACATTCTGGAAATGGACTGGAATGGGTGAATTTAACTCAGATGAACATTATATCTACTACTGCAGGCAGAAGTCCCTCAGAAGAAATGGAGTAGCCATCATGGTCAACAAAAGAGTCCAAAATGCAGTACTTGGATACAATCTCAAAAATGACAGAATGATCTCTGTTCGTCTCCAAGGCAAACCATTCAATATCACAGTTATCCAAGTCTATGCCCCAACCAGTAATGCTGAAGAAACTGAAGTTGAACGGTTTTATGAAGACCTGAAAGACCTTTTAGAACTAACACCCACAAAAGATGTCCTTTTCATGATAGGGGACTGGAATGCAAAAGTAGGAAGTCAAGAGATACCTGGAGTAACAGGCAAATTTGGCCTTGGAATGAGGAATGAAGCAGGGCAAAGACTAATAGAGTTTTGCCAAGAAAATGCATTGGTCATAGCAAACACCCTCTTCCAACAACACAAGAGAAGACTCTACACATGGACATCACCAGATGGTCAACACCGAAATCAGATTGATTCTATTCTTTGCAGCCAAAGATGGAGAAGCTCTATACAGTCAACAAAAACAAGACCAGGAGCTGACTGTGGCTCAGATCATGAACTCCTTATTACCAAATTCAGGCTTAAATTGAAGAAAGTAGGGAAAACCACTAGACCATTCAGGTATGACCTAAATCAAATCCCTTCTGATTATACAGTGGAAGTGAGAAATAGATTTAAGGGCCTAGATCTGATAGATAGAGTGCCCGATGAACTATGGAATGAGGTTCGTGACATTGCACAGGAGACAGGGATCAAGACCATCCCCAAGGAAAAGAAATGCAGAAAAGCAAAATGGCTGTCTGGGGAGGCCTTACAAATAGCTGTGAAAAGAAGAGAAGTGAAAAGCAAAGGAGAAAAGGAGAGATATAAGCATCTGAATGCAGAGTTCCAAAGAACAGCAAGAAGAGATAAGAAAGCCTTCTTCAGCAATCAATGCAGAGAAATAGAGGAAAACAACAGATTGGGAAAGACTAGAGATCTCTTCAAGAAAATCAGGGATACCAAGGGAACATTTCATGCAAAGATGGTCTTGATAAAGGACAGAAATTGTATGGACCTAACAGAAGCAGAAGATATTAAGAAGAGGTGGCAAGAATACACAGAAGACCTGTGCAAAAAAGATCTTCACTACCCAGATAATCATGATGGTGTGATCACTCATCTAGAGCCAGACATCTTGGAAAGTCAAGTCAAGTGGACCTTAGAAAGCATCACTATGAACAAAGCTAGTGGAGGTGATGGAATTCCAGTTGAGCTATTTCAAATCCTGAAAGATGATGCTGTGAAAGTGCTGCACTCAATGTGCCCGCAAATTTGGAAAACTCAGCAGTGGCCACAGGACTGGAAAAGGTCATTTTTCACTCCAATCCCAAAGAAAGGCAATGTGAAAGAATGCTCAAACTTCCGCACAATTGCACTCATCTCCCATGCTAGTAAAGTAATGCTCAAAATTCTCCAAGCCAGGCTTCAGTAATACGTGAACCGTGAACTCCCTGATGTTCAAGCTGGTTTTAGAAAAGGCAGAGGAACCAGAGATCAAATTGCTAACATCCGCTGGATCATGGAAAAAGCAAGAGAGTTCCAGAAAAACATCTATTTCTACTTTATTGACTATGCCAAAGCCTTTGACTGTGTGGATCACAATAAACTGTGGAAAATTCTGAGAGAGATGGGAATACCAGACCACCTGACCTGCCTCTTGAGAAATCTGTATGCAGGTCAGGAAGCAACAGTTAGAAGTGGACATGGAACAAATAGGAAAAGGAGTACGTCAAGGCTGTATATTGTCGCCCTGCTTATTTAACTTATATGCAGAGTACATCATGAGAAACGCTGGACTGGAAGAAACACAAGCTGGAATCAAGATTGCCGGGAGAAATATCAATAACCTCAGCTATGCAGATGACACCACCCTTATGGCAGAAAGTGAAGAGGAACTAAAAAGCCCCTTGATGAAAGTGAAAGAAGAGTGTGAAAAAGTTGGCTTAAAGCTCAACATTCAGAAAGCGAAGATCATGGCATCCAGTCCCATCACTTCATGGGAAATAGATGGGGAAACAGTGGAAACAGTGTCAGACTTTATTTTTCTGGGCTCCAGAATCACTGCAGATGGTGACTGCAGCCATGAACTTAAAAGACGCTTACTCCTTGGAAGAAAAGTTATGACCAACCTAGATAGCATATTCAAAAGCAGAGACATTACTTTGCCGACTAAGGTCCGTCTAGTCAAGGCTATGGTTTTTCCAGTGGTCATGTATGGATGTGAGAGTTGGACTGTGAAGAAAGCTGAGCACCGAAGAACTGATACTTTTGAACTGTGGTGTTGGAGAAGACTCTTGAGAGTCCCTTGGACTGCAAGGAGATCCAACCAGTCCATTCTGAAGGAGATCAGCCCTGGGATTTCTTTGGAAGGAATGATGCTAAAGCTGAAGCTCCAGTACTTTGGCCACCTCATGCGAAGAGTTGACTCATTGGAAAAGACTTTGATGCTAGGAGGGATTTGGGGCAGGAGGAGAGGGGGACGACAGAGGACGAGATGGCTGGATAGTATCACTGACTTGATGAACGTGAGTCTGAGTGAACTCCGGGAGTTGGTGATGGACAGGGAGGCCTGGCATCCTGCGATTCATGGGGTCGCAAAGAGTTGAACATGACTGAGCGACTGAACTGAACTGAACTGATGGCTCAGTGAGAATCTGCCTTTTCACAAGTTTGATCCCTGGGTCAGGAAAATCCCCTGGAGAAGGAAGTGACAACTCAGTCCAGTACTTTGCCTTGAAAATCCCATGGACAGAGGAACCTGGTGAGCTACAGTCCACCGGGTTGCTAAAGAGTTAAACATGACTTCGCAACTAAACTAAGTATTACTGGGATATACACAACTTGGTCACAATATATTATCCTTTTTATATTATTTTGCCAATATTTTATTAAAGAGTTTTATATATAGTTCATGAGAGATATTGCTTTGAATATTTCATTTCTTGAACTATCCTTTATCAGGTTTTGGTGTTAGGATCATGGTAGCTTATAAAATGACATAGGAAACATTTTCTTCTCCTCTATTTTTAAAAAAAGTTTGTGTAATATTGGTGTTATTTCTTCCTTAAGCGTTTAATAGAATTCACTTGTAAAGTCATCTAGACTAGGGGGTTTCTTTGTGGAGAGGTTTTAAATTAAGAACTCAGTTTTGTTTCATAGTTACACAGCTGTTTAAGCCTTTTATCAGTTGTAAGTTGTGTTTTTCAATGAATTTGTCTACTTCATCTGCATTGTTTAATATGTTGATGAAGTTGTTCATAATAGCCCTTTACTGTCTATCTTGTTTTCTTTTTCTTTTTTTTGGCCATGCCGCAGCTTGTAGGATCTTAGTTCCCCAGCTGTGGATGGAATGAATCAAACTCAGGTTCCTGGCAATTAGAGTACCGAGGCCTAATTGCTGGACTGCCAGGAAATTCCTCTTTCATTCTTAATGTTGGTAATTTGTGGGGCCTTTCCTCTTTTTTTTTTAATTGATCAATTTTATTTATTTTTAGTGATCAATATAGCTTAGCATATAATCTTTCTTAATGAATGTTTTGTAAATGCTTGAAAAGAATATGCATGCCTTAGTTTTTGGATATAGCATTCCATAAGTGAAAGTAAAGTTGCTTAGTTGTGTCCGACTCTTTGCGACCCCGTGGACTGTAGCCCACCAGGCTCTTCCACCCATGGGATTCTCGTGGCAAGAATACTGGAGTGGGAGCATTACATAAACATCTACTAAATCAAGTTGATTAATAGTGTTCAAGTTTTTTATATCCTTACTAGTAATTACTAAGAAGTATTCAAGTCTCCAATTATGATTGTTCATTTTCTGTTATATATTTGGTTTTATCAATTTTTGCTTCCCATACATATACTTTTAAGCTCCATTAATAGGAACATACACATTTAGGGACATATATACATGCACATAAAATTTAGAATTTTTATGTATTGTTGATTCTTAGCATTTGAAATCCCTGTGTGTTTCTAACAATACGCTTTGTTTTGAAGACTGTTTTGTCAAACAATAGTAAAGCCACCCTAATTTTCTTATTGGTATGGTGTACTTTTTTTGTTTTTCCTTTCAGCCTGCATTTTTGTATGTCAACTGTGTGTATCTCTTGAATATAGCAAATATGAAATTTGCATTTCCCTTCCTCATAACCTTGGAGTTTGTCTCCACAGAAGGAACTCTTCCACTAAACTTACAATGAGAGTTCCATTAAATTTTAAGCTACTGTCTGCTTACTTTGGATTCCTCATGCCAAAAGGCCAGTATGTCAGTAAAGGAGTTATCATCCTGGTGGGAGTAACTGGCCCTGATTACCAGGAAAAGAATGCTATTTTTTTAGTTTAATTTTTATTTTATATTGAAGTATAGTTGATTTATAATATTATATTAGTTTCAGGTATACAGCAAAGTGATTCAGTTATACATACACATATATCTATTTTTTTCAGATTCTTTTCCTATATAAGTTATTACAGAATATGGAATAAATTTCCTTGTACTATACAGTAAGTCCTTGTTGATTATCAATTTTAAATGCAGTAGTAGTAGCTATATGTTAATCTCAAACTCCTAATTTATCCCTGCATCCCACTTTTCTCCTTTGGTAACCATAAATTTGTTTTTGAAATCTGTGAGTCTCTTTCTGCTCTATAAATAGTTCATTTGTATCATTTTAAAGCATTTCACATATAAGTGATATCATATGGTATTTGTCTCTCTCTATTTTACTTAGTATGATAGTCTAATAGTAAAAACATGGAAGCAACCTAAATGTCCATCAACAGAGGGTTAAAGATGAAGCGGTACGTATATACAATGGAATATTATTTGGATATAAAAAAGAATGACATAACATCATTTGCAGCAACATGGATGGACTTAGAGATTATCATAAGGATGCTGTATTTTGAATAATGTGTCACAATTTATTACACATGGCATGGTCACACAAAACCCTAGAGGTCTATCCTGTGATTCTTCTACTGAAGGTTGCAGTTAATTCCATATGATTTTTTCCCACTACAGATACCCTCCAGTAATATAGGATTGGCTTCCCTGGCAGCTCAAAGAACCCACCTGCAATACAGGAGACCCTGGTTCAATCCTTGGGTCAGGAAGTTCCCCTGGAGAAGGGATAGGCTACCCCCTTCAATATTCTTGGGCTTCTCTGATAGATCAGATGGTAAAGAATCCGCCTGCAATGTGGGAGATCTGGATTCGATTCCTGGGTTGGGAAGATCCCCTGGAGAAGGGCATGGCAACCCACTCTAGTATTCTTGCCTGGAAAATCCCCCTGGACAAAGGAGCCTGGTGGGTTGCAACCTATGGGGTTCCAAAGAGTTGGACATGACTGAGCAACTAAGCACAGCACTGGTCACCTGGGCCCAAGCAGCAGGACCACTTGCACTCCACTTGGGGAAGAGCTTTTTCTTTTATATATTTGTGATAGGGACATTCTTCTTAAAGATATGCCTCTCTTTCAGTCAACTGAGTTCTGGTCCTGGCCTGAAATCTGATAAAGTACCTTTTTTTTTTTTTAAACTGGAGAAACTGCTTTCCACCTACTGATCATCCATCCTTGATTGATTTTGTCTGAATGGTTTGAACAATGCCCTTGTTGCCTGCCCACGTATTTTCCTCCTTGGGATGTTGTATTCTATTAAACATCTCCATAACTCTGTGAGCCAGGCTTCCCTGACTGCCCCTCCAACCTCACTACTCATCACAATAATTGTGTCCATGTTGTGTCTTTGGTTAAGCACTTCCACCTGGCCTTTATTTTGGGATATCATCATCCCTATTACTATCAACAATCCATATTCTAACAGCATCTCTTAACATCTGTTCTGGCCTTACAGAGGAGGGCCACTACTGAGCATCTCAGTGATTCTGGTGTCCTCCTATCATCTGCCCCTCTTTCCCACACCTACTCCTTGATTTAGAATTATTTTAATCCTTTTTTTCAATATTTCTGCTCAAGATCTCAAATAAATAACATACAGCCACATCCTGATCAGTTTTAGTCATGATATATTTATTTTCTATTTAATTGAAGTATAGTTGATTTACATTGTCATGTTAATTTCTGCTATACAACAAAGTGATTAAGTTACACACACATATATATATATAGACATTCTTTTTAAAAATATTCTTTTCTATTATGGTTTATCATAGGATATTGAATATAGAACTCTGTGCTATACAATAGGACCTTGCTTTTAGTCATTATCTATTCAACTTTCCATATGAATTATGACCTCTCTTTCACAATCATCCCCACACACAACATTGTATACTTCCCATTCTCCCACTCTCTCATATTGATAGTAATTTTGGTTGGATTCAGTGTTTGCAGTATGATGTTTCTATGTAATTTCTAGCTACAGCTCAACCATGTAACATACTATGTTTATTTTTCCTTTTTTGTACAACCATTTTTTGGTACTCCATGGAGTTAATCATTGTTTATATTTGTTTAGTTTTCTACATGCTTATCACCAACTTCTCCCAAAACTTTTCCTAAAAAGCAAAAGTTTCTCTTAGGCCTAAATTCATCTAAGAAACTATCAGATGGTAATTTTTCTCCTTAAGTCTTCAGATCTGTTCCAATCTTGGATAATTCTCCCGGATCAATTATTGTTTTCTTCCTGCAATACACATTCTTTATCATCCTGGAAATTCCTCTCCTCTTTTACCTAGATTCTAAGTATCCATTTTTGTTTATTTCCTTTCTGAATAGTGGCCATATATCCTCTGAAAGTATCCTTGGAGAGGGTAAATGATAGACTAAAGACTTCCTAAAGATCCCCATGTCCTAAATCTCCAGAACCTGTTCTTTACATAGCATATTCTCTTCTTTACATAGCAAATTCACTTCTTTACATAGCAAAAGAGACTTTGCAGATGTGACTATTTTGTGATGGGGAGATTATCCTGGGTTATCCAAGTGGGTCCTATATAATCACAAAGGTCTTTATAAGAGTGAAGATGTAAAGATGAAGTGGAGAGTGATTTGAAGATGCTACACTGCTGGCTTAGAAGATTGTCATGACCCAAGGAGCACAGCTCTCAAAGCTGTGATAACCATATTCTCTTCTAGAGCCTCCAGAAGGAGCCAGTCCAGTTGATACCTTGGTTTTAGCCTAATAGAACTGACTTTGCACTTCTGGTCTACCAAACTAAGATAATAAATTGGTATTGTTTTAAACCACCAAGTTTGTGGTACTTTTTTACCGAGCCCATAGGAAACTAACAGTGTATATATATGGAAGATGCTTTTGAGGATCTGCATATCAGCAGATGTTCTTCTCTCACTCCAAATGATAGTTTAGTTGAGTGTAGAATTCTAAGTGAAAAATAATTTACCTTCAGAATTTTGAAAGCATTTGTCCAAGCCTTTTATTTTTGTTTCAGACATAATAATTATTTTTAATTTCCAGGACTATTGCTGTTCTCACATCTTCCTCCCTCTTCTCATCCCCTGCATCCTGTTCTTATTCCATAAGAGCAGCTTCTTCACTTATCTCCCTGAATGTGTGAACAACAGAATGTGTGTGTGAATTTTCTTCTTCTTATTCCATTTCTTCCAAGTTACTTTTTTCTTATTTATTTTTCTCTCTTATGTTTAAAACCTTTCTCTAAATGGTACTGTCAGCATATACTTCTTTGAAAGTTTCTTGAGGCATCCCTGACATGTACTTTAAACTGAATATATTTAAATTATACAATTTAAAACATTTTAGTTTATTTTAGCTGTAGTTGATTTACCATGTAGTGTTAGCTTCAGGTGTACTCCACCAGATTCTTTTCCATTATCAATATCATTATCAATTTTTCCATTTCCAATATCAGGTTATTACAAGATATTGAATACGGTTTCATGTGCTATACAGTAAATCCTTGCTGTTATCTATTTTATGTGTGTATTTAATCCCATACTCGGAATTTACCCATCTCCCACCTTCCTCTTTGGTCACCAGAAGTTTGTTTTCTATGGCTGTAAGTCTGTTTCTGTTTCTTAAAGAAGCTGATTTACATTATTTTTTAGATTCCACATATGAGTGATACCATATAATATTTATCTTTCTCTGACTTACTTCACTTAGTATAATAATCTCTAGGTCCATCCATGTTGCTGCAAATGGCAATATCTCACTCTATTTTTATAGCAGCATAATATTTTATTGTACATATATACCACATCTTTATCTGTTCATCTGCTGATGGACACTTAGCTTGCTGCTATGTCTTGGCTATTATAAACAATTTTGCTATGAACAATGGGGTGCATGTATCTTTTTGAATTAGAGTTTATGTCTTCTCTGGATATAGTCCCAGGAGTGAGATTGCTGGATCGTATGGTAATTCTATCTTTAGTTTTTTTAAGGAACCTCCAGACTGTTTTCCATAGTGGCTGCATCAATTTACATTTCCACCAACAGTATAGAAGGGTTTTCTTTTCTCCACACCCTCTCCATCATTTATTATCTGTAGACTTTTTGATTAAGGCCATTCTGATCAGTGTGAGGTGATACCTCATTTTTGTTTTGATTTGCATTTCTCTGTTGGCCATCTGTATGTCTTCTTTGGAGAAATGTCTATTTAGGTCTTCTGCTCATTTTTAATTGTGTTGTTTGGCTTTTTGATATTGAGTTGCATGAGCTGTTAGAATGTATAATTTGTGATCATGTCAGTTATCAATTTATTGCTCTCAGTTCTGAGGGTACACTTCAATATATGCTGTATACTCAGTAATGGAATTTGTTTAAGCATTTCTCCTTTAAAGTGATCATTTTTCATAGCCAGGTGTGGAGTGACATTGCTGGAGGAAGAGGCTTCTTACAGTCTCCAGCATTATCAATATCATTATCAATTTTTCCATTTCCAATATCAGGTTGTTACAAAATATTGAATATGGTTTCATATGCTGTACAGTAAATCCTTGTTGTTTATCTATGTTATGTATAGTAAGGAAGAGGCCTCTTGCAGTTTCCTGCATGGGCCAGGTGGGGTGGGTATGGCGACATAGGTGGAAGTGCCAAGAATCTACCTCTAGCCTTGGCCTGATGATAATCTTTTTTTGCAGCCTTCTCAACATAGAAACCAAAGCTAGAGTGTGGCTTGCATGCAGTGACCTGTGGTCACACACCGAGAAGACGTTCCTACTGTAAGTCCCCACATCCCACCTGTGGCTCCAAGGTGTAAAGGGCCACTCACAGCACTGCAGCTCCCTCTGCAAACCCCACACTGCCCACAGGTTCTAAAAGCCTCCTGTCCGCTGCTGTACCCAGACTGCCACTGCATGCTTATGTCGGTTGCTTTTAAGAGGGGCCCTATTGCTTGCTTTAGTCTGGCCAATACAATAACCTTTGCTGCTGCCTGGTGGGCTGAACCATACCTGCTTCAGTGAGGTCTGAAGCTCTTCTAAGTTTATCTTCCTTCGAGCACTTTCCTTCAGTTCAGTTCAGTTCAGTCGCTCAGTCATGTCCGACTCTTTGCGACCCCATGAACTGCAGTACACCAGGCCTCCCTGTCCATCACCAACTCCTGGAGTCCACCCAAACTCATGTCCATTGAGTCAGCGATGCCATCTAACCATCTCATCCTCTGTTGTCCCCTTTTCCTCCTGCCTTCAATCTTTCCCAACATCAGGGTCTTTTCAAATGAGTCAGCTCTTCGCATCAGGTGGCCAAAGTACTGGAGTTTCAGCAGCCTTAGCCACTTAGCAGCAGCAGCAGCAGCAGGATAATGTATATAGTTTCTTTAAGTCTTATGGTTACTCTTTTATCATAGTTAATAATGAACAAATCTTAGAATTAGAATTAAACTTCCTCAGCTTAGTCTATGGTGTGGTTTCTATCACCTGATTGGATCCAGACTGCTGCAGTGAGTTTTGACATACGTATATACTGTAAAACCATAACCACAGTCAAGGGAGTAAACACATCAATCACTCCCCAAAGTGTCCTTATGCCTGTTTGTCATCCATCCTTCCATTTCTCTGTCCCCAGGAAAACAATGATTTGTCTTTTTGTCATCACAGATTAGTTTGCATTTTCTAGAGTTTTATATAAATTGAATTATGTTGTATATATTATTTTTTAAAAATCTAGCTTCTTTCACTCAGCATAATTATTTTTATATTCATCCATTACTTTTTACTGATGAATAGTATTAATATTTCATTGTTTGGACACCAGAGCTAGTCTGTCCTTTCACCTGTTGATGGATATTTGGGTTGTTTCCAATTATTGGCAATGAAAAAATAAAGCCACTCTGAAGTTTTGTGTGAAAGTCTTTGGATATATGTCTTCGTTTGTCTTGGAAAAATACCTAGAAGTGGAACGGTGGGATCAAGTGGTAGATTAAAATTATCTCTTAACGGGAAAACTGTTTTCCAAAGTGATGGTACCGTTTTACATTCCCATCAACAACATATGAAAGCTTTGCTCCTTGTCCTTGCCAGCACTTGATATTATGGTTCATCTTTTTATCTTTAGCCACTCTAGTGGGTAGGTAGCAGTATTTCAACGTGGTTTTGCTTTGAATTTCCTTGATTAGTAATGATGCTGAATATCTTTTCATATGTTTCTTTGTCATCTATATATCTTCTTTGGTGGTTTTTGTTCATATATTTTGCCCATTTTTAGAATTAGGTTGTTTCTCTTCTCATCATTGAGTTGTAAGTTCAGTTCAGTTCAGTTTCTCAGTCATGTCTGACTCTTTGCCACTCCATGAACTGCAGCACGCCAGGCGTCTCTGTCCATCACCAGCTCCCGGAGTTTATCAAAACTCATGTCCGTTGAGTTGGTGATGCCATCCAACCATCTCATCCTCTGTCATCCCCTTCTCCTCCCGCCTTCAATCTTTCCCAGCATCAGGGTCTTTTCAAATAAGTCAGCACTTTGCATCAGGTGGCCAAAGTATTGGAGTTTCAGCTTCAACACCAGTCATTCCAATGAACACTCAGGACTGATCTCCTTTAGGATGGTCTGGTTGAATCTCCTTGCAGTCTAAGGGACTCTCAAGAGTCTTCTCCAATACCACAGTTCAAAAGCATCAATTCTTCAGCAGTCAGCTTTCTTTATAGTCCAACTCTCACATCCATACATGACTACTGGAAAAACCATAGCCTTGACTAGATGGGCCTTTGTTGGCAAAGTAATGTCTCTGCTTTTGAATATGCTATCTAGGTTGGTCATAACTTTTCTTCCAAGGAGTAAGCGTCTTTTAAGTTCATGGCTGCAGTCACCATCTCCAGTGATTTTGGAGCCCCCCAAAATAAAGTCTGTCACTGTTTCCACTGTTTCCCCATCTACTTGCCATGAAGTGATGGGACTGGATGCCATGATCTGCATTTTCTGAATGTTGAGCTTTAAGCCAACTTTTTCGCTCTCCACTTTCACTTCCATCAAGAGGCTCTTTAGTTCCTCTTCACTTTCAGCCATGAGCGTGGTGTCATCTGCATACCTGAGGTTGTTGATATTTCTCCCAGCAATCTTGATTCCAGCTTGTGCTTAATCCAGCCCAGCATTTCTCATGATGTACTCTATATATAAGTTAAATAAGCAGGGTGACAGTATAGAGCCTGGACGTACTCCTTTTCCTGTTTGGAACCAGTCTGTTGTTCCATGTCCAGTTCTAACTGTTGCTTCCTGACCTGCATACAGATTTCTCAAGAGGCAGGTCAGGTGGTCTGGTATTCCCACCTCTCTTAGAATTTTCCAGTTTATTGTGATCCACACAGTCAAAGGCTTTGGCATAGTCAATAAAGCAGAAATAGATGTTTTTCTGGAACTCTCTTGCTTTTTCCATGATCCAGAGGATGTTGGCAATTTGATCTCTGGTTCTTCTGCCTTTTTTAAATCCAGCTTGAACATCTGGAAGTTTATGGTTCCCATATTGTTGAAGCCTGGCTTGGAGAATTTTAAGCATTACTTTACTAGTGTGTGAGATGAGTGCAATTGTGTGGTAGTTTGAACTTTCTTTGGCATTGCCTTTCTTTGGGATTGGAATGAATATTGACCTTTTCCAGTCCTGTGGCCACTGCTGAATTTCCCACATTTGCTGGCATATTGAGTGTAGCACTTTCACAGCATCATCATTTAGGATTTGAAATAGCTCAGTTGGAATTCCCTCATCTCCACTAGCTTTATTTGTAGTGATGCTTTCTGAGGCCCACTTGACTTCACATTCCAGGATGTCTGGCTCTGGGTGAGTGATCACACCATCGTGATTATCTGGGTTGTGAAGATAAGGTTGGCACAGTGGTGCAAGATGGCTGCACAGTGCTGGACTGGCTCTGAGGAGATACCCCATGTCCAAGAGCAAAGGAGAAACCCCAGCAAGACAGTAGGAGGGGCCAATTTCAAGTTTAGAATCAAACTCCATTCCCACCAGAGGCTCTGATAGGGCTCAAACAAACCTTGTGCACACCACGACCCAGGGAACCCACAGAGACTGAGACAGAACTGTGTTTGAGCATCTGTGCAGGTACAGGTCAGCAGCGGACTGCCACAGAGACAGGGGCAGCCGACTTGGGTATGGAATAAGCCCTCTTGGAGGAGGTCGCCATTAACCCCACCATAGAGCTGCCAGAATTTACACAGGACTGGGAACTAGACTCTTGGAGGGCACAACAGAACCTTGTGCACCAGGACCCAGGAGAAAGGAGCAGTGACCCCACAGGAGACTGACCCAGACTTGTCTGCGGGTGTCCAGGAGTCTCCCTCAGAGGCGTGGGTCAGTGGTGGCCTGCCGGAGGGTTGGGGGCACTGAGAGTAGCAGTGCATGCAGAGGACCTTTCTAAGAAGGTCGCCATTATCTTCGTTACCTCCACCATAGTTTGGCCCTAGGTAAATAGCAAGGAGGGAACATAGCTCCACCCATCAACAGAAAATTGGATTAAAGATTTACTGAGTTGTAAGAGTGGCTTAGAGGGTAAAGCATCTGCCTGCAATGCAGGAGACCTGGGTTTGATCCCTGGGTTGGGAAGATCCCCTGGAGACGGAAATGGCAACCCACTCCAGTACTCTTGTCTGGAAAATCTCACGGACAGAGGATCCTGGTAGGCTATAGTCCATGGGGCTGCAAAGAGTTGGACACGACTGAGCGACTTCACTCACTCATTCACTCATATGCAAGTCCCTAGTCAGATATATGCTTTGCTAATATTTTATTCTAGACGGTGGTTTACCTTTTTATTTTCACAGCAATGTCTTTAAGAAAGCAAAAGCTTTTAATTTTGAAGAAATATAACATCATTATTTTCTTTTACAGTCATGGCTTGTGTGTCTTCTTTAATAAATCTTCACCAAACCCAAGACTGCTAAGATTTTCTCCTATATTTTCTTTCAGAAATTTTATAGGGTATAACATTTTGGTACTAGTTACAATCCCTTACTATTCTTGAATTTCTTGTTGATGAACTGATGGAGATACTAAAATTAGGCGATGTTAAACACACACAGTATCTCAGAGGTATAGCATGGACAAGAAGAGCATAACATTGGGGTGTTACAGGGAGCACATGTGTCTTTTTATCAGTTTTTTACCTCTATACAAATGGACCTGTGAAGCTACTGGAACAAAATATATGAAATCAAGATTATGCTAGAAATCCAACCTGTGCGATCACCATATTTATGCCCTTCTCTCACCACATAATACAGAAGTTTGGAGAAAAAAGTAGTAAGCAATTTATTGAATAGGTACCATGCTATACACTATATTGAGATTTTATAGTCAAGGTATGTAATATATACTTTTATATTTAAAATAACTTTGTAGGATTGGGTCTATTATTATCTCTATTTTTTTATGATGATAATATTATACAATAAAGAAGTAAAATTATTTGTTCAGGTCATCTAGCCAGGTTTGTCTAGTGCTAGGGCCTCTGTTCTTAATCACTAATTATAATATCTCATAAATATTGGTTGCTTACTGTGTGATAAGCACTGGGCTAAACCCTTTACAAGTGTTAACTAATTTAATCTTTAGAACAAAGTTAGATGGTGAATATTACAGAGATTCAAGCTCTCGCAGCTGTTAGGTACAAACCTAGGATTTGAATCCGTGTTATCTGGCTCCTGAGTCCTCACGTGTAACCATCATTCTACTTGGTTTCTCCAAGATGAAAAATTAATGGCTGTATTTGTTGGCAAGTCAAGCAAATGCCCCATATGTCTCTCTCTGCAACAACTTTCCAAAATGTATGGTAGTTTCTTCTGTGTTCTCCTTTGCACTTGACCCCATTGATTTGTCACTATCCTGCACCTTTTCCATCTTCCCACTGTGACTTACCACAGTTTTGCCTTCCAAGTGTCCACAGTAATAATACACAGAGCCATGAGTGTGCTCCTGGGAGAGGTAACGGTGGATGGTGGTCTCCCTAGCAGCAGAACTTCAGCAGGTGCCTCATAGCTGCAGCCACGACTCTGAAGACAGTGGCTCCTCCTGGATTATCTGATCCATTTGCATCAATGACTGGAGTGATTAAGGGAGAGGGCAGGGCCATAGGAGGTCTGCAAGATGAGCATTTCCATTGCTTGTATTTTTTTTTAAACACATCCCACTACTTGGGTATAATGTAGAGAGTGATTTGACTTAGGCTTGAGTTCTACCTTTTTGCCTTGATTTTTTGGTTTGGGGCAACTTTCTTTTTTTTTTAAGAGTGATAAAAAACAGTTGTTAAGCAAATGTTCAGTATCAGGCCCTGTGCTAAACACTTCACATTTTTTATTTAACTGAAATTCCCCATTCTGTGAAGTACATATTTGTATTTTCTTTTAACTAATGAAAGAAATTAAGCAACTTTGGGGCAGATCTCTTCACCTTGTTTTACTTTAGTTTCTTTGTGAAAAATAAAGATAACACTGACCTCATAGGAATTTTGATGGTCTAAGTAAGCTCAGGGGTTTCCTAGGTGGCGCAGTGGTCAAGAGTCTGCCTAAAAATGCAGGAGATACAGGAGACACGGATTCAGTCCCTGGGTTGGGAAGATCCCCTGGAGTAGGAAATGGCAACTTACTCTAGTACTCTTGCCTGGAAAATTCCATGGACAGAGGCACCTGGTAGGCTAAAAGAGCCATATTTTGGAAAGTTGTTGCAGAGAGAGATTCATAAAAGAGCCAGACTCAATTTAGCGACTCAACAACAACAACAAAATATTATAGCTAAATTTCCAGGGATCTGGGATGACTGAGGGAGTGCTTACCCGGGTCTCGGCTGGTTGATGCAGGTTCCAGTTTTGGTTGTGGCCAGCTGTGGGACCTTGGGCAAGGGAGTTTCACCTTCCTGGCTCCTAGGTTTCTCCTATATAAAATGTTAAGGGGGTAATTTCCAGGGCCCTTTCCAGCTGTCACATTCCTCACATCTATGATTCTGTGATTAAGTTCCTGAAAAGCTTAAGTACTGATAAAAGTGCCATTAAGTTCTGTATACTCAGCACTGGCAGCCATCTGTTACCTGAGGTACCTGGGCCGAGCTGTTATGGGGTACGGTATGGGGGCAGGGTGTGTGGACAGGAAAGGCTCCTTGTCTGACAACTGAGTGTGTTCTGTAGACGATGGAAGACTGTGTAGCAAGCCAGGATTCTCAGTGTCCTGAGATTCCTCTGATTTCTGGGCCGTGGTGTATTGAGGCCGACCATCAAAGACAGTTTTCCAACAAGAGAACCTTGTGCAGTAAGTTCCTCAGGCAAGTGACAGGAGATAATTGAGATAGGGTTGAATGGGTCTCAGGCAGAGAAACTTAGGGACAGACCTATCTGGGTGATAAACTGGTTGACCCAAGAGGCCTCTCTGTCCATCATTCCTTGACCTCAGGTCAGAGAGATAGAAAGAGGGAAGGCTACCAGGGCAGCTGGAGACACTCTTGCTCTGAAGTCCTGAGAAGAATAAGTGACTGTTTGTCCCACATGGGTTAGTCATTCACCTGCCTGAAGGCAGAGGGCCTCGAGCCTACAGTCTAGGATCTGCTGGGACATAATTTGGGTTACAAAGTCCTTGCCTTCAGGGAGGTGACTGCTCATTATAAAATCCTAAAACTAGGTTCTTAGAGTCTAATGCTGCAGCAGTGATGACTACTGACCATCATCAAGTGCTTATTATATGCCAGGCTCTGGCTAAGAGCTTTTAGGCCCATCATGGTAAAGAGACTGAGTCTTTTTTTTTAAAAAAAATACTCTTTTATTTGTTTGGCTGCACCTAGTCTTAGCTATAACATGGGATCTTTGATGTTCCTTATGGCACGCAGGATCTTCATTGTCGATTGTGGGATCTATTAATAATTCTCCGACCAGGGATCAAACCCAGGCCCCCTGCACTGGGAATGCGGAATCTTAGCCACTGGACCACCAGGGAAGTCCCAAGAGACTGAGCCTTGGCTTGACCATCCATCATCTGAGTGACTCTGGGGAAGTCTAAGTGACTTTTTTGCATTTCAATCTCTAAAACGGTATTATGATGATAATCTATATAAAAGTGCAAAGAGACATACAAATTTGTGATGACTGTTAAGTGCCAATGGAAGATGCAGGAACAAATGCACACAAAGCACTAGGCAAAGATGTATTCAGTACGTGATTATTTATACTGTGGGTTTCTCCGTGTTCCTCTAGGCCAGCACTGGCGGGTGTCCCTTTTTGCTCTTGCATACTCATAACCTAAAGCAGGGCTTGGAACACAGCAGGTGCTCAACACTCTAAATGATCAAAGGCCCTTTCCACAAGGTCATGAGCATTTATGCATCACAAAATTCATAGTGCTTAACTAGGAGAAATGGACAAAAACATACTGTTAGTAGGAGAATTTAATGATCCCTTTGGCCAAGCAGCTGGAGGAAAAAAAAAAAAAAGCAAAGGCACAGAAGGCCTAAGTAACATAATAAATACCAGGTCAAACTGAGATCATCACCTATCCCCAATTCTGAAGACAGAAAAACACCTTCTTTGAAGAGTCCAAGTGGACACTGACAGAAACTGACTACAGAGAAATCTTCAGTAAGTCTCCAAAAGGAAACGGTACCTATGACTTTGATTTCAATGCAGTGAAACTAGAAATTGAAGACAAAAATGAGAAACCATAAATCACTTTATGAGTCAAAGAGAAACTCGAAAGGGAAATTGCATGGTATCACTAATGTTCTATTACCCAGGGTTACATAGCTAACAGGAAAAAGCTGAGATCGCTACTATCTGGGACTCCTAAGTCATTCAGCTACAGGTTTGTGAGCCAGATAAACTTCCCTGAGCCTCGGTTTCCCTTTCTGTCAAGTGGCCCCGAGGTCCTCCCCGCCCCCCCCGCCCCCCCCCGCCCCCCCCGCCCCCGCTGCTCAATTCGGGCTGCAGGTTTGAGGTGTCGTGGGGGAGGGGAGGTGGGCTTGCTGGAGGCGCGGGAACAACAACTCTCGGGACGTCCGGAGGGTGCGGGTGTTGAAAGGCGGCAGCAGAGGGCGCTGGGTCGCCGGCCTGGGTCCGCCTCTGCCATTGGTCGGGGCCCAGGCGCTGGGCTGGAGAGTTGGTGGAAAGTGACAAGTTGAGGGAGGCTGAGTGCAAGAGAGCCAGCGCGCAGAGCGGGAGGAGCCGCCGCGGCCGCCACGGAGGGAGCCCCGGGACGGCAGCCCCCGGGCGTAGGGCGCGCTGTTTTCAGAGTACGCGCGGGCGAGACTCGCCCTCCGCGAGTGCGACCCCGACAACCCGCGACTGAACTGACTGTCCGGCCGCGGCGAGGCTGCAGCCAGAGGGCTGGGGAGGGACCGCGCTTACGGGGTCCTGAGCGGCCGGGCGAAAGCGAAGGAGCAGGTTAGACGGACAAAGAACTTCGCAGACGCCCCTGGCATCCTGCAGGGTGAGCGACCGGGACGAGGTGGCTGGGACCCCGGGCAGAACCCGTGGATGTTCTGCGCGCGGCCTGAGAGCCGCCGCCGCCGCCGCCGCGAGAGGAGGAATGCACCGGCCGCGCCGCCGCGGGGCGCGCCCGCCGCTCCTGGCGCTGTTGGCCGCGCTGCTGCTGGCGGCGCGCGGGGCCACTGCCCAAGGTAAGAGGCGCATCCGCCAGTTTGAGGGCCCGTTCGGCCCCGGCCAGCTTCCAGCCGGTTCGTCCGGCACTGGGTAGACGGGAAGCTCCGCGCGCGCCTCGGGGGGCGGCCGGCGTCCCATAGGGTGACTCTCCAGCGCGACCCCAGGCGCCGGGGAGACAGGCGAGGATTCCCCCGCGAACCTCGATGCGGGGCGGAGGTGCGCCCGGGACTTTTTTGCCTGCGCCCAGCCTCAGTTGTCAGTGCTGACAGGAAGCGTGGAGGAGTTGGGGTTCGTGGGGCGGGATGCTTTTCGTCTCCCCTTCTCTCGTTGGACCCCTAAATGCGCTTCAACTTTGTTCAAGTCCATCCTGCTCCCAAATCGCAGCGGTCCTGGAGAGCGTGGTCCAGAAGGGAGTTTGTATTCTCAAGGGTGCCTGCGAGAGTCTGTGTCGTCCGCAGACCGACCCAAACAAAAGCTCTGTCCTCCTGGGGCTCGGGCGGCCTCGCCTCTCCACGGTGCCCGATTCGCCGGGCTTCTGGAGGGTCACGATGGAGGCCACAACTTGTGCCCTGCCGGCGCCGCCACTTTGTGCAAAATGTGCTGTCAGAGGCGGCCTGCCGCTCCTAGGTGCACGTGTGTGTGTGTGTGTGTGTGTGTTATGAACAAGAGGGGAAAAGCCAGCTAATGCATACTTGATGTTGGTAATCTCCAAAGACAATCGCAACAGTTAGAGAAAGACTTTACCGAAAGCTCCGGCGTCTTAGTTCGCTGCGGGAAGCTGGGATCCTTGCTGAGTCTGAGCCGGTACACAATGAGAGGGAAGAGCCGGGCTGCGCCTGTGGAGACAACCGATTCATTCTTTGGAGGTTGGAGGGGGAAAGTTGATTAAAGTCTCCAGGGTCTTGGGCCTCGCTTTTAACATGCATCCCTTGAGGGAGTGCTGGAGCCCCTGAATTTTTCCCTCCCTTCCTCCCAGCCCCAACCTATGCTCTTTTATCATGCATCTTTCATTTTTAAGTTAACGCTGTGCTTTTAGGGAAAAAAAAGGCTCTGGGCTATTTAGCAGTTGAGGGGAAGAGATCTGTTCCCTACATGGACTACGGCTGCAGAATTAGTTTGGACTAAAATCTAGCTAATATTTTTTCGTAGTAGAAAAACAATCTGGAAGGAAGTTTTGTGTGAATTTTGATTTCTTGGAGATGACTTTGGGGAAGTGGGAACCACATTTTCCGAAGATGATTCTGAAACTGATCCTATAGTGTGGTTGTGCTAATCTGGAGACTCCTCCGGGGTAAATACAGCTCCTAATTGTAATTAAGATGTACATCAGCAGGGAGTGCACCTTCCTGATGAAAAATCCTAATGAAATGTAAACAGCCTGGTCACATGGATGTTTGCTTCCTTGATGCCAAACATCTGGTTCCATGCCACACACCTGGGTGAAAAGTAAAAAATGGGCCATACTGCCTACAACATTGTAAACAGTCGTGATGTCGGGGAATTGAGGTGGAGATAACCAGGGTGATTCTAGCAAAGGCAAGGCTTCTAGTTTGGGGCCTTGACAATTTCAGTTATATCCTCTGTCTACTCCTTTCCTTCTGTATAACCTTTCAGCAATTGATACTTTTAGATCATGGGGAAGGGGAAGAACCAAGGAGAGGACATGGGGTACCTTTCCTTCTTAATCTATCTTTAAGTAAATGTCCAGACAATCATTTTGTAATCATTGTAGACAATTGTAATGTAGCCACTGTAATAATTGTAACAAAATTGTAAGACAATTTTATAAGCAGTCACCCAAATTCTATCTTAACTGTCTGCAAGCTTAAAAAACTTAAAATTTCTCACAAATTTATTGTTTCTTTCTCTAAAAAGTATAAAAGTTGCCACTTCTTAGGTCCCATTTCTGTGGAACCTCGATGTGTGTGAATTAAAATTTTCTTTTTCTCCCATTAAAATTTATCTTTTTTTTAAAAAAACAGTATTGCCTATCCTGAGCTCTTCAGTTATGAGCTAAAATCCATTATTACTGTCTTATTTATTGTCTAATAAACCCCCTTCCATTTCTGTGAATGCTTGATCTTTTCTCTGGGGACAGATCTACTGGAACTCAGATTTACTCTTGTCTGATCCAAGATTCTCAAGGTAACTCAGCCAGAGGCTTAGGAAATCAGCCTAAAGGGAAATATGTTTCATTTATTTATTTTAAAAAATGCTCAGCATTTCTCCCATCACTTCTCTCTTTTGTTAGCCAGAAGTGCAAACCTTTACATTTATTTTTTTCTGTCTGTTCTTTGTTTTCTCCCCATGGACCTCTTACCAATCCAGAGCTAAAACTCTCTAAGAAACTGAAGCCTTGATAATTGTACCCAGAGTTCAGAGCATTTAGAACCCACTCTAGCCTCTCAGAGTCTTATAGATTCTGTGGTTTGGCTGCTTGGAGTCAGAGGGTGGTGGCCTGCTACTGTTTGCTGTCATTTCGTAAACTTTCCAAAGCTGTTTTAGTAGGTGGCTGTTCTGTCTGCTTCTAGAATCAGAGTCTCTCGAGGGCAATGAGACTGTTAGCTTGCTAGTGAAAACACCGGGGACCAAGCTATTCAGCCCCATCGTTATTGGAGACACCTGAAGATCTCCCTGGGGGAGCCACATTGCGGCCTAGTTGACAAACGGTGTGGTCCCACTGCCTCTGGCAGTGTGTCGGGAATATTTAATTTCTAATATCAATTCTGTTTCCTTATGGCTGTATTGCTATTCTGATACCTGGGATTATCTTCCTGATATTTGGTTAGGAGTCCTTTTACAGACTAAACTTTGGTCTGTATTTTCTTCTCCATCTCCTACATGGTGAGCATAGGCCTCAAATTAGACTTGAAAGTTTCTAAATGGTGTGTCACTTGCATCCATTAGTGTCCAAATTGGCTGTGGTTTGGTGGTGACCACATACCCTATTTAAAATATTTCTGAAAATTTTACCCAGCATCCTATGGAGAATGGAGGGCTTTGTAGACTATATGTATATATATGTGTGTGCTCAGTTACTCAGTCGTGTCCAACTCATTGCAACCCCATGGACTGTAGCCTGCCAGGCTCCGCTGTCCAGGGGTTTTTCTAGGCATGAATACTAGAGTGGGTAGCCATTTCCTTCTCCATGGCATCTTTCGGACCCAGGGATTGAACTCATGTCTCCTGCGTCTCCTGCATTGGCAGGCGATTCTTTACCACTTAGCCACCTGGAATAGCCACCTGTGTATATATAAATACATATATATTTACATACATACATGTATATCTATATAAATGACGTATATACGTATATAGTAAGGGTGGGCCATAGATTTTTGTTGAATGAATGGAGAATAATTTCCTTGGGCATATGTAAAGTTGTATAATTTTAAAGTGGTATAATTTGCTTTTCCTAGTAAAAATGCAATATGGCATATTTTCAAGGATTTTTCCTTTTCTTTTCTCGTCTTCTAATATGAGAGTGTAGTAGAACTTAACGGTGTGGCTTAGTAGTTATGAGCACAGGTGTTGGAGTTAACAGACCCAGAATGGGTTTGAATCTTTTCTCTTATACTTACTGGGTATGGGGATTAGTTTTTCTGAGCCCTACCTGAGTGTATGAGATCTAAGTGAAACCATGTAAGGCAAATACTGGAGAAGGGCACCCAGACTAGAGGGTCTTCAGTTGGGGTACCTGAAATTAAGGCTATGCAAACCCCCAGAAATAATACACAAAATTTAATGTGAATTTTTATGGTTGTATGTTTCTAGCTATAATCTGACTTTTAAAGAAAACTATAACCCCCCAAAGATAGGAGCGTTGATTTGGAGTGTTTGATGTCTGGGGCAATGAGTTGCCTTCCTGGGTATGTTGCAAGGGATTGCCGGGTGATGGGGGCCCCTGGGCATTAGCCCACATCTGTACAATCTATGGGGCCTCTATCTCGTCTCACTTTCCTCTTTCTCTCCCACCAGGCCGGCTGTTATTGGGCCTGAGAGAAGCTGATGAATGGTGCCAAATCCTTTGACCTCAACTAGGAATGTATTTCCCTGAACCCAAGCATTCCGAGATGCCTCTGTTTATACAATTTATTTAACAAACACTTGCATAATCCTTACAATAGACCAGTCACCATTCTAAGCATTTTGCAAGTATTAACTCACTGAATCCTCACAACAGCCCCATGAGGAAGGTAGTGTAATCAGCTCATTTTGATTTAGGCATAGAGAGGTTAAATTGCTTTGTTAAGGTCACATGGCTAGGAAATGGCCTTGCTGGCCTTACAGACCCTAAGAGTTCATGCTCTTATCTAACTGCTGTCTTAAAATTTACACTCCTTTTATGTTATGTAGTTGCCAAAGGGGCCATTCCCCTAAGTATTCTGAGAGTAGCAAAGGAACATTTTTTTTAGCCGTATCTAGGAGTTATAAGAAATGATTGTACTTGTGCCTGGCTCTTTACAACCCCCATGTGCTGTAGCCCACCAGGCTCCTCTGCCCATGGTATTCTCCAGGCAAGAATACTGGAGGGGGTTGACATTTGTTCCTCTGGGGATCTTCCTGACCCAGGGATCAAACCCATGTCTCCTGTGTCTCCTGCATTGCAGGCAGATTCTTTACCCGCTGAGCCATCAGAGAAGCCCATAAGAAATGATTGGAGACAGCCAATTTCAGTTTTCCTTCCTGTGCTGGAGTTCCCCAAGCCAGACCTGCTGTAATTCAGAGATAGACCGGAAGGGCCTCAGATGGTCTGTACCTCTGATCAAGAGGAATTATATCATTGTAATGAACTGCAACTTGGATGCGGTTTGAGGAGTGTGTCTGGCAGTTCCTTCCAACCAGCGATGAGATGTATTTTGATGAAGTGCCTGTATTTGCATCGTGGTGTACAACTTGGGGTGTAGGCTGAACAGGGGTGATTTATTAGAATGTTCTCTGGTGGGAGAGCTGGCTTGCCGGCTCCAAGTTCCCGAAGTGAATCAGACCCTTGCAAATCCAGCCCCAGCTGGGAAACACTCAAGTCTCCGAGGTCTCTTTCTTGACACAAGAGCCTCAGCCTGGCCTTACCTAATCCCCGAGGTGTGTCAGGAGAGACTGTGCTGTAGACAGACGAAGAGAAAGGAATAGCCTTCTTTGAGTCTGAGAAATTTCTCTGGAGTTTAAGTGGGCGGTGGGGGGAGGATAATGGGGTGGGGGGGGATCTCTTCGAAATCCTTAACTAAATGCAGCTGCTTGTTACACGGAGCCTGACTTGCATGCCAGGAATATCTAAAAAGCTAACGAATACAAAATAAAAATAAACAGCAGTAAAAAGGCTCTCTCTTTGTTGCAGTAAGCTTGGTTGGGGTTTTCAGTTTGTTTAGGAATGGTATAATTGTGGCATCCACTTTATTTTGGTAAAGCAGTGAAACGTGGATTGATGTTATGTCATGGGGTGCTACTACCGCCTGAGCTTTTTCCTTCACACCTCCCACTCAGATCACCCAGGCACGGACAGCCACAGGGCCTGAGGCTCAAACTGGTGCCCCTGAGTGAATTACATTGAAAGAGGGCAGATAATTTAATGGGATAATGTTGGCAGGGCCAGCAAATTTCACACCCCATCTCTCACTAATAGAAAGGCAGTAGAAGGCTACAATATCCTCAGATGAAAAGGTTGTATAAAAAGGTTCTGCTTAACAGTAACTGTCTGACCATAAATAAGGTTCTGTAGAGTTTTGATCCAAAAGCTGTTATTAAATACTGATAAGCCAAGCCTCATAATGTTTGGCCTCCTTACATTTCCTTTTTTTTTCTTTTCCTTCTCTTCATAGAACCATAGATTTCTCTTTTAAGAGGGGGAAGGGACCTAAAGATCAACCAGTCCAAACTGTTTATTTTTTCAAGTATTTCTATACAGAAAGGACCTTCTTTTATAGCCATTTAAAGAGGTGGTGTGGAGTAACAGAAACGGAATGGGGTTGGAACGTGAGAGACTAGGGTTTGAATTGGGGCTTTGCTGCTTGCTGGCTCTGTGACCTTGGGCAAAATTCTTTGACCTTCTGAGTCTCTGTTTCTTTCTCTGCAAAATGGGGATAACAGTAATATCCACCTTGTAGGGTTTCTGTGAGCATTAGAGGAGATAATTGATACAAAGCCTAGTAAACCTGTGTTAGCTGCTATTATTAGCAGCGGCTTGCTGGAGAATTCAGAACAAGTGGTTCCAAAACAATGATCGTTATGCTGTGAGATAAACCAAGACTCAGCAGCCGTTTTTACAAGATGGTAGAACTCTTGAATGTTCAGTTTTATAGAGAGCATGTAGATACTCTAGATGTGAGCAGTCCCACACTAGTGCTGGCGATCCCGGAGGAGATGCCACAGGGCAGCTTCGCAAAGCCTTAAAACAAAGACTTTTTTCAGAACAGTGAGCTCTTTGGGGAAGAGCAAGCCCTCCCTGGTGCTTGGTGTAATTCCAGAATCCTGCAGTGGGGGATGTTACATTTCAGGGCCCTCTACTTGTAATCTGACCTTTTTTAGCTCCAATATCCAAATAATCTTGCTGAGCACAACTTGAAAGAGAAGGATAATGGCCAGAGGAAAGAATCCTGAGGTGCTCTGTTAGCCATTTAAAATTTCTGAGTACGAGAAAAAGAAGTTCACGTTTCCCAAAGAGAAAAGAGCAGTGAAATGTATGGGAAGGGGGAGGGGAGATAAAAGGATTTCTAAAGATTCACACCGGGTTTGTGTGTTTTACTTGAATTTTTCAGCAGTAAAGCGCTGGTCATTCAGTGCATTTCAGTTAACATTCGTTATGTATTTATTATATGCAAGATACAGTGTTAGTGCTCAGGGATAAAACCTTATCCCTGCTCTCAAGGAAAGAAGGAGGAGGGACAGTCTTACTTTATAAAGAACCTACTATGTGCTAGGCATAGTTCTTTATTGGTATTGGGTTTATATGTTCCAGCATCCCTTTGATGTTGGACTTCTGATCCCATTTCTCAGATAAGGAAGTCAAGGCTCAAATATTGTGGTAAGCGTCTTAGCTAGCCTCATACAACTCTTAGCTGGGTTTGGCATTTGATCCTAGGTATTTTGACCCTCAAGTGTCTGCTGTTTCCATTATCCTTGAAGTGTAATTGGAGAGGCAGGGTGAATAGATATGTGCTTCCGCATGTCAACTAGCTCCCCCATTCATGAATTATAGTAACCCCCCTGCATATGAACCTTCAAGTTGCAAACTTTCAAACAATGTGCCCCTATATGCCAGCTGTTGTACTGTACTGCTGTTTTCTTCAAGATACTGTACTGCAAGATTATAAATGTTTTATTGTTTTTGTGTTTGTTTTTTATGTGCTATTTGTGTGAAAAGTACTATAAGACAGTTACAGTATAGTACTCTGTAGCCAATTGTGTTAGTTGGGTACCTAGGCTAGCTTTATTGGACTTAGGAACAAATTGGACTTATGAATGTGCTCTCAGAATGAAACTCATTTGTTGTGAAGGACTTGCTATAGGAAAGAACTGTGGAAAAAGTGCTCCGGGAACATAGGGGTAGAGGATGTTAATTCTTACTCAGGGAACTGGAGGGTCAGAGGGAGAAATCCATGTCCTTCAGGGGCTTATTGTGAGGATGCAGTGAGATAATGTGTAGAAGATGCTCAGCATCCTGAATGCTCAGCTGTAGTTCTATAACCAGAGACAGGCCTGGTCAGGATTTATCTGCCTCAAAAGCCTGTGTGCTCATAGTTCTGCTGTGCTTCTTTTCAGCAGGTGTGTGGTTGTAGGAAGAGTAAGTGGCTGTGTAGCCCCCAGATAGCTGGGAAAACACCAAGACAGTTTCTCTGGTATCTTCCCCACCTGCCTTAACCCAGATTTTCAGATTGAGGTCTGCTTTGGGCAGGGGAGGGGATTTGCACAGGTGTGAGTTTGGAGAGAATCGGGAAGCCTAATCATGAACCATAACACTTCCGGAGCTCTGGCCAGGACCTACCATGCTCTCCATTCATTCTCTGACCGTACATTTTCCATGCACTTACTCTGAGCCAAATGTTTTGCTAGTCACTAGAGATATAAATGGGAGTAAGGCTAGGTCCTTCCCTTGGAGAATTTTTCAGACGGCAGGTCTTTGGCAGAGATTTCTAGCTAGTCATCAGATCTGTTTCATCTCTTCCTGGGCACATGGCTAGACTACATTTCTCAGGTCCCTTGCAATTGTAAGGCCATGTGACTAAATATTAGCCAATGGAAAGAGATGGAAGGCAATGAGTGTCACTTGTACACCTGACACATAAAAAGCTTTGCAGGCAGGATTGCTATGACCTTGAACGTGGGAACTCCAGTCATGTGTTAAAGATACCACAAGATGCAAATGGCTTGGAATCCACCCTTAATGACTGCCCAGTGCAAGCTACCCACCAGTCTGCACCTGTTTAGGTGAGCAAGAAATGAACTTCTGTTGCATGAAGGCTACGATGTTAGGGATTATTAGTTACAGCTGCGCTTCCCTGGTAGCTCAACTGGTAATGAATCCACCGGCAATACAGGAGGCCTGGATTCAATACCTGGGCTGGGAAGATCCCCTGGAGGAGGGCATGGCAACCCACTCTAGAATTCTTGCCTGGAAAATCCCCAGGGACAGAAGTACCTGGCGGGCTACAGTTCATGGGGTCACAAAGAGTCAGACACAACTGAGCAACTAAGCACAGCACTGCACAATGTTATCTTAAGGAACATTATTTATAGAACTAATATTTTATATCTATCTATCATACCGGGCTTCCCTGGTGTCTCAGATGGTAAAGAATATGCTTGCAATGTGGTAGACCTGGGTTTGATCCCTGGGTTGAGAAGATCCCCTGGACAACGAAATGGCTACCCACTGCAGTATTCTTGCCTGGAGAATCCCCATGAACAGAGGATCCTGGCAGGCTACAATCCCCAGGCTCACAAAGAGTCGGACACGACTGAGTGGCTAAGCACAGTGTATCTATCATATGAATATAGTTGTAAACCATAGTGCACCGTGAGATGAGTTTTGTGAGTCTGAATCAGTATTTTAGAAAGGAATATAATAGGGATATATCAGAGTGCATTACGTTAATCAGATGAATATTGTTTGGGGAAACTTTAGCTTCAGTTTGGTATATGCTAATTTGGGTTATTATTGAGCTCTCATGATTAAAAGTTTGAAAGCCTGGTCTACTGGAGGCAGACAGGTCAATAGCTCTGTTCAATAGAGTATGGTGGTTATGGTAATAGTGGTGAGGTCCCAGTGCTATAGAGTCTCAGTTAAGGAAATGCCTAGGAAGCAGAGAAGGCAAAAAGGGTTAATCTTTCCAGTCAATTTGTGTTGGCGGCCTGTGGTGCAGTGTTGAAAAGGATGCTGTGGTTTCTTCCAGGGTCTCTGGGAGGGAATGCTGTGATCTGATGGCAGCGTCTGCCATGAGCTTGAGAAGAGGAGTAAAGGCTCAGACTTGGTTTGCATCTGACCCCTTAGCAAGGAGTCTGGGCTTCTTCCAGTGAATTCAACCCCTTCCCCAATTATTTATGGCATACATACGATGTCTGTCTGGAGCACCATACTCAGCACTGTGGGGATTCCAGAAGAACTGTGACTAGCCCTTGGGGAGGTTACCTTTTAGGAGCAATAAAATAGGCACTTGTGTAATAATTATGCAGCCAGGAAATACAGAGTTGGCAATTACAGATGCAGAGTGCCGAGAAGTCTTTTGGGAGGAAATGGGGTGTGATATGAGCTGGGAAGGATGGAAGGATTGAGATGGAGCGTGGAGGAGAAAAGCTGGACATTCTGCCACTGCCCTGGTCTCCAGGGACTTGCCCAGGCTGTCCAGCCTTCTTCAACTGGGCCTTCACCCTGGGATGAAGCTGATCTTCAGGGATGGAAGAGTAAGGAAGAGGAAAGAGCGCTTTGAATGGTGCCTTTATGTTTGTTTGTGTAGGAAGACAGAAGGGGAAGGGAGGAAGAAGCGGGGTTTTACTGGGAGCCTGATGACCTATTTTTCTCTATAAAAGGGCGTCCCAGAGAGTAAAAAATCCAGTACATTGCTGGGTTGCTGGTCAAAAGTATCCTGTATCTTATTGCCTCTGCTGCAGCAGTTTTGTTTTGTAATGAAGGCTTTTAAACCCTAGTCTACCTCTTGTCTGTGTGATAAACATCATACTAGTAGACTAATACACATCAAACATCCTGTGTACCAAGAGCTATTTTAAGTTCTTTGAGTATTTTAACTTGTATTGTCTTCAGGGCAACTCAGTGAGGTAGGCAGTAATTATTAGCTCCATTTTCCGGATGAGAAAACTGAGGTATAGAGAAGGTAAGTAATTTGATCAAGATCAAATAGCAAGTTAAGTGGGAGAGCCAGGATTTGAAAATAGTTATCCTGAGTCTGGGGCTTGGTCCTTGATCATTATGTCAATTTGCACAGCCAAATAGCTGAGTCAAAATAATTATAATTGAATCTTCCATGTGTATAGGGCTTTGCAGCTTACGAAACTATTTCCTATATATTACCATTAATTTTTCAAATAATCTAATAAAACAAGATTTCTTTCTTTAGCTTTCTACCTTTCTCTCTCTCCCTTTTAACATTAGGCCTATAAGGTTGGCACCTCACCTAAGGTCGCTACAGCTGGTAGAGTCTGTCTGAAACCCAGGCTCTTTAACTTTGGGCTTTTAGTGGTTTATGCCCTAAGTAACTGGGGGAATTTCTTGGCAGTCCTAGTGGTTAGGATTCTGAGCTTTTACTGCCAAGGGCTCAAGTTTGATCTCTGGTAGGGGAACTAGAGAGCCGCATGGTGTGACCAAAAATTAAGAGACTGGAGTCTGTGACTCTATGAGTCTGATGTTGGCCTATTGTCACTGCAGTTTCATCAGTAAATGAATTTGCCTGATTCTCCGCAAATCCACTGTTCACTTTGGAAACGATTGTGAGTCATTTGTAGGTGGAGCCTTGAGCTAAGATCCCTGTAATTTAAGAAAGTTCACTTGCAAATAGACTGAGAGAAGTTACTTAAAAAGAAGTTTCCTAAGTGGTTGGCGATTGCAGCGTGCAGTGGAGCCAGTAACAGAAGGGATTTGGCATCAAAAGGTCTTGTGAAACTAGGCTCAGCACTTTTCTGCCAGGTCAGCAAATGACTTGACCTCCCCGAGACTCAACTTCCTCACCTATAATATGGGAAGCATAAGGGTGCCCACTTGCACAGGGTGGGGAGGACCCCCGGAAGTGCACATACAGTGCCTGGGTGGTGTTTAGTATGTGTTTGCAGTTACTCCCATGAATTAAATGGAGAGAATGAGGGTGCACTGCCTCCTTTGAGATTTTCCCAGGATGTGATAGAGCAAAACTTCTAAACCTCAGAACCTTTCTTTTATAATATAACCATCTCTGGGGCAGACCTTCCTAGCACCTAGAACTTTTAGGTTATAGCTATATAAATATTACTCAAGGACAGGGACTTTCTTAAGCCTTGTGAAGGTTGAACATCCTAAGGTAAGAACAGATCCTGTTGCCTGAAATCCTAAAGTTCCTGGAAAGGCTCCTATCTGTTCTTGCAGGGAAACTGACATCGTTTCCTGATGGGATTAGGCATCCATCAAGACAACTATTTTACTTTTTCTCCACAAGAGAGATTATTATATCCTTACCTCTTGAATTTCACACCAATGTAGTCGTAGTTTGTACAGAATTTTCATACTCCCTGCAGAGGGTTGGTTGGTTTTCTTTTCCCACCTGAATGTTCAGTGTGACGGAAGTTAGCTCTTCTCACACGGACTCCTCTGAGACCCGTGCCTTAAGAAAGTGGTGCTTAGTTCCACGGTGGCTCTTTACCCCCTCCCTGCAGAGAACTGCTGGATGTTATACAGGAACTTTTAGTTGCAAAATATTGCCTGTTTTGAGATTAGCAGTAGGCTGATTGACAATAAGCAGCAACAATGTTTGATGATGTTCTTAATCTACTGGTGAGTTACCCTCTCTTTCTCTATGCTGCTCACAGCATGCTCTGCCCACTCACATCCGGTATCCCTGAGCCGAGGAATGGAGGGCTTTGTCTGTGGCCAGATAGTCTTCAGAGTGTCAGAACCTGCAATGGGGGCTTCCCAAGGGCCACTGATAAATGGCCTCTCTCCCCGCTACTGAGCAAGGGAGGAGCTGAGTTGAGCTGAGCGTGCTGAGTTTGTTCTCCCCAGCCGTCAGCAAGGTACCATATCCGACTGCCCTGCAAGTAGTCAGTCAAGGGGCGGAGAGAGTCCAGCACTTCCAACACTGCTTGGTTTTCCCTTCCCAAGATGAAAGTAGGGCATTGCTCCCTTACACTGGCTGCAACTTGGTTTTTTCTTTAAGGAGTACTTGTCAGATTTAATCTTTGTGTTGGGATTAAAACTATATATATGTGTGTGTGTGTGTGTATATATATATATATACACACACATATGTACATATAGGGATGAAATGGTCAAAATGTTTTATCAACAACCCTCCCAGCTCTCAGCCTCAGGACTCAAGTTTAGAAAGTTTCTTAACCAGTCTGGGATGTTAGTGAAAGTAGATTGCCCCAGACTCACAGAATCAAACAGGCCAGTGGGTCTGTCTGCTAAGTGTTGATGTAGAGGAGAGAAGGACAGAAGGGACCTGGGAGCCACAGTTCCTTACACGCCAAGTGACACGTCCTGTATAAACTCCCAGGAAGTCACAGGCGATTCCATTTGGATAAATATTTGTTTAGCAACTAAAGCGGATACAGGAGAAATATATGACAGGATCCTCTTCAGTAGGAAGTTTACTGTTTTTGTTAGGCAAGATTGATATCCCCACATGGTTTGAGACTAACTCATTGAATCAGACCTCACTGTCCTGATCTTTGTGTAGAGTGGTTTCTCGGTCACGCAGCCTCTAGAATCTGTGCAGTTAACACCACCCCTCCCCACATCCGGCTCAAGTTCTTCCCTTTCTCCATCTCTCCTCCCCGAAATCCTATTCTTCAACCCCTGATGCTCCCATACTCAGGAATTCACTTTTCTGTCTGTCTTTCCCCAGTGCTCTCATATTCAGCGAGCGTTCCCACACAGCTCTCCTAAGTCATGCTCATTTATTCCGAGTTAGCCCAAACCTCCATGTTAATGGTGTAATAATAGTCACTATCATTTATTGAGCATCTACTATGGGGTGACACAGTTGGCAAGGCATTTTGTATTTTGTAGTGGAATCCTATTGTTTCGTCTTTACAAAAGTGTTGCCCTGCATTAAGCTTCCTCCTTCTGCCCCCTTTATCTGCTGGGAAAAGAAACTGCTTTTGCCCACTCTCCAGCCTTGTTATGGGGAGACTGCCAGTCATAACCCTGCCCCCAGCCTCACTATGATGGGCTAATTATAGGCCATTCTGGGATATAGGGGCAGCCACTATAGGGCAGGGAAGCTGAGAGATGCCCTTGGCCATGTCTCTGCTCCAGAAAGAAGCTGGTGTGTAGGAGAGAATGACTTTGATCTCTGGAGGGGGTACTACTGAGAGGTATGGCAAGGATCCAGTCTCTCCTCCATCTCTCCCCAGTTTCTGTTCAGAGCCCATAGACTCTGCTCTGGGGGAGGCTATTGTGTCCTGACCATGCACATATCATATCTCACTAATTCTTACAACAAAATGAAGTGGTATTGTTTTCTTAACCTAAAAGAAAAGTGGTTTGAATGCTTTTTTCCTCATGAGAAATTATGTCCACTAAATACAAAAGCAGAAATGCAATGTGAAGACAAAATTCCCCATACTCGTATCCCTCAGAGATAGCTTCTGATAGTGTTTTCCATACATGTATATTCATAAAAGGAGGTCAGTCTTTTTATTCCCAAGAGAAAACAGAGGTGTTAAAGAACTTCCCCATTGTCATATAACGAGCCACTTTCCATTCTACCTACTTCTCTATGAGCAGGGAGTCAGTCTTTGTTAATTAAGAACTATCTAGTTGAGCATATTTTCCTTGATAGAGAATCACCAAATATGTGTTAAAATTCAGTGTAATTAAGTGCCTTGAGGTCGTGCACATGTAAGTTTTGTAGATCAAGGATGAGAGAGGTATGAATTGTTTGGAATTACTGGCAGGGGTTTCTAAAGGAGGTGGCATCTGAGATGGAGAGCCAATATTAATTTGTTTTCTCCAGTATGCTGTGTCTTAAGTGGTCGAGGCCAGCGGGGATGCCCACACACTTTCATCTGCTGGGGTTGGGCAGCACCCAAGGCATACTGATAACCTCTGAGCATTTTTGAAAATCCACAAGGTCAAAGTGAAAGTGTGTCCATGGCAAAGGGGGCCAAAGGAAGAGATATATGGTATTCAGAAGGAAGTTCAGAGTTCTTGGGGCAATAGGAAAGTAAGACCTAAAGACTGACCTAAAGCAATGAAGTGGGGAAGGGGAAGAGTGGAGGCATCACCAAACTGTGATCAGGGAGGCTCTGATGGAACTTTCAGGCAGGTCTTCCCAGTCTGGGTGCTGCCCCATCTGATGTCTTACCTTTGTATGCAGTGACTTTTCCATGGCTGTTTCCTCCCATGGGGACATCGTTCCCCAGCCTGTCGGCTCCCAGTCCTTTGGTTTGACTTAAATGTCACTTCCCTGACTGGCCAGACTAGGTTGGATTCCCACCTACTGGCTTTCACAGCACCCTGTATTTAAAAATACTCACGATTATGATTTGTAATTAAATATTAATTTGTGCAGACTTCCTAGGTGGTGCTAGTAGTCAAGAACTCGCCTGCCTGTGCAGGTTAGATGTAAGAGACACGGGTTTGAACCCTGGGTGGGGGAGACCCCCTGGAGGAGGGCATGGCAACCCACTCTAGTATTCTGGCCTGGAGAATCCCATGGACAGAGGAGTCTGGCAGGTTGCAGTCCTTAGGGTCGCACAAAGTTGGACACAACTGAAGCGGCTTAGCATGCACACACATATATTTGTGCAGTTATTATTTTGTGGTATCTCCTACTTCACTGGGTTGGATGCACCTTAGAATAAGGCTTGAGTCTGGATCACAGGCAGTACAATGCTTGGTGGCCAACTGAACAACTCTCCTTACTTTTACTCGGCTTTGTCCTTCCTTCCTAGAGACTGGGATCATTCCAGTTGGCTTTACTGTTACTCTCTGGCAATTTGAAAACGCATCTTTGAACAACTGAAAATCTCAAGGCTATCTTTTCCAAAAGATGAGGAATCTCACCCCCGTAAAAAGCCAATCTGGACTCAATTAAACGTGCTGTGGGCTCTGTTTGCAGGGGAGCAGTGAGCAGCTGAGAGTGGAGCTGTTTTCCCAAGATGGAAAATCTGTGATAACTCTGAGTTCTGCTGCTATAAATTAGGGTCACTCTGCCCTTAATTGGCAGCAAATTAAAATTTCCCTTCAGGTCCTCCTCTTCCTCTTCTTTCCTGTCTATTCTGTTTGAGAGAAGATGTGGAAATACTGGTGCCCTGCCGCAGGGGAGAGGGCACCATGCCTGAGGCCCCAGGCAGGTCAGGGCCGGGAGGGCCACCAGTGATTCTGAGCATCCTTCTCCCTCCCCAGTCCCTTTTCTTTTCCTTCTGCTCGCCCCTCTCTTTCTTCAGGAAATTTGGAAGTTCTCATTCCTAGGGAAATGTCTCCAGGGAGCTCTTGCTCCCTCTTAGCAAGCAGAGGGAGAAAACAATTCTCTGAATTTTGAACTCACAAGCAATTTGTATGCAAATATGGCCAGAAAGGCCCGTGTGTCTTTGCATTTTCCCACAGCACCTTTTTAAAAAAAAAATCCCTACGACCATGTGCCTCAGGCTAGGAGCAGAAGCGAGAACAGAGAGCTTAACAAATTTAGTTGAGTTCTTAGGGCTTGAGGCAGTGGTGAAGAAGAGGGGCTGGTTTTTGTCTTGCTTTGTTGGTGGCACTCTGGGGGGTAGGTGGTCCACAGGCACTCGAAAGGCACTCCTGCGGGGAGCTGACCTTGTGGAAGCAAGAGCAAGGTGATGCTGTGGAGTGAGGTCCAGGCACAAGTCCTGCAATTGTGGAGGACAGAGCAGTGAAGCAAAGTACCGGGTTGGATTTTAGAGAATCAGGAAAGGTGTCTCGGTGGGGGGTGCTCCCCTGGAAAACATGTGCCTGGAAGGCCTTAAAACAATAACCCATAAGACATTTTTTATACTATTGATAATAACGGGTGGGTTTATTTTGACAAATGTGTTCACAAAAATCTACCTTCCATGATATCTGGATCTTGACTAAGGGATAAAAACCATTTCCGAGGCCCGTCTCTCTCTCTCTAAGCCAGCGCTTCCCTGGGAACCTCAGCGGCTCTATCAGGGCCAAAACAACTCAGAGGGAGCCTGTGACCCCCGACATCTGAGTGCCTGGTGGCGATAGGGTTCCAGAGCCAGCTCAGGACTCTGCCTCTCCAGGGGGTTGCTCTGCTCTGAGATCTGGGGTCTCAGTTTCTTCATCTCTGCAGTGGGGATTATAACTTCTTCTCTGAAGATTATGGAAGATTAAAGGAGATGAAGGATGTAAAAATATTTTGTAAACTTTACAGTCTTATCTGAGATTGAAGAGTCAGATAGCAAGCAAGAGTTGATCTCTGTTTCTTGGCAATGGATCCAGGAGGCTTCCTTTATTCACACAACAAATATTTATGTGACTCACATTTTTTTAGATGCCAGAGGTGAAACAGAGAGTAAAACAAAGACCCTACTCAGGGAGGAGTTCTGAAAATAAATGAATGAGAGTAAGTGCTCAGAAAAATGAAACGGAGTAAAAGAACTTGTGATGCGGAGATTGATGGGGTGGAGTGGGCTCTGTTGTATAGGGTTAGGGAGGGCTCTGTGATAGTGTCTCTTGAGCAGAGTCCTGCAGGAGGTGAAGGACTGAGCACTGTGGCTCTGTATGTGGGGGAGGGGATGTCTTCCAGGAGGGGACCAAGTATAAACGAGAGTATAAACGCCTTGAAATGGAAGTATGCTCTCAATTTACAATCTAACCGCAACTGCATTTATTACTACTAGTAACATTTGTGTGCCAGGCAATAGTTAAGTATCACTTAATCCTCACAACGACTGCATTAGGAATGCCCTATTGTTATACCCATTACATAGATGAGAAAACTAAAGCATCATTTACAAGTCAAGCATTCCGATAACTGGGGGAGAAGAAATAGCTCTCTTTTATATGAGAGTGTATGAAGCAGCCCTGCACAGAGGGAAGACTGCATGGTTTGGAGAGAAAAGTCTGGATTTGAGCCTGGCCTGCCACTCATCGGCTGTGCAATCTTGGGCAAGTTCCTTTGCTTCTCTGGGCCTCAATTTCCTGATCTGTATGATGGGCTGATAAAATCTCAGAGGAGTGTTCTATATATATTGAGAAATCTAGGTGAAAGGATGTTGTGAATTGCAAAGCACCATGAAAATGTTCCTTTATTATTATTAGAACACCAATTCTCCTTCCTTGTCTCTTGAAAAGAGAGTGAATGAGAGAGAACTGGAAGTTTGCAACTTACATAATTTCTCCTGTTATTTTCCTGAAATATTTTCTGCTGATGTCTTTGATGGTGAATCAATTACAGTACCTGGTAAAATTCACAGGCATTTTTCTGAAAGATTAGGGATTCCCTGGTTCAATTCAGTTCAGTTACTCAGTCATGTCTGACTCTTTGCGACCCCATGAACCGCATCACGCCAGGCCTCCCTGTCCATCACCAACTCCCAGAGTTCACTCAAACCCATATCCATTGAGTCGGTGATGCCATCCAACCATCTCATCCTCTGTCATCCCCTTCTCCTCCTGCCCTCAATCTTTCCCAGCATCAGGGTCTTTTCAAATGAGTCAGCTCTTCGCATCAAGTGGCCAAAGTACTGGAGTTTCAGCTTCAACATCAGTCCTTCCAATGAACACCCTAGTAGCTCAGCTGGTAAGGAATCCACCTCCAATGTGGGAGACCTGAGTTCGATCCCTGGGTTGGGAACATCCCCCGGAGAAGGTTACAGCTACCTACTTCAGTATTCTGGCCTGGAGAATTCCATGAAATGTATAGTACATGGGGTTGCGATGAGTTGGACAGGACTGAGTGACTTTCACTTTTTGCTGAAAGATTAAGGAAGTATGTAGTGAAGTTGGTGGCGAGGCTTCTCACCTTTGTTTTAAAGAAATTGTCTGAGGTCTTAGAACTCCTGATCTACTCTCTTCATAATACTAGGCTCCCTGTCATCCCCAAGCCTAGAATTTTCTGGAAGTTTTTCCAGTTTTGCATTGTGTAGATAGTAGGTGCTCAATAAGTTTTAAATAAGTGACTTTAAATAACTGTGGGCCTTAGGAAGAATCACTATGAACAAAGCTAGTGGAAATAATGGAATTCCAGTTGAGCTATTTCAAATCCTAAAAGATGATGCAGTTAAAGTGCTGCACTCCATATGCCAGCAAATTTGGAAAACTCAGCCACAGCCACAGGACTGGAGAAGGTCAGTTTTCATTCCAATCCCAAAGAAAGGCAATGCCAAAGAATGTTCAAACTACCGCACAGTTGCACTCATCTCACACATTAGCAAAGTAATGCTCAAAATACTCCAAGCCTGGCTTCAACAGTTCATGAACCGTGAACTTCCAGATGTTCAAGCTGGATTTAGAAAAGGCAGAGGAACCAGAGATCAAATTGCCAACATCTGTTGTATCATAGAAAAAGCAAGAGAGCTCTTGGAAAACATCCACTTCTGCTTTACTGACTATGCCAAAGCCTTTGACTGTGTGGATCACAAGAAACTGTGGAAAATTCTTAAGGGGACGGGAATACCAGACCACCTGACCTGCCTCTTGAGAAATCTGTATGCAGGACAAGAAGCAACAGTTAGAACTGGACATGGAACAATAGACTGGTTCCAAAGAGGGAAAGAAGTCCGTCAAGGCTGTATGTTGTCACCCTGCTTATATAACTTTTATGTAGAGTACGTCATGTGAAATGCCATGTTGGATGAAGCACAAGCTGGAATCAAGATTCCCGGGAGAAATAGCAATAACCTCAGGTACGCAGATGACACCACCCTTATGGCAGAAAGTGAAGAAGAACTAAAGAGCCTTTTGATGAAAGTGAAAGGGGAGAGTGAAAAGCTGGCTTAAAATTCAACATTCAGAAAATGAAGATCATGACATCAGGTCCCATCACTTCATGGGAAATAGATAGTGAAACAATGGAAACAGTGACAGACTTTATTTTCTTGGGCTCCAAAATCACTGTAGATGGTGACTGCAGCCATGAAATTGAAAGACGTTTGCTCCTTGGAAGAAAAGCTATGACCAACCTAGATAGCATATTAAAAAGCAGAGACATTACTTTGCTGACTAAGGTCCATCTAGTCAAAGCTATGGATTTTCCATAATCATCTATGGATGTGAGAGTTGGACTATAAAGAAAGCTGAGCACTGAAGAATTGATGCTTTTGAACTGTGGTGTTGGAGAAGACTCTTGAGAGTCCCTTGGGCTGCAAGGAGATCAAACCAGTCCATCCTAAAGGAAATCAGTCCTGAATATTCATTGGAAGGACTGATGCTTAGGCTGAAACTCCAATACTTTGTGGCCACTTGATAGAAGAGCTGATTTTTGGAAAAGACCCCGATCCTGGGAAAGATTGAAGGCAGGAGGAGAAGGGGACGAGAGGATGAAGTGGTTGGATGGCATCACCAACTCAATGGACACGAGTTTGTGTCAGGTCCGGGTGTTGGTGATGGACAGGGAGGTCTGGTATGCTGCAGTCCATGGGGTCACAAAGAGTTGGACACAACTGAACTGAATGGAAATAACTGTACCTTTAAAAAGTACTCTGTGCCTTTGTTAGAGAGTCCTGTGTGATGCGTAAGTCCCAGTGGATTTGGAGAAATGGGTATTATTATTTGGGGCTATAGAACAGGGCTTCCCCAGTGGCTCAGCAGTAAAGAATCTGCCTCTAATTTAGGAGACGCAGGATAGACACACCCTATCACACTAGGGTGTGATATCTGCGTCTGGAAGACCCCTGGAGAAGTAAATGGCAACCCACTCTGGTATTTTTGCCTGGGAAAACCCATAGACAGAGGAACCTGGCGGCCTAAGGTCCACAGGGTTACAGAAGACCTGGACATGACTGAGTGACTGAACAACAGACGAATGGATAACTGAGGTAAAGGGGCTTATCGAATAATTGCCGGGGAGCTCACTTTTATTTCTGGAGAGGATTGCTTTTCTTCCACTCCAGTGGTGGTGGGACAGTAAGTTCATTTGTCTGTCAACTGATGGAATACCTATGCTGCTCCAGGCACAGTGCAGGATTCTGGGGAAACAGTAGTGTTTGTTATCAGGAATGCTCTTAAGACATGCTCAGGACGTGATCTCTAATCTGAGTGCTGGCTGCTCCACCACCTGGCACCTCCAGAAAATGCCGAGGCTGTGGCTGCTTCATCGTCACCTGCTGACACCTGGCAGGCATGTGCCCATCTATCTGGCACAACCCCCAGTGCCTGTGATCAGACCCGAGCCATTGGGTCTGCGTTTTGTTTCCCCAGCGTGGCGGTGGCTTCCTGCGATAAGCTCCATCTTGGCTGGGATGCGTCCTTCCGTGCGGTTGGGATAACAGCCTCCTGGGGATGGTGTTTAATCTTAGGAGAGGCGGAGCCCCCGGGGAAAGAATGCTGTCTCTCACTGTGTGCATCTAGGATTAGGCGGAGCTGCCTGCTGCTAACACAATTAGGTGAGGGCAAAGGCTGATCGCTGGGACAGGATTCATGGGGGTGAGCTTCCTGTGTGCCCCCAAGAAGGCCTTGCTCCCTGTCACAGCTTCTTATAGTTGAAGGGGCCCCTGAGAAAGTGAAATTAGAGTCAAAATACTGACCTAGGAGTCCAGTAAACCAGTTTAGCTGACTGACCTTGGGACAAACCTCAAAGCCCCAGTTTCCCCATCTGTAAACTTGGGGTGCTAATGATATCTACCTCATTACCTTTGGTGAGGATGAATTCAGATAAAGCTCCCAGACCCCTGGCAGATACTGAACACACAATAACTCTGAGGTCAGGTTGCCATGTTAAAGGTGAGGAGCCTGAGGCCCCTACTGACGTTGCTCAGAATGAACTCCATAGAATTCCTCAGTGCAGGAGTCTGGAGTGGAACTTGGCTTTCCCTGCCTCTAGCACTGGGCGATGAATGAACCAGTCTCCTCTGCCGGATGGGGTGGTGGCCTGTGAGTCCTGTTACCTGGCCTGAAGGCAGAGGATGAGGAGGGACTGGGGTGGGTCTGCAACAGATGTCAGAGTCTAGAGGTGCTCTGTCCACTGGACCACTAACTGGGCACCACATCACTTGAAGGTCAAACTGAATTTCCTTATCTATAAAATAAGGTGGCTGGGCTTCCCTGGTGGCTCAGACAGTAAAGAATCTGCCGGCAATGAGGGAGCCTGGGGTTTGAGCCCTGGGTTGGGAAGATCCCCTGGAGAAGGAATGGCAACCTACTCCAGTGTTCTTGCCTGGAGAATTCCATGGATAGATGAGCCTGCAGGCTATAGTCCATATGGTCTCAGAGTTGGCCACAACTGAGTGACTAACACTTGACTGGCCCTTCCAGCTCTAAAATTTTTTTAAGAAGCCTGGTGGAGTAAGCAAAGAACCAGAAGGAAGAAGTGGAAGAAACATACCAGTATTATATGATAAAAGACTAGCATTTTTTAAATCCTGACTACCTATCAGTTGCAGATGTGACTGATGATGGAAGTAAAGTCTGATGCTATAAAGAGCAATATTGCATAGGAACCTGGAATGTTAGGTCCATGGGTCAAGGCAAATTAGGAGTGGTCAAACAGGAGATGGCAAGAGTGAACATCAACATTTTAGGAATAGCAAACTAAAATGGACAGGAATGGTTGAATTTAACTCAGATGACCATTATATCCACTACTGTGGGCAAGCATCCCTTAGAAGAAATGGAGTAGCCATCATGGTCAACAAAAGAGTCCGAAATGCAGTACTTGGATGCAGTCTCAAAAACGACAGAATGATCTCTGTTCGTTTCCAAAGCAAACCATTCAATATCACAGTAATCCAAGTCTATGCCCCAACCAGTAATGCTGAAGAAGCTGAAGTTGAATGGTTCTATGAAGACCTACAAGACCTTTTAGAACTAACACCCCAAAAAGATGTCCTTTTCATTCTAGGGGACTGGAATGCAAAAGTAGGAAGTCAAGGAAACACCTGGAGTAACAGGAAAATTTGGCCTTGGATTACAAAACAAAGCAGGGCAAAGACTAACAGAGTTTTGCCAAGAAAATGCACTGGTCATAGCAAACACCATTTTCCAACAACACAAAAGAAGACTCCACACATGGACATCACCAGATGGTCAGTACTGAAATCAGATTGAGTATATTCTTTGCAGCCAAAGATGGAGAAGCTCTATATAGTCAGCAAAAACAAGACTGGGAGCTGACTGTGGCTCAGATCATGAACTCCTTATTGCTAAATTCAGACTGAAATTGGAGAAAGTAGGGAAAACCCTAGACCATTCAGGTATGACCTAAAAGTGGAAATGACAAATAGATTCAAGGGATTAGATCCGATAGAGTGCCTGAAGAACTATGGACAGAGGTTCATGACATTGTACAGGAGGCAGTGATCAAGATCATCCCCAAGAAAAAGAAGTGCAAAAAGGCAAAATGATTGTCTGAGGAGGCTTCACAAATAGCTGAGAAAAGAGAAGTGAAAGGCAAAGGAGAAAAGGAAAGATACACCCATCTGAATGCAGAGTTCCAAAGAATAGCAAGGAGAGATAAGAAAGCCTTCCTCAGTGATCAGTGCTAGGAAATAGATGAAAAAAATGGGAAAGACTAGAGATCTCTTAAAGAAAACTAGAGATACCAAGGGAACATTTCATGCAGATATGAGCACAATAAAGGACGGAAATGGTATGGACCTAACAGAAGCAGAAGATATTAAGAAGAGATGGCAAGAAAACACGAAAGAACTATACAAAAAAGATCTTCATGACTCAGATAATCACGATGGTGTGATCACTCACCTAGAGCCAGACATCCTGGAATGCGAAGTCAAGTGGGCATCACTACGAACAAAGCTAGTGGAGGTGATGGAATTCCAGTTGAGCTATTTCAGATCCTAAAAGATGATGCTGTGAATGTGCTTCACTTAATATGCCAGCAAATGTGGGAAACTCAGCAGTGGCCACAGGACTGGAAAAGGTGTTGTCATTCCAGTCCCAAAGAAAGGCAATGCCAAAGAATGCTCAAACAACCACACAATTGCACTCATCTCACACGTTAGCAAAGTAATGCTCAAAATTCTCCAAGCTTGGCTTCAACAGTGCATGAACCATGAACTTCTAGATGTTCAAGCTGGATTTAGAAAAGGCAGAGGAACCAGAGATTAAATTGCCAACATACGTTGGAACTTTGAAAAAGCACAAGAGTTCCAGAAAAACATCTACTTCTGCTTTATTGACTACATCAAAGCCTTTGCCTATGTGGATCACAACAAACTGTGGAAAATTCTTCAAGAGATGGGAATACCAGACCACCTGACCTGCCTCCTGAGGAATCTGTATGCAGGACAAGAAGCAACAGCTAGAGCTGGACATGGAACAACAGATTGGTCCAAATCAGGAAAGGAGTATGTCAAGGCTGCATATTGTCACCATGCTTATTTAACTTATATGAAGAGTACATCATGTGAAATGCCACGCTGGATAAGCACAAGCTGGAATCAAGATTATTGGGAGAAATAGCAATAACCTCACATGCAGATGATACCACCCTTATGGCAGAAAGAGAAGACAAACTAAAGAGCCTCTTGATGAAAGTGAAAGAGGAGAGTCAAAAAGCTGGCTTAAAGCTCAACATTCAGGAAACAAAGATCATGGCTTCTGGTACCATTACTTTATGGCATATAGATGGGGTAATAATGTAAACAGTGGCAGACTTTATTTTCTTTAGCTCCAAAATCACTGCAGGTGGTGACTGCAGCCATGAAATTAAAAGATGCTTACTCCTTGGAAGAAAAGCTATGACCAACCTAGACAGCATATTAAAAAGCAGAGACATTACTTTGCCAACAGAGGTTCATCAGCCAAAGCTATGGTTTTTCCAGTAGTCATGTATGGATGTGAAGAGTTGGACTCTAAAGAAAGTTCAGTGCCAAAGAATTGATGCTTTTTGAAGAAGACTTGTTGGAGAAGACTCTTGAGAGTCCCTTGGACTGCAAGGAGATCAAACCAGTCCATCTTAAAGGAAATTAGCCCTGAATATTCATTGGAAGGAGTGATGCTGAAGCTGAAACTCCAATACTTTGCCCACCTGATGCGAAGAGCTGACTCATTTGAAGAGACCCTGATGCTGGGAAAGATTGAGGGCAGGAGGAGAAGGGGACGACAGAGGATGAGATGGTTGGATGGCATCACTGACTGAATGGACTTGTTTGTGTCAACTCCGGGAGTTGGTGATGGACAGGGAGGCCTAGTGTGCTGCAGTCCATCAGGTCGCAAAGAGTTGGATAGGACTGATCGACTGAACTGAACTGACCACATATCAGGGATTGTGCTGGCCACTAGGGATACATCGAACCAAAACATGATCTGTTTTCTAGGGGCTCCTGGACAGTGGGATCAGCTGGGCAGCAGAGATGCAGAGAGACATGCAAATACATGAGAATCTGTGTTGATCTGTGCCTTAAGATGAATATGAATGTTATGTGGTGGGCCGTAGACGAGGCCGTAATTGGCTGTCATGTGGCTGCCTGTTCGCGTGCAGATCCGTCAGCACACAGGGAATGACTGGATGTGGTGCAGTGAAGGGGAGCCAGAGCCCTGCACGTGGGGAAGGGGAGCTTGTGGTTGAAAGGGCAGGTTCAGGAAGGTTGAGTGGAAGGGGCGGCAGCCAGGCCAGAGCCCCAGCGGGCTGATGGATTACATTCCTCTACTTAGAAACCATCAGAAACTCCACTGAGAGGGGCTCTTTCAGCTCTAGAACTTGCTGATGTCTCCTTTTGCACAGGGGAACATGAGTTATTTCTTTCAGTGTTACCTTTCTGTCCTCTTGGTTTCTGAAGTGCGGCAAGACCAAAACCCAAAGTATTTGCACTAAAGTTGTTAATTTTAACCAAGTGGTAGAATATAATCAAAATGTGAGACAGCTGAAATGCTGCCAATTTTTCTTCCCTTTGAGGTTGTTTTCTATCCTTTTAGACAAAGACTCCAGGTGGGGACATGACACTTTCATAGACCTACTATGTACTTGGGCTTCTGCTAACTAATTTCATGGAGCAAGCTTCCTTGAGCTCTTAAGATTGTTAAAATACAGTAGAAAACCCCAGAAGACTTGGGAGTGATTTCTGAATGGTGGGAGGGAGAGGGAGGCTTTGAAGCCATCCTGCTTAAACACTTGGGCTGCTAAGTGCAACTCTTCAAACACTTCACGTGTCTTCAATGGTCCAGTGTAAAGGATATTCAGGAACATAAATCCCTGCTGGTAATGGGATAAAACCCCCTTATTTCCTCCCTAAATATTGATCTAGAATAATAGCTTGTTTTGAACTTTCTCCCAGCCAATTAATTTTTAATTTAAAAAAGTACCTCTAGGGAAAACTTAGCATATAGGTACAGACAGTTTTGGAGATGTGTCTCCTTGTAGAAATCAAAAAGGGGGGAAAAAGTAGACATTACTCTAATTAGAATATGCCCTCCCCCCACACCTCCCCTGAGATTAATCCACTGACACATGATTTTGAGTATCTTTCTTTGTAAGACCTTGTGCTAGAAACTGAGGGAGAGACTACAATTTAGCTTCTGTTCTCTAGGGTGTGTGTGTGTGTGTGTGTGTGTGTGTGTGTGTGTGTGTGTGTGTGTGTGTGTGTATTTATTTATATGTGTGTGTATGTTCTGTTTCATGGGAAAAGAAGATGAGGTTTTTTTTTTTTTTGATCCAGAAACTTTGTTTTGAGGAGAGAGAAAGGATGATATTAGGGCATAGCCAAAGAGCTCTGGCCTAAAAGTCAACAACCTTGCACTCATATCCTAACCCTGCCTTTAACAAGCTGTGTGACAGCAGATAAGACCTTTGCCTTTTCTGATTTTCAAGTTCTTTTCTGCAGAGCAGTGGGATTGGAGACCAGCAGCATCTCCATCACCTGGGAGCTGGTTCGGTAGAAATGGAGAGCCTGAGGCTCCTTTCCAAATCTGTTTGATCAGAATCTGCATTCTAACAAGACCTTCAGGTGATCTGTATGAAAATTAAAGTTTAAAGCATTGCTTTAAAGAATGATCCTCTAGATCATTATAATATTAGAATATACTCTAATATTCTAGTATTTTGTGTTTTTTCCCTAATATGTAGTAAAACACACTTATGAAGAATTTATTTAGGACTGAGCCAGGCACTCTTGCCCTGCAAAAGTGTACTCTATTAAAAAGATTTAAAGGCAGAAACATGGGCAAATAGCTATATATTCAGCTTCTGAAGCTATATATACATGTTTCTCTTTTGCCTTGTGTTTTAGATGTTGGCAGTATAGTAAGAGCAGTGAGAGAGGGGAAGAGGAGCTGGGAAGCCAAGGTGATTGAAGGTGTGGTTGGCAATGGCCTGGGCCTTCTGAGCTGGCAGGTGGCACAGTGTTCAGCTCAGGTCCTCAGAATCATCAGAAGGTTCTGAGGATCAAGCACCATCAATGATTGCAAAATAATACTTCATATTTTCAAATATATATGTATGTTGCTTTGATGAACTGAAAATCATATTCTGATGAATATCAGTGACTTTCTGATATTCTGTGTTTTCCTAATTAATTGATCAGTCAGTCGCTCAGTCGTGTCTGCTCGGTCATGTCCAACTCTTGTGACCCCATGGACTGTAGCCAACTAGGCTCCTCTCTGTCTGCGGAATTCTCCAAGGAAGAATACTGGAGTGGGTAGCCATTCCCCTTCTCCAGGGAATCTTCCTGACTCAGGGATTGAACCTGGGTCTCCCGCATTGCAGGCAGATTCTTTACTGTCTGAACCACCAGGGAAGCCCAATTAATTGATACTAAATGTTAAATCTACTAGATGGGAGGGGGAGTCTCCATGATTTTTTACATTAAAAGGAGTCTTCCTGCTTGAAACCAGTGGGAACTAGTGGAATAGAGAATAATAGTTGATAACAAGATGATGAAAATAACTAACACTGAGACCTTTCTCGATACCAGGCATTGTGCCTTACATAAAAAAGGAGCTTAGGTATCTGCTAATAAATTTATGGATAAGGAAACTGAGGCTCACAGTGGTTTGGTGACTTGATTCATTCCTACCTTGAGGTAGTGATGAATAGATATAGGACTAGAATTCAGGTGTTCTGGCTATCAGCCAGGTTTATATCTGCTGTGCTAGACTTTGTGGCTTGTCGGTCTGGTGGTAGAATGTGCAGGGCTGTTGAGTAGAGAGCTGGAAATTTTCCTGTGTTCCTGCCATGGTAGTCAAAGACTGGCAGAGTCTGGAGGGCATGGCATCTGGGATCCTCACTGTATTTACAGGCGAGCACACCTGGTCCAGCGAGGGAAAGGTACATGTCCAAGGTCACACAAGTAGTTGGGTTGTTCAGTTCTCCCTCTATCTGCAAGTTAGCTCTTTACAGATAAACTTTTTCACAAGAGCATTGGGTAAGTGAAACCAAGTGAATGCGTTTTCTAATAGTGTATCTCAGATTTTTGTGAAGATTTATGTATCTTTTAAAGGGATTTAAAGTAGTCACTGGTAATTATAAGCACTCAAATTATTGTAATAATAATTTTTAGTTTATTATTATTTTTTAATCAAACCCTATATGTGAAATTTAGTAGCAGTTTTTTTTTTTTTTTTTTTAAACTGGAACTAATTACAGCCTTGAGTTTTCCCACCATGTTCTCTATCTAAACGATGACCTTTGGGAAGGCAGACTACCAAATTCTTATTCACTGAAAATAGTGCCACGTGATCATTGGAAAACATATAGCATAAAGGGACAAAGTTAGCGCTGGCTATTGGGGCAACTTCATCCATCTTATACCCACAACTAAGACTCTCATTGAACAGAGAAGCTGTCTGCTAAGCAGTAGGTCTCTCCATCCTCAGAAAATAAGAACAGAAGAATCACTGTCCAGGAAGGTGGCAAGCAGTACAATTTTTACTGATCTAGCCAAGTGGAAACTAGGTTAGAATCAGGATCAGCTTTGTGGGCATGTAACCTGTGCACCTAAACTGAACCCTTGCCCTCTGCCTGCACAGTGGGTTTAATGCTCTGCTGTTGGAGTCCTGAAATTCTTAATATTATTTTGAACAAGGGGACTTGCCTTTTTCATTTTGTTCTGAGCCTTGCAAATTGTGTAACTGGTCTTGGTTAGAATAATTCAAAATCAGGACCAAGAGCTCCTGAGAATCAAGTCAATGGGGATGCAGCCTTTTGGAAAGAGCTGGAGGGTGAGGAGGAGGCCTGACCTCTTGTGGTGGTATACAGGTTTGTGTGCTTGACAGCCTGTGGCCAGGAAGGAGGGCAGGGTGGATCTCTCACTGTCCCATGACTTTGCCTTGTGATGATAAATAAGTCACTAGCCTCTCTACAAGTCTCCTTTGTGTCCCCAACCCCAATCACACATAGTACTCAGCCCATAGTAGGTACTAATACTTTGTGGCTGGTTACTGCTGCCCTGTAGTGCACTATTGGTAGATAAACATTGAAAAAAACGTTGAAGCTTTTTGTGTGAATTGCATTATAAGCTTTTCTATTTTCAGTGTTATCACCATACCTCATGTTTGGATGATCCAGGGGCCTTACATTAATTTCCCTGCTGGTGATCTCTTCCTTATATTAATCCAACTAGCTAGATGACCTTTCCCAGATCCATCACCAGTAGACACATGACCTTAGACACATTTATTAAAGGTTTCTAAGTCTCAATTCCCTCATCTCTATAAAAAAAGATGATCATGTCTGCCGTTAAGGCTTTTAGGAAGTCTGGAGATAGTACAGTGTAAAGCCCTAGGAATAATAATCACTGGCACATAATATGTGGTCACTTAAGTGTAGTTTTTCTTCTTAAGATTGTATATATTTATATACAATGTATGAATGATATACAAACAGTTTTCATCATGTACTTGCTCTCCTCAAAAAAAAAAACTTCAGTGGCCCCCTATTTCCATGGCCATGGAGGGGCAAGGCACTGCATAACTTAGCTGCAGTCTGCATTGTCTAACTTTCCCCGTGAGTATTTGAAGAACTTCTAGAATATGAGAACTCCTTGGTCTGGAATTCTGTGTCATCTCTCCAGTGCCCAGAAGAGTGCTGGGCATACAGTGTCTGTGTGGTTGTTGACTGCTGACCGCGATGTATTTCAGGAATGTACTGTGACTCTGCTTGTTTTCCATCTGTTTATACCTCTTAGCTCCTTCAAATTGGAAATGGATTATGATTTTGCATTTGAATCAGGAGCAGGAAAAAACATCCATCCTTCATCTCCTGTTTTTTTTTTTTTTTTAAAACAGCTACCGTCAATCTCTACTGGGATTGTTTGTTTACATGTTTGACGCCCCTTCTGAGCGGTGAGCTCTGAGTAGCGAGGAATGGTGTTTAATTCACTTTTATATCTTCAATGCCCAGCATGTGGGGTCTGGCACAAATGAAAGAGACATTCATTAAATGTTTGTCAGATCAATGAATATTGGAAAGCTCAAATCTTTATGGCAGACACGGGAGATAGTGGGAGCCTTCTTTTTTACTAGAAAAACATTGTTTATTAGATCTGAATGGATCATTTAGAAAATATGCAGTTGGCTATCTTTTTTGGTCAAAGAAGAAAATCAGTATAAAATGCTTAATTAAAAGCAGAGGCTAACATTTCAACCCTCGTAATGAAGGCAGGATCGTATTTTCCTTTCCTTAGCCCAGATGGGCAGGCAGCCAGGCCCAGAGACAGGGATGCTATGCAGACAGATAAGAAGATTTGACATTAGGGGGACTGGGTCCTGGGGTTACCCTGGGTCCATCTTTGCTTGTGTTTCTCCTCAGGGCTATTGAAAATTTGAGAAGCATTACTTCCTTTAAGATACTCCAAAGACATTGCCAACTGCTTAAGAAAATGGCAGGTTTTGCAGGAATATGTTCTGAATTTGATGTTCAAAATCCCAAGAGGTGTGGGTCTTTTTTCTTGTTTTTCTTGGTGCTCCTGGGTTGGGCCCTTAGTAAATGGGATGCCTGGAGCTCTTTCCCACATAACATCTGCAGAGCGGGTCCTGACCTGGGTGTAAGAAGCTGATGAGGACCTGGATTTAGGGAGGCAAGGAGGACAATGATGTTCTAAATGAACTCTGACACCTGGAGAAATTCGGGCCCTCTGAGAAGGACGGCGAGTGAGTGGGTGTGCTCAAGGACAGGACACTGCTGCTCAGTGTGGTCTGAGGACCAGCAACATCAGCATTGCTTGTTAGAAGGGCCGAGTCTCAAATGCTACCCCCTACCGCCCCTCCCCCACTCGCCCCCGCCTTCTCTTATTAAATCAGATGCTGCATTTTACCAAGATTCCCAAATGAGCCGTATGCACATTAACATTTTAGAAGCACTGCTCTGCTGAGAAAGTCTTTCTCGTCCTTGAAGTTTGATTGGCTTTTGGGAATTCTAGAATGTAGCATAATCCCTGATCCCAGAACTTTCTTAAATACCAGAACTGCCACCATGGAGGTATTACGTGACCCTTTTTAATCTTTAATTTTTTCATCAATGATGTGTTTTGTTAATTTTTAATGTATTTTTGAAAAAGATTGATTTATTTTATTTCTGGCTGCACTGGGTCTTCATTGCTACGCACAGGCTTTCTCTACTTGTGTTGAGTAGGGGCTACTCTTGTGGCAACGCGCAGGCTTCTCGTTGCAGTCACTTCTGTTGTTGCAGAGCATGGGCTCTAGGACCGTGGGCTTCAGGAGTTGCGGTGCACAGGCTCAGTAGCTGTGATGCAGGGCCTTAGCTGTGCTGCGGCATTTGGGATCTTCCCAGACCAGGCATCAAACCTGTATCCCCTGCACTGGTAGGCAGATTCTTAACCACTAGACCATCAGGGAAGCCCCTTTTGTGTAAGTTAAGTGAAATAATGTAATGCTCTTAGCTTACAGCAGGATCTTAATAAATATTACTTGCTAATACAATTTTTTTTATCTGACTTTAGTTTTTATATATTTTATCAGGTTATTTTATATGAACCCTAGTGCAAACCATTCAACCATTTATTATGAATGGATAATTGCTGTGCTATCATTACTGAAATGTAATTTTGCATTAATTTTGCCTTTTTCATGAATGAATGAATGGCCTTAAAGAATCCATAGCTTCTGAACCTCAGAGGACTATGTGAAATATACACTTCCAGAAAACTCCATCAAAACTTTTTTGAAAAAAAGCTTTGACCTACAACCCAGCAATTGTACTGATAAACCTTTGTCCCAGATGTATGAATACTTGGATCTCTATGGAAGTCTGTGCACGGTTGTCTATAATAGCATTATTTGTAATAGTCAAAATTTGGAAACAATTCAGATGTCCTTTAATGGGTGAATGGTTAAAGTGTGGTACCTCCATATCATGAAACACAATAAAAAAAAAAAGATGTGAACAGTGTCATGTGCACCAAGTAGGAGAGGTTTCATGGGAGTTATTCTGAATGAACAAAAACTAATCTTAAAAAATATGTGTATATAACATTCTCAAAATAACAAAATTTTAGAGATGGAGAACAGATTAATGGTTGCCTGGCACTGGGGACTGGGTTGGGGGTACTACGAGGGGATAAATGGGATTATAAAGTGGTAGCATGAGGACCTTACTCTGCATCTTGATTGTGATGTGGGTATATGAATTTACACATGAAGAAACTGCATAGACTATAATACACGGACACAGCTGGGCACATATAAAACTGAAAAAATCTGAGTAAAGCCTAGGGATATCCTGAAGTCAATTTCCTGACTTTTCTCTTATGTTATAGTTATGTAGGATGTCACCACCATGGAAACGGGGGGTGGGGTGGAGAACATGAGTTCTATGTCTGTGTTCTATTTTTGCAGCTTCCTCTAAATCTATAATTATTTTAAATAAAAAAGTATGGTGCTTGAATGGATGTTTACAGGCATATTGTGCTTTATTATATTTTGCAGGTAGGTTTTTTTTTTTAAAACAAATTGAAGGTTTGTGGCAACCCTGTGCTGAGCAAGTCTATTAATGTCCGCTTTCCAACAGCATGTGTTTACTTCCTATCTGTGTCTCGTTTTTGGTAATTCTTGTAATATTTCAGACCTTTTCTTTATTATTTGTTAGGGTGATCTATGATCTGGGATCTTTGACGTTACTATTGCAGAAACTACAACTCGCCTGAAGGCTCAGATGATGATAAGCAGTTTTTTAGCCATAAAGTATTTTTCAATTAAAGTATGCACTTTGGTTGTTTAGGTATAGTACTCTAAACATTGGGAAACTGAAAAATCCATGTGATTCACTTTATTGCGATATTCCCTTCATTGTGGAATCTGGATCCAACCTGCTGTATCCCCAAGGTATGCCTGTGTTTGGAAAGCATCCTGCCCAGGACTAGTGAAGAAGCCTGGTGAAGCTGAGTAAATGAAGTACACAGACCTTTGTTCAGGACTGCCTTTTCCATGCCCCTGGGGCAGGACTCTCCTCTGAGCGGGGAGTGGTCGTGGCCCAGCCACACACTCTCCTCTTGTAAGGAGGTGCCACTATATCTATCACTCCTCAAGGCTATCTCTTGAGGTCACTACAGTGGACAGTGCTACAACTGAGTGCTCATCTGCAGGCATCCTAAGTAGTTCCCTGGACCTGAATGTCCCCTGAGGTGGCCCCACCTTGGAATGCTGGAGACACAGTCTAGGCAGCCTGAGACCTTGTCCTTGTGGCTCAGCTCGCTCTTCACGTTTTCATATTAATGTGTCTTTAATGTGTCACCGGCTTTCAGCAGTTTCCTCTCAGTAATGCGGTTAGTCCCTGGGGAACATTCCATAGCCAGATGAACTTTAATCCCTGAATGCTCCAAAAGGGAGGGTTCTTGTTCCTCTTTTGAAGATTCTGTTCCCCCATAAAGAAAGTGCATGATTTAATTAATGGATGAAAGAAAAGGGCCCAAATGGAGCCAGAAAGAAGTCAGAAGCATTGCCACCCACCTGCAGACACACAATAAGATAAAAGAGCACCTGATCTGGGAGGGGAAGGACCCCCAGAGGGAGAGGATTGCAGCATAGAGTTGGGAGGCCTGTGCTCTAGGACCAGCTCCGGTCATTGACTATGTGTGACCTTGAAGCTCAGTTTCTGTGGGATTCTTTTTTTCTTAACCTTTTAAAATGGGGATGAGAATATAGATCCTTTCTACCTCCAGACCCTGATGCTGGGAAGGATTGAAGGCAAAAGGAGAAGGGGCTGCAGAGCGTGGAGGAGAAGGGGTTAGATAGCATCACCAGTTCAATGAACATGTATTTGAGTGAACTCCGGGAGATAGGGAAGGGAAGCCTGGGATGCTGCAGTCCGTGGGATCGCAAAGCTTAGGGACTGAACAATAACAAAACCTCCAGAAATGTGTAGATAACAGAAAGAGGAAAGGGGAAGTCCACTGCCAAGTTGAAAATGCCCTACAGTGTAATCTTTTATGCAGATAATGCACTACCTAGAGTGAAACTGCCAAGACAGCTAAGAAAGGAAAGATGAGAGAATACTTGCTCTTGTTCTTTTAAAAAAACAAAGCAAAAAAGATTTCTTGGTAAAGATTAGTAATCTGTCTTGTCTTTTAATGATCATAATGAAATTATAGTAGTGGTTGTCCATCCATCTATAGGGGCATTTTTCCTCATATAAAATGCTTGTGTCCTTGGCTTATAAGTAAGGCACACTATGCTGCTCTTTGGAGACTTAGAACATAGTAAAGGTTCTAAGGCCCTGCAACAGAAAAATCTGTTTGACTTTGTTTAGTCCAGTAATTCCTTAGTGTATTACCAGTGGATCCCCTTCCTGCCCCCTGACTTTCTCTTAAGATTTTATGTACCTGGGTTAAGTACCCTGGACTAGCATTCAGCTCAGCAGTACTTTGAAATGAGTTCTTGGGGGGTTAGCCTGTTTGTGCCTTTCATGTGTTATATATTTTTTAAATAATTTAGTTTTTATTTTTCTACTTTGGCTTCAGGGAAACTCAGACCTTCTTATTTTTGTGACCTTCTTATTTTTGCACTATATTTTCCTGGTTTATTTCCTTGTCTTATTGATATATTTATGGGCTCTGACTTAAAGTGCTGGTTATTATCTTATTTGTTATATTGTAAGCAACTTTAAATTTTTTCTGGGTGAGATGGGCTATGAATATAAAGAAACAACAAACTACTACTAATAATATAAATAATCTAAAAATGACACTAGTCTTTACTGAATAGTAAACACTGAAAAAAAATAGTGTTAAAAACAAACACAGTTATTTGTAAGGCATTGTACTGGGTCCTTTGCATAAACAACTTCTTTATTTGATCGAAGTGTTCCTTACTTTTATCCTAGGAAGTTTCAGATCTCAGGAGTCCAATTTAGATTCTCAGAATCTTACAATTAGGAAGGACTTTTGAGAGCATCTGACTTTAAGAAATAACCCTGAGGGAGGTGAAAGTCTAACCATCTAGGGCAGATGGTCTTCTAAGGTTCTCCATGGCAACGTGCAGCTAATCTCTGCCCTTCTGTCACTTCTGGGAAACTTGCTTTAGGGAAATGCAGTTTTAACTGGGACCATGAAATCATTAATGATAGGAAAGGTGGGGTTTGGGTGGTTTGTATTTGGAATATGGAGATTCAATGGCTGTCTCTCTGGGGAGCCGCTGCTACATGCTCGGATTATCTAGGACGATTTCTGCTTGATGAAAGAAGAGGGCAGGGTCTTCCTCCAGCCAGCTGGGCTTTGCAGGGCTCTCTCATGTACTGAGCTGATGCCAACCTCTGTCTTTTAGTTGGGCCTTCACAGCCCAACATCTCATTCAAGATCTGTCCTGTGGGCAGGAGGCAACTGATGTTGTTATTCCTCCTCCAGAGCCATTTCTGGCTGTCTTAGGCTTCAGAGAGCTTTTCCACATTTGGCACTGGGCTTTGCAGTTCCTAACTGCCTCACCCTTTCATGCGTTTGTATCCTCTTGTCTCCTTGACTAGCCTGGACCCTCCTGAGGGCTGGGATGAAGCCATAGCCACAGTTGTTTCTCAAGTCCAGTACATATTGATCCTGGTTGGGGATATTTGCTGCTCCTACTGTTTGAGGTCAGTCCATGAGGGACCCTGGAAGGCTGCAGTCCATGGGGTCACTAAGAGTCGGGCACGACTGAGCGACTTCACTTTCACTTTTCACTTTCATGCATTGGAGAAGGAAGTGGCAACCCACTCCAGTGTTCTTGCCTGGAGAATCCCAGGGATGGTGGAGCCTAGTGGGCTGCCGTCTATGGGGTCGCACAGAGTCGGACATGACAGAAGGGACTTAGCAGCAGCAGTAGCAGCATAGTTTCTAAACATGAGCAGAATGCAGGGCTCTTTGCTGGTCTCTGGTAACACAAATGTGCAGGGACACTTTTCAGGTTATAGTAATAACTCTGAGCTCTTTGAGGGGAAGGACTAGGATTCATTCATCTCTGCCTCCAGTACCCAGCACAGTGCCTGGGGTATAGACGTGTGCAGAGGCTGCTACTTGTTCCTCCCAGAGTTTGTGGCTGTTGCTGTGGTTGCCGTTCTCTTTTTCCTCCTCCCTCCCTTCTCTTTCCTCTCCTCCTCCATCTATAGTAATAGGAGCTTTCTCTGGATACATTTCCCAGCTCTCCTTGCAGCTGAATATGGTCCTGTGACCAGGCTTTGGCCAAAGGAATGTGAATAGAGGTAATATGGTTTAACTTCTGAGTTGTGCTCTTAGAAGCAGACAAGCGAGCCATCTCTTACTGTTTTTTCTTCTTGGGCTGGAATGTGTGTGAACAGTCTTCAATTGTATAAGGTGACACTTTCAGAATGGCAGAGCAATGAGATGGAAGGATCCTGGTTCCTCATCAATCCTGAGTTGTCTGAAGAGTAAACACTTTTTAAAAAAAAAAAACAACAGTGTTAAAAATAAACACAGTTATTTGTCAGACACTGTACTGGGACCTTTGCATAAACAACTTCTTTGTTTGATTGAGGTATTTCTTAATTTTATCCTAAGAAGCTTCAGATCTCAGAAGTCTAGTTTAGATTCTCAGAATCTTACAATTACAATCTTACAATTTTGAGAACATCCAGCCTTAAGAAGTAACCCTGAGGGAGTTGAAAGTCTAACTATCCAGGACTGAATGTTGTTGTTGAGTCGCTCAGTCGTGTCCGACTCTTTGTGACCTCATGGACTGTAGCCCTCCAGGCTTCTCTGTCCATGAGATTTCCCAGTCAAGAATACTGGAGTGAGTTGCAGATTCCTGTTCCAGGGAATCTTCCCAGCTCAGAGGTTGAACCTGCTTCTCCTACGTTGCAAGTGGATTCTTTACCACTGAGCTACCTAAGAAGCCCCCTGGACTGAATAACTGGACTTTTTATTTTAAAAAGAATGTGTATATGAGAAAGAAACTTTTACCTTGTGTAAGTTTTTGTAATTTTGGGTTTCTTGGTACAGCAGTCTATTTTGTATTCTAGTTAATTCAGTAATTAATAGTTGTATTCTAATTAATTCAGTAATCAGTAATTGTATTCTAATTAATTCAGTAATTTGGTGTTTAGTAAATGGCTGTTGCATCAAGAATGAATGAATGAATACTTGCCTTACCTTTATTACCATATAGTTTTAGTAGCAGTCCAGTGCACATGTTTATGTTGGGAAAGAAAGTCTCTCATGTGACTTTCACCTACATTTCACTGGCCAGGACTGTGTCAGATACAGAGGAGGCTGTAAATTTGAGTTTCATTTTCCAGTCTCTATAGATAAAGAGGCTAAAAAGGGTGTAAGAGAGGGGAGAATCAGTAAACCAATCTATAGTGCCTCTCAGTCACATAGCTTTGACTTATATTGTTTAGAAGTACAGGACTTAAATTTTTTCTTATTTAAAAGAAGTATATAAGCCACATAATTTGAGTATTGCCAGGAAGAGATATAGTTCTTATCCCAGATGAACCAGATTCTAGGAAGATAAGATGTCTTCAAAAGAACACAGATAATTATCAGTAGGGACCCTGGGGCTAGATGTGGTCATCCTATCATACAACTTGATCCATGGCCACCTGGAACTGACTACAAAGGGATATTGATGCCGAGGCCACCTGCGGTATTCAGTGTCTTAAATGCTTTCTTTGGAGCCATAGCCAGTCCTGGATCTGACATTGCAATCTGCAGATGATCTGGAAAAGGTAGTGTCAGGGCCATCAAAATTATTCAGCAGATACTTACTAAGCATTCCACTTACCAGCCTAACTGGGCTACAGGGACCCAGAAACATGCTCTCTGCCATCAAGAGGGAGATGGAAAGACAAACTGATGACCACAGTGTAACAAATGCTGTGTATGGAATGTTTATACGTATTGGGAGCAAAGGAAGACAGAAAGTCTTCCAGAAAGAGCAGCAAGAGGTACCTGGAGCTGAAATATCTCTATTTCAGTGCGAAAGAGACTCAGAAACAGTGGATCTCAGATACCTGGTCTGCTTCCAAATTGTGTCTGAATTAGCATCTTGTGTGTCACATATGCATTGTACTTGTTACTCTGTGGGGAATGTTTCAAAGAAGTCTCGGATTGAGGCACTGCCCCTCTCTGCACTTCAGAAAACCTGAGACCACCTCCAGTCTGACTCTTAGGCAGTGGGATCCTGGAATGCCAAGTTTCATCAAATGAGTTTTTCTTCTTTTAACTAAAGAGAGAAAGTTGCTGCTGAGTATCCTTCACTTTAGGCAGTGGGTATGGAATCCTGAAAGTATCTGTAAGAAAATCTTGATAAACTAAAACTATCTCCTTATACCTTTCCATAGGCAAGAATATATTAGACATTTAGTGTTTTACACTTAAAAGATTTTCTTAAAGCAAGGCACACAAGAAGATCAAAGAAGGTCCTCTGATATGCTGACAAAGAAGGCATAGAGTGTTCAATGCTGGTTAACTCATCTTAGCAGGGGCAATTTCAGAAAATGAAGAAAACTCATCAGCAGTTTAATTCACCATCTCTTGGATTCCAGTGCTGCAAACAGACTGGATGCAGGCAACTTGCCCAGGTTCCATGGAGCTTAAAACCAGGTGTTTGTGTAGGGGGAGGAAAAACATTCAAAATTTATTCAGGAAAAATGTATTCAATTAAGACAAGAGAAGCCCATTTTGAGAATTTAGTACATATGTTCATTTTATCGGTGTGCTGGGAAATTATTAGCAGGTGAATGGATTTGGTCACAAAGCCTTTGGGTTGATTTGGAGGAAGAATGTTGCTTCTTGGGAAGTGGCCAGAGGAGTTGAGAGATGTTTTGGGAACATTTTCTATTCTCCTTTTTGTTGATGGCTTCCTAGTTGTCTTGGAGTGGGAAATGGCAACCCACTCCAGTATTCTTGCCTGGGAAACCCCATGGACAGAGGAGCCTGGTGGGATACAGTCCATGGGGTTGCAGAGAGTTGGACATGACTGAGCAGCTGAGCACATCCTAGTAGTCTAGTTCTGAACCTCTCCTGTGTATTAGGAAATCACATAGAAATAGAAGGTATGCTTCATTTCTTTACTTAACCATGTCCAGAGCCAGTGCTGAGTTCTGGAGATGAAAAGGCACAGTTGCAGTCTTTAAAGTAGAGTGGGCACACTCACATATAGTGTAAATAATGTAATATACCAATAGATGGTATTAATGTTGTGATTTTGGAGGACTAGTTGTCTTGAGGATGTCATAGAGAAGATGGAATTTAAGCTGGATATTAAAGGGTCTTAAAGGTGATTTCCAGGAAAAAGAGATAGGAAAGGACAACTGGGTGGAGGAATCAGCCTGTGAAAAGGCATAGAGGTGTAAAATAGATGGCACCCTTGGGGGAATGGCTGGTGGTTCATTTAGCTGGAGGAAGGGTTTGGGGATGCCTGTGGAGGGTGTTTTGGGAAGTGATGCTGGACTACAGGGCTACCCAGGTGGTCCAATGGTAAAGAACCTGTCTGCCAATGTAGGAGATGCAAGAGATGTGGGTTCAATCCCTGGACTGGGAAAATCCCCTGGAAGGGGGCATGGCGACCCACTCCAGTATTCATGCCTGGAGAATTCCATGGACAGAGGAGCCTGGTGGGCTACCACCCATGGGGTCACAGAGTCGGACATGACTAAAGCAACTTAGCACTCACAATATCCTAGCCTGGGAAATCTAAACTTGAGTTTAAATCTAAACTAAATGAGTTCCTTGTACTCATTGAGGGGCAAAGCCATCCAGAAGTCTGGATGGCTCAGATAGTTGGCCTGGAAAGAACTGCCTTACCTTTGTAATTTGCCTTACCTCTGCCTCTTCAGGTCCAGTACTAGTAATGTTAGCCACTCAGTCCTGTCCGACTCTTTGTGACCCCATGGACTGTAGCCTGCCAGACTCCTCTGTCCATGGAATTCTCTAGGCAAGAATACTGGAGTGGGTTGCCATTTCCTCCTTCTCCAGGGGGTCTTACTGACTCAGGGATAGATCTCCTGCCATGAAGGCAGATTCCTTACCATCTGAGCCACCAGGGAAGCCCAATACAAGTCTGATCTGAGCAGGAAGAGGAAGACACCTGTGAGTGCAGACACTGGAAGAAAGAAAGTTTTCCCTGACCAGGAATCAAACCTGGGCTGCAGTGGTGAAAGCACTGAATCCTAGCCACTAGGCCACCAGGGAGCCTCAGGTCCAAGCTGGAAACAATTCCAATAGGTAAAAGCTTTTAGGAAGTAAAACAAGACTCTTTCAGGTTGTGTGTATGCTCGGTCATGCCTGATTGTTCATGACCCCGTGCACTCTAGCCTGCAAGGTTGCTCTGTCCATGGAATTTTCCAGACAAGAATACTGGAAGGGATTGACATTTCCTACTCCAGGGGATGAAATTTCCTGACCTAGGGATGAAATTCATGTCTCTTGCATCTCTTGCAGTGGCAGATGGATTTTTTACCACTGAGTCACCTGGAAAGCCCTCTTTTAGGTTAGAGTTGGCAACCTAAAGCCTCCAGATCAAATGTGGCCTGTGGCTTGTTTTTATAAATAAAGTTTTATTGGAACATACCCACACACATTCATTTATACATTGTCTATGGAGGTTTCTGTGTAACAATGCTGGAGTTGAGTAATTGTAACAGGGACTGTATGGCCTCAGTCAATTCAGTTCAATCACTCAGTAGTGTTCCACTCTTTGAGACCCCATGGACTGCAGCATGCCAGGCTTCCCTGTCCATCACCAGCTCCTGGAGCTTACTCAAACTCATGTCCATCGAGTTGGTGATGCCATCGAACCATCTCATCCTCTGTTGTCCCCTTCTCCTCCCACCTTCAGTCTTTCCCAGCATTAGGGTCTTTTCAAATGAATCAGTTCTTCATATCAGATGAAGTATATGGAGTTTCAGCTTCAGCATCAGTCCTGTATGGTCTGCGGTGGCTCAAATACTTACTATGTGGCTCTTTATAGAAACATTTTGCTAATTCCTATTTTAGATTATAAGGTCCAGGAGGGCTGGAAACATAGCATAGACTCACTATGTTTTGGCTTAATGAATAAATGAATGGATAAATGGAGAGAAATTATGAATTTATTAAGTATGTAACTTGACAATGAACTTTTTGTGACACTTCAGGTCCCAGTTTCCCTTCAAATAAAATAAGAACAGGAATACTTATGAAATAGGCAGAACTTAGGAGGATTATTTCCTATAATACAACTCTGAGTGTTTAAATGCCATTAAAATTATAACTACCATCTATTAAGCTTTATATGTATTGAGCGCTCTATTAAGGGCTTTATTTTTATTGCCTCATTTAATTCTCATACCACTTACTGTGAGGGAGGAATTATTGACCCCAATTTATAAATGGAGGAATTCAGCCCAGAGAGGCAAAGTCATCTGCCAAGGTCACACAGCTGGGAAGGGATTGAGCTGTGTCTTAACTCCAGTGTGACTTGTTCTGAAACCTTTCCACCAAGTCCCACTGCCTCTGAATGTTGTTAAGTGCTCCTTCTCCTTTTTGAAATAAGAGAAGCAGATATTGGTCTTGGGGGTTTCAAGCCATGGAATAGTAAAATGAAAAAGAAAAAGATTGGTTTTTGATTTTTTCCTTTTTTTAAAAATTGAAGTTTAGTTACTATACAATTTATTGTATATGTTATAGGTGTGCCATATAGTGATTCACAAATTTTAGAGGTTATACTTCATTTATAGTTATTATAAAATCTTGGTTATATTCCTTGTATTGTACAATATATCCTTGTGGTTTATTTTGTACATAATAGTTTGTATTGCTTAATTCTTTTCCCCTGTATTGCCCCTACCTCCTTCCCTCTCCTCACTGATGACCATTAGTTTGTTCTATATACATGCAAGTCTGTTTCTTTTTTATTATATTCTCTAGTTTGTTGTAATTTTTAGATTCCATATGTAAGTGATATCCTATGCTATTTGTTTGTCTCTGTCTGACTTATTTCCCTTAGCATAATACCCTCAAAGTCCATCCATGTTGTTGCAAGGTTACAAGTGGCAAAGTTCCATGTTTCATTCTTTTCTGTGGGTGAGTAGTATTTCATTGTGTGTGTGTGTGTGTGTTTATGTATACCACATGTTACCAGACTTCAGATTATACTACAAAGCTACAGTCATCAAAACAGTATGGTACTGGCACAAACCCAGACACATAGATCAATGGGACAGAATAGAGCCCAGACATAAACCCACATGCTCATGGCCAGTCTGTGACAAGGTAGGTAAGAATATACAATGGAAAAAAAAAAACAAACCAGTCTCTTCAGTAAGAGGTGCTGGAAAAACTGGGTAGCTAGATGTAAAAAAACCCATATACAAAAATAAACTCAAAATGGATTAGAGACCTAAATGTAAATTCAAAAACTATAAAGCTCCTAGCAGAAAACACAGAACACTCTTTGATGTAAATCATAGCAATATTTTTTTTGGATCTGTCTCCTAACACAGAGAAAATAAAAATAAACGAATGAGACCTAATTAAACATAAAAGCTTTTGCACAGCAAAGGAAACCATTGACAGAATGAGAAGACAACCTACTGAATGGAAGAAAATGTTTGCAAATGATTTGACCAATGAGGGGTTAATATTCAACATATATAAATAGCTCATGCAATTCAACATCAAAAAAAAAACAAACCCAACAAAACAGCCTGATTTAAAAATGCGTAGAAGACCTGAATAGATATTTTTCCAAAGAGGACATGCTGATGGCCAAAAGGCACATGACAAGATGCTCAGTACCATTAGTCATCAGGAAAATACAAATCAAAACCACAGTCAGCTATTACCTCATACCTGTCAGAATGGCTGTCATTAAAAAGAGCACGTATAATAAATGTTGGTGAAGGTGTGGAGAAAAGGGAACCCTTGTACACTATTGGGATGTAAATTGATGCAGTCACTGTGGAAAACAGTATGGTGGTTTCTCAAAAATTGGTTTAAAAAATTTTAACCTTTTAAATAATTTAGACAACAGTGAGGTTACTCATCATTAAAAGCACACTCTTGAAAACACTCCTCCAAAAAATTCAGCTCAGTTATGTTATATAGAGAAAGCTAAGTAAAAATCATGTTTTTCCCTTGGAAAGATGAATCTTGGTTAAGTTTTAAGGATTTGGAAACTTCATTTGTTTAGCAATGTTGTATGTAGTGGTAAGAGGCATTTAAATGCTGCCTTGTTCTGGAAACCTTTGCCCCATTTGAAGGGGCCTCTCTTAGAACAATGTGCCCAGCATATTCCAAACAATCAATAAACACTGACTGACTGAATGAATGAATGCCTTCCAGCACTTCATACACACCACCTTCCAGTGTCATTGAATGTGTGTGTATGTCCTTACTGATTACAGAGTAAGTACCAGTGCCCTTACGACATCCTTTCACCACTGCAGAACCTACCTACCACAGGGCCTGACACTAACTAGATGCTTAATAAACATTTCTGGCATTAAGTTGATGGGCAGTCTATGCCCCAAAGCTTTGTGGACGGAGGGAATGACATGTCAGAAACTAATGTGAAGATGAGATGGATTTCTCTCTGTAGCAGAGGAATGATTTAAACCCACAATTACATTGAGGGTGAGAAGTCCAGTAAACAAAGACAGAAAAGTATTTGTTGCTTTAGATAGAAAGCATATTTGTTTCTTTTATTCTGGAAAATATATTCAGGAAAGGTCATTGAGCTTGCTATTTCCTCTCCCCCCTTACTTAGTTGCCAGTTTGTGGGTTTGTTTAACACAGATACTTGACTTTTATTTATTTTATTTTTTATAATTTTATTTATTTATTTGGCTATGCCTGGTTTTCATTGCTGCACGAGCTTTTGTCTAGTTGCAGGGAGCAGGAGCTACTCTCTAACTGCGATACACAGGCTTCTCATTGCAGCAGCTTCTCTTGTTGCAGAGCCCAGACTCTAGAGCTTTTGAGTTTCAGTAGTGTGGCTCACAGGCTCAGTAGTTGTGGTGCATGGGCTTAATTGCCTTAGGCACGTGGGATCTTCCCGGACTAGGGATTGAACCCATATCTTCTGCATTGGCAGGCAGATTCTTTACCACTGAGCCACCAAGGAAAACCCTATATTTAACTTTTAAATGAAGCTTTTATAATATATGTGGCCCTCAATCAGGCTTTTTTCCCCATCCGTCCCTTCTGTTGCTGAATAGTTTATCTCTTTTGTGCTCTACATACAACCAGTTATTTTGCAAACTGGTTTGGATTGCTGAAGTGGCAACACCTGGAACAGTTCTTGTGAGCATTTTAGCTTTGGGGAGTCAGGCAGCTGCCCTGAGACCTGTCTCAGTCAGGTCAGGGTCAGAAATACTCTTCTGCTTTTGTTTCCATGGAAGAAGCTGTCCTGGAGCTCTGGGCAGACACAGGTATCTTCTGTGACCTTTAACAAGCAGGCAAAATCATGCATCACAACCTTAGCCTGGTATGACCCCTTAGAAACAGGTTCCCCAGCTTTCTCACATACTTGTTTTCTTGCTTGTAGTTGCCTGTGATTTTAGACAACTCCTTTAAAAGACAAATGCAACTCTTCAGGTTGCTTAAAGGATCAGGGCAGTGACTTTTTGCAGCCTCTTACTACTTCTGTGGGGCTTCCCTGGTGGTTCAGAGGTTAAAGCGTCTGCCTGCAATGAAGGAGACCTGGGTTCGATCCCTGGGTCAGGAAGATCCCCTGGAGAAGGAAATTGCAACCCACTCCAGTGTTCTTGCCTGGAGAATCCCATGGACGGAGGAGCCTGGTGGGCTACAGTCCACGGGGTCACAAAGAGTCCGACATGACTGAGTGACTTCGCTTTCTTTCTTTCTTTACTACTTCTGTATTTCATTGAAATGTCTCTATTTCCCTTAGCTAGCAGTTGGATCTACTTTGCCCCATTCCCCTCTCCACCAGGCTTTTTCCTCTCACTTAATTTGTTTCTGTCTACAGCTTTGATATCTTTGGAGAAAAAGCACCAGGGCACTGGAGTATTATTACTGGCCTCTGTTTGTTTATTTTTACAAATACAGTATAATTGGTGGTTGGTCTTTTGGCCAGCCTATTATCACCTGACCCTCAGCAGCCCTCATTCTTATAGGTTACTCTATGGGAGAAAAATTAGCTTTACCCATTTTTGTTTTCATTGATGTTGGTGAGAGTCTCGAAGTGATGATGACTTTTTGGATGTGGAAAAAAGCAGAGCCAAGGGAATACCAGTAATTATGCTAATCTGAGAGCTTTAAATCTTCAAATATTATGCATTTTTGGATAAGCAGTTCTGTTGTTTTTGAAGTGTGGTTGTCTTTTTGTTTCTTGGGTGGTGGCCTGTAATTTTGTATTAAAGGAGAAATACCTAATCCTTCTCTGTTGACTTGCTGTGGAAATAGGGCTGACTTATTTCTTGTTTTCTTTTGTGTGTATGCATGCATAATTTTTTTTGGAATGTTCATGAAAGGAAGCTAGGAGGATGTGTGGGTCTAATAATATACTGCTTTGTGTATGAAGATGAAAATAATAATAATGATGATAGCATCATCAAGGGTGAGAGACTTTTAACTTTCAAAGCATAATTCCTTTTATAAACTTATTTTTCTCAGTCAAAACAGTGATTTTCAGCTACTTTCTCTACAGTGATGATGGGTCTGTGAGAGCTTATCTGACTGTTCAGGTGAGTCTGAGAGATTCCATCCCAGAGGTTCTTAATTGGAGGAAAGTACAGAATCACCTGGGGGTCCGCTATACATCATCCAGGCATAGCTCCTGCCCAGAACCTACAGACACGGCAGTACAGGGGTAGGAGAAACCTGCTTATTTGGAAAAAGCTTTCTGGGTGATTAAGAGGCACTGCCTCAGCCCACTCCCTCTGCTGGACCCCTCCAGGGATTGTGATTATCTGTCATGGAGTGGGGAGAGTGGGGACACCATGCCATCTGTGACTAGAAGCCAAGAAGAGCAGTTACTCATCTGGAGATTATGTAGAACCCACAATAGCAATCACTCTTGGAACCTGGTCACAAGCAGAACTCTATTAACTCTTTTAAGCGTTGAATATTTGCCTTGTGCCCAGTGACTGTTCTAGAGGGTGCTGTCTCATGTAACCATTTAAACCAGTTCTATCACCAGAGAAATGTGTTAGCAGCCCCTTGAAAGAAAAGGAGCCTTCAGCTGGATTTGAGAGATAGGATCTGAGGAGAGTGCCTTAATGGATTTTCACCAGTAAGGGTTTCTTGGATCTCGGTTTCTTGGTCCATAGTATGGAGCTAATGCTATGCACCTTACGGGACTGGGAAAGAAGTAGAGTCCATAAAGCTATGGACTGGGGAAGAAATAAGAGTCATATGGGCTCGGGTGCTGCCTCTGTTCCATGAAACCTTCCTTAGCCTCCCTGATTAGCCTTGTCTTCATTTTCAAGATGAGGATAAGAATGTGCACCTCCTGGGCTTGTTGTGAGGACTACATGCGGTACAGTAAGAAAAACACCTTGTTTTCTGCTTGGTACATGGCAGATATTTAGTCCATGGTAGGAATCTTCCTTGCTACTTTGTATTACAGGACTCTGAGGATGGCAGGGATCTGTTTTGGACAGCTATCATCCTGAGAGGGTCTACCTAATGTCCTGCTTTCCTGTAATGATAGTTATAATAATGGTAGAAAGAGTTCCCTTTTATTGAGTGATTTTATTGAGTTCCAGCCATTGTACTGGGCATTGGGCATAGGTGAGGAGAAAAAGATGGATATGGTTCCTGACCTCATTGAGTGTAACAATGAGAAGACTCTAAACAGAAAGTTTTCAAAGCATTACTCTTCTCTGTGGGTATAAGAGGAAAGCTTTAATGTAGTAGGATGGCTTTTAAATGTGTGTTTCATAACCTAGTGGGTAGAGTGTGGAACGTGTCTATTGGGAGGAAGCTGGAGTTTTGCATTTCCTGCTTGCTTGTGCTTTTCAGTTAGTGGCTATAATGCTGCCCTGCCTGAGGTTTCGGCAGTTAATATTTCCCAGGGCAACATGATGTAAATGCCCTGTGGTCTGTACTTACTAGAAGGATATACCCAGAGTAGAGTGGGGGAAAAGGACCATTTTCAAAGTCCTCCTTGAAGAACTTTGTTGAGTTTTATCTTGAATTTCTCCCCATCTCCTTCCTCAAACATTCCTGGTGCTTGATACGCATAAACTATGCCCATGTCTTGGAAGATTCAGGTTTGACCACTGCAAATTGGTTCATATTTCCAGCAGGGCAGTTATTTAATTTCCTGTTGGAAGTCTACAAATGTTGGCACTGTTCACTCTTTGGCAAAGGACCAAAAGCCAGTACAGTATCATTAGTCTGCTCTGGTGTATAGATTAAAGCACGATTGTCTTTAATAAGAAGCCATCCCTGTTTAGGATGGGGCTTGGGGGACTGCAAGGGCATGGGAGAGCATAACCGAGCTTTCTAATCAAAACCAAAGTGCAGTGACTGGGATTCACTCATGAAAAGGGTTAGAAGGAGGGCAGAGCTCTGTTTCCTTGTCTTGATTTCATTTGTTTGGGTTATTTTTCTCTAGACCCTGGGAGAGTTTGGGAGGCTGAGACCGGCCAGGTCTGTGCCGTACCCTTATTAAGGCTTCCGGAGTCCCTCCTCTTCTCTGGATGTATTGCTCCTGGGAGCCACCCACCTCCAGAGTGCCCTGGAGGAGAAACACAGAGCGTCTCCACAGAACCCACTGTGTAACTGCCATGACGTAGAGCCGGTATTTACTTACGGAGGCTCTGGAATGGGTGAGGCACTTTGCACATATCCTTTCCAATCTTCACAATAATCTTGTCAGATATGAATTATTATTCCTATATTGAGGATGAGACTGTTGAGGTGCAACGAGATTAAGTCATCTGCAGCCAGTGAGTATCTGAGCTGGGGTTTGAACCCAGTGTGATTTCTCTGAAAGGTTCTTCCTCTTTCCATGTGTTGTATCTGGACCCTAGCAGGGTTCTGAAGAAAGAAAGGGCTTAAAAAAAAAAAAAAAGAAAGAAAGAAAGAAAGGGCTTGAGATTTTGGAGGGAAGGGTGAGAAGCTTGAAAATTTGAGGCTTGGAGGATAATTTGAGCAGACTCTTCCACAGAGAGGTGAACTTCTTGTTTGCCTAATTAGTAAATTGCACAGCTGGGATTTGAACCTGGTGCGTGGAGACTGTGCTGTGGTATTTCTCTGCATTTCAATGAATCCTTCTCGGTGTTTCTGTTCTTTTTCAATATCATGTTATGTAGAAAAGCAGCGTCTAGATGGAAGGTCTTCGAAGGTTACTAATAAGGCAAAATTGCTAAAGCCTCAGAAGTTGAGGGCTCCTAGAAGCTTCCAAAGAATCTCTGGGGCAAGATGTAGTTTCTTTGAGCACCTTTGTCAGACTTTCTCCAGGGAAGGGACAGTAGTTCTGTTCTCCCCAGAGTAGTCTTTGGAGATTTTTGTTGTTGTTGTTAATGATTGACTCACATCTTCCTTTCACATGTTAAAAAAATCCAAACTCTACCTTGGGTCATCAGAGTGTTATTTTATTTTATTTTTTGATAGTAGGATCATCTGTGGCTTCCTCGGACCTATAGATGGGACATCTTCCTTTCCTGAGACAGAAGGTGGTATTTGTAGGCACTGACTCATGGGAGCAGGTATCAGAGTGTATGTGAGTTTTGTAGGGGACTAAGCATGAATGATAATTGGTGCTTTTCAGCATCTGCATGTTTGAACCTGCTTCATTACTGATTGGACGTGACCTTGAGGAAGTCAGGACTTCCGTGGTGGCCCACACTGTAAAGAATTTGCCTGCAATGCAGGAGACGCAGGTTCAGTCCCTGGGTTGGGAAGATCCCCTGGAGAAGGGAATGGCTACCCACTCTAGTATTCTTGCCTGGAGAATTCCATGGACAGAGCAGGCTGGCAGGCTACAGTCCATGGGGCTGTAGCAAGTCACATAGCTTCTTAAACTCTGGGCCTCCCTGCAACAGTAATCGTTGTCAGGAGGATAGAGAAAAGGCACAGGTAGAGTTCCTTCCATTAGGAAATTTAATCTTCTTAAGGAGGCAAGACATATATTCATTAAAAAGATACTGCTGAAGAGGGAGGGCATAGCAACAGACAGGAATTGCTCTAGAAAGGTTGGCATAGTTGAGGGGAGGAAGAGAAAGTACCTGGGGCTTAAACTTGGGTTCAAATCTCAGTGCTGTCACTCAATAGGTGTGTAATTTTAGACTCATTGGTCTTCAAGTTTTCATCATAAAATGCAGTTAATAACGCCTGTATCTTGGTATCATTGCTAGGATTAAGCTTACATAACATATGTAGAGCTCCTAACATAGTAGTTCTTGTTGCTATTGTTGCTTAGCCACAAAACTGTGTTCAACTCTTTTGCAGCCCCATGAACTGTAGCCTGCCAGGCTCCTGTGTCCATGGGATTTCCCAGGCAAACACTAAAGTGGGTTGCCATTTCCTTCTCCAGAGGATCTTCCCAACCCAGCGATTGAACCCGCATCTCCTGCATTGCGGGTGGATTCTTTAGCACTGAGCCACTAGGAAAGCCAACCATCTCATAGTAGTTGGCAATTAAAAGATATCTCTTATGAGTAGGAAATGGGGGAACTGAAGCAGGTCTTGATACCAGAACAGGATTTGGATGTATGAAATGACCCAGTCCTGCAAGTTTTTTAGAAATCACCATATCACCAAGAAGCATATTTGAAATCCCAAACTCTTCCTTCTCTTAATAAGGTGTGTTTGTTTTATTTAAATTTATTTGCTTGTTTGGTAAAATGTCATTGGTAAGATGTCAACATGTCAGGCAATTGGGGGTTCTTCCCCTCCCACCCTCATCACAGCCTCTGAAAATCTATTGTAATTTTCTACACACCTGTTTGAGTATTTAATGAAATCTATCTCTCCATACTGCAACAAGCACAAAGAACCAGTGTTCAGTAAGAATCATGTTGGAAATTGAGGCTATAATTGCCCTATTGCATTTTTTTTCTTTTTGGTGTTTTGTTTTGTTTTTAGTTAGGAGATCAGGGGGAGGGAAAATTGCCGCAGAAGAGCTGAAATCCTGGTCTAGCACTCTGAGTGAATTTTTTTCTTCCCTTTCTTCTATCCTACCTTGCGGTCATCTCCTCTGTGTGCAGGTTTGATGTGAATTTTGAGTTTCACTGATATTAGTTCTTTTATGGCCTTGAGGAGTGTGTGGATAAAGAACTTAAAACATATCAGGAGTTGATAGTAAAGTTCAAAAGTCAAATGAAAGTTCTAAATGTGTCACTTTCTTGGAGTGGTTCTGTAGTGGTAGTATTAGGACTTTATAAACATTTTCTCATATAATCTTTCTAACAGCCCTTTGTTGTAAGATAGGTATTATTTTTCAGTGTTATTAAGTCATTTGTTAATTTCTTGACAGGTATTGTTTTTATTGCTATTGTACAGATGGAGACACAGGGGACACAGATGAGAGAATAACTTGTGTGAGGTGATGCAGCTAGGAATGACCTGGGATTTGAACCTAGTTCTCTGACTCCAAGCCCTTCCTGAGTCTAGGTGGAATACACTCCATTACAGGCTTCTCCCCTATAGCAAGTAATGCTTGTTTCTGCTTTGTGAGGAACCCCTTGGAACAGAGGAAGGGGAAAGAGGAATTCTTTGTATTCACTTTTCATCCAACTAAGCCTGTTTTTTTCTTTTTTTTCAGTATTTTAAAATATTTATTTATGTTTTTATTGGAGGATAATTGCTTTACAGAATTTTGC